>NW_027466077.1:2930000-3537500 GCF_046127955.1 Nelusetta ayraudi
AGACAGACAGACAGACAGACAGACAGAGAGAGAGAGAGAGAGAGAGAGACAGAGAGAGGCAGAGAGAGACAGACAGAGAGGGAGAGAGGCAGAGAGATAGAGAGGCAGAGAGAGAGAGAGAGAGACAGACAGACAGAGAGAGAGTGAGACAGAGAGAGACAGAGAGAGTGAGAGAGAGAGGCAGAGAGAGAGAGAGAGAGAGAGAGAGAGAGAGAGAGAGAGTGCTTAATCAAATTAGGAGCGGAGGGAAAGAGTCTCCTGCTGAATTCCAATCGAGGTTTGCTCGACGACAAATAAAATAAGGGCATGACAAATCCCAAAGGTGGCGCCGCTGAGGAACAAAGGTCACCTAAATGTTGGCATTTCACACTTGACTAAGCACTTCCTGGCTGCGCCGCTGATGAAGTGGAGACGGGGGGGCAGTGGGTGAAGGGGGGGAGGGTGGATAGGGAGAGAGTCCTGCTTTGCGATTCACTCCCAGCAAAGTATTCAAATACGGCCAATCACATTGATGCAGTCCCAACGCAGCGGCGACAGCGGCGGAAACCCGTTCAATTGCTTTTTTCCCCCTCTACATCTTCTTTTTTCCCTGATATGGAACAGACATTATTTAAAGTCATGCAGCATTAAAGCTCCTCTATCCGCTTTTGATTGAATTTGAACATCTGAGTGGCTTAATAACGTCGGTATCGGCGGCAAAGATATGAAAATATCGCTGCAGACAGACCAACGCGGGATCCTTTCAAGGGTTTCCTTTTTTCGCAGCCGTGAGATAATTGCCTGCGCCCGGCTGAACCCTCCTTGTGAAAATTAAAGTACAAAAAAAAAGGAGGCGCGCCGAGGGGTTGTGTTGTGATTTGCGGCAAGATTAAAGTTGCGGCGCTCTGATGAATCCCTTCCCGCCCGTCAGACGGACCTCGCCGTTTGGAGTTTCACCTGCGGGTGGCGTCGCGTAACGCGCCAGACGTGTGACTGTGCGGATGTGCGACTGTGTGAGTGCCTCACACCCACAGGATTCAAATTACAAACGGTACAATGTGCCGGCGGGAGAAGCCGCTGATTTGCAAACTGCAATCTCAGGGAGCGGGACGGAAACCCTTCGCAGGTGCTCGTCTCTGAGCTGCAAACCCCAACAAGCTGGAACGAAACGTTTCTAAGAGAGTCGTCTGTTGAAGGTCCCGTACTTTCAAATAATAAGCGGCGTCTTCCAGGTCCTCAGGACTAAACAAAAATGTTATTTTTTTCCCCCACTATACCCGATTGTGCGATTAATCAATTTTAAATTGAAACCACATTTAATAGTCAAGATAAAAAAAGAAAATCTTTGAAATTGATTTTCCCCTCGCATGCTTCCGGCCTGTGTGCCTCTAGATATTTTTCAAAATGTGAAGGTTTTGTACTTTATTCATTTGTGGTTGTTCAAGATGTTAGAAAAGCCTTTAATTTTTAAAGTGATGTTTGGTGAAAGACAGTTCAGGTTGTCGCTTTATCCACAGGGGAATTCATTTGTGCTTGGTTCTTAAGTTTCCACTTTATTCCCAAATAAAGGAACTTCATCTTTTGTTTATGAAGAACTTGTTCAGTTTCAAGTGAAGTTTGGCGACAGTGAGGTTCTCACTTCATTAATCCCAATGGATTCATCTTTGTCTGGTCAAGAAGACTGTAAATGTTGTCACTTTACTAAACCCAATTTACAGTATCTTTCAGTTGCATTTCATTCCCAATAGGGAAATGTGTGAGCTATTTTGATGTAACATAAAGATTAAAATATTTGAAATAATTTATTCCATTGTCTTTTGAAGTTTTACCAAAAGAAAAATAGAAATCGAGTTTTCATAGAAAAAAAAACAGGAATTTATTTTTGTCCAAAATCAGCCAGCCCTAACTTTTACCACCACTTTTAACACACAGCTCTGGAAAACGGGTCTTAGTGATGTCACAAAGGGGCACCGATACCCCCCTCGCTCTCTCTCTCACTCTCTCGCTCTCTCAGGAGTGACCACACCCTCCGCTAGGAGTTGGCCACACCCACTGAGATCGCCCTAGTTTTAGTGGAAGCTCCAGCAAAGCATCAGCTGCAGAAGGCTTAAAACTAGCGTTTTTCCGCAGGGTGGCTGCAAACAGAGGGCTACACACACAGAGTCTTGCAGCTCTATGGAGATCGTTGGATGATGAAGCTGTGAGGGTCCAGGATGAAGATGTAATAATGATGAGTTTGCTTGTTTTAATCATTTAAACTTACATGCCGCCGATGGTGACTGTGGCACAGGTGCGCTCTGAAAAGGCCGGGGTGCCTTCTGCCGGGCCGGTGGCTGCTCGGATGTAGTCGACTGTCACGTTGACCTGTCGTTGGGTCGTTGGGTGGGGTGGGGGGAAGGTGGAGAGGCAGAAGAAGAAGAAGGAGGTCGGAGAGGACGTCAGAAAATAATACAAGAGAAGCAAAAAAATAATAATTGCATCAGCAGTGGCAAGACAAACACCGAGCAGCATCGTTTAGGCTTAGAAATGAGTGCATGTTGTGTTGTTGTGTTCTTGGAGTTGTCTGCATGTGTGTTTGAGTGCGTGCTTGCGTGGGTGTGTTTGTCCCAGTTTCCAAGGTCACCCCCAGTCGGTGTGCATCACATCAGGCGGCACTGTACAACTCCCCAGAGGAGGGAGGAGCAGCACAACAGCACAATGTGTGTGGTTGGGACACACACACACACACACACACACACACACACAGCAATGATACAACACAAATGACCCTACACTGTGTTCTCAAATCAGCTCCTGTGGGGGACAGACTCAAACCCAGCCACCCTTAAGGTATAAATTTGTCACACAGCTGTGTGTGTGTGTGTGTGTCCAGCGGGCATGTGACAGGGGAAAGCCTGCTCTGGCGGGCCAGACACAGGCGCCGTGACAGGCGACTTTAAGAGCGACGTGACTTTTTGGTGGCGTCGCGACGGCGTGTAGACGGGCAGAAAGTTCACATTCTAAGAAAAGGCGAGACAATTAGAAAGAGAAGGGGGGGTTATGGTTGGCTGGCCCGGCCACTTCACAGGCAAATTTATCTAAAATGGCGCTGGCAAAAAAATGCCTTGAGGGGATTATCATGGAGTCGGAAGGGGGGGCGCCTGACCTGGATGAAATTAAAATCTCACGGCCGCTGGGTTAACGGTTACAGATTGAAGACCAAAACACCCATTTAATAAACCAAATAAAAAAAAAACAGGTATTTTCTCCCAAAATATAGGCTTTAAACAGAAATGGACGTTCCGCTCGATGCCATCAGCAGTGAAACCTAAACGCCGGTGCTTTCCGCCGCCCGTTTAGCGAGGGAGCCTGACAGATTAGAAACTTTTAACGCCGCAATGTTGGATTAGGGGACTTTTCGGGGCTCGTTCTCCACAGGCCATCCAGCCGATCGGGGCCGATAAGGCGTAGCTATCTATAAGCGGCCCCTCAGAGGAGAGTTAGACGGAGGAGGCTGGGGATGGATTAGAAAGTAGGGGAGTGATAAGGGGACAAGGACAACAAGGCAACGGGGACGGAACGTTTCCTTTATCTCCCCGGACGGACAGACGGACGGATAGACGGCGGCCCAGTCGGACACGTTTGTTGTCACGGAACGAACGCATTTGTTTTCCATTGTCTCGCCACCAGTGGGAATAACACACATGCCTGAGGGCGACGCGAGCTTGTTGTGCCTCCCCCATCCCAACCGAGAAGAGGCTGTCGATTGTGTGACCGAGTATCAACGCCTCAAAGTCACACCGCACCTCGTCACCCTTTCAGATTGATATTTCAAAAGAAAATACCAGCACTTGCATGTTGCACAATCAGTCAAATGTTTGGACACACCTTTTCAGGCATTTTATTTTTTTATCTTTACAACTTTCTGCACTGCAGATAGAGACTGAAGACATCAAATATATGAGCAAGATATCTGTGATGATGCAGGAAAGAGAAACACGTTAAATAACTCTTAACTTAAGTATGCTTTTTCAGAAAGGTGGCTATTTTGTAGAATTTAAATACGAAACATGTTTGAGTTATCTGACACTCTGATTGTTTCCTACATAATTCCATGTGTGTTCATACGTAGTTTTGATGCCTTCAGTGAGAAACTGCAATGTCAATAGTCACGAGAATGAAAGAATTCAATTCAACTCCAAACTCTTGACTGGTGGTGTATAGTGTCCACATGTGACCACAACAATTCAAACCAATGTGTTAAATTGCATTACAATTAGTATTGTTATAATGTAACAATGGACAAACAATTTTCAAAACAGGGACAAAATTTCCCTTCCGTGTTTCACAACATTTCTTCTTCCACATCCGCAGTACAGTGGCAACCCTCTTCTTTTGGTGCCAATACTAAATACATATCATTACTTTTTGTGGATAAATTGTCTGTTTTTATCTCTCCCCCTGCGGCTGAAATGGCAACGCAGACCCCCTTTGATGGGCCAACTCCGTATCCAAACCTGCTGCTGCCGAATTGTTTGGCTGGCGAGAAGTTTGCCGCTCGCTCGAAGCTGTTGAGGTGGGAGAGCTGTGCGAGGTGGGAATAACTTTGGCCAAAGCAGCACAACACAGATAAAAACAATAATAAATAAATAATGCATTATAAAAAAAGAAAAGCACGCGGTAAAGGAGGAAGAAAAGGTGGACCCATCTGGATTTCCTAAGCTTGGGATCCGGTGACGCTCAAGTGTGCACGCTTTGCATCTGCTGGATGCACACCTCTGTCACCCCCCCCCCCCCCCCCCCCAACACCGCTGCACACGCGGCGTTTTCAGCTTGCGCGCAAATAAAAGAGAGGGGGGGGAGGGGAACTCTGGCGCTAACGGTACTACATAAGCAGCTGCATAACAGGAGCCACTTTGAGCATGCAGGATTATCCGAATGTGCTCAACCCTGATAAGTGGCTTAATGCAACATTTCCACTGGTCTTTTTTTTTTTTTTTTTTTTTTTTTTTTGCTGAGGCTGAGAACCGGGTGCAAAAGAAGCACTACTTATAAAGTTAGCCAAATAGAGCTTCTTCTTTTTTTTGAGGATTATGTCACCATGCATGCGCTGCCATTTCAATGCGGGTGGGGGATATATTTCTGTGTGTGAGCAAAACAGACGGATGCAGAGTGACGGGAGGAGAGGACGGGAAAATGCCTCTTTTTTTTAGCTACGCTTGATGGTGTGTATGTAGCTCTGAAGACTTGGGGTGAAAAAAAACTAAACTAAACCATCATAAAAACACTACCAGTCAAAAGGTTGGACACACCTTCTCATGCCATTTTTTTTTTTTTTTTTTTTTACAACTTTCTACACTGCAGATAGATACTGAAGACATATATGAGCAAGATATATATAATGATGCAGCAAAGAAAAACACCTGAAAACACTATATATATGCTTTTTAAGAAAGGTGGCTATTTAGAAGAGTTACTCTACACTTTCATTGTTTCCTGCATAATTCCGTGTTCATACAAAGTTTGTTGCCTCCAGTGAGAAAGTGCAATGTCATTAGTCATGAGAATGAAAGAAAAGACATTCAATCCAAAGGGTGTGTCCAAACTTTTGACTGCTAGTGTAGCAGTATCCCGATCCCAAAACAACTATAAAAAATGATAATAATTACCAAAACATTGCTAGCAACATTCATTTTTTTATGTCTCATTTAATTTTTAACTGGCATTAAATAATAACAAACCAAACTTCATAATTTTTTTCTGTGTGATTGCCACTTGTTGCCGTTTCCTTCTTTTGAGACCAAAAATGTTATTTTTTTGTTTTGTTTTTTACGACTCATATTTTATGGATCTGCGAACCATCAAATCTACTTATCGGCCCAAAAAACAAACAAACAAAAAAAACAAGACAAGCCAGTCTTTTGAATATGATAATTAGATGAGCTTTGGAAAAAAAAATATCAAGCCTGATGCTCTCCATGCAGAGAAACAGAGAGGCTTAACAGAAAATAAGCATTTAATGTGGATTTATTCTCTCGTAGCGGCGCAGTGGCATTAAGGCTCTGAGCTTCTACTCGCCACGCTTGCAGTTAATGCTGAGTCACATTTGCAAATATTCAGTCCGTGAAAAATCAGCTTGTTTTCCAACTCGTGCAGTGTAATGTTTCTTTTTGTTCCTTGCTGCGGGGCCAGTCTGAGTTTGAAAATGAGACGCTGCCAAGAGGGAATACCTACAACTTCATCTACTCCAACCTTGTGACCTGAACGGAACTTTGGTCAAGTCCGAGTGTGATCTAGTCGGCGATAGGAAAAAAGAAAAAGAAAATGCAGCTTTTCTTTGATCTGATAATAGATCAGCAGTCGTACCACCGCAGGTGATTTAAGTTCCCTCAGACTTCTTTTCAAAGCGGACCTAGACCGCACAGTGTTCTTTTTTCCATCCACCGGGTCAAGGCCCAATTATCCCACTTTGGAGGTAAAGCCTTTGTCTCAGGGAAGATGGGAAAGAGCACAAAGGAAACACCGTGGGGCTTATGAGGAGGGGAGTTTCAGGGAAGGAAGAGGTCTCAGACTCTTTCACAAACTCCTGCAGCTGCAAATTCAGTGTTTGGAGGCAGCGTGACACTAAGTGGGTCGGCTCCTCACATTTGTGCGTCTGTGGCAGGGTCTTTTTGTTTTTTGTTTTTTTTTGCGCTTTGCACCTGCGCGCATCCAACTCGACAGCCCAGGTCGGCTCGGCTCTGCACGCTGGGAATAGCATTTCCATCTTGCGAGAGTTGATAGTCGGGATTTGAAACAAACACCGGCTCAGACGCTTCTCCCGTTGTTGCCAAGACAGCAGACGGGTGATGGAAAAAAAAGAATTCTGGGCAACTAATTAATTACTAAAATAAAAAATAGTGAAAAATAATAAGACACACAGTGACAGAGGGTTGAATTCAAACAGTTACCCCTGTGTCTTAGCAACAAAGGAGAGCGAGAGGGTGGTGGAGGGAGAAAGAGGGAGGGAGAGAGGAGGGGAAGGGGGGGATGGATGCAGCCTTCCGGAGCTCTTCCGTTATTGATTCTGCCGAGTGAGGAAGGAGGCCGAGGCTGCTGGCAAACGGGTGGTGGTGCGGGCGGATTTCACATGGATAAGAGTCACATCAGCGGACAACCAGAGACGATGCCCAACCAGAGTGTGTTTGTGTGTGTGTGTGTGTGTGTGTGTGTGTGTGTGTGTTTCAAGTGTTCATTCTTCATCTGTGTCTCACTAACAGGCCCCATTCTGATCATTCATTTCTCCCAAATTACACATATGGCGGCGTCATCTGCATACACTACCAGTCAAGAGTTTGGACACAGCCTATGAATTGAATGTATTTTCTTTCATTCTCATGACCAATGACATTGCAGTTTCTCACTAAAGGCATCAAAACTACGTGAGAACACACATGGAATTATGTAGGAAACAATAAAAGTATCAAATTACTCAAACACGTTTTATATTCGAATTCTTCAAAATAGCCACCTTTCATAAAAAGCATATTTAGAGTTATTTAATGTGTTTTTCTTTCCTGCATCATCACAGATATCTTGCTCACACATTTGATGTCTTCAGCATCTGCAGTGTAGAAAGTTGTAAAGATAACAAAAATTGCATGAGGTGTGTCCAACCTTGTGACTGGTAGTGTATGGCGGTGCCTCTGCATACGTGCACGTACGCATGCACGCGCACACGCACACACACAGCCACAGTGATTTAATACGTCCATCAGCTCAAGCCGCCGGTATATTAAACCAGAGTGGGGCCGAAGTGAGGCTCGGTAAATATTTTATCAGCCCTGGATAAAAGGCGTGTCACACCTCAGCAGAGGGTCGAGAATTCCTGATGTTTATGATTTCATCACGAGATCTGCGACGGGCGTGATGTCAAAAACGGATTGAGCGCGATACAAACAAAAGGTGTCGGGCCGAAGTATTCAAGTTGTCGAGTTGATTTTTTTGCTGACGACAGACGAGCGCAGCACCTTAAAAAACATGAAAATTGCAATAAATCTTGTCTCATTCAGCCTCCACAAGCTGGTTAACCTCCCAACCACCACCATCACACCGCCCCCACATAAATCACAACAACAACAGTATAATGTCATTAGTCTTGCAATCCTGAAACCTATTAATTACCCCGAAACACCACAAAATGTTTCTCCCCTCTGTTTTATCTACCGACAGCCAGCTTATGGCAGAATTTCCCATCATTAATAAAACATTTAGGGAGATTCATTAAAAGGACTGTGGTGATTGGTTGGTGCGGGAGTATGAATCCCACTCCTACACTGATTGCCAGAACTCTTGGCTTTTGGCTCTGAGTGGGTGCATGTTTGTGTGTGAGTATCAGGCTGCAAGTTAGTTCGCTTAGTTTGTTTTTTGCTGTTTTTTTAATGCCCAGAACCCCCTTATTTTATGGAAGCCAGCCAGATGAGAATGATGATTATAATTTCCCCCATTTGTCTGCCCGTTGCTGAAACCTGAATTCTGCTATTGTTTGGCACGAAACGGCCGGCCGAGATCAGATCGACGGCGACGCTAGGGGAGGTCAGCGGCAAAACGGCGTTCCTGGACTCGCAAGATAACTTCCAGTATTATTTTTTTGACAGAATGGAGAAAACCATTTAGGATTTTCCCAATTCGCTCCATCAGTTTGCACTGTGAACTGCATTTTCATCTAGATTTTTCACTTAGTTGGAGGGGAGAGTCGCAATATCTTCAGGCTCGGGAGCAAATTACCATGTTGGACGAGCGTTCAGTAAAGACGCTCGTTCAGCCACGGCGGTGGACAACAGCCCCCGGGGGGAGGCCTGCGCACCGCCTTCTCGCTCTCTTTCTCGCACGCTCACAAACCAATGGAGGCGGGAGAATTGCAAACAACAACAGCAGCACGGTAGGCGTCATTTTCCCGAGGAGCCGCAGGAGCAAAGAAACTCAAATCACGGAGATGAAATTTGAAAATGTGTTCAGTAACAACCTTTTTTTTAAAAAAAAAAAAAAAAAAAATCATTGAAAGCCAACAAAAGAAAATACAGGTGTTTAAATGGCGGTTTTAAACGTGAAGGGCCCTCCAGCCGAGGAGGCGCTGCCGGGTTCTTCCAGCTGTGTGTAAATCACGGCAGCCCTGAAGTGTGCAGAGCTGGCGGATCAATAGGCGTGAGAGCGGTGGGGGGAAATCAACACCGCTTGTTTAAAGCGTCCAAGGGCCGAGGCCAAGGCCGAGCACTCGCCTCTGCCCCCGGGGGGCGTCTACAGGGAGCACTTGGTATTCAGAGACAGGAGCTGGTGGGGAGTGTGTGTGTGGGGGGGGGGGGGGGGGGGGCACATCCAGGTCTTTCTGTGAGGAAAAGAAAAACCTGCTCGGGCTTTCGTTCAATTCATTTAAGTAGGGGTTGGGGTGGGTGGCTGGGGTGATGTGGGGCCGGGGGCAATAAACATGATTCACAAACGGCTGTACAGACACATCGTCTGGGGTGGAGGAGGGGTGATTGAGAGTTGCTGGCCGTCACTCACCTTTTTGCCAATGAGCTTCTTCCTCAGGAACTCGCGGGCCTCGAACATGTAGGGGATGTCGTAGAGCGGACGGAAGCGCTTGTCTTTGTCCTTGCTCTTGTCCTGAGGGGAGGGGAGGGCAGGAGAGAGAGAGAGAGAGAGAGAGAGAGAGAGAGAGAGAGAGAGAGAGAGAGAGAGAGAGAGAGAACTTTTATTTGTCTATTTATTTTTGGGGGGTAGCGAGGGTTGAGGTGTAAGGTTGGAGCAAGGAAGCACACAGTTCGGTGCACTTTCTCCAATGCTGCAAGACTTCACACATCCGCTGCAGATCAGGAATCACAAACATGTAAACACAAACAACCCACACACACAGACAACCCACACACAAACAAACAAAAAAACACCACTACCCT
The DNA here is from genome assembly GCF_046127955.1 of Nelusetta ayraudi. Lineage (NCBI taxonomy): Eukaryota > Metazoa > Chordata > Actinopteri > Tetraodontiformes > Monacanthidae > Nelusetta > Nelusetta ayraudi. The sequence goes on from NW_027466077.1 coordinate 2,939,891, forward strand.
CCATTTGACCAATAGGGACGCACAGACTGGCACACAGTCCGCCTGTTTGTTCCCACTTTTCCTCACTGCCGCGTGACAGGAAGGATCTGGACTCATGTGGATGTGGATGCGCGCACACACACACACACACACACACACACACACACACACACACACACACACACACACACACACACACAAACGCTGTCAATACGGATGCGTCGCACGGGCGTACGGAGGGGAAAAAAATAAAAAGGACAAAACAAAACGCTGGCGTACAGTTACCAAGGACACGGCTGCAGAAAAAATAAAAACCGTGCTCTGTGTTACACAGACGCAACAAAAAAAAAGCGGCGCGTACGGCTCGCACAGCTGCGCGCGGAGGGGAAAAAAGGAAAAAGAAGAAAACTTCCCTCGCTGTGCTCACCCACTCTGACAGCAGCAGCAGGACGCAAATAGAGTCGATTTGCATTTTGTCAAAGACGGGAGGGAAAAAAAGCAGGCTGAGGTTTTGTGTCACTCGCAGCGTGAGAGACGAGTGCAAAACACGCTGACAGGTGCCGTTCGTGTGCAGAAGCCTGATTTAAAAAAAAAAAAACATATTATTAGTAATAATGATTGTAATGCCAAAAATGACAGTGGCGATAGAAACAACAGGTGCCCGCCACCCTCCCCGTCGTCTCTCCCACAGTTTTCCAGGGGCGGCCGTCATTATCCAATGCACAAACACGAGCCGCTCAAACCAACACACTTGGGCTTTGATTAAACTGCTCGGTTCCTCCTCCTCTTCGCTCGGTGGTCTCCATCCATTTTTAATGTCCCCTCTAGAACCGCCAGGTGTGGGTCGCAGCTGGCCGGACGGATGCGGAGGGACCACGCGGGGGGCGTAGAGCGCGTCAGGGCGCGTTGGCAATGTTTGCGCTCGCTGTTCGATCGACGACTCGCAGACGGATCTTTGGAGGGTTAGAAAGCCGAGCCGCAAAAAAACTTTTTTTTTTTTTTTTTTTTTTTTGGGAATGAATAAAACGGCACAGACGGAGTGCCGTTAGATGAGACACTGCTCAAAGAGTCGAACGGAGTCGGCTGCCAAACCGAGGGGCCGATGGGAGTTCTCTCAACCCTGGCAAAACAAAACGTAATGGCCTCGATAGATTTCTCCCCGTTCTTTTGTTTACTCCTCCACCCTCGGACGAGTGGAATCAGCGCCGATCTGGATGGAACACATCGTCCACTTTCTCACTTTTGGGGACCTTTATTTTGTCGCTTTCGGAATCTGTCGTTCCTTGTTTCCGAGTCTGTCGCGGTATAACAGGGTCTTTCTGCAACCCGCCAAGCCAGGGGATGGATCTTTACAATCTGTGCCTAAGCCACTAACTCGCCCACTGCCGGGACGTAAAAGCTCTCAGCGAGTTAGAACGTGTTTGGAAGTGCGCAGCAGTTTGCCAACTGACTAGTAGACATAGCTCAGACCGACTCCAACACTCCCAAAAATGGGTTGAATCGTGTCAAAGTGGGAAAAGGAGAGCGTAGGACTGGGAGCGACGAGTGTGTAAATGTCAGCGCTCTGAGCCAATTAAGGACGGGGAGCCAGGAAGCAGACGAGGAGGCTCGACATCTTCGTTCTTAATCCGAGCACGAGTGAGTGGAGCACGGCGGGGTCAAAGAGTCAGAGCAGGAAGAAGAAATCCCACCTTCACGTAAAATCAAATGTTTTTAAGTGGTTAAAAAGTAAACGCTAGACACTGTAACGCAAAGTAAACCAGCGGTCTGGAGATCAAAAGTTTAATGTGTAATATAGAGATTTTGAAGCAGAAACAGCAACATCAAGTGGTTACATTTCAGATTGCAGCGTCTTTCACTTTCCCTCCCCCTCCTGAGCTTGCCAGTGAGCTACGGTGGCCTGCGCACCAAAACCTGGATACCTCGTCCATTTTTTTCTTCAATGGTTTATCCGAAGACGCCAACAGTCACCCTAAGTTGCGAAATGCAGTGTCAGGCGGGCAGGACGGTCCACAGCAGGCTTCCTCAAGAATATAACAGTTTAAGATAGCAGCTAACTGGGAGCCGAAGACCCTAAGGGTAGGTAAACCAAATTACTTTTACTTACTGCGATTACACACCTTTATTCATGTATTTATGGGAAGCATATTAAGCTTTTGCCAGTATAAAAAACATAAATCAAGCCAGATATTACACACTGGACCTTTAAAGGGCAGGTGACAAGGAAGGAAAGTAGCACCTTGTCACAGTCTATCAGACACAATTTGGTCTCCATGCAGAAACATTTGCGCATTAAGTCACTGAGAGTTCGCTATAAACTGGGAATGCAGCTGCAGGAAGGCTGCAGTGTGTGGGGGGAGTCAGGGGGAGGGCAGAGAGTGACTTTTATGTCGCAGCCGTGACCCAATAACAACAGTTTGCTCTCACTATCCTCGGGGGGAACTTCTGTTCTATTTGGGGTAAAAAATCCCCCCTTCGTTCTAAATTACTGGCACAGGCCCCACGATGGTCTTTGACTACAGCGAGGGGAGGAGGGGGCAGGGGATGGCGGGCAGGGGGTTGCAAAGGGGGGGGGGACTGTGTCGCAGCGGCAGCCAGTGAGTGTGGATGCTGCTGCTGGGAGCCGCTTCAGCAGCTCCGGGGGTGAAACCATGAGTCAGGCGCTTTCTGACACGCAGCTGTGAGGGAGGGGGAGGGAGCGGGGCGGATGGAGGGGGAGGGGGGAGGGTCCGTGCGCAGCGTCACGTTGGATTTTTTTTTTTTTTTCTTGGCAATTCAAAGACCTTTTGGGAGCGAAGACCGTGCGTAAACTGACGAATGAGACGGTGAAAAAGGAGCCGAGGCGTCATCAGACTTCCTCGAGTGACAACCTGCAGCTTGTCGTCATTCCTGAAACTTTTGCTGTCAGTTTCATTTGACGTTTTTTCATATGTGAGCGCGCGAGATACATAATTAGAATAAAAAAAAAAACACTAATTTTTCTTTCATGTTTCGCAGAAACACAAACAAAACTGCCGTTGTTCTCACCCCCACACACACACACACACAGCGAAAAGAGATGAGTCATTAATAATGAAAAAAGGGACCTGAACAGATGTCACAGCACCGCGTCAACAAACAAGTCTCCGTCGGTGCAGGTAAATAAGCTCGGACTGTTGTGGCTGGCTTCTGTTGTTGGCCACTGATTAATTGTAAAAGTAATTCAAAGGTCAGACTGGCAGAAAATGCGAGTGGGTTTTTAAGCTCGTCCGCCAGACAAACAAAGGAAGCGACTGTGCGTTAAATGAACAAGTTTGGAAATGAACCTGGCAGGCCAGAGGAGACCTTTCCTCAATGCCGTGGATTTATTCGGTGAGCAGCCACACGCACTAATCTTACTTTTGTTTTACGACTCATCGTCGCGTCTCCTGCTGCTCGCTTCTTCCTCTGTGGTTAATCAGTGAGCCGCTCGGAACTCTCGAGGCTCCTTTGTCCTGCCGAGGAAGCCGACTGGCCGGCTGTGGAGAGGAAGCGAGCTGATTGGCTGGAAAATGAATAGCAGCCAAACAGCTGTCCGCTGGAGGCTTGCAAGACGGATGGGTTGGATTTCAGAGGCGAAAATCTGAGCGACCCAGTTTAAAAAAAAAAAAACCTAATGAAAGTGGCCGAGAAAAACGCCAGAGTGCCAAGTCTTTTGCTGCTGGAGCAGAGAAGTGAGGCCAGACACATTCATCTTGTGGAGCCAACAGCGGCGTCTCTCATCACTGTTCGCAAGAACAAGGGAGGTTGGGGGCGGGGGGTTGTCAGAGCAAAGCCTTGTATACCACTAGGGGGCGTGCTTCGAAATTTCAAGGTTTTGATTCTCTCATGAGGTGGTTTTGCGTGCGTATCGATATAGAGGTATATCGCAAAAATGTCATGGAAAGACTTTTTTTTTCGCATTTACACATCACCGGATGTGACGTATGGGGTCACCTGACCAGTTCACTTCAAGTCAAAACGGCGTATTATGTTTGCATGGAGGAGGAGACTGAATATTTTTTACAAGTAATCAAAGAGAAAAATATCGAATGGCAGCACACCGATTTTTCCCAGTGGTCACTCGAGGTACTGCAGCAAAAAAATCCCATGGGCCCAAAAAAATATTTTTCCCATAGACCACAATACAAAAATAAATGCGTTTAAAACAGCTGACGAGACGACTGTGACCTAAAACGCGATTCATGGCAAATCTTTCTATCGTACATTTTTCACTTATGGTCTTTTAGTCATTAAAAAAATGATAAGAGCCACCAATCAATGGAAACACCTGTAAATCGCAATTGTACTTAAATAAAGTATTTTTTGCGAAAAACTGTAATGGAAACGCAGCTAGTGATGGAGAGCTGGAAAGAACAAGTGGAAGATGAAGAAGGAGAGGCTGTAATTGGAGGACAGTCAGCAGATGGTTGCAATGGAGCGCCGCGATGAAAACGAGCTCCTTTTAAAACTGGAGTTTTAAAAAAAAAACACAAAACAAGCGGCAGCGCTGACCGTCTGAAAATGTGAACTCAACATCTGCATTAAATCTGTCCGGCGGCGGTGGCGGCGGCTTCATCTTTTCCCATCAGGATGGCGGTATCGCGCCCGACCGCCGCGGCTGCTAATTAGCCCGCCAGCTATGCGCCGCGCTCTGCCCGCATTTCCATATTCTACCACCTTCTTCAGACCTTGATGTTTCGCCTGCGAAACGCGACTCATTACTCAAGACAGTAGCGGGGAGTGCGCCACGCTACTACGCCGCACATTGTGGCTAAAAATAAAATAAAACAAAAAAAAAAAAAAACAATGCGAGACAGTGGCAGCAGCGCGGCAACAGAAGCACAATGTTGTCGGCGGCGTCGGCAGCGCCTCCTACGACGGTCCTTCAAGACTTGTCTGCGCAGACCGCTAATTCTTCGGCTAGACTTTTCCAGACCTGCAAAACGGAAGTTCTCATCGACGCGTGTTGCAACCCTGTGTGTAAAAATAAAGCCTCATCAAGAGAGTTGAAATAAGGAAGTGGTGGAGGAGGAAGAACGGGAGGAGGAGAAAAAAAAGAGACTGGCAGAACGGAGAAAGACACACGGTGAGACTAAATCATCCGCAAAGTCAACGAAACACACACACACACACACACACACACACACACACACACACACACACACACACACACACACACACACACACACACACACACACACACGTATTGTGGAGAGGTTTGACAAGTGGGCAGGGTTTTGTGTGTGTGTGTGTGTGTGTGTGGTGCTGCTACGAGCCGCAGCCATTGTGCTGCTGCCTTATATAAGGACGGAGAGTTTGACCTCGCCGCGTGCTCCATCAGCACCGTCCTTAACCCTACTTAACGCACACAAACACAGCACATGCAACACAAACGCATCGGCACACACACACACACACACACACACACACACACACACACACACACACACACACACACACACACACACACACACAATCGAATCCACTGAGCACGACGAGTGAGAGAGAGAGAGCGAGAGAGAGAGCGAGTGGGTGCAACAGTGAGTCACCGAGCAGCACAGACATTTCTCCCGCTCACGTTTTCTTCCCCCCCCTTTTTTTTCTTATCCTTTACGCTGTTTTTGTCCTGATGCACACTGGGAGGGAAAACCGAGAGCAAAGAAACGAGCGGAGAGGGAGAGGGGGGTGGGGAGAGGAGGAGAGGGGAAGGAGGGAGGAAGAGGAGGAAAAGGAAGGGAAGGGAGAAGAAAAAGCTGACTCCAACTCCCCCAGCTCAAAATAACTCTGTTCTGAAGATGACAGCAGTAAAGCTGGGGAGGAAGGAGGAGGAGGAGGAGGAGGCGGGAGAGTGGGAGGAGGGAGGGGACTGCAGAAATTTGCGTTCTGTGTGCTGTTTTTGAGGCGAGACGCCACTGGGCCTCCAATTTGTCAGTCTGGGCACAATTAATATGGTCATGAGGGAAGACAGCCGCGCATGCTGCTCTGCTGTGTGTGTGTGTGTGTGTGTGTGTGTGTGTGTGTGTGTGTGTGTGTGTGTGTGCGTGCCTGCGTGTGCTGTGGGGGTCATAGTAAAAGGGAGGTGTGGGAGAGGAGTCGGCGAATCACTGCGTCGGATCTGCACTCGGCAAAAACGCCCCAGACGACGACGGCAGCGGCGCAAACAAGCTGGCAGAGCGAGGAGGCCCGTCCGGACAGACCGAGAGCGAGGGAGAGAGAGCGGGAGAGAGAGCGAGAGCGAGAATTCCCCGCAGACCCTCTGGAGAAAATGCACAACGTTCACGACAGTCACGGCGACGGCGAGGGGGTTCGGTCGCCTCCCCGCAGGTTCGGCGGGAGCTTTTTCTGCGCACCTGGAGTGTCTTCACGCACATGCGCACATTGTGCGTGCGCGCGTGCGTGCGTGCGTGTGTGTGTGTAATCCGCAGAGCGCACACGCTGACAGCAATTTCCAGGATGCTTCCCGACACAGGCTAATGCAGCTTAACCAGGCGTATCTCCGCCAGAGTGTGTGTAAGCTGCGCCGCAAAGCGTGACCGCGTCTTTGTGTCCGTCTGCTGCACTGTAAGCAAGAAAGCCAGCTCACTCGTGACAGTGTGTGTGTGTGTGTGTGTGTGTGTGTGTGTGTGTGTGTGTGTGTGTGTGTGTGTGTAAGGCTCCCGGCTGAGAGACACCTGCTGTGAACTCTCGCTCACCACCAACCCCGAGGTAGGACGCCGCTCCTGCAATACGGCTTCAGGGGAGAAAAGCGATGAATAACAAAGTCAGAGCTGCGTGTGTCCTGCATACCACGTCAAATCAGTTCGCAAATGATCTTAACAGACATCTTTTCTTTGCAGCAACGACAGCAAGAACTTAGAACACGTCGTGGAAGCCAATCCGATTCTAGCCTGACCGCCAAACATTGGTTGGAAACAATTCAGTCAGGGGACTAGTTGTGATTTTACTCTTTGACCCAGTGGTTCTCAAATGGTGGAGTCCTGGAAACTATTTTTTTTTTTTCCTTATCATGATGAAACATAGCGCAAACAATACACAATGCAATAATCATTATATAAATGAATTGGATTGTGTGTCCTGCAAATTAAATGCCCAACATTTTCTCAATATATATTTATACATACACAACCAGTCAAAAGTTTGGACACACCTGTTTCTTCTTTATCTTTACGACTCTCTACACTGTAGACATCAAATATATGACCAATATGTGGATTAATGCAGCATACAGAAATGTTAATACATAAATAATATGTAACGTTCCATATATTTTATATGAGGGGTGGCTATTCTAGATCATCTAAAATATAAAACTTGTTTGAGTCATTTCACACTTTGTTTGATACATATCCCATATGTGTTCATTCTTAGTGTTGATGTCTTGAATGACGATCTACAATGTAAACCGTCATAAAAAAAGAAAGAAAAACCACTAAATCAGAAGTATGTGTCCAAACTTTTGACTGGTAGTGTGTGTGTGTGTGTGTGTGAGAGAGAGAAAAAAGACAAACTGCCCTCGAAGTTACCAACCCAATCAAAACAGCTCCGCAACCCACTTTTTGGGTCACAACCCACCAGTTGAGGAAGGCTGCTTTAACCAGCCGGGGGTGATAAGTTTGTCCCCTGATTGCACCCAATTTAAGGTTATTCTCGACAGCAATGGAAAGCGTGGAAAACTGGAGCACCTCAACGCCTCGCCATGGCCGCAAGAAAATGCTACGCCTCGGCGCAGGTAAGAGGCTTACGGGCTACCGCCGCTGTACGTCGGGTTATTTTTGGCATTTCATTCATGTAGCATGTTGGGAAGAGCGACGCTCGCAACCGCCTGCTCGCTTCCAATAAATCTACATCGAGTCACTGCTGTTTGAAGGCCCACACCGCTGTGTTCTTTGAAGCGCAACTCTTTTGAATCGCACCAAAACTAAAGCAACAAAAAAAAACGACTGTGTTCAAAAACCCTGAAGTCTAAATTACACAGTGTTCCGAACATTTGGGAAACAAATGAAGGAAGGATCAAGCAGGCAGAGAGAGACAACAGTGGACGCTTGACTCTGAGATCTGCGCAGGATCAAAAAACAACAACAACAACTACGACGACGGCGTGTAGTGAAGATATCAGAATGAATTCCGGTGCATCTCTGCCTGACGCCTTTATTTTTACCAACCAGTCCAAGGGCTCATCATAACTCTGCATCGCTGCCATAGCGACAACATTCTAAGCTGAGCCAACAATGTTTCAGACAGGCAGGCAGGCAGGCAGGCAGGCAGGCGGCTCTTTAGCTCAGAGACAGAAATAACTAGCTTTAAAAAAAAATACAGTGAAAAACCATCTTCAAAAACAACAAAATGCAACAGTTTTTTTGGATATCAAACACCAACTCTGAGACCATCCTCCCGCAGCAACAAAGCGCTATAAAAAGCAGCGGGTATGTCATGAGTCACACTGGTTAAACACTGAATATGAACGACGCAGTTGATCTCTCACCATCATTTTGCTCGAGATGCAGTTTTTTAAAAACTAAAATGCTTTTTAGTCTTTGTTCAAGACGACAATTACAGACACCTGTGATACTCAATGTGTTTTTATTGAAACTGTGCTTTCAAACAATGTGGCTCTGGGCTGTCGCAAGAGTAGAGCAAAGCCCGACAGGCGCGATTCAGAGAGGTGTCCCTTTGTGATGTCACAAAGGGTCACAGACGTCTCTCCGAGGTGACAACAGCCAGGTGTTGCTCTAATGCGGAGGGTCCAGCAGCACATCCAGTTTTAGCAGGGAGCTGCAAACGGAGTGCTAAATATGCAGCTTTCTTTCTGATTTCTACCAGGCTGCTCCAGCGGAGTGTGGGATAGAAAAAATAAACAAATAATGAAAGTTTATATGGGACCTTTAACATGTAGCCATCCCTCAATCAAAGCGTGAGCCAAGTTTATTTCCCCTCATAATAATCCCAGCTCCGGTTAGGCACTGACGCGCTGAATGAATCATCTTTTTAATATGTTCACTCGGCTTCTTCCAACCAGTTGACCCCACTTGTCCCCGGCCAGACTCATGAGCTTCCATTAGGAACATCAAAAGCAAAGAAAACATCACAACAAGCAGCTATCAAATATGCATGACGCACAAGGAAGAGTAAAATCACTGAGCAAACACAACAACACATACACACACGCGCACACGCGCACACACACACATCTGGGACCCGCTTTCCCGGCCTCCCCGTAACATAAGACGGTGTAATGAAGCACAAAACACATGCTGTCGCAGCATCTGGTGGAGACAAAGACGAAGCGACACGGTCGGCGCAGGCGCACGGACGACAGAAGCTTTTTTTTTTTAAGAAAAAACGGAACGCAGGCGAGGAGAAGGAGGAAGAGGAGGCAAATATTAAAACAGCGAAGTGGCGCGAGGAACAGCAGCAAAGGCTGAGAAGCAAAGTGGATGGATGGGTTGAGGCCCGCAAGCTTATTGCACACACACACACACACACACACACACACACACACACACACACACACACACACACACACACACACACACACACACACACACACACACACACAGGACAACGGTGCAGGTCAACAATCTAACCGGCAGCCTGCAGACCCGCGGGGGAGCAACAACAACAGGGGGAAGTGACTTCAGAGGAGAAGGAAGAGCTCTGGAGAACAAAATAAAAGAACCAGGCGGCAGGAAGAGAGAGGAGAGAGAGAGAGAGAGGGAGGGGGGGGGGAGAGTGGGGGAGAGGGGGAGAGCGAGAGAGAGAAAAAAAAAACAAGAGAGCCTTAACGATGCAGAGCTGGACGACACCAGGGGGAACAGAGGGAGAAGAGAAGAGGAGAGGCGAGGAGAGGAGAGGAGAGGAGGGGAGAAGAAAAAAACAACCCGGGATGGGTGAGGAGGCCGGAGAATAAAAAGCAGACAACAATAAAAGGGGGAAGAAAAGACGACAGGGAAAAGCAAACACACAAAGCGCACAAAACAAGCAAGGAAGAAAGTCTGGAGGAGCGGCTGATGCAAACATGATAGTAGTAGCAGTAGTAAATATAAAGGAATGAAAGTGTTTTGGTAAGAGACCCTTTAAATGCTTCTAACGTATCCAGCTTCTGAGGACAGACAGTGTTGGAGAGGGGCGGAGCCAGATGAGCGTCACCTTGCAGCGACCTATCAGACTTGTCACATGACCAACGACGTTATTCAGTCGTTTTTTTTGTTCTATCAACGTGACGTTAACGATGCAGTTGCAGTAAAACTGCAGCAACAGCAGCATCCAGACTTGTGCTAGCCGCTTCTCCCTGTTCTCCTCCTCCTCCTCCTTCTGTGGTGTTACAGGGCAGCTTGGACCACCTGAGGTTCGACAAGGCTCTTCTGAGCAGAAACCTTCAGGTTTGAAAAAGCAGCCGCCGCGTGCACAGACGGCGACAGACTGCGTGTTCTGACAAGACGCGCAAAGACTGCAGGTGTCTTCAGACACGCAGCCGTCTGCATCACCGTCTGAGTTTATGAGGCCTTTTTTTCCTTTGCAGCTTTTATATGATTCGGAGGGAAAACGTGGGAGTCTGGAGGGGACACACACAAAACGCGCGCGCACACACACACACACACACACACACACACACACACACACACACACACACACACACACACACGGCTCTCTGCAGTGCCGCTGCAAAACTGCTGCTGGGTGTGTGCAGGCGTCTCGCTGCGGCGTCCCGATGTGCCACAACTGCAGGGGCGCCACCAAGTGGTCGAATCCGACTCCGCGAGGGACGCGGTTGTGGGAGTGACGGGGGGGATTGAGAGGGGAGGGAGGAAGGGAGTGAGAGGAGTGAAAGACAGATGAATATTCAGCGACGTGCGGACGGAGAAGCGAGCAGCTTGTGTTTGACTCTGAAGGAGAATAAAGCCGAATACAACACCCCGTCCGTCTAATTGGCTTGTTGTGCGAGACTCCACACACACACACACACACACACACACACACACACACACACACACACACACACACACACACACACACACACACACACACACACACACACACACTACCTCTCCTTCGATCCTGGGCGGCCGGATGCTGGACAGGTGGATGGTCTTGTACTCGCCAGAGTTCAGCTTGACCACCATGGCGTCGGCGTTGACCACCTGCATCACCTGCGAGGGCCAGAGAGAGGCGACACGGGTCAGAGTGCTGCGCGTCGCCACGGTGACGTCGACAGATAGATTAGGGCCGCTAACAATGGGTGCAAAGGGGTGTGGGGGGAGAGGGGAGAGGAAGAGATCTAGTCTGAGGTGGTGGAGGAGGTGAGGGGAGGGGGAGTGAGGGTGCACACGGTGGGCAGTCACGAGCGCCGAGAGCGAGGCGGCAAAGAGTGAATAAGCAACTGCGCTAAGCCGTCCCAGTGGGGCCGGCAGAGGTTTGGAGGACGGAGCGAGGACGGAGCGCCGTCCAGGGGATTGGCAGCAGGAGAGAGGAGAGGAGAGGAGAGGAGAGGAGAGGAGAGGAGAGGAGAAGGGAGGAGAGGAGAGCAGAGAGGAGGGAGAAGGGAGGAGAGGAGAGCAGAGAGGAGGGAGAAGGGAGGAGAGGAGAGAAGACGAGAGGAGGGAGAAGGGAGGAGAGGAGAGCAGAGAAGAGAAGAGAGGGGAGAAGAGAGGAGAGGAGAGGAGAGCAGAGAAGAGAGGGGAGAAGAGAGGAGTGGAGAGGAGGGAGAAGGGAGGAAAGGAGAGCAGAGCAGAGGAGAGGGGAGGAGAGAGGAGACGAGACGAGACGAGACGAGACAGGAAAGGAGCAGAGAGGAGGGAGAAGGGAGGAGAGGAGAGGGGAGGAGGGAGGAGAGGAGGGAGAAGGAGAGGAGGGGGGAGAGGAGAGGAGAGGAGAGGAGAGGAGAGGAGAGGAGAGGAGGAGAGGAGAGGGGAGAAGGGAGGACAGGACAGGAGAGGAGAGGAGAGGAGAGGAGAGGAGAGGAGGGGAGAGGAGAGGAGAGGGGAGAAGGGAGGAGAGGAGCGGAGAGGACAGGAGAGGAGAGGGGAGAAGGGAGGAGAGGAGAGGAGGAGAGGATAGGAGAGGGGAGAAGGGAGGAGAGGAGAGGAGAGAGAAGGAGAGAGTGCCAGGGCCAAAGAAACATGCAAACATCCTGCAATAGGTCGAAAGGTTCGAGTCGTGACGCCTTTGTTTCCCTCAGACCTTCACAGGAGACGCGGCCTAATTTACAGGCCTGCTGAAGAGTTGATTTGCGTGTTGCAAAGGTACCAGGCCTGCAGTTTGCAGGGGGGGCGGTGGGGGCAGAGTGCGGGCCGCCGCCGCCGCCGCCGCCGCCGCTAAATTAAAGTTCACCGGCAGAATTAATCCGGCGCTGCAGCAGGACCGCTGACAATACCTATCAGAGAGGGATTCTTTTATTTTTCTCATAGGCACGCAACGCAGGGAGCCCAGGGGAGCCGAGACTCGTCTGAAGATATGAATGGCAGCGGCAACAGAATCAACGTTCGGAGCTCGACAGCCTCAGAAGACGCCGTGCTGTGAGTCAGTGGCCTCCGGAGCGAGGAGACGGGATGGGATGGGATGGGATTGGGGGGGGGGGGTTATAATATGACCGAGATGGAGGAGGCATCGGAACACGGGGCCTTTAAGTGGGCCGCTAGTGAGAGAGAGGGAGGGAGCGAGAGAGGGAGAGAGAGAGAGAGACGGAGAAATCAATCGCCCTACACATGTCGCCACCCACACGTTGCATTAAATGGCTTCATCATCGCTCACGCCGCCGTTCACATGTAGGCCGAGCTCTCGTCCCGGACAGAGAGAGGGAGAAAGGGGGAGAGAGAGGGAGAGGGAGAGAGAGAGACAGAGACAGAGACACAGAGACAGAGAGAGAGAGACAGAGAGAGACAGACAGAGAGAGAGAGACAGACAGAGAGAGAGACAGACAGACAGACAGACAGACAGAGAGAGACAGAGAGACAGAGAGAGAGAGACAGAGAGCGAGAGAGAGAGACAGAGAGCGAGAGAGACAGACAGAGAGCGAGAGAGGGAGAGAGGGAGAGAGAGAGAGAGAGAGAGAGAGAGAGAGATGCAGGTCTGAGCCACCACCGGGCCGGACGGCGTGGGCGAGTGCGTGGCCGACACCCTGAAGAAATTGGGGAAGGCTAAACGAGTGGAATGGCAGTGTCGTTAGGCGGTGGGCAGACAGAGGTACAGGGCGTCCAGGTGTGACGGGCGTCGGCGGGATTTTCTGTTATTCGCTGGAAGCGATTCAGCCGTCGCGTCCGCCGCCACCAGAGAGCAGAAATTAGTGGCGGCCCACGTGCTTAAATGGGCTGCCCGCCACGGCAGCCAAAATACATCATATACTAATCACTGAGCTGAGTGGGAGAGATGGGGAGAGAGAGGGAGAGAGAGAGGGGCAGAGGGAGGGAGCAATGAGCGAGCTCGCACGCACGCACGCACGCCTGACACATACGCTGGAAAAGAGAAGAAAAAACCCTCAGCCTACACAGATTGACGGCGTAACAAGGTCGTTCCGAGGCCTGGCCAAGTGAGAAAAGTGCAAGAAGGAAGACGGCTCGGCGTTTACTGGCTGATTACCAGCCGGTGGACGGGTAGGACGGGGGAGGAAGAGGAGGAGGAGGTGGAGGAAGAGGATGTGGAGGTGGAGAAGGAGGAGGTGGTGGAAGAACAGGTGGAGGAGGAGGAGGAGGCGGATGAGGTGGAGGAAGAGGAGGGACCAGCAGGGTCCAGACAGAGGGACTGAAAAACGGAGTGAGCCAGAGAAAGATGGAGCGTAATCTGTCTGTAAATATCAGGGAGCGTCTGTCCGTGTGTGTGTGTGTGTGTGTGTGTGTGTGTGTGTGTGTGTGTGTGTGTGTGTGTCGTGGGGAAGATGGACAGAAAAATGGAGCAGAGAAAGTCTTTGCAAAGTAGCCGTCGGGGGATGGAGGGATGGGAGGATGGGGGGGATGGAGGGGATGGGAGGATGGGGATACGAGGTGGGGGGTTGGTGGGGGGCAGAGTGGGCAGGCAGAGGGCCAGCGTGACTCACGCCTCTGCCCTTGCTCATCCAGAGGTGGGGATCTGCTGCCACCTTCTGGCGGCAGCGCACATGACATCTGCAGTGGCTGAGGTTTTGTGGCATTTTGTTTTTTTTTTTGTTGTTGTTTTTTTGTTTGTTTTTTTTTTTTTGGGGGGGGGGGGTTTCCCATATTTTTTTGTGTTGGTTGTCACTCAAATCCATTAAGTTTGTTTTAACCGCGGGGGCTGAGCGAGGGGGCCGCAACTCGCTCATTACTCCAGTCGAGACGGAGCAGCAGCACCTGCGGCGCCGTTCTCAGTGCCGCTGCCAGCAGAGACGATTTGTCACCGGGATTACATGGATACAGAGATGTGTTTTGCTGCAAGAAAACAACTTTGGCTGGCGTGTTGCCCCCTCCCCTCCAGAGTGCTCTGGTGCAGGGTGCAGGAGGGGAGGGTGGGGGGTGGAGCTGGCTGATGAGAATGCAAGGGGCATGTTTCCACCAGCGCACTTCACCTAAGAATTCCTAATACCAGTCGTGGTCCGACAGTCTTCAGACTTTTTAAACCTGATCACTTATTTGTTTTAAGAAAAAGGAAACGTTCACTTTGCCAACAGACGATATTAGATGTAATACATAGCAGGACATCAGATCCTTCATTTTGCTTGCTGGCGTCCAGTTTCAGACACGGCTTGGACATCGGCCCTCTGTGATGTCATACAGGGTGCCTATACTTCACTGACGTCCCTCATAGGTTGTGCCGGCACCACCAGACAAGCTTTGGCTCTGGTCCTCTTGTCGTGTAGAAAATGTAGAAAATGTTCTGTTGTCCACCAATTTCAGAATTGTTCAATCTGCACAATCATTCTTTCTTAATTGTTCAATCTGCACAATCATTCTTTCTTAATTTAAATCTTCTTAGTTTTTTTATTCTTAAGATATTCTATACAGATTTCTATGGTGAGCTAAAATTTCTCTGTTTTATTCTTTTATATTATATCCAATCCAAAATAATAAAAAAAACAATCGATTAACACGGTGCAGACTGGTGCGTTGCAACATGCCTTAAGTAAAGGATGGACATTTTTCCCACTGGAGGGTCAAAATAAATATAGGTATTATTGAAGGGAAACTGGTTGAGTGAATTTCAGACTTGTCATGGAAACACTTTTCCCGCATCTACACGTCACTGGGCGTGACGTACGGGGTCACGTGACCAGTTCACTTCAACTGAAAATGGCGCGTTATGTTTGGACGGAGGGAAAAATATAACAACCATCCTTGACAGCAAACACAGAAACAAACAAAAGCAAACGCAATTTTCGTTTCTCAAATTATGGCTTATGCGCTTCACACCATTCAATGGAATCGCCTGCAAATCACGATTGTACTTTGTTGATATTTTAGAAATATTGCTTTTATTTTGCAAAAAAAAATGGAATTGGAAACTTTGGATTTCCCCAACACACTGTACACATTGCAAATCTAGAAGAACACCAGTGCTGCCCCCCCGATGAGCCGGTGAGGAGAGGAGAGGGCGCAGAACCACGTCGCCTTTTATCCATCACCTCACAGGTCGGCGGCTGGTTCCCCATGGGGGTGGGGGTGTTTAGAGGAGAGGAGGGGACTACTGAGACTTGGCCTACATCCACTTCTGCCGCCCCGCAGAGGTGGGAAGAGTGAGGCGAGACAGTCAAAAGTGGGTGTGGGGGGTGTGTGTGGGGGGGGGGGGTGCGTCAGCAGGATCGACTTGTGGGGATTGGACTCGCTCGGCTCTCCCCACTCTATCCATCACTCAGATAATAAGAAGTGAAAAGTGGAGTGGAAGGGAAAGAGGGGGTGGGGGTGGTGGGGGTGTGGTGGTGGTGGGGGTTGTATGATGATGGGGTTGATGGATAGACGTGTTCCCCGGGAGAGTCGGCACTCTGCGGCTGTAGGTAGCCGGCGAAATGTCAAACGCGTGGAGCGTTGACGGACACTCTGATATGAACTTTAATATGGAGTTTTCAAAAAAAACATGAAAGGGAAAAGAGGGCCCCGCTGGAGTATGCGGGGGGGCCAGCACAGCGCACTCATCACAAGCGTCTGCCGGCTCTGTGAAAATGACTGCATTTCAAACTGTCCGTCATCGTGTCTGGGGAAAAAAAAAAACGGGCCGACCGCTGCGAAGAGACGAAGTGGAACTGAAGTCAAGGGGCGAAAAATCGATTTTTTTTTTTTTTTTTTTTTTTGTGGCCCTAATCCGCTTCTGTAATATTTCCTATGAATGCAACTGAGCTGTAGCGGTGTTTTTTTTTTTTCCTTTTTGTTTTCTCTCTCCCTCTTTGTTTTTATGGCTCGTTTGTTTGCACGTTCATCTACTCACTCTTTCCTTTTTTTTCCTTCTTTTGATGATTGTGTATTGCCACTGTGCTGTATTGTAATATCAGCGTCGTCTTATTACTGTTGCTCTTTACTGCGGTTGTTGACCGCCTTTTACAGATACAGTAAACCAGCCCCTAACTGCAATTGGGTGCAAAATGGGGTGCTGCACATTGTACACCGTCCTCTTGAAAAATAAATACACTACCAGTCAGAAGTTTGGACAAACCTTCTTATGCATTTTTTTTTTTATCTTGACGACTTTGTACACCGCAGAAACTGAAGACATCAAATGCATGAGCAAGATATATTTAATCATGCAGCACAGAAAAACAAGTTAAATAACTCCAAATATGTTTTTGTTTTTATGAAAGGTGGCTATTTTGAAGAATTTATATATAAAATGTGTTTGGGTTATTTTACAATGTAATACTTTCCTACATACATTCCCCCCCCCCCCCCCTCCCCCCCTCCCCCCCGGCCCAGCCCGGCCCGGCCAAAAGCAACCCGAGGGTCCTGCAGGGCCCCTTGATGTTGGTTTTATCCCCTTTTTCCGACCTCTTTTCCTCTACTAATAAAAAAATTGTACTGTCGGCTTTCTCTTGGGCGGTCTTCATCCCAGAGCACGTTATCAGGTTTACTCTGCAAACAAACCGTCAAGGCAGCGTCTTAAGGACTTAAGGCGAACCAACACAAAGCACCGGAAGATAAAAAAAACAAGAAAAGCAGAATCTGTCCGGCGCCCTCCGCTGGGAGCGGAACTCATGACGGCTGCTGACAAACGTCCATCACTCTGGGTGTGTATTAGGGCGTCCTTACCCACCACAGGGGGCCGGCGCTCCATATTGAGGACACCCCCCCCGACCACCTCCCCCCTGGGCTCCGGCCAATAACCTCCAAAGCTAATATCGGTGCTCCTCGCCGTTCTGCTGGGGCTCGTTCTGAGCTGCAGCAGCTCACGCCAGCGAATCCGGGCCCTGATTTGACTGGGGAGCGTTTCAAGGTTGCAGCGAAGCGCTTCTCGCTCTTTTGTGCCCTTTAAAAGTTGTTTTTTTTTCCTCTCTCTCCCTCCTTCTCACTCAGATTCAGTATGAATTTGTGCAGCTTTTTCTGGGACCGTGATAGTGGACATTTGGAGGCTTTCCGTTGGAGAGGTTGCGAGATGAGACCACCGGGAATTTTTATTTTTTACGTTTTATAATTAATTTGCTTGCAGTGAAGAAGTGAGGTGTGAGGAGAGGCAGGTTGCAGCACCGTTTTTCTTGGCGACCATAAAGCGGCGCGCTGGCTCTCTTCTCATTAAGAGCAATTTCTTAAAAACTGAAAAAATTGGATTGGATCATTCATATGGAGGCAGAACAACTTTTTTTCTTCATTGTTTTTTTTACAAGTGCGTTTGCTGCAGTGTTGAAAAGGGAAAAAAAAAATCACCGCTGCACTATGGTGAGAGCCAGAGCAACGGCGGAAGCCAAGTCTTTCTCGGCCTCCCGGATAATGTCTGAGCCTCATGCCAGGCGGTTTTCACCTCACTGGTGTTTCTCTGCGGCACGGAGATAAGAGAAGAAGGACGGACGGAGGACGGCGAGCGAGCAAGCGGGCGGGCGGGCGAGCGAGCGGCGTCACGGGAGTCTCACCTTGGCCACAAACTGCCGGTCCTTTTGGTCCAGGTTGGCTGTCGGCGCCACGTAGTCCTTCCAGATGCGGACCTTGCGCTCTTTGGCAGATCTGGCCAAGAAGAACAAAAAGAACAAGAAAAAAAAAATCATCACATAGTCCAGATATTAAAAACACATAAGGGGCTTAATGACCTGTTGAAAAAGAAAATCGCCCCAAAAAAAATAAGTTAGACAAAAAGCAGTGTGGAAGGATAACGAGCACGAGGTAATTGGTGCGTCGGCTGTGGAGGACGACTTTTACTGCGACGAGAACAAAGACTGCTGAATAAATCAACTACATTTGATCCCTCAAGACTCTAAAAGGTTGCTTGTGTAATCAGCACGTTGGGAAGCCGGTCACTGGCCACGTTTCTATTACCCCTAGAATTGTGCAAAACTTAAATATCGCAATAAAAAGCTGTTCATGTGAGCACTTAAACTTGGAAAAAAAAAAACTCTGAAAAGGTTGTGATGCTCTCATGAGGTGGTTTTTCAGGCGTATCGATGTAGAGGTATATCGCAAAAGTGTCATGGAAACACTTTTTCCGCATTTACGCATCAGCGGACGTGACGTACGGGGTCACGTGACCAGTTCACTGCAAGTGAAAATGGCGCGTCATGTTTGGACGGAGGAGGAGGCAGAATATTTTATTAACTAACCCTAACCCTAACCCTTTTATTAAGTAATCAAGGAGAAAAATTTAACCAATATTCCTGACAGCAAACAAACACAAACAAACAAAAGCAAACGTAATCACGGCTTATGCACTTCGCACCATTCAATGGAAGAACCTGCAAATCGCAGTTGTACTTTTAAATTTTAGAAATATCACTTTTATTTTGCAAAAAATTGTAATGAAATGCAGCAACTGTCAGAGCTTTTTTTTTCTTTTTCTTTTTTTAAAAAAAGAGAAGCATTCACTGGGAGTGCCATATTGGCACCAGGAAAAATAACATTTAAGCTTTTAGAGTTAAATTAGACACTTTTGCCAAGTTTGTAGTGGGCGGGTCGCTACCTTTCGGCGGCTCGGAGCTTCTCGGCCCCCTGGGTGTAGACGGCCATGGACCAGTCCACGCAGCGGGCGAAGCCCTCCTTCAGCAGCAGCTCTGTGATGTTGCCGTTCTGAAAAGGACACGTTGGGAGGGAGAGACATTAAGCACGGCTAAAGTGCCAGGTTTGAGTGAGCGCCGCTGATGAGCTCGGGGGTCGGGGGGGCTGGGGTGGTCCTGACCGGGTGCAGGATGGTTCCCAGGATGATCTGGTTGGGGCAGCTCTCCAGGATGATCTGGACGTCCCTCTGCAGCAGCCGCGACTCGGTGAAGAACTTGGCCTCTGCGGCAAACGGCTCCGGGCTCTCCGTGCCGTCGGCTTCCCGCTTGAAGGTGGGACACTGGAGAGGAAGGACGCAGAGAAAAAAATCAAAACAAACATTAAAAAATAAAATAAAAATAAAACAAGCACTGTAAAATACGCCCAATCTTTTTACCAAGAGAAGCAGTATTTTTGATAGTATCTTTTTGCCTACTTTCTGCTTCTGCTATCCTCACTTTACCGATGTCACCTTGCCCTGAGTGCACCATTTGTATTCAACTCAGACTGTTGCAAAACACCAGTCGGATGAGTACAAAAAAGTGAGGGGAAGAGGACGAGACAGGCCCACTTACAACAAGACGGGGGAAAAAAGGACACAACCCGAAATAGTTGCAGTATCGCCAAGTGGACGTAAGGGGGAGCGGGGGAAAGATGAATTATTCTGAGTGGCCCAGTGGGGTGTTTAACAGAAACAAGAAGCCAGCGGTTCCCACCTTGACTCCAGACAGCATGACAGTAACCAGGTAGTGGTCGGGGAGCAGCTGGGCCCGGACCACGCTGCCGTCACGCACGTGCTCGATGATGGCTGTGGGAGGAGGAGAGACAGTAAGGGATTGGATTTATGTTGGGCTTTTCTCGGCACCCAAAGGGCTTTACATTGAATCATTCACATTGGTGGTGGAGCTCCACGTGTAGCTACAAAGGGAGCAGGATTTGAACCGCCAACTTTCAGTCATTGGACAACTCGCTTGACCTCCTGAGCTACAGTCACCCAAAATGTCTAATATTATATTATTTTATAATATTTTAATTATATTGTATATAATTATATACAGTACGAATACTGTATAATTATAGTAACATAATTATAATATATTATTACATTATATTAGTTTCACAGAGCAAACGTGCCTTGTTGGGGGTTGAAGGGCAGTTTCAAATACTGTAGGCAAAGCCACAGTGAGCTAGGTAGCAATAAGTAGCTGACCTTCTATTTCGGGGACTGGATGAAAGTGGAAACAGCTGACCGACTGGACATCACAAGACCGAAAGTAACATCCACCGAATCAACAAGGAACGCCGAGAGATCGTTTCCAGGAGATCGGAAGCAAACGTTGGAGACAGGTGCAAGGAGGTTGTTACCGCTTGAAATTGTTAATAGAAGCATCATAAACTGATCGCAGCCATATCCATTTTCTTCACCATCTTTCCAGCCTGCAGGGGTAATGACTGGATCCCAAACTGATGGGATTTTAAGTAGCACTTTGAAGTTTCTGGCCATCACATGCAACACTTGCACTTAAGAAAAGGGTCAATTTACGGGATTTTTTTTTTTTTTTTTGGTATTCAACTTTATTTTCTACCCCAGGAATAAAAATAAAAATACATTTCCTTCCGTCGACTGAAGTACTTTTGAAAAAAAACGAAAAATTGGACAGGATGAGGATTGTGCTCCAGGAGGTGTTTTGCGTCAGAAGGGTTTTCTCATATTTGCTTCTGACAGTCTCCTCTTTCAGCGCAAAACCCGTCGCCACAGTGTGCGTGCGTGCGTGCGTGCGTGCGTGCGTGCGCGCCTCGGCATAAGCAGAGGAGAGAGAAATTGGTTTTCCAGTTTGCGACCACAGCCGCTCGCCGCACATTTAAAAAGGGATTTGGATAGCTGCTTCCATTTCTAAAGAAGATGAAAAAAGAAAAAGAAAAACGCCGCCGACTGTCTCTTACCGACGGTAAAAACAAGGAATAAAATGGCCCGTCCCTGTTCATTTCCCCATTCAATTAAAGAGCAGGGAAATGAGCTGAGCCCCCGCTTTAACAGCAGCCGCCTGGAAATGAAGAGCGCGGCCCATTACAGTCGGAGTGGAGTGGAGGGTAGTGTGTGAGGGGTGCCAAGTGGAAAAGACGCCGTCGCCACCGCCGGGCTGATTACCGTTGATGGGCTTCTGGTGGAGGGAGTCGACAAAGTTGCGCGGGTTCTCGATGGTGTACTTGAGGTCACGCACGGTGTGCATGCCGTTCACCTCGCTCCACTGGCCCTTCTTGGACGCCTTGGCCTGGTCCTCCAGCTCGCAGAGCCTGGCCTGGTCTGGACTGGAACACACGCACACACACACATACACACAACATGAGGTAAAGGAGGTATGACACAACATGTGCAGGAGTCACATTACTACTATGCACACTGCATCAATTCTCTTGACAATTTTTTTACATTTCAATTTTTTTTTTTTTTTTACACGTGTGTGTGTGTGTGTGTGTGTGTGTGTGTGTGTGTGTGTGTGTGTGTGTGTGTGTGTGTGTGTGTGTGTGTGTGCCTTTTTTCATTTGTGTGTAGTGTGCCAGGGCCTTTGTTTGTTATTATGGTGGGGGGCAGGTGTTTACTATTGTTTTTGGTGTAGGACTACATTGGAATTATTGTGCGTTTCCCTGAGTCAGTGCAAAGATGCTAATCATCTTAAAAACAAATAAAGTGCCTATGCGGCAAAGGTGCAAACGGTGCATAAGGCTACACTCCTAAATACACTATGCATATTTACATTAAATAAATTACAAAATCATAGGGAAAATGCGTTGATTAAGAGCTAGAAAAGGGTTTGACTTGGTATGGCAAAATAAATATCGCACATGGGGGAGTGATAAGTAGTGTACCTTGGTGTTGCCTTTCAATTCTGAAAGATTTGATTTGATTTGATAAATGTGTAACTGCGCCAAACTAAAAACAAACAAACAAACAAACAAACAAACACAGCCTATGAGGCCCAGTTCACACCAGGTTGCTCAAATCTGAGCGCAGCACATTTAGCAGCGTCATCTATGCACACCCACCCACGGCCTGATTCCAGCTGGGAAACGCGGCATTTTAAGAAGTCCACCAATCACAGCAGCAACAACAACAACTGGTGGCCAGCTGTCTCTGAAAGGAAGCGCCGCTGATTACTGGCTTCACCAAAAAGCCAAAGATTATTAGAGCTTTTCGACCGCAATTACTCGACGCTTCGAATGGCCAGAAGGGGGCGTTTTGTTTCTGCGAGAAGTGAGGACTGGCAGCTTGATAAGGCAGCGGCCTGGCACAACAAAAGTGGGTTTTTGTAATAAGACGCCCCACACGTAGCTGCTTCCTCCAGCTGGACTCACATCACTGGCCAGCACTTTACCCCCCCCCCCTCCCAGGCCACCGACTTCAGACGGAATGCAAACAGCTTTCTTGCTTACTGGGCGACAACGGCGCAACTTTTTTTCCCCTGTCAGATTTCAATTGTGGTTTTAAGCTACTTAGAATTTAGCGGCTGAGAAAGAGATAGAAGCGTGGAAGCCGACAATACAATCAAGGAGCGCAGACGCTGTCGAGTTGCAGAATAAACAGAGAAGAGCTTCCCGAGCAAAGATGGGATAGAGATACAGAAATAGCCTCCCCCACTCCCCTCGTGTGTGTGTGTGTGTGTGTGTGTGTGTGTGTGTGTGTGTGGTGTGTATGTTTGTGGAGGTGGCGATAGCGAACGAATCCTCCGTGTCTCCCGGTGGTGGACGTGGTTTCTTTTTTTAGGTCGGCGACTCCTTCCAGCCAACACGCTGCTTTCAACCGAGGCCAATATCGACGCAGAGGAGGAAGATGAGGAGGAATATGTGGAGGAAGAGAAGGAGAAGCCGGCCAACCGGAGAGACAAAGGCCGAGAGAAGAAAAAAACCCAAAATACTTCGGCTGCAAAAAGGGTGAACTTTAGCCGAGCTGTTGCGCAGCTTGCTCCCCTGGTGGACACAACTGGAAGAGCTCCGCTAATAGTTGGCAGGAAGGCCCAAACAACAAAAACCAAAAACCAAAAAATCATGCCAGCATGATTGTACAAGTTCCTGTCACCACAGAAAGATGAGGAGATTTTTATTTTTTAAGGAAGACCAAGTCTGATTCAGCAACAGGATGTCAAAAGAAAAGAGATCGATATGCACGTCAGTGCTCATCACCATCGGAGTTCGACACCAAGGACGACATTCAGAGGTGCTGAAAAGGTTTTTGAAACTCAATAAAAATTATATTAAAGAAAGTCTTCGGCAGAGAACCGGATGAGCACGTCTGTGGGATTTCAATGACTTAAAAAAATAATCTTGAAACCAACAGACGTCAGGGGCGCAATGCGGGCGAGGGGGTGAAGGCCGACGCTGTTCAAAATGAAGCTTTTCAAACCAAATGCGGCGACAAAACCTGTCGCTGCCTGAATGGCTGCAGCTTTTCGCGCTCAAGCGAACCAATGGGATCGCTCCTTTTACAACCCACAAACCTCGTCTGCGGCCTTTTAATTAGAGATCCTCTCATTTCCCAAAGTCACTTCTGGCTGCCCAACACATTTACCACGCTGCCCGGCACCGCCACCATCATCATCATCATCATCATCATCATCATCACCATTTTTATAACGCCCCTGTAATTATGATGACATCTTTGTTCATCGCGACGAGCCTGGCTGGACACGAGGGGTAATGGCATTGGATAAAAACTAGGACTAATGCGACGCTCCCCACCCACCCAACATCCTTCCAGCGCGGCTCCCACTTAAAGCATCTTTTACATTAGCGGCGGTTCCGGGCCATCGCACAGGACGCCGTGAACAGGTCGTTAGGGACAAAATATTCATCTGCGCTCACGTCGGGGCATCAGCATGAGTCAAATTGCTTGTAACGTGTGTAATGTGCAACTTCTGCCGCTGGAGGGATTGGGGGGTGGGGGGGGCGCTATACGGTACTTTGTCATGTGGCGTTTGGGGCATGGGGGTAGTCAAGGGCGGAAGGGCAAAGTGGCAGAAGGCTTCAGAGGCATGGTTGCTACTGCAGCAGTGGGGTAATACTGCCCCCATCTGGGCCACACGGGACACCATCTCTATTCTGGACCAGCTGAGGACTTGCGCATTATCTCCCCCACACATTTTCCCTGTGTCGTTGTCTTGTGAGCATCAGCAAGCAGGAGATTATATTGCGCTGCCCAGAGTGATTTGTGCCTACTGAGAGCTGAGATGTAAAATGAAAAGCCAAGTTATTATCATTATTATTATTATTATTATTATTATTATTATTATTATTATTATTATCATTATCATTATTATTATTATCATTATTATTATTATCATTATCATTATTATTACTACATTACTATCCTATAAGCTCATTTGTAGGGAGCAGCATTCAATATTGGCCTTTTCCCTTTCAGACACACTCAGGGTATTTGGTATTTACAGCGTGAGCGCGAACGCCACATAGATGTGATCCGGCCTTACTTGTTCCCTCTGATTCCTTCCCTGCGGACTGTGGCCAGACCTTCGTTCACAAGAGACTCGGCGATGCTCTCTCCTGACGTGTCTGCGATGGAGTGTCAGAGAAGAAAATTAGCACTGAAAACACCGACCAATCTGAATGCAAAGCAGTAAAGTTGGCAGAAAGTTAAAACGCAGTTTTGTTTTGGGGTTTTTTCAGCAGGAGGCAGGGCTAAACTTGCCATTTTCTAGGCATCTACAACTTTTGCTGGATAATTACTGGGGCAAAGGTGTTTCTATTCTGACAAGAGGGCCAGCGGAATAATGCACTCACCCCTTCCCAGGTACACCATTCCGTATTCACGGCCCAGGTTGGTCTTGATCTCCACGGTGAAGCAAACCTCTTTGCCGATAAGCTTCTTCCGCAGGAACTCTCTGGCTTGGAAGGCCCAAGGCTGCAGCACAGACAGGAAAAAGTCATCAAAAGGCTCTTGACCAAATTTATCCATGACGTGTATTTCAAATGATGCGTAGCGCAAGAAAAAAAAAACAGCAAGTGCAAGCAAATGTAATTCTTCACCGCCTGCCGTCCAAACAGAGTAAACAGTCGGTAAAGTTGGGAGAACAAAGTCATTAATATCACATTAAAAACACATTAATGAGAAACGATGTCACTACGAAACTATAAACTGCCTCTGTGACACGGACATAACAACATCTTGGTGTAAGTCAGCAACTTAAAAGAACAACAGGCAGACTGGGCTCAGTGTGAAACAGGAAGGCACACAACATGAACAGAGGAGCCCCCAAGAACAACAAGCTGTGTGCTGAAGGAGTTCAGGGCAACACGACCGTCATCCTTGTCCAAACAAACGCAGACCATGCTGCTGCTGCTGCTGTTGCTCACCTCGTCGGGGACGTCCTTGGTGTCAGGCTGGCTCTGCGCAGCTCGGCGGGCCAAGGCGCCGGCTCGGATGTTGCTCAGGTTGATCTGGCGCTCCGGAGGGGGTCCGCCCCGAGGCTGGCCGCGGACGATGATGGCGCAGCCTGACAACACCTGGAGAGGCGAAACAATCGACAGAGTGAGACCACTGAAACATTGACAGAGGCAGCCGCGTTTTTTCCTCTTTGTCTTTGGTTTGCTTGCGACAGCTGCATCAGTAAACAGACGAGGCTGGAACTCGGGGATAAAGCACCAGAGCAGCACCAAGTTTCGTTCATCTCAAGACAATGAATGAAGCTTTGTGATGCAATGAGAAACTGTGAATGCCCAAGGCCCCTCTGGCGAGGGGATCCAGGGTAAACAGTGGGCTATCAAGACTGAGAGAATTACATCAATGTTAAATCCACTCAACCGGCTACATGCAACTGAGGAGACGGCGGCTGAAACTCAACTTCACCGCATGTTGTCATGGTGAATGTGTTGTGAGATCAGGTCGGCTGATAACGTGGCAGGAAAAAGAGAAAAAAAAAAGTCAGCTAAACTAATGTTGGGGTCTAACAACCGTGGCATTTATGTGAATCTGAGTAAACACCTTTTATCTGCGGAGCCTCCTGCCCGACTGTGGGGAGCATCACCGCGGGACTGTTGATCTAAGATGTGGATCCAGATAAAAGTCTTTCATCTGATCACTGCCGCCACTACTCCGAGTAATGGCTCAATGGAGCATCAGGCCGCCTGGCAGTTACAACTTCTACACGCCAGCTACACAAGTGGTGGGGAGGGGAAAACACCCCCCCCCCGCCAACAACTGTTTACAAGAGGGCAACTCAAATATAGCAGTGCGCGGCATCACTTAAATCTCTGGTACTCATTTTCAAATGAAGGCCAAAATTCATTTTATGCCGTCTTTAAGTTTATCACAAAAGCATTACTCCGTATTTGCTGACTCTAAAGTATTAGAAAAATCTGAAACTTTCATTGGAAAACAAAACAAGAACGCAAATTGGGCGACACTAAAACTAGATCTGGCTAAGAAACGTAAGTGTAATGAAAAAATGAACATGTTTCTGGAAGAGCAACAACTTTCTTTAATGTATATAATATCATTTAATCAGACCATGTTAACCCAAACTGTCAAATAAATTTATAGCGGTGCCAAAAATTCCAACTTCCTGTTTGAAAAACGTGTCCAATCCAAACTTTTTTTATTACATACATACATATATATATATATATATATATATATATATATATATATATATATATATATATATAAAAAGCAGAAATCACAGAAGACGCAGTTAGAGTAAGAAGCCGGGCGCAGACCACTCAGGGCCAGTCGGGCTGGCTGAGAGGTTACTGGGGTTTAAAAAGCTACGTGTCATTTCCCCGTGGTTGGTTTCGGGGCAGCTCGGTGAAGGAAACGAGCGAAACACTGCCCAGCTTCCGACAGAGTCTCTGTGTTTGCGTAAACAGCGCCATCGCAACCGACGAAACGCGACAGAATGTGTACACAAACTAAAAGTAAAACAAAAAATTGGAGTACACTATAAGTTACTATTGGCTTCAATGCTAACAGCTAGGTTGCGTTACTGCGACTCCCAAAAAGCAGCTACAAGTGTCATCTTGTGTCAATGCAATTTGGCCAAACGCTGCCAACTTTGGTAACTTTACGCTGGTCACAGAGCTCACAACTTTTTTTTTTTTTTTTTTTTTTTTTTTAAACGTCACAATACCTAGTTCTCCAATCAACACCACTGAGCCGTTAGTTAGCCAGCCACTTAGCTGGGAAACTAAACATCTGTTTACGTTGCACTTAACAAGTTGCCAAACGTCACTAAGTATCTGGCTAAGCTTTTTTGTCACCAGGTGGA
Organism: Nelusetta ayraudi; assembly: GCF_046127955.1. Lineage (NCBI taxonomy): Eukaryota > Metazoa > Chordata > Actinopteri > Tetraodontiformes > Monacanthidae > Nelusetta > Nelusetta ayraudi. The sequence goes on from NW_027466077.1 coordinate 2,967,249, forward strand.
AATCCAAGTTTGCTCGCCATGCTGACAACTCTGTATTTTTAATCACGCGCGTTTAGTTATAAAGTTGCCTGGAGCAGCAGCAGCAGCAGCAGCAGCATAGCACACGTGCTAACACCAGGTAGCTCCAGCTTGTTAGCGGCGGCTAGCGTTAGCTCGCATGCTACAGCAGCCAGTAAGTGAGCTGCAAGTTAAGAGACACTTCCAAGTTACACAATGGCAACTCTGGCGATCGTCACACCATGCCGTGATAATAACTCTTGCCCGAGATCGGTTAAAGTTGCAGGAGAGGTGGCAGCTGGTTTTGCACAGAACTCAAGCTCTGGGCTAACTGAGCTAATTAGCAGTGCCTCTACATAATACACACAGTAAGCGCACACATTCAAATGGCAGGGTTTCCTACCATCTTCACAATTCCTCTCTGCAGAGGAGCAGAGGCTGCTTGGGATTGTGCCGAAACAGATGCCATGTCCAACGCTTGGAGGTAACGATGCCGTTCGAGGGGGGCTTGCTTGACCAGGTAACCGTGCCAGAGGGGTCCTGAAGTGGCTGACTGTATCTACTGAGAGCCGAGAGAGAAAGACTGAGCGCAGATCAACACACACGCTATACCGGAAGCACACAGTGGCCGTGTAGACGCACGCGTCCGAAAACTCTTTCCGGGTACGAGCGGCGGCTTGAATGGTAGTGAATAGGGCGGCTTCGCGTACACGCTGAAGAAACCTGATGAGGTACTTCCGGGGCGAGAGCTGCGACACGTCAGCATACTCTTAACCCGAAGACTCTGGACCGATGTTGCCTTCAGGGTGCGTGGGAATCTTTCGTCCTTTGCCGGTGAATCCACGTGGGGAAGAGTCATAAAAGTGTAATGCGATGTTGCTATTCTCTCCGTTACAACGATACTGGTGGGATAAGCAAATGATAGAACAACGTTTATGTCTGTTTAAAAAAATAAAATAGAATAAAATAAAATAAAATAAAAAGTCCTCAAGTTGTATGTACATTTGCAGGTATGTTTATGGAAACAAAAATGTTTTTGCTGAAAAACAAAAAAAAACAAAACAAGAAAAAGACAATAAACTCACATGTATTATATTATGCACAGTTGTGCATGCTAGTTATTGCAGAAAGGTGCATTTCCGAATGCACTTAAGTGGGAATGAGTTGTAATTACAAAAAAGTTGTGATTAACCAAAAAATGCTGTATAAAGAAAACCCATGAATATATATATTTATTTTTTTTTACTGTACAGAGGAATATGGAGAGATGACTTCAGGTCACCGACTATCTGCTAGCAATACAATCTGTAAAGTTCCCAATATTTTCCTTTTGCATGTCTCGTTATGCAACAGAATAATCCACAGATTAAAAGTATGATGCAAATAACTTAGATGAATCTATTCGCTTTATACGGCAGATGCAATGCTGCACTTTAACGTATGAGTCTTGCACCACCTTTACGCGGCATACGCTTAAACATCATGTCCAAACATTTGCAAGAGACAATTATTTGAAATCGTCCGGTAGGTACAGCAATGTGTTTGAAACGATTTTCAAACGATTTTCAAACACAGCGTCTAAATATGAGTATGCATGTACCCATATTAAGTGGTGGATGTAAAGTGACGTGCCACGGGCTTTGAGTGCGCAAAGAACCGGGGCGGGGGGAACACTGTAATACGTGCAGTCACTTTAACATTTGCGGTGTAAATGCGCAATGGCACAGAGTGCACGACTCCAGACTCATGGAAAAAATAAACTTGCATGTTGAAAATGTCCAAACACTCTCGATTAGACAATTTCATCAAATGATCTATGCTGTGCAAAGACTATTGCGCCTCTTTTACATGAAGTTATGAAGCAAAGCAAGAGCTTGCCAGAGTCAAGGTCTAATATATAGCAAAAATTTAAAGCGCTTTCCTCTTTTGACAGAACAATGTTGAGCTGAGGAAAATCTGCTAATGTGGAACATTGAGTAAGAATTACGCATTTCTCTATTTTCGTATAATAAAACGCATCAGACATTAACGAGTAAATTTACAATCGGTTTCATTAGCGTGTAGTTTTTAATGTATAAGTAATACAGTGGTAATCCCGTTCAAAGTGGTACGAAAGTTGCAAAGTCTCACACCTGTGTTGTCTGTGCCGTAAATCGATCCGTTTGGCCCCGGACTCCACAGCGAAACGGTAGCTCTTTAAAAAAAAAAAAAAAAAAAAAAAAAAAAACAACAACACAAAAAAGTACAGCTGTAAAATCGACATCACAAAAACACCGAATCTAAAAGCTTTTGTTGAACAAGCACGATAGATAATAAAACACAGCGACGTACTTCCCATTGCTGGGTGAAAACAGTGCAGGAACATGCGAGGGCGGCAGCTGCTCAATTGCGCACCAGGCACCTCTGCGCGCTTTGGAGAGCCCCAGTACCGCCTTTTACGCGGAAGAATTGCACACATTTGCCTTCGCGTAGAAACGCAGAAAAACATCCATACGTGTGCTTTGCGCACGGAACAATCACAGGGAGCCCATCATATTAAAATCCTCCTTTATTTTTTGCTTTGTTTGGGCCCATTGATCGCAGCCTCTTTCCCCGGCGAATCAGAATTAAAGATTTACGCACCACGAATATGTGACGCTGCCTGGAGAACAGTAGCGAAGCACCGTGACAGACCTGGTTTGGCACGAACTGTACGAGCAATAAAGAGACTATTAATCAATAACCATACGGGCTGCCCGTTAATACAGAGAAAAGGCGACCTCACACGCCCTTTGTCTCAGTTGGCAAGGAGATGCTGGTGTCCAAATCTGGCTCTCCTCTATCTCAGCCTGCTGATTGTATACAGGGCAGGGGGTTATTATTGGCCCCCCCTAACTCGTGGTTAATGTATAATTTGGGCCATATGGCTTTTTAAAATGTGGGCCTTTATTTCGGTGCCACTTCGATTTCTGTGGACCCAACTAATGATATTCAATTAGTCATTAAACAGACCCAAAGACGAGGCTTGTGTAGGCTTTTTTTTTTTTTTTTTTTTTTTTTTTTTTTTACATGGGCTAATATTTGCTCGTCAAATATTTCCCTTTGAAACGTTTACAACGCATTTTTATCTACTGGCTGCCCAGGGAACATCTGTGAGGGTTATTTTAGTCTCCCTCTTCTGGGTAAACGAGGTTCCCCCAATTGGCCCTGTCCTTGCGCCTGGGCACCGGTTTATTTGTTCACGTTTTGAAAGAAAATGTAATAAAGAGAGAGAGAGACCCCGGCTGATAGATTTATGATTTATCAAAAGCACCTTACCATATGGCAGTCGACATTGGCGCAGATTTCCAAATGTTTACTTTATGAAAGGAGGCCAGAGATCCTTTTAATCCGAGCCACTTCAGCCGCGGGGAAAAGGATGCTCAAGTCACATGGCCACGGTTGGACCCCCCCCCCCCCCGGAGGCGGACAAATGAAGCCAGTAAGGATTACACACTTATTTTTTCTAATTCTGAAAGCCTAAACGTGGTTTTCCAATTCACTACATAAAGGTAGAAACCTTAAAATCGGAATTGTTATTTTGTTTGTTTTTTTCTTTTTCTTTTCTTCACCTGCTGAGACTGAAAGCAGCTGCTGCGCAAAAAGTCTGTTCCAAGGTTTGCAGCAATGCATTCTGTGAATAAAAACAGTTATTTCATAAAACAAACAAAGGAGCTGAAATGCCAGGTTTTGGTTGCATAAATATGAGGGCAATCATCACGTGCCTCAAAAATGCTGCAACATCGACTCTGACATAATTGCATCACTTGTATTGGTCATCAATTTGACCTTGACATGATTATTTCTCAATTATTCTATTTTGATCTGAAAGAAAATAAAATCTAACTTAAATAGTGAATAATTGCACAAATTCGTGTCCCTTTAAATCCCCGAAGCAAACCTGGATGACAAGAACCAGAATAAGCAGTACCCCCGCCCTCCTCACCGGTGACTCCATCATACAAGTGTTGCAAGCTCTTGTTTGGTTCAGCAGCGTCTCTTTCAGCCAATGTTGACTTTTCAGGTGACAGGGCAATACGTCACTCTGAGGTTTGAAGCGCCATAAAGTTTGGCTGCAAGGCGGTCAACATCTCACTTTCATCGAGCGGAGACGCGCAGAGCGACGCCAGCAAATTTTATTCTGAAGGCACCGTTTTTGGAACGATACTAAGTGCACTTATTTTACAAGTCCTGGGAGCGAGTAAAGATGTGCGGAGCAAACGCTGATCGGATGACTACAGGTCAGTTTCAACACTTTTTTCATGTGTGCACGTCAGAATTGGCGCCGAATTCATCGATCACATTGCGCACAGTGATGTAATTTAACCCTTTTGGGGGGGTACATACATTCCAGACTGAATGTAAATCTTATTCTGACATAATAAGGTGGTGGAAGTGTCAACCAGCTCGGGGGGATGTTCCTCAACGGCAGACCTCTGCCAGAGTCCAAGAGGAAGAAAATGATCGAGCTGGCCACGGAGGGGGTCCGTCCGAGCCAGATCTCCAGGATCCTGCGAGTACGCACCTCTCCTTCTTCCACATGATCTCATTTTTGCTTAGATTTTGTGACAGGAAATGCCTACAACGTGCCCACAATCACCATAAGGCTTTGTTAAAGAACATAAATACATTTAAACCAATATTCTAAGGAGATCACTGCGCCTCTCAGGTGTCCAACGGCTGCGTCAGTAAGATCCTGAACCGCTACCGCCGCACGGGGCTCCTGGAGCCGAGGGCCATCGGTGGAAGCCGACCTCGGCTGCTCACACCAGGCGTCATCTCCACTATCGTCAAGTGCAAAAGGGAGAAACCGACGATCTTTGCCTGGGAAATTCGCAAAGTGCTCACGGCAGCGCGCATATGCAAGACCTCCAAAGTTCCCAGCGTAAGTTAAAAAAGGAAGACAAAAACCCACAGCTCCATTACACCGTTCATCATTTATTTAAAATATTGATTATTTTGTTTGTCCAATTGACAAGGTTTCGTCTATCAATCGGATTTTAAGAAAGATCCATACGGACCATGGACCGATGTGCATGGAGATCAGTGCGCACAGCGGGGCCAACCAGGGTAAGACCTTACATTAAGTTCACCAAGATGAGGGGAAATAGCCAAATCATCTCAATGCACGAATTCCAAATGATGCACTCATGACAGATGACAAATGATGCACTCATGACAGATGACAAATGAATAAGGGAGGAATGTTGTGCACGACCTTTCATTAACCCGCTGCAGCTCTCAAAGAGCTGCGTTCAGGTACCACTGACCAGTAAAGTTCATGTGTATTCTGCAGATCTGGAATCTCTGATTCAAGAAGAAACGAGTCAGAGGACACAGTCGGACACTGGGTGCAGCGACCAGACAGATGAGCAGAAACCTAATGGTGCTCAGCACCGCAGCCGCACCACCTTCACCCAGGAGCAGAGCAAAGCACTGGAGCAAGGTGCATTTAAAAACAAACAAACAAACAAACAAACAAACAAACAAACACCGGTGCATTACTCAAATGCATCTCTCCTGCTCAAATAAATTCTCAACTGCACCTTTCTGCACCTTTCCAGAGTTCTGCAACAGCCGGTACGCGGACATGTACACCAGAGAGAAGTTGTCAGCGCAGATCAAACTTCCCGAGGAGACGATCAAGGTTTGGCCTCGTTCGTTCTCGTCAAACACATCGACTGCTGCAACTGAACGGCTTCGTCCCTCCGCTAACCGCAGCCAATGTCTGTCTGCCGAAGGTCTGGTTCTCAAACCGGAGGGCCAAATGGAGGCGGGAAGCCAAGCACAGGAGCGACACGCACGGTGAGCTGTCCGCGCTGGGGGCGACCAGTTTTCGCCTTGCGCACGATCTTACCTGGCTGTATGTGTCTGCACTTGCACCTTCAGGGGGCACTACGAGGCCCAGAGAAATGGGTTCGGCAGAGGCCCAAAGATTTCCGTCTCAACAGGTAAGAGCTCCAGTGCGGGGCTTTGTTTCACATCCTCCAGTTACTGCATTTCCAGGTCAGCTCTTCGAGGTGGAAAAGTAACAAATGAAGGATTGAAGTACACCTCTGACATTTGCATTTATTTATAAAGGAAGTGCAATAAAAAATAAAAATAAATTTATTCGGTGTCTAAAGAAAGAAAATGACACATTAGTCACTCTCTTGCCCTGCCTGTGTGTGTGTGTGTGTGTGTGTGTGTGTGTGTGTGTGTGTGTGTGTGTGTGTGTGTGTGTGTGTTGCTGACCTGAAGGCAACAGCAGTTTCCAGGGTGTCCTGTGAAAACTCAGCCACGTTCCCATCGTACAGTTCAGTGGACAGGATGTTGAGGAATGACTACTTCCTCCCAGTAGAAACAGGTCAGTCTTTGTAGAGATTTTTTTTTTTTTTAAATGTTACTGCAGAGATATTTTAATTCATTCCAAGGTGTAAGACAGGATATTTTATTATGGCGGTATATACGTTTATTTTGTTTGGATCAATGTCAAACATTTTAAATTGTGATTTTATTTTCTGGTCAGCAAGAGTTGCAGCAAGTAGTGCTGCTCTTTGGGCCTTTCACCCCTCTTAACTTGAGGTCTTTATCTCAATATAATTGGACAGCTCCCTCTGTTGGAAGATGAGTAGTAAAACAGACTCATTTGTCTTCAGAAAGATGTTTTCTAGGTGAAGGTGGTCTGGCTACCTTACAAAAAAACAAACCTATTTTATTTCGTTCCAGAGATGGAATTTGCTAAATGTCTATAATGATACCAATGCATTTTGGCACACCAATTTAACTTTGATGCATTTTGGGATTTTTTTGTGTTTTGCAGAAAGTCTATCATCCTTCTCGGTGCCACACTCATCCCACCGTCACTCAAATCTCATGGTGACCCGGACTGGGGCAGCCCCAACTGTGCTGGATCCCCTCGGGGACAGATCCGCTTTCTCCTTAGAGCACCATCACGCGAGGACACCCTTCCGCCTGGCAGCCAAGGCTGCAAGAAGAGATGTGCTGGCAAATCAGTGCTGGAGCCAGCAGGGGATTTCAGTAACTTGGAACCAATTTGAAACGGAGGACAAATACCTATTTTCTTCCCATCAAAGCTGGCAGGTGAACCCACACTGTTAGCTGTGCCAGATTTTGACCTTGTGACCTCGTGACAGTTGAAACCAGACCACGACATGTCTCACAATGAGTTTCTAGACTTAAATGACGATTTATATCCTGCAGAGGGCGCCAGAGGACCGGTTTTTAAAAAAAGAAAAAACAAATAAATAAAAGTCACTGCACCCATCGCCTTTGCTGGAAGCAAGTCATCGGGGATGTATCCAATCAATATTTTGAGAGCTCTGTTTAAGATTTTTGTTGAAAACTCATTCAAAATGTCTCATTTGTAGCAGAATCCAGGAGTAAGACTGGATTCAGGGCTGGTAAGTCAAAGTCCCAGGTCCACACGTCATGCAAAGTAGCAGCTGCATGATTGTAGATGCTGTATCTCATATATCTGGCCTGATTTCAGAAAGGTGGGTTCATCCAGGATTCTTTCCTGCAGGGAAATCCATAAAAATAAAGCCTCGGAAATTCTAAACATGACACCGTATCAGCTCTGCTCCCTATCACTTTTTTTCCCCTTACAGCCGCAAAAGGGGGAGAAGCATGGAATTCCTTCACGTCACTGTCAGTGAAGGTGGTAAGCGTCTAAGTTTCTTGATAACTGGACAACCGGGGTGGTAAGGGAGGAGATGGAGGGGGAGGGGGTAGAAAAAAAAGAAAGAAGCTTGGTCAGCGATGTGGAAGCTGCCTCGTTGGCAAACCTGGCCTGCTGGAGAGGGACACTGCAGATAAACGACATCTCCACATGACGCTGCGTGCGTTGCCTTGTGATGTCTATTTCAGATGTTGAGCTAGTATTGCAGAGGCCCCGTTGAAAGAAACGCACTGGTTAGCTCTGATGGCTAACGAGCGCAAGCATTAAAAGGCCCGGCGTGGAAGATCTAGCGGCACCCGATGGTCAATAAAATTATTGCCACTCTCCGTTTGTCTGACGTCCTGCTTGACCCCACAAGCTGCAGAGGATCGCAGGGTTAGATGGAAGCAAATGAGTGGCTGAAGGGAAGCGGTCCAAAGGGGAATTGATCCCTTTTAGTTTTCAACAATGGGCCAAGTCAGGGAGAGAATAATGCCTTTTCATTTTCCATTTTCTCCCAGCACCATATTTCTACCCCAATAAATTGACAAAAAAGCTGACATACAAAACAGGAAGAAAAAAAAAAAACAACCCAAATATATTGTGTTTCCATCTTGTGAGTGAGGCCAGTTGGCCTCATGATTTCATAACCAGCAAGAGGTTCCAAGAGATAACATTAGTCAACGTTTCCCCCCCACAACAGAAAATAAAAGTAAGATTAGAGACAAGATCAAGAGTGAATCCAGATTGTTGTGTGTGTTTTTTTTAAGAGGAGTAAATGCAGATTCCTTGTGCCCATTAATCTTTTATGACCGCCTAAATTTATCATCTTGCTCTTTGGGAGGAATCTGACCCGCTGACGTCACCGAGATTCCTGACTCGTTGAGCGGCGGCGGCGCGTCATCAAATGACCGACAGTTACCATAATCAAAAGGTCGCGGTAAACACGAGGCACACAAACTCTTGACAGCTCCGCCGATTTCAAGAGCGTCTCTCAAAAAGCGTGGCGTCAGCGGCGAGGACAAGGGTCATGGCCGCTTGCGAAAAAACAAAACAAAACAAAACAAAAGCAAAAAAATACGACCTCAATCTCAGCTTCAAAGTTCATCTTAATGTCACATTGAGCAATTGTTGCTCGTCCGGGGGTCATCCGAGCGCGAGCCGGCATAATTTCAACCCAAACGGCGAGGAGCCGCGCAGCGCCGACTCGCCACTCGAGAAGAATAATGTCCATCCTGCCGCCGCAGGCCCCGCGTGACGCAAGACAAAAGGACCACGCCCGCCACCTCGAGCTGCTGCCGCGGCGTTTATCGCAACATTACGAGTTCAAGGCCTGAAGACAGACAGACACACACACACACACACAAGCGCGCAGGGTGGAGATGATGTCAACTTGTTGTTTATTAATAAAATATGAATGGTACAAAGGCTACAGAAATGTGGAAAAATATCACCGATATAAAGGTCAGCGACTTAAAAAAAACAACAAAGTAGCAGCTGTTATTGAAGTCTATACAAAACGTACAGACAGAGGGGATTGTTATGTAAAATATACATGTACATATTTATATATTTATATATAGCAGTGGCATATATTTACAAGAAAATTACAGGCTGGATTTTGTACAAAATGCACCGGGAGCTCAGGGTGAAGGCAGGGGGGGGGGGGGGGGGGTTGGAGGTATTTACAGGAGGGTAAAATTAAATAACGGTTTAGCAGTCGAGAAGGTGCAACATTTGGTTTCCACCGGCGGTTCAGTCACGACTCCTTCATTGGCCGAGCTGTCATGGGCGGTCTGCAGGTACAGGCTGATCACCAGAGCTGTGCACAGGTTTGGTGGTCAAAAAAAGATAGAAAAACGCTTAAAATACGCATGTATTCTTATAGGATGCACAGTGTGGTCCGTCTCAAGTGCCCTCCATGTGATGTTTAAAAGAGTCATTTTGCACGGTCCGTGCACAACACACAGACATTATTAAATGAACACGCCTGGTGAATTTTGAATTATGAGACGGGGCCTTTGAAACGGTCGTAATCAGAGACACATGTCGGAGGAAGATTTTATATCCGTCGGCCAAAACCTCAAATCCTTCTTTCCTGATGCAACACATCAGTCTGTTCACTTACTGCCATTTATTTTGGCTGCGCTGATGGCAAGACATTTGACGACAGACGTCTCGGCTGAAATCTGAAGATAAATCTTTATTGGATATTAAGTAATCCGTGTTTTTATTCGTGCTTTTAGCATCGGAGGTAAATCACTCTGAGATGCTGTCACGTGCATATAAAAAAGAAAAGACTTGAATCTGTGTTTGTCTTTTGAAAAGGATCATCAGCGAATCAGCGATTGGCCCCGGACGAATTTCATTTTTAGCCTGCAACATTTTGTTTTAATGTTGTTGTTTTTTTTTGGCATGTAGCTCAAACTAAGATTTTGAACGTCTTTTGCTTGTTTAAAAAGAAATAACAATAAATACACCCTGACTGCTGCTGACAAGCAACCAGGCAAAGCTAAGGCACAATGAATGCAATCCCCAAAAATATTTCAGATCTATAAGACCTATAAAAAAAAAATCTTACAGCACGAGCAGAAACATACAGAAATAAATCTGCTAGCTATGTACATATAGAGTCACAACAGAGAGAGAAAAAAAATCAATATAATATCCGACGGACTGCTCACAGCCCACCGGGGGCCACAGTTCCCTCCACAAGCGGAGACCAAATAGCCATGTTATATTTGGCATGGCTCTTCACTCTCTCACTCCCGCTCTCTCTCACGCTACAAATACAAGCGCAAGATTTTGGAAGTGGTTTTCTCAGTCCCACTAAAACCCTTCTCACGGGTCTGCTAACAAGTTAGAGCAAAGGGGGGAAGAAGGGGAGCAAGGGTGCGGTAGTCCAGCTACTGCACACAGTGAGCGGCTGTGCGGTTGGGCCAAGTTCTGCCGTCTGCACCCGAAGGTGAAGATCCCCACTTACAGACTGGATGGAAGCAGTTCCAACGTGCCCAGGCGGACTTGTAGCGTCTGGACTACTTGACAGTACTACACTACCACTACTAAGCGATTTTTAAGAGATTTACCAATTTTTGGCTTATATATCAGCTGTACGCAGCAAACAGCGTTGGCTGATTTACGCCTCTGCTGTGGCTCAACTCTCTGCGCCCTTTGACGTCGCCTGTGCACGTCGCCTCTATGCGCAGCCTGCGTTGTGAGCAATTGGAGATGGATGAGATGATGGTGACGATGATGCAGAACCGGTAAAACGCTGGCAAACCACGACTTCATGCCTCTCTGGGCAAATGTTTTCACATAGCATCAAACCAAACATTGGTCCAGCGTTTTTAGGAGGGTGAAGGAATATATTTGTTTTTTTGTTTTTTTCACGACTGAGCTCAACGAGTGAGGGGAAAAAAATAGGAAATCCCAGTCCCTCACGGGGTCAGTTCCCGGAGAACTGGGTCGAGTCCGTGTTCAAGTAAACTCCAGGAGATAATACTGAGTTGGAGCAGTCATTTGTGGGCTCAGGATATCTAAGCCGGTCAAACGCAGCTGAAGTGCCACAAAACGTCGAGAAGTGAACAAATGTATGTATGTCTTCACTGGCAAAGTGGAAGAAGAGTCCTTTGGGTTGGTCTCGTCTTGGAGGATTGAACTATCTCTTCCTCTTCTTCCTCTTCCTCTTCTTCTTCTTCTTCTTCTTCTTCTTCTTCTTCTTCTTCTTCTTCTTCTTCTTCTTCTTCCTCTTCTTCAGCTGGAAGAATCCCACTGCGGCTTTTTTCCACAAGGTGATTTCCCCCCTCGTTCTTCTCCTGCGCCGGTCACTCCGGGGAGATCCTGGAATCCGCTGGCCAAGGGTGGAGAGATGAGGGGTGGGGGACGGGCCGGTTGGATTCTTCCTGCGCGCATAACCGATTTCCACGCCTGCCGAGCCGTCAGTTCCTCTCCGGACTGGCGTAGAGCCGGAAGACTTTGTAAATCCACTCGGAGTAGAAGGCCACATTGACGAAGAGTGCCGGCTGCGAGGAGGCGCACTTGGTCCGCTGGATGCTCACGCCGATCACCACCTTGTGCCCGTGTTCCTGGCAGACCAGCGGGCCGCCGTTGTCCTTCTGCAGCGGGGTTGAGAACAAACTGTTAGTGAGACGCAGCCGGCCAGAAAAAAAGACTCCTCCTCCCAGTTTGTGCCGATGGCCTTACGTCGCACACGCCTTCGCCGCTCCTGCCGCCAGCGCAGATCCTGCTCTGGCCGGCGTCCCCTTTGATCTGCGAGCACATGTCGTTGTTGACCATCGGCATGACAACGGCGTTGAGCGACTCATCCTGTCCTGTGTCTGGGCAGATTGTACGCGAGTTGTTAAATGATGTTGTAATGCAGGGTTTTTTTTTTCTTTCCCAAATTAATAAACTGAATTAGTGATAATGGCAGTAAATGGGAAAATATATGGTCATGGCTTAATGGGAGAAGGAAGGCAGTACTTTTGGTTTCCCCCCATCCATACATGGTGCAGTTGGTGCCCTCGGGCATGTGGCAGTCTTTGATTGGCAGGTGGATCGTGGAGGCGCCTTCGGACATGGGGGCGGGACTGCACCAAAAAACAAAAAAGCAAAACACAATTGATTCCAACGGGGTCAGTTTCTCTCTGATAAAGCAAACTCAGATGTGGCCTCGCCGGGGAACTCACTCCTCCAGCTTCAACATGACCAGGTTGGAACCTTCGGGGCCGCAGATCAGCCGAGAGATGCGCAGCCTCGGGTGTCTGGACGAGTCGCTGAGGTGCTGCAGACCAACCTGTACGCTGTAGTCCTTCAAATCTGGAACGCTGGCAAAGCACAGAGAGTGCAAGCGAGATGCAAGTTGACCACAGAGTTGCGCTGTTTGCAAGAGTTTTCGAGCTGCCCTTCACTAGGAATCGTGCCGGCTTGATTATGCTTTAAACATCTTACAGCAGATTAAAAGTGCATGTTTTATTGCTCAAAATGAATGAATGACTCGGCTGATGCGTTCTAGATGCAGCTTAATATTAAAATATCGACATGTAAGAAATGCGCAGCATGTGGAGACAAATGCGAGTTCCGCCGAATCAAAGCAAAGCATGGATTTACAGCAAACCTGCACTGGGCCTCAAATTATCAGCTAAAAGCTACTGATGCGCTCCATATGCATGACAGACGGCAGCCGCGCATTGAGCAGGGCCGGGCACTTCCTTTCAAAGCTACGTCTTCAGATGTGGAGATATTGGACATACAGTACGCGACTGATCCTGGCATTCCAACGTCTTGAAAGTTAAACAGATGTAAAGGCCGAAAAGATCAAGGTTTCCAATGTCAAGTTGCAGGACGGGATGTCGCTGGCATCCTCTATAGTCTTAATAAAAGTGGCAACCATGGGAAGAAGGAGGTATGTGTCAAGTACTTTAGTTTGAACTTTACCAGGAAGTGAAGCACTGCTGGTCGGTCAGAACCCAGTTTTCTCGGATCAGCGAGCCTCCGCACAAGTGGACGTTCCTGGGAACATTAAGAGGTGTTTTGTCATATAAAAAAACAGAAACGCAACGGTTAAATAAGGTTGGGGCGCTAAAGGTGACTCACTCTCTTTGGATGCTGACGACCCAGCTGCCGTCCATGCCGCGCACCTGGTGCCCCCCAACTATTCTGGTGTTGATGTGCACAAAGCACGACGTCCTGGTATCTGAGCACAAAGACGCCCTTTCAAGCAAGCACCTTTCCATACATTTTCATTACAGCAGAGACGGAGGGGAAAATGTTTATAATATCCCCAAAAAGGGTCACCGCAACATTTGTCTAGTCCGGCGTAAGGCACCAGAGGGATGTAATATAAAGAGGAGGAAGGCAAAAGGAAAGAATTAGAGATAAGAGGCAGAGGAAGAGGACCAGACGGACAAAAAAAAAGTCAGATGGGTAAAAACGATACTCACTGTTTGGTCCGGGAGTCGCTGGGGCTGATTCACCTGATAGAAGAAGAGGGGGAGAAGCACAAGAGTAAGAAGAGACGACGTAGTGGCGGTAAATAATTCAGACCACTGACTGCACGCTGGAGCGCAAAAAGCATGAAAGGTCCTGGGGAGAAAAGAAAGAGAGAGAAAAAAAAGACGACTCTCTTTGTGAAAACTTATCTGAGCGCTTGAATCATTGTTTTTGCGTCTCACAACGGCGGTGAAACCGCAGCAAATAAATTTGCTCAAGACGGCTGAAAATTTTCAGGGAAGATGTTTCACATTATGGAAATCATCGCGCGGCCAATTGATGGAGGCCCTTCTTCAGATTTCAGAGCTGAGGAGGCCAAGAAAGAAAAAAGCTGCTTCCATCCGCTGGGCTGAGGGACGGGCAGCGGGGATGTGCAAACACAACGCTGAGCAGATTACACAAACCAGCAGAACCAGCTACGAAAACAAGCAGTGCTGATGCAGGAACCAACAAAGCCTGCACAGGATGCCAATTGACCTGTGTCATGATGTTTTGCTAGAAGCTCATTAATTCGTTTAACTCTCATACCTGCCTCGAATTCATGTATCAAAGTCTTTGGGACACTTTCCAAGTTATACCCAGCTGACACCTCGAGTTGTCCTCCTTTGATTTTTTTGCACAACTTCAACACCAACCGAACCTGATCCTCTTAACGTCTGACATTACATGTCATCACAATCAGACGCCTTTTTTTTTTTTTTTTTTAACTTTTTAAAATTCCGCTCTAAAAGAGAGATGACGCCATTTGGATCAGAGGCACGGAGGGCGGCAAGCGTTCACACCTGCCTGAGGAATGACGTAAAACATCTGGCAGGAGTGACAAAGGCAGAGCACCGCAGTGCAGCGGAAAAACAACAAGCTGATGCTGACTTGAAGAAGAAGGTGGAAGGGGAAAAACACCTGCCAGCCCCTTTAAATGGAACCAACCAGACTGGCATGACTAAATGGACGGGATGCTGGAGGGGACAATTCATGGCAAAGTAAATAGATAATTTCTGAGAAAAATTGCGGGGATTCGAACAAAAAAACAAAGGCCGAAAACGAGAGTACTGGGCGAATCGTGCACCAATCGACGACCTCCAAAGACACTCACAGTGCTTGACTCTGCAATAGTCCCACACTAGCTGCGTGTTTGGGTCGGTGTAGCACCAGGCGCCGTGCTTGTCGCTATCCGGGTTGCGGCAGTAGTTCCTCTGCAGGCCCTGGTGGGATTCTGCAGAGTGAGAATCCCCACTGTAAGACACACAAATACAGGTTCTCATGTTCCAGCCGTTATTGCGCACACCGTATATACATATATAGATACAGTATATGTGTGTGTGTGTGCGTGTGCGAGCTGACGATCACCAAGATTCACACACACTCTGACTGCTCTAAAAACATACACAGCGTGGCGTCGCACACATATGCAGCATGTGTGTGTGTGTGCGTGTGTGTGTGCGTGTGTGTGTGTGTGTGTGTGTGTGTGTGTGTAAAGTCTGGCTCTCTTACTGCACACCGAGTCCTATGCATTTATCGCTCACAGCCCCTAGAAGGAAACACAGATTTCTACTCATGGGAGTACAAAAATATGCACTCTAGGCATTTAGCAGCAGGAGCCTGTGGAACACTTTGTGCTGCGCTCCCCCTTCTTCTTCTTCTTCTTCTTCTTCTTCTTCTTCTTCTTCTTCTTCTTTATTTATTATTATCCCACAAGCAATTCGTCGCAGACCCCGAAAGAAGCACGAGGAAGGAGCTTGGACGCTCACACCTCACACTGACACAGCAAAAGATCATTTCTTCCTCTTCCCAGGAGGACGTTGAACAAGCTGTGACTCTCTGCAGTTTTTTTCTTCCCCTCCCGGTGACGACCCTTGACCTTGAGCAGGGGTAGACTCGCTGGCTACAGTCGACGCAAAGGGAGCTGATTGGCTTTGATCTACTTTTCCTCGGAAAGCACTTCCTGGGGTCAGGGGTCGTCTCTGGAACATGTCCGTCTGTCTGTGCCATTTTGGCTTTTAAAATTCCTGTAAATTAAGTAATTCCAACAGGCTGACTTCAGCGTGAGGCGGCAGCGGCAGCAGCACCCCCTGAAACCCCCCCCCCCGAGTTGGGGCGGCCCTCTCCTTGGGATAGGTCGCCCCCGGAGAGCGCCCTCTCGTCAGTTAGATGAATAATAATTGGGCCTGGTACTGACCCCTGAGGAACCCCTGGTTTCCCCTCGCTGTTTGTTTTCGCTGCTGAGCTTCATTTCGTCTGAGAGGGATTTTCACAAGGCAAGGGGAGCTAAGCTGTCAACAAACACTCATCAACCCCGCCGAAAAAGAATGTGGGGTTCTCTCTAGGAAACCTCCACGTTGCCGCTTAAGCGGCAGGAAGGGGGTGCAGGACGCGGCAATTAACGTGCAAAGTCATGTTTCGGTTTTACCTTTTTATGTGATGCGACCAGTCGGCGCAGGGGATGCCTGATCGGGTTATCGATAGAGTGCCCTGGTATGTCTTCCCGTCCTCTTCATAACACTCTGTAGGGGTAGAAGTTTTCTTGTTACTAGCAGAAATTACGTTTCATCACGGAGGCATTCCTCAAACACCCAACTATGTGCAGTCAGCAGGAACTGAAACAGTGCAGTTCAGAAGTTGTGGTTTGGATGAGTTGAGCGACAAAAAAAAAAAAAAAAGGTCCCTCCCTGCAACTGCCGGCTCTTCAACTCAATTGAGACGCGAAAGCTGCGGATGTCGGATCTTAAACAGACCGACAAATTGGCCAATTGCAACACCTGCGGGTCTTCTCTGTGCAAAGTGGAAGAAGCGGTGGAACATGGGAAATGACAGCCGAGACTTTGGCCAGAGTTGGGTGGGTTTTTTATTACTCCACGAAATTGGAATTCATTTGTCAGCGAGCTGCCAACTATCCCAGTCCTGCAGGAGCAATGAGGAGAGCGTCTGCGGAAATTTTGCTTTGGGAAAACACACGACATGACTTTTTCTTGCGGGGGTGGGGGGTATTTGGCGGGCTGCATTTTTAGCAACCTGGACGTTGCGCAGTCATTTTGAAACTGTAACTTAAAAAAAAAAAAAAAGAAAGTAAGAAAGAAAGGTAATACTACTACGGCCAGTAGACTGGAGGAGATCTGCAAACCTTCTGCCTTGATAGGAGCGGGACTGGATAATTGCTGCGCTAGTTTTTAAAACGGGTTTGATTTTTTGGGGGCAAATTATTGATTTATGCGACTCTCTTGGTGCTGAAACAAACCCTGAACCGTTTTGTCGACACACTCAGGCTGTACTGTGGGGTTACCTATTTTCTGTGTCGACTCAGCGTCACACCTGGGGATGTGCGTGCACTTGGCGATCCTCTGATTGGGGTCTGTTGTGAAGCACCATGGGTAGTCGGCGCCGTCAGGGTTGCGGCAGTAGTTCTCCCGGAGGTCTCTGCAACAAACACACAAAGGGGCTTCAACTCTTTATCACCGTTGGCATTTCAAAGTCATATCGCAGAGGAGGCGTCACTCACTTGCATTTGAAGTTGTGTGGAAGGAAGGAGTGGTTGTGCGGGAACTGGGAGTCCCAGCGCTGGCAAATCACACCCTCTGGAGTGACATTCATGGTGCTGCGGTAATCTGCGCCTTTTCCCCAAACACATGACGTGGTGACATTGACGTCTGTGTCCTCGCCCTTCGGTTCAAAGTCTGGCAAAAGCAGAGTGGTGGGGAGGGAAGAAGGAGGACAGACACGGTGGTGATTTTTCTTGAGCAAAAGGCCGAGAAGAAAGAGGAGAAAAAAAACAAAACATTTTTGGCCCGAAGGAAGTGAGGAGGCTTCGAGGAGGGGGAGGAGGCAGGGCAAGAGAGTGAGGGAGGGAAATATTAATCCCTTGAAGAATGTGTCATGTTTAACCCAGAGACAGATGATCAAAAACGGTAGCACTCCCGCCCTTCGTCCCAGCAGCGATAGGAAACTGGCCGTGTGTTCACAACAACGCTTTGCCACATTCTTTTACCGAGGAACTTCCACAACAACCAGTGCTGATTTAGCTCACAGGGACATTCCAGCAAAAAAAATTAATCTAAATAAAAACAACAAAAATGTAGTCTTCTTCGTAATGTTGCTCAATTCACACTCTTAAATGCTCAAACCTGATTCTTGCTTATTCGTCCAATACAGCCAAACCAGAGAAAGACGTGAGATCAAACCAAAAGTCAAAGTGGGGCAACTTCATCCAGTGGAAAACTATTCCAAACACGCTCAGGAGGAATTCTGCTTTTCAGCAGCGTGCCAGGGGGAATGCAGAAACACGTTGAGCGACTTCTCCCCGCTGGATTTCTGTCTCTGTTTCTTTAGCCTTTGACAAATGAGTTGGAGAGGAGGAGGAGGAGGAGAACGGAGGAGGAAGGGGGAATGTTTTGGGGCAGGGATGGGACGGCGGACGGACGGATGGAAAAGAGGGATTCTTGGGCTTGATGTAAGGCATGCCAGGGCCTTGTGTGTGTGTGTGTGTGTGTGTGTGTGTGTGTGTGTGCGCGCACCACACGGTACAGGTCAGCGGTTTTTATCTTTCTGAGGGCAAGCAGTGAGGGATGCACACATCTGGACAAATGCGGATCCGAACGCCCTGCTTGTAAATCATATCGTGTTCTGCAGAGCACTCCGTGTCTTTTTGCGACCGTGCATGTGGGAATATTTCACTGCGCTTTCAAAGACAAAAGAGGAGAAACAAATCCTCACATGGTGTAACCTCTGCCTGACGCCCCCCACCCCCCAACCTCCACCCTCCGCCTCTTGTCTTTGTTATTTTACACGAAGGCCAAAGTTATTGAAAATTACAGCTCTGTCAGAGGCTGCCATAAGACATACTTGTCCAGCAAAAATATATTGCTTATCCCTTTAACATATGTTTAATAGCACATTAGGAGGTGATCGGGGCTGCAATTCGAAATTACTCTTTCATAATGGTAAAGCAAACCATTTGTCTATAAAATTATGGAAAATATTATATTCTATCCCAGATTATTTCCAGTGAAATAGAAACCTAACATTTTTTTTTCTTAAGACATGCCTGCAGTTGCTGGAGGTGAGGCCTTTGACGAGCAGGTTCCCCTGGAGGCTTTAGATTGGACGAGGTTTGCTTATGCGGAAAAGGTTTCTTTCCGTGTGCCGCAGGTAATTTGCTTATGTTTTATTGAGCTTTACTGGAAAAGTAAATTGAGCGAAATTGAAAGAAAATGAATAAAGTTCTTTCAGTCATTCACTCGAGATGGGACCTGAGACCAGGGACAAGACATTCTTGACTCCTGTAAATGCGCCGACAAATGCCTTTGCATAACACCTTTACACTCAGGTTGGGATTCCAAAGAATGTCAAGGCTGCAGCTGCAAAAATGCAAATGCACACACGTTTGTCGCTTGTTTGTGCACGTCGTGCTTGTCATACCACCGAACATTCCTCAGAACCACGCCGCAGGATGCACACGTGGCTCGGCAGTCGCCGCAGCACGGGCCTCAGTAAAACACTGGATGAAACCGGAGCCTCCCCGTTGCAAACAGCCGTATTTACTCTTCCTGGTGGAGGTGGAAATGTTTAAACCCGACCGCCACATGAAACGCTCGGTTCGGGTAAACAGCCGTCTCACTGACACTCGGAGGGGGGAGAGCGGCGCTCTTCCACGTTCCTGCCGGCGACCGCACCCACCACAGAGCGCTCGGGCTGCGCATATAATATATGTGGAGCCCATATTATACACAGAACAGACCTTGAGGCATCCCTGAAATTCACAACTTGGTTAGAAAACTGACCGCACTCCCCATGTGCTGCAGAAATCAAGCCAGAGAGCCCTGAAGTAGCGCGGTACCACGGTATCTGATGATTGATACTTCATATTAAGACAGCGATTAGACACTCGTTTGCTCCCGGACTGAGTCGTTGACGACACACCGCAAAAACCACAGCCAAACAATTTGAGTTGATGCGAATAAGAAGACAGACACCCTTACCACACTTGGTAATGTTGCAGTACTCCCAGGGAGTCTTGGGATCCATGGTGTAGCACCAGGGACGCAGGCGGTTATCGGGGTTACGGCAGTAGTTGTCCTTTAAATCTTTATCTCGATACCTGAGAGGGCGAGGAAGAGGGGGGAACGAGTGGGTCAGAACAACTGGGTGGCAACTGCATCTCAGCAGGTAGAGTGGGTTGTCCAATGACCGTTTCAATTCCCACTCCATCCCAGTCTCTGCTGTGTCCTTCCGCAAAACACATTGCCTTGTATGGATGTGAGTGAATGTTGGGGTGTGGTCGAGGGGAAGATTGGTAGCCACCGTCAGTCTGCTCCAGGGTAGCTGCAGCTACAAATGTTGCTTACCATCACCATTGTGAATGCGGTGTGAATGAATAATGGGTAGAATGTGAAGCTTTGAGTGCTCAGAAAATTGGTATATAATTCCAGTCCTTTGTCATCATTGTTATTATTAACTGTCCAGAACAGCTGTTTTCCTTACTTCTTGGGCTGGAAGGGGTGTTTGTGCGGACTCTTGGAGTCCCACCTCTGGCACTCCTTGCCGCTCTCCGTATGGTCCATTTGGCCCCGGTAATCTTCACCATTGCACACCATGCATGTGTCTGCCGCGACGAGATATACAAAAGCTTAGAAGTGATGACAAATGTTGAAAAAACGTAAACTTCAAAACACACTAGCAGTAGATGCCAAATAGCGGGGACAATTTGATTGCCTTACCCTCCGAACACTGCGGTATGCCGCACTCCTCCGCTCTTACGTTAGGGTCCGTGGTGTAACACCACGGTCCGCCAGGATCGTTGTTGGGATTCCGGCAAAAGTTCTCCCTCAGGTCATCTCTTGGGTACCTGTCGGGATAAAAACTGCAGACGAGAAGACAAACGCCATGTATGAGTGTTACCCAATACTGCAAAAAAACAAAACAGTAATTGCACACTCCGCTGTCGTGCATAGAGCATCGCACACATTCGCAAGTAAGAAGCCAAATCAGCAGCAAGACTGAAACACCTCCGACACTTGAGAAGAACCCTGCGGAACAAATCTGACGCAAGCTAAAGTCGTTGATGCATTTCCTCTCTTGTGCATTTGCACCTTATGCACGATTGACTCCTGGTTCTCCGAGGGTCCCCTACTCCTGTCACGACACAGTGGGTGCCAACAGCACAGAACAACGCCACGAGCCATTGGGAGCAGCTCATGCAGGTCTTTTTTCACCGGCGGCCCCGTAAAAGGTCTGGCACACATCACAGGATCCTGCAAAATTGCCTGAGATTCTGTTTCTCTCTTCTGAACTTGTACAGCGAGACGTGATCTGGGGAGAAGACCGCACACCAACCAATTCTTCAGCAGAGTATCAGGTTTTTTTACGCTCAATATTCCAAAACTTGCATAGTCAATGAAGGAAGGAAGAAGCAATTGGGCGAAACTTTATATCGGCACTCATGCTGTTGCCACAAATTAAGTTGTTCCATTTCCGAGGTTCCAAGAGCCTTTCCTCTTCACCCGGTGCCATGTGTTACGTTTATTTTTACTTCCTCTTCTGTCAGTCAGCCGACTCAGCTGACAGCTCATGTCTTGATTGGCTGTTACGCATGACATTACACACTGTGCGCCCTCGGCTCCTCTCAGAACAGCCCACACGCTACAAATATTAGACATTCATTATTCAATATCCCTCCTTCCGTGACCTTTTCAGCAAATCGGACTAGACAGATTTACTCTAAACACACCCCACACTGGAGGGAAACCACCATGTCATCTGCAAACATCAGACAAACAGGACTTTGCTTGTTTTGATGAGAAAGAGAGAGATCAGGACAGAAATTGGCCTGATTATCCTGTTGTGTGTACCCGCCTTTAGATGTTTCAACCCAGCTAAGCCTCTGCTAGCTGATGCAGCACGACAGTGATGACCAGCAAGCCATAAACTATGCAATAGTCCAGACATAACACCTGTAACACAAGGGGAACGACGTACAAGATGTTCATCTTTGGGCGGGTGGAGCGCGGTGTAACAAAAATCTGTTCACAGTCACCTCCCACCCGCTCCCACACAGGGAGACTGGAGGAATGGTCATGCGGTTGAAAAGCAAAACGACTGGCTTAAGTGAGCAAAATGGATTGAGCGAGAGGAAAAGAAAAGCGGGAGCCCCGTGTTTAATTGATGATGTAGAGAGAAACATGTGCAGGAGCAGCAGGAAGAGCCGCCTCCAACATCTCAACAAGCAGCAGCCCCAGACAGTGACCCCTTCCCGGGGTGCGCTCCCCCTCTACGTGCCCCGGGGCTTCCACAAGGCTTCCACGCTAATGTACAACATCACTCAAGCCCAGAAGTGCCGTAAATCTCAGGCATCCCACTCGGGGCTGAGAAAAAAACTAAACAAAAAAAAGAGCGAGAAAGGCGCAACAGATCACGGTCCCAACTTACAAATAGCAACACGGTGTTTGAACAGCGCCTCTCTGAAGACAGCGCAGCGGCCTGCTGGGTGCCAAGACTCACATCTGGTTGCGCGCATAACTCAAAGGTCTCAACATTCATTTCTATCATAATGCCTTCATTTTTTAAAAAATGAAATTACAAGGGATCCTGACTGGGGAAAGTCGCATCTGGTGAGAGTCGGTGAGGAGGCACGGCATGGGAGCAAGTTAGCCGTAATGATGTTGTGCTAACAGATGTTGGCCAGTTCTTCATCTCTCTGCCAGCAGAGCGCCTTCCCATCGGAGCGAAGCCAGTCAGACACACACAGGAACACACACACACACACACACACACTTCACTCCCTTGGCTCTGGTCTGAATGATGCAATCAAGACATTGCGACGGGCCTCATCCAGGCCTCGTCCAGGCCTCGTTGACGATGGAAGAAGCGCGGTCGTGCGTCAGTGGCTGCGAGCAGGAGATTTGAAAATGCAGACTGGGAGAGTTTGTGTCAAAAGACAAAAAAAACAGGGAACCGCTGAGAGACGGGTTTGTGGAAACGCGGCTGTTAGTGGAAACTTTGCGCGAGTGGCATCAATCTCTCGGCGAGACGACAAGAGGCTTCAGTGCTTGCGGTCGCGCAGCTGAACGGGCTCACGTACAGGCGGAGCGGAGCCGAGTGGAAACGTGTGGAAATATTAAGAAAAAAAGAAAAGAAAAATCCCCAACCCGGGGGGAACGAAGGGGAGTAACGACGGCGAGTTTATCTATCATCGTTATGACCAGCAGAAATTTTCCATCCCATTTGGTCCTCACTCCCGCTTGGCTGGACGCTAACACGCACACACACAAACACATGCATGCACACACACACACTTTGGTGTAAAGCCTGCTGCCTCAAGGGCTAAATATAGATAGCAGGTGGAAGTCCCATTCCTGGAGGGGGAACCTCCGGAGAAATCACCCTCGCTCTGCACCGGCCGACCGGCCAAGCGTGAAAATAATAGTTACCTGCAAAATCAAATGGCGCGTGGTTCATTAACGGCGGTAACTGTGGCTCAGCGGGACCTGGGACCCAGGCCCGGTGTTGGGTAACTCCGCCGGGGCACTAAATCATCCCGAAGAAAAGCTGCCTTTATAAACCCCGCCCCCTTTTGAAGGTCCAGAAGCTGCCAACAAGACACGCCAAAGTCGCTGTGCTGTGAATCGCAACTCGGAACTCGTCATTCGGGTGTCAAATAAAGAGTGATAGAGTATTGGTACTCGGAAGGGCAGCTTTGGAAAAAAAAAAAAAGAAGGAGAAGGAAGAGAGAGACGGGCACCGCCAACGCTGGACTTGGTTTTAATTGCGGATTACCAAACACGCATTTACTCTGCGGCTTCTCGGAGCTCAGCTGGACAACAGACAGAACATGACTTCAGTCTATAAAGTCTGTTTGTTAAGTGCTTTCTGTTCCTCCGCTCCGCCGTCTTGTCTATTTTTCCACCTGGCAGCAGCTCCGCTCGGCCTCCTCCATCCCCTCCACCAGTCAAAGTCGTGGGCCAACTAATGAGCGCCACTAATGAGGCTCTGGCACAAAAACCACCGTCGCGATAAAACAACTCCGGGATACACCTGACGCTCCGGAGAGGGAAAACAACCCCCGACCGGGAAGGGAATTCTCTCCCCCTCCTGCCGCCCATGTGTTGAGAGAAATCCGACTTGACTCTGGCTGGCTAAACGCTCAGCCCCCCTGAAGGTGCAGAGGGAAGGTGGGTGGGTGGGTGGGGGGGGGCGGTGCGGTGCGGGCGCCAATAAATCAGCGGCGGATGCCTGCACAGCATCAGACACAGAGAGGGACAGACAGACAGAGAGGGAGCATCCCGGGTGGTGCTGGTGCTGGTGGTGGGAGCCTTTAGATTAGACAAGCGGGCTTCTGCTGCCGCTGCAGGAAGTGAATTATTAACACCTCCCACCCTCTGATCCACAGTGTTCTCCCATCAGCAGCTATGAAAGATGACGGCTTTGATTTTTTTAGGGTGGGAGGTTGGGCGGGTGATACGGACCAGGCTGGATTGATTCGCTTAGGATAAGAACGCATTGAGACGCAGCAATCCAAAGCCATTGAAGAGTTTTCATAAAAACGAAAGTTGTCGCGGCTGTACAGCGTGACAAACACACAGGATTCACTTTGAGTTCACTATAGTCCAAAAATATTGCAACAGAAAATCAGACATGGACAAGTAGAACCAACATTTTTGGTGCGAGCAGCGCAAATTAGAAAAAAAAAACAACAAAAAATGTTGTTTGCAATTTGTCATTGAAAATAAAGGTCAGCGTTAAATCTACTGTTGAATCCAGGCGAATCTTCACAAGCTAGGAAGTAGGTTGGTTCTTCACAACCTAGTATTTGAAGTACCTACCGATACTTTTACTGCTGAGTGGTGTGTACTCACGTGTGTTCGTTGATGCTGTCGTCGGCCCAGGCCTGGCAGGTGATGTTGGACTTGGTCCAGGACCTCCTGCCTCTGTAGCTGTCCGTGGCATCCATCATACACTCCCTTATATAATCTGTGAAGCGGCGAAAGAGGTTAACCGGAAATTAACACGCTGAATAGACTCATAGCGCCCCCTACTGTTGGGGAGGAGGTACATTCCCTTCAATAATCCGATTTTCTCAGCTGCGTGTATACTGAGGCCAGAAGAGAAATCTGATTAGACGAGAAAACTGAATTTTGAGGATAGCTCGATTAAGTTGCGCATGGAAACTTAGTCATTGAAACGTGTCACCTTGTGCCGTGTGCTGAAGGCTGGTGGTGGTGGTGGTGGGGGTGTGGGTGACTATTATAACATTGTGCATCATAGCATATTGTGCTATTATATTGGTAACATTACATTTATATGTTGGAATTATTAACTTGAGTTGAATGTATAAATGTACTGAATGTTACTATATGTAGTGCTTTGGTGTATATTTGCTGATCATGACCAGTGCCCTGGGGGTGTTGAAAACCTTGTGACCAGACTGTGTAACTCATTCAGTCTCATAAACAGTGACCTGGGGTGACCAGAGAGTGGTCAGCTGAAGGAACTGCCTTTGCGACCCTCATAAAGTTTGCGACCCATCCAGTCACAGGGATGGGAACTTGTGACCCGAGCTTGTCTTGCCGCAAATTGTTTCAACAGAAGAAGGAATGACCATTTGGACCATTTGGCTCACGGCCAAATAAGGACTTGCTTCCTGATTCACAAACAATGACATTAACGCCCAGCAACCGAAGGGTGAAAATTGGATAGCCAATCAAAGGACGACACAGGAGAAGACATTCAAATCAGGAGTCAGATTGTTTGTCTTTGCATTTAAGGACTTTCTTGGGAGAAAGTTGTCAGTCTGACTCCGGCGATGGCCAGGACTCGACTCCAGAGATCTCTCCATCAGATCTCTGTAACAAATGTCTTGTTCTTCTTTTCACTAAAACTTCATAAGATTTTCCTTGTCTCCTTTTCTTCATTAAACGAACATGCGGTTTGGTAGCAGGATATAGGAAAAAGGACCCAAACCAACATTTGTCAACAGAGATTCTTAATAACACAAAACTTTGAAATCACTCCTGAAACATACGTGTCGCGCTGTGGACACACAAAACAAAACGGCGCGCCGAGATCCGACAAGTCCTCCGAAAGGCGCCTTTACCTTTTTTCTCGTACAAGGTGAAGTTGACGCTGGGCTGCCTCTGGGCACCGTGGCTGAAGCGGTCGAAGGGAAGCAAGTGGCATTTCCTGTTGTGCCGATGAAAGTTGAAAGCCCTGTTTGGAGGGAGGCACACGGGAAGCAGTTTGCGAGATGAGCAAACGATAAACACGGAAAATATGTAAATACGGCGTCGGCACGGCAGAGGCAGGGGGAGGAGGAGCAGGGTGAGGGGGGGCTCAAGAAAAGTTTTTGAGGAAGTCCAAGGGGGGGAGGGGAAGGTGGGGAGTTGGGGGCGAGCCTGGGAAAAGAAAACCCTGTTCCTCACCTGCAGGTGAAGTTCTTCCTGTCCTTCTTGCACTTGCGGGCGCAGTGCTCCTGCGATCGGCTGGTCTGCACCAGCGGCTGCTGAGGGCAGTCGGCGCAGAGCAGCGCGTGCTTCTCCGTCTTCTCGTACTTCTGCAGGCAGCGGCGAGACTTCTGGCAAAACCCTGCAAGAAAGAAGCCCAGAGGAGATGGGTCTCAGAAGGTCAGAGTCATGACTGCTGACCCGTCCCACTGGAAGATTCAGTCCTTTGGTTTTGGTTTCTGAGCTACCACCTTTTAACACTGGGGGAGAGGGTAGAGACGGTTTTGAGATCTACGAAGGCCAAGTGGCACTCAAAAAATTGAATGCAACTATTTTCAGTCCAATCGATCTAAATGAGGTTCCTCAGCATACCAACTCTTGAAGCTCAAATTCTGCTTACGGTACGTCCTTGATTAAGAGGGGAAGAACCTTTAGAAGTGGGCTGCTGTTGAAGACATTAGGGTCCCGGCATGGACAGGGACTTGCGATGAGCAGCAGCAGCAGCCGCAGCAGCAGCGAGCTACGTTTTGACATAAACTCTTTGCCACCTGTCGGCGAACGCACCCTTCCGCTGCAGTTTTTTTCCCTCCGCCCAGCGTGCAGAGGAAGTTGCAGAGCGGAACTCTTAGAATCTCCAGAGGCGTTTTCCAGGAATACGTCTCGAGGTGCGCCAGACCAACCACCGTTTATCTACGAGGAAAAGCCCAATGTGCCCAGCGCGCCCAGGGATCAAAGCCTGGCTGAAAAAACAGAAGAAGAAGAAGAAGAAGAAGAAGAGGAGGAAGAAGAAGAAGCGGAAGAAGAGGAGGAGGTCGCCCAGAACTCCCTGACTGCCTGCCTCGGCTGGAGAAGTGCTTTCTGAGTAATGCGGAGCGAGAACACAGCCAAGGAGAACAGAGTGATGATACTGGTCCGGTGAGGCCGACGCGCTCCGGTGACTCGCTTGGAGATTTAATGCGAGACAATCTTGGATTTTTGGTCCTTTTAAGAAGTGCCAAAAAACAAGCCTACCCTCCCTCACCGCCCGCCCTTGTCCGGCCGTTATGTTATGTTCTGCTGGAGTTTTATGTTATTGCAAGTTATATTTCATGGATGCTTGCGATCCAAGCAGAAAACCTTGTCTCCGTAACGTGCGTTCGCGACTCCTCAACAGTCACAAGAGCATAAACAGAACTCACATTGAGTTCGTTTTTTCCCCCCTTATATCTAAACAACGATGGGGACAGATACTATCGAGGGGACAAAAAAAACTACGTCATCGGTCAACTTTTTCCCTGCGTTAGAACACACCATTTATGAACTTTGCGTTCCAACTTAATGATACGGGAACATTACATGTGAAAAGTTGGGAACAAAATAACTGAAAGTACGTTGGACAGCAACGTTTTGACTCAATTATTAAGGTTTTTCTTGCATCCTCTCCTGAAGTCGGGAAAGAAAGGGTTCTGGTGTCTTTCCCTGAAGCCCAAACCTCAGCCTTGAGTTCAGGTGTCCTTTCGACATCCAACACTTACGAAAGTAAATTAGGAATAGAAATTTTTGGGAAAGCTTTTTTTTCTCAGGAAAAGAAGTGGGAATCAGAGGAAATTTCAGTCACAATGTAAATGCATCTGAGATCCTGGATGGGGTTCAGAAGCGGGACAAAACCGTATTTTAAGGCCGAATCCTCTTTGTTGCTGATCACTCATTTTACCTCGTGGGGGGTAACCAAGAAAAAAAAGAAAAAGAAAAAGTAAAGAGCCCATCCTTCAATGAAATGGCGCTAAACTGTAAATCCTGTCCTTTCAGCGCCATCCTCGCACCGCATTACGACCGCTGGTACAAAAGTTTTCCGTTTACAATTAGGAAAAAGTGTGATATAAATCACCAAGAGCTACTGAGTTACAGCCACACGCTGCCTGGCTCGGCAGTCAGGACGCCTGGCATTGGGCGCACACTTAGGACAGTGTAAACTCTGGAGCATTTAGAGGCTCCACATGATCTAAAACCATTTTTTTTTTTTTTTTCTTAAGGGAGAACGTGTTATTAATGTTTGGGCTCCGGCGGACCACATCTGGCACTCATCACATGTGTTGTTCTAAGCCCTGATGTCTGGCCAGGCCGCTCAATTAGATTTCACTTAGTCTCTTCCTCCCTGAGCCGCCGGGCTCACCGCTATCTCCAAAATCCCGAACGTTCGTTTGGCTGAACGGAGGTGGGGGAGGAGGGGGTCGTGTCGCCCTGCTTTTGGAAGGAGGCGAGAAGTAACGAGAGGAGGCAGGAGCAGGTTGAGAGCGCCTTGGCTTTGGGGGGGGGGGGGGGGGGGGGTATGGACCCCCCAAAAAACGTCCAGATGCCGAGGAGTGCAAAGCATCAGCTGGTTAAGTGTTGTAGCCCAGGCTTGAAAAAAAACACCCGGCAACCTTAACCATCGCACAATGTCGACAATGTGAACGCGGTGGACGAACAGGAAGGTAGCAGGTTAAAGGTTCGCCTCTGTCTGGGAATTAGGCAGACATTACATCCACTTCACAGGGTGCACAATGTGGAGCCGGGTTCAGCGGCCAGATGTTGCACTCACACACACACACACACACACACACACACACACACACACACACACACACACACACACACACCACCTTTCTATCTCCCTGCTGCACAGCCGAGTTCAGCGCGCCAATTGCGGGCCCCAAACTGCAGGGGCGGTCAAAGATCACGGGCTGCCGACCCCCCCCCCCCCCCCCCCCCCCCCCCCCAATCGGGGCGCCCCGGTGCACAGTGGCAGGACTGGGGGACACCGACGCTGTCACCGCGCACTCTGTTTGACTGAGGAGCTGCGTACCTCGCGCCCTCGGCTCGGCTCGGCTCGGCTCTCCACCTGCCGGTGCCTTTCATGCGCCGAGGGGGGTGGGTGCCGAGACGCGGCATCACGGAGGATCAGCGAGTTCAGCGGTGGCGCAGTTTGACGGAATGTTCACATGTGAGCGAATCGTCCCTGCGGGTCTGCGCGACTGATTTGTGTGCCAAGCACGTCTAATTAAGTTGATTAAGATCAGCGCGCCTCTGCCTCTGAACGTTGGATCCTACACCGCAACCCTCAATTAATTAGAACGGTGAATTGCGTGAAAATTAGAATTCACGCAGCCTGTCCAAAACGTGAAGTACATCAGGTATTTAAAAACTTCTTATTCTTCTTCTTCTTCTTCTTCTTCTTCTTTTTTTTTTTGAAAGAAAGGGGGTTAAAAAAAAAATCCAAAGAACATATGAACATTATTTTTCGCACCGAGAAGTGAAAAAAAGTTATTCAAATCCTGGACGCAGAGCTCTCCACACATATCATACCTGCATCCATCAGAGTGAGCACGAGACACAGCAGAGCCTGGTAAATCCACACGTTTGTCCTCATGGTAAAAATAAGAAAAGGCGGAAAAACAGCATTAAAAAAAAAAAAACTTTTAGTATCCGGATGAGAGAAGCGGCGGACCCGCTGCTCGCTATTGGGAAGTCCAGAGTGGCAGACGACGATGACGATGATGTTACTGATGATGGTGGTGGTGATGATGATGATGATGATGATGATGATGATGATGACGACGACGATGATGATGATGATGATGATGACGACGACGAGCGCAACTTCACACACGCAGCGATTGCCGCAGCTCCAAGTAGACGGACGTCCTCGATTCAACTCCCCCCCTGATCCCCCTGCCTGCTTCACTCTGCGCTCCCTGTCAGCAGCGTCTCTCCCCTCGCTGCTGCACTCAGGTCTTCTGAAATAAAAAAAAAAGAAGAAGAAAAAAGTGAGGACAACTTCCGGTTATTAGTTTTCAAAATAAAATAGGATGTGACTCATAAGAACGTCTCCTCTATTTCCAACCACAGAAGTATGATGTCAAACACAGAAGCAGCAATAATACTAATATTAATACTAATACTAAAACTAATACTAATGAACCAGGCCTAACAAAACAACAGGTCTTTCATCCTTGCGGAAAACGTGGCTCGAAGCCATTCTCTAGCACCGTCTTTTGTCATGCTCAGCCTCAATAATAATAACAATAACAATAATAATAATAATAATAATAATAATAATAATAATAATAATAATAATAATAATAATAATAATAATAAAGTCATAGTCTGTAATATTGCTATCCAACCATTGAGAGGCAAACCTAACAACATCCCCACAACATTAAACACTTTTAATCCAGATGTGCAAAGATACTGCAGACTTGCACTTACTACACCACATACTGTGTTATTTTTCAATTATTTGCCAAGAAGTCTTAATGAATATATTGCTCTGGAGTAAATCTATGAATTGATTTTAAAAAGTGTATTGATGTAGGCATCAAAGATGAAATGGATGAAAAAGCTGTTTTGGGGTGGGCAGGTCCCTTCTAGCCAGAGCCCGTAAAGTCTCTAGAACTGCCCATGCACACGTTGGGAGATTAAATCATTACAAAACCCCCACATCAACACCTGAGGAAGCTTCCCCACAAGCAGCTGTCCAATGAGACAAGTCAGAACTTTACTAGTTTTAAATCATTTTTGAATGTTTACAATGTTTAACATCTTCAAATACGAAGAGAGCGTATTGGGAAATAATTTGTGCAGAAGTGCAAAAAAGGCAAGTTGTTTTTTCTTTCCCCATCATCAAACGCATTACTAGCATATTTCCATAAGCATGAAGGCTTAATAAGAATTACAATTTTGTGAATCGAGCAAGTGAGCCTGAATAATCCAGCAGTGACAGAATAATGGCTTAATTGTTCAGTGGAGCTTTACAATGAGACTGCAAAGGTTTTCTTTTGCATTTCAACATGCAAAGTCTACTGTGGTTTCTATAGTAAGACAAGCGAAGGCATACAGTTCAGAAACCCAACATGAAAGGTTTTTTTTTTTTTTTTTTTGCTTTGGAAATGACAAACACAGTGACGTTGTCATCATGTTCTTCAGCCCGGGCTGTCGACTTGCCTCGCTCCACTCAATTGAAAAGGCAGATGGGATTCTTTACGCGCCGCACCGCAGAACACTTGGCGCAAAGTGGTACCCGCGTTCTCGGGGGAGCGGTGACCCTCGTTGCAGAGCGTGTAATGCAGCGAAAGGCCCAGTCGCAAAGCCATAAAGCATGCAAACAAGACGAGAGAAGAAAGACAAGAGCCCGTTGAAGAATCGCTAACCAGGACGCCCATCGATCCTGTTGACGCTGAGTTAGCTCGCTGACTGATGAATCCAAAACTTTGGACGGTTCTACAAAAGCGCCCATGGATCGAATCGCTGTTCGCAGAGGCATGTGCGTTGAGCTGGGAGCCATGAAAGTCACGTCGTGACAGCGATGAAAAATATCTGTCAGGCACTGGAGGGGAGTATTTGTCCCGCCTTTCAAACAATCCCGCTGAGGGACGGACGGCGCTACGGGTGGGAGCTCGGTGCCAAGACTCCGTTCATGACTTTTTAGATCCAACGGCACATTTGAGACTGGAACTTCTGTAGCTCCCCATAAAGACCTAAACCTCGTTTTAAACAAGGATAATAATGGATAGAGAGCACTAAAGCATGTAGCTTTATACTGTCCTAAATCTTTATTAAAGAAATACTGCAGTGATTCTTGGGGGTTTAAAAGCGCCATAAAAATGCAACAAGGTCAGTGTGTAAAGACAACACTGAGCGCCGCGGACACAGTATAAATCTCTACAGGCGTAGTATGAAGTAAGAAGTGAGCGCGAGTGTGTGTGTGTGTGTGTGTGTGTGTGTGTGTGTGTGTGTGTGAGAGAGAGAGAGAGAGAGAGAGAGAGAGAGTGTCTGTGTTTAGATGGGGCAGCTGGAAGTGATCCCGTTTAAGTACCAGCGTACAGAACTTTTGTTGGGCCCTAACCCGTATGTGACAGGAAATCCACACTTCAACCGTTAACGGGCGGCAGACTTAAAGCCCTCTGTGAGAGCAGCAGGGGTACCAAATGATTTGAGGAGGCGGAGGAGGAGGGAAAAAAAAAGAAAATGGAGAAGAAAAGAATGCCAGACGGCCGGTCGTCCCTCATTAGGACGCGTGCAGGTCATTTACTGTTTCTTTGCTCCCCTGTTTCTCTCTTTGGTCTGCCTGTGTGTGCACGCACAGGGCTTCCAGCAGGTGTAGGAAACTACGTGTGCGTGCCGCACACAGCAACCCGGGGCAAAGTGTGACGAGCTCAGAGAAAGAGAGACCAGATGCTTTGAAAAAAGCCGAAAATGACTGGTACCTGCCGAATGTGGGGCGAGTGCCGCTCCTGATCGCGCTATGCAAGCCTCCGGGCGAAAAAAGTCAGCCTGACAGCCGACGACGAGGAGGTGTCGTGGGAGCGTCTGCAGAAAGAGAGATATTGTCTTCCAAGATCCCTGCACTTGTATCCCCCAGGCCTGTGAGCCTATGAGTATTCCAAGCTGTCAGTCAGTCAATATACATATGTATATATATATAGACACATACCGACATGCTAAGAGCATGACATGCCACAGTAAAGGCTCATTTTTAAATGATTGGAATTGCGATTAGGTGTTATTCATGCAGCAATGAAATGAAAATTGTTGCCGCTCCACTTCAATGAGCGGCAACAGCCTTTAACCTGTCGGTCGTGTCTATTGTCTGTCTATTGCCTTTCAACACTTGTCATTCTGAGATGAACCTGTTTATGCGCTTAAGGCTCGTGAGGAGTCTCAGACTTTCACAGTCTTTGAGGTTCAGGAACAACTTCCCATCGAGGGCCCAGATCGTCTACATTATTGAGTGGTTCCAGACATTTCTGCAGGATCTTGAATAATGTTCTTTATTGTCATTGCAGTAATCTTACTTGGACTCTCATGATTGTGGCCCAGGTGTCCATGTATATTAGCATTAACGGTGCTGGACTTTAACCGCAGAGAATTTTAACCTTTTCCCTCTAATTACTTTGCACCCCGGCTGGCCAACAAACACTCCCACTGTCCCCACTTCCCTCCATCCTTGCACATGAAGACGGCTAATCACTGGTGTGATCTCCCCCTTTTCACCTCTGACCCTCCCGACACTAGAATAACAACCTTCATACCTGCCCCGCCCCCCGCGACACCCCCAGTACCCAAAATGCTTTCCCCCCCAATTAGGTGGGTGAATTTCCCCTTACGCATGACAGATGGGGGTGGGTCAGGGGGTTGTCGGACCGCCTTGTGAGTTTCCCCCCTTGTGCCCGCCGAGGGACGAAACAGGAGGACCTCCTCGCTCGAGGGAAAAGGTTTCGAGATGCAAGTCGTGGTGACATAGATGAATGAGTGTCTGAGTGAGGAGGGGGAGACCCGGTCCGGCAACAGATGGCTCACAAGAGTCGCTCGCTGGACGAGTTGAGATGGAAGGAAATCCGAGAAAAAGTTGAGAAGTGGGAAATGAAAGACGACTGCTTGACGCAAGACCGAAGCGATGCAGGTGATTGGAGGTGTGGAGATGAGAGAAAAAGAAAAGGAGAACGTGACAGAGCGAGATGCGGCGGCGCTCAATGCTCCAGCTAGACCCCCCCTTCCCACCCTCACTGCAATAAAAGCCGAGCTACAGTCCAATGAATCAAGGCACAGGTTGGGGGAGGGGTCGGGGTGGACAGGGTTTTTGCTCTCTCTGTTGTGTGTTATGTCCACTGCTAATGGCCAGCAGATGTGGGGCTATTTCACAAGTGTGGCTTTGGAAAAACATTCCCCCCGCATAAATCCAATTAGGTCACGGGGACCCTGCGCACGAGTGGCGGCATGTTTGCGACCGCCCAAACCGGTGCCAGCGCCGCCGCCGCAGTTGACTCAAATAATCAGATTTCAGGCCACAGGTAGACAAAGATTTAGCCCTCACTAATGGCTAAAGACGCCCTAAAGCTTGAGTAAACCGATGTCCTAATTCGGGATTTCGGGCAATTTTGAGTGTTCGTCTGGGGGTCGGCGCCGCGGAGAGGCGATGGGTTCTGACAGCTACGCGTTTGCTGTCGGCTATTTTCTCCATGCAGGTGTTCCGAGGGAGCTGCTCGACTTGAGTGGAGCGATGGTTCATGACACCCTGCAACAGTTTGAATACAAGTGTTGCTGTCAGTAGCGAGTGCCGTTCTAGTCCATTCCTGTCAATCTAGGGTGATTAAAAGTCGTTGTACAAGCGCTCCTCTATTTACTGTGCCAAGCTATTATATCCGGAGGCAGCGAAATGTCAACGTACAGATAATGAGGTTTCTTGTGGGAGCTGTTCCGCTGAAGGAAAAAAAATTAAATTGACACTCCATCAAAGTCGGTTATTTGTTTCAGAAGTAACAAATTTCTGCCTGGAGCGTATGGTAAAGCGACTTCTGCTCCCTGTGATCTGCTATAAAACTCATTCATTCATCTTCTATACCCACTTATTCCTATTCAGGGTCACGGGGGTCTGCTGGAGCCTATCCCAGCTGTCTTAGGGCGAAGGCAGGGTGACACCCTGGACAAGTCGCCAGTTCATCGCAGGGCCTGCTATAAAACTACAAATGTCATTGCGGGGAGACAAACAAGCCCGCTTTCAACCTGTGCAAAGTGTAAAGTAGTATCGGAGTAACAGGTTTGTCATGAAATTAAGCCTAAAGCAGCATGTCAACACATTAACACGTTAATTAGTTGCAGTTTTGCACCAAAACAAACACCTCTGCACCTCCAGTCTACTGAGCGCTTACTGAGGCTTCTGTCATAGCAGCTGCGTTACCTTTACCCCCAGAATTGCACAATCCTAAATATCGCAATAAAAAACTGGTAATGGAAACACCTAAACTTGGAAAAACCTCTCAAATATGACTAAAAGGTTTTGACACTCTCATGAGGTGGTTTTTCAGACCTATCGATTTAGAGATATATCGCAAAGTGTCATGGGAACACTTTTTTGTGCATTTACACGTGACCGGGTGTGTTATGTTTGGACGGGGACGCGACAGAATATTTTTTATTCAAAGAGTAATCAAAGAGAAAAATAGAACAACCATTTTTACCAGAGGTTTTTCATCTTTCCCATAAAATTGGCAATTTCAAGGCTGACATTTTAGCAAACAACACGATCGTTAAGCATTGAATTGTACGGCTCTGTCGCCGTGGTTATGTCACATGTAGCCGTTCGCAACACTCGCGCGGCTGTAGCAGAAAAACAGATACAGTTAATAAAAGAAACCAAACAGACAGGCTGGGTTCATTTTCTGTTATTTTTGGATACTGCAAGGGGTTTCACAATGGCTTTCCCAAGAAAACGGCAGAAGCTCTGATCTGCTTCATTCATGACTGAACTTGATTGAGTTGCTGCTACTCTTTCAGCCAGCAGCAGCTCAGCCTGTCAGGTTGCATTTTTCACACATAAAACACTTTCTCAAGAAAAGCACTCAGCTTCCAGAGAACGCATTGGTTACGGTTAGGGCTGTTGCCTTAACAAAACAAAACAAAAAAAAAATCACATCACAATGCCTTTCATGCCCGCGTAATGAAATTTGCTCCTTCTGCCACGTCTTTAATTTCTCCTGCCAAATTCCACTGCCGCGGTGGAATAAATGATGCAATCGTAATAAAGGAGCTCCGCGCTTCAGACGACGACAGGCGGGAGGGCAGGTGAAGCGGGGCCTGAACTTCATCTGGCCTCCAGCTGTCGGCCCAAGCCGAGTGAACGTTTTCCAGGCTGCAAGATCAAATCTTGTTTTTGTCATTGAATTTATTCGACAAATTCGCTCTCTGACCTCGATGAGAGATCTCTTTTTTTTTTCTTTTCCATGTTATTTTCCAGGAACACCTGCAGCTCACAGCGAGTCGGGAAAACAAAGTTTGATGCAAAGTCGGCAGTGGTAAGTATGTACAGTATATATATATATTTATATATATATATATATATATATATACAGTATATGTATGTACAGAGGGACAGGGTGAAGTATTTTGTTTGGCACGGTGCATCTTGGCGAGAGCTATGGAGACGTCGCTCATGCAGGCAAAGCTCTCTTTGCGATGCTTCACTGTGGAAACACAACGTTGGCCAGGTCTTAAAAAGAGTTTGTCGCTACATACTTTGTCCACATTTGGGCTTGACCTCCCTGAGAATCCGAGGCCTCTTTTTTTCTTTTTGTATGCGGCGAGCACAATTTGGGACCATCATCATCATCACCACCATCATTGTAAGGAAGTTTTTTTTTGTAATTAACTAACTACACACGTCACCATTTGGGGAGTGTCTCTCATCACCCAAAATGAACACCTTTTGTTTACCTGTCTTCCCTTTGAAATGTTGTGTTTCTCAGTGTAAGTCGTATTAAGAGGCAAGGTGGTTTATTGTCACGGGAAAAGAACCCCTGATGGCCAAAAGGTGTCCAGACAAGAATCCTTGTAAATTTGTTTGATATGTAATTGAGAAGTGTCTCTGTTCTGGTGGAGATATTGAAGGGAAGGAGCAAGAACCTCAAAAAAGTTGATCTGCTTACCAGCGGCCCCACACAACCAGTCTGACACATTAGTTATTTGCTGCATTTTCACTTTAGACATCACAATAAATTGGTATGTCAACTACTTAATTTTAGTATTGACTGGTTGAGACATCAGATATTGATTTGGTCTCTAGTCATATGGTAAGTTTTTCTGAGTAACATTCGTACCCTAACCTCTGAGTCGAATAGAAAAGATTGAGTTATGTTCTTTAACTATTAAGTTATATTTTATAACCTGTGAATATCTCAGCCTAGGTATTCGGGCTGTTCTTCTGTAGTGTTGGAATCAGACATTTAACATCATGCATCATAGCATATTGTGCTTTTATATTGGTAACATTACATTTAACACTACACTATGTGTACGTGTTTTCATTGTCTCTGTGATCACGAGACCGTGGGCAGAGTCGACGCGGTAAAGCGGGACAATGTTTCCGTCAGCATCAATTCTGTACGACACACAACAGCGCAGCAATGGACAAAGTAGAGGTTGTT
This sequence comes from Nelusetta ayraudi, assembly GCF_046127955.1. NCBI lineage: Eukaryota > Metazoa > Chordata > Actinopteri > Tetraodontiformes > Monacanthidae > Nelusetta > Nelusetta ayraudi. Next base: position 3,004,280 of record NW_027466077.1, read on the forward strand.
TCATACCTGCCGCAACCTTTATATTTTCACCAAAAGTAAACGCGAGACAGATATAACGGGAAAACAGCATTTATTAAAGAACAATAGAAAAACAGACCGTAAACACGGCCAACATAGAGCCTCCTATCCTCCTTCCTCGCGGGGAAAGAGCCACGTCCTCTCGACGAATCAGTATTTCCTCTCGCCTCAAGGCCTTCTCGGATTCTCTAGCTTGCTGCGCCTCAACGCAGGAGCAACTCCATTTGTTCCGAGCGCTGCACCATTTGCCGCTCGTCGCTTCAACCATATTCGCTTTTCGCGAATATGGTTGAACACACCCGCGACGTCGAGGGCATTCCCGGCTCGCCTGCCCCTCCCCAAAAGACAAAAAAAACCAAACATGTATTGAAATAGCTGCTTTCAAAAAATGTATACACATATAAATGTATTTGTACAACATCAATAGTAGCTACTTCTATTCACGGTAAAATGTACCTGACACGGAACGCTGCGAGGAAGGGGTTGGTGTCGACCCCCTACAACCGTGTAGCGGCCAGTGCAAACACCGTACCGAGGCAATGAAAACACGCCGTAAGCCTCATACACAGTGACCCTGGGTGACCAGAGAGTGGTCAGCTGAAGGAACTGCTTTTGCGGCCCTCATAAAGTTTGCGATCCATCCAGTCACAGGGATGGGAACTTGTCACCTCTGGCTTGTCTTGCAGCAAATTGTTTCAACAGGTCACACTGGACGGCCAAATAAGGACCTGCTTACTCACAAACAATGACAGTAACACCCAGGAACTGAAGGGGGAAGAATGGACAGCCAATCAAAGGACGACACAGGAGAAGACATTCAAATCAGGAGTCAGCTTGTTTGTCTTTGTACTTAAGGACTTTCTTAGGAGAAAGGAGTCAGTCTGACTCCGGCGACGGCCAGGACTCGACTCCAGAGATCTCTCCATCAGATCTCTGTAACAAATGTCTTTGTTTCAGATAAAATTGATTAAGATTTACTTGTCTCCTTTTCTTCATTAAACGAACACGTGGTTTGGTAGCATGATATTAGATAAAGGAACCAAACCAACAGTCGTTAGAAGGTCACTGAATGATTTTTCTCTATGCCTGCCATCCCTGAACCAAGATGGGGACGAGTTCATATCCCAAAGACCTTAGTTGTATGTTAAGTTTCACTGGGCACTATTCAAACCCCTAACCTCTGAGTTGGACAGACAAGATTGAGTATGATGTTTAATAAATCTGAATACTCCAAATCAGGCATCAGGGTTATTCTTTCATCTTATTAAGGTCACTGAGTGGTTTTGTTCATTTATGTAGGCCATCCCTGAACTGAAGACTGACGTCAGATCTCTTTAACAGTGGAGATTGATTCTTAAAGGGTGTATATTCTTAATTATTAGTTAATAATTTATTTTTAATCAATCCCAAAAACTGAAGTTATTTTAAATGGAGTCAGATTAAATCAATAATTATTTACTTTACTTTGAAATGTTTATCTTAATACCTAAAAGACTATATATTTGGGGAGATATTATAATTCATTTCTAAACATTTCCTCCCCTACAATCATCATCATCATCATCGTCATCATCGTCATCCCCACCGATTTGAACAGACCAATCAGGGCCCTTGGCCGCGTCTGGACGGTGAGCTATTGTTTCTAGCAGTCCGGCCGGGCAGCTGCTGCGGCCTCGTCTGGCACCTCATTCTCTGCTAACTGGCTCCACGTGTGTGTTAACGGACAGGTTCAGATACATTACACACACACACACACACACACACACACACACACACACACACTCTAACTAATCCCCCCTGGCTTTAGTGGCACAGCGGGGGTTCGGTGGTCCTGTGTGGCTTTATTAACTGGGGCGGGGCAGCCAGAGGTGAGAAGGTAGAGCGAGGTATGGACAGACAGAGGAGAAGGCGGTGGAGGGGTGAGGAGAGAGAGAGAGGGCATAATGGTGGCAGTGGGGGAGGGAGAGGAGGATGGGGGGAGGGGCAGGGGAGCCCCACCAGGTGCTAATAGATTTCCTGCAGCTTTGAAAGGTTTGCTCGCGCCGCTCCCCTGGAACGGAGTCGAGTTTCATCTGTGGCAAATTACCCGGACCGAGGATTGACCTCGCCTTCAACACACACCTCAGACACACGCCTGCGACACACATGCCAGCGGGACGGGGCCGCGGGGGGCGCCAGTGCGCGCACACCCGCGCATTCACACGGACAAGATTGTCAAGAGTGAGCAGTTGAAAGAAAATGCTAGAAAAGGAGAAATTATATTTGCCAACTTGATGGGAAAACAAAAAAACAACAAAAAAACTGAAAAAGTTGACCAAGTTTTCATTCCAGTGAAAATGGCTGTTTTGCAACAGTTGGAAAGGTTCAGCAAAATTTCACATCTTCTTTGAAGGTCACCTTTCATACAGTACCAAACAGCCAACGCGTAGATGTGATAGCTGCAATAATAACAATAATGATAATAATAAAAAAAAAAAAACACTTCTCAAGCTAAAATAAAATATAAAACTACAATTGCAGCTTGAACACACCTGCAGGACGAAGCACAGACCCTCCGGCAGGACGGAGCTCAGGACCAGGACCCAGAACTGGCTGAAGGCCTCCACCTGGCGTGAATAGCGGGTAAAAAAAAAAAAAACAACCAAAAAAACATCCACACTTCCAAATGTTGTCATGCTGCACGGGAAGTGGCTGACAAATTGCAGCGGTTCTCACAGAGCCGCTGGCTGACAGGGGGTTCACTCTGTCTGAAATAACATTCGCTCGGCCGTCACGGGTCGCGCAACATCAGCCAGAGTGTGCGAGTGCCAGGACCCCAGAGGGTCAGGGCCTGTTTGAAAAGTAGAAATCATTGTAATTTACTAATTGCACAACAAAAGCAAAAAAACAGACTAATGTGAGACCTTTGAATACCCCCCCCCCACTCCCCACACCTGGACCAGGAAGATGAATCAACATGTCAAAACTTGGCCCCTTCACCCGCTTCCTCTGCACTAATGACACATTTACAGACTCACCGTCTCACTTTACAGACTCCCTTACTCAGCATCTCGCTGCCAGCGTGCCACCCACCGACACACACACACACACACACACACACACACACACACACACACACACACACGCTGACACACCGACACACACAGCTCCGCCGCACGCTAGGCCCTTTGATAAGCGCAGCAGAGGAGTCGCTGCACTTGCCAGTCTGTGTGCTTGCAATTTCTCCGGCACGTCTGCCTGTTGTTAGTGGTTGCAGCTTGCAGCTGTGTTTTCGTTCAGTGTGTGTGTTTGTTGGGTGGGGGGGCGGGGGGTCCAGGCAGGTAGACGAATCAGCGGCCCTTCGGCCCTTTCAAAGGAAAGTTGTTTTCTTTGTCTTTTAATCGCGACTGCGGTGCTGAATCATGGCTGTTACACACAACACACACACACGCACACACACACAACAAAAAAATGCTGACTGGCCACTTGCAGGAGGCTGCAGAGCAGGATATACCACACGCACACACACACTCCAGCAGGAAGCCAGACCCCACGTGTGTGTTTGTGCGTGTGAGTGAGTGGGTGATATGTAAATGACTCGCGTCTGATCTCCGTATCTGCCGTCAAACAACAAGTCCCATTAAAGACTCATTAAAGACTCCGGCTGGCGGGTGAGTCATCGACGAGCGTGACTGAGCGCGAACGAATCGTTTGGTCTCGGTGGAGCAGCCAGTCAGCAAGTCAGCCGGTCAGCTTGTGCCAGATAACAATCTGTCTGCGACTGATCCAGCAGTCACAGGTCCACATGACTTCTTCGGTCTTTAAATGTCCAGAAGGACAGAAAATCTATTGGTCAATTCAGCTGGAGCCGTGAGAGTGTTTAAGAGGCTGCAGGAGGCTTTAATTACTCAAATGCGGAAGAAAATAAAATATTTTTACTTTCCCTGTCCAACTTAAAAAAAAAAAAGTTTGCTAGTTTTTAAAAGATCCTCTTTTTCAACAAAAACAAATAGGGCCTTCTCTCAAATCAGACGAACTTTCTTTGTTTTCTGACTTCTATCCTCCACCACTGAGGCAGAGACCCCTCACGGTTTTTATTTTGATTATTTTTTGGGGAGAAGATCAACCACCAGTCCCTGCTTGATGATGGTGAGTCAGAAACATTCGGGCACCCCTCCCTCCACACACTCCTCTTGATCTTCACTTTCTCTCAGGCCTCTCAGGCCAAAAAGAAAATAACAAAAAAAACAGCAAAGGCTACCAGGCTGCAGCAATTACTACAGAGTGAATGAGGAAGTGACCGGCGGATGAGTCACAGAGTAACGCGGCTCCCAGCGGGAAGAATGCAGCCCAGACGAGACGGTGGAACGGCGGGAAGCAGTTTAGTGTCGGAGTCGATATCGGGAGTTTGCGGGAAAGTTGACTATGCCGAGAAAAAAGCTTGGAAAATCAGGAGGGTCTGATTTTCCAAGATACTCTGTGATCCACAAGCTTTCATGTGGTTTAAGGTCAAAGGCCAGCACCTTATGTGAGTTCTAACTTGCAGTGCTGCAGTCCCACGGGAGAGAACGTCGTCTTGGCCGCTGGTAGAGATTGGTCTTGGTCTTAAGGCCAGTCTCTAGACCATTTTTTAAGGGTCTCGGTCTCGTCTCGGAGGCATTTTTATGGGGTCTTGTCTCGGTGTCGGACTCGATGGACTCAGGATTTCTGATCAAGACCAGTCAAGACTCAGCCAACACTGTAATGACACGATAATAATGGAAAAGAATCCAGCTGCTGCCGTTTCACGCTCTGTTTGGGACACCCAGAGTGACAAAGCCCCTTATTCCAAGTTGATTTAGTTTTCATTTTATGAAGCAAAGTTGTTTCAAAATAGTTGACAAAGCAGCCAAATGCCAAAGAAAATTCTAAAAGGTTACCTTGCTGAAAAGAGATGTTGCTGTTTTTCAAGCAAACTTGAATTTAAAAAAGATACTAGTCATTTTTTCAAATGTCTTGGTTTTGTCTCGATCTTGATACTCTGTAGTCTTGGTAATGTCTTGGTCTCGATTTGCGCGGTCTTGACTACAACACTATCCGCTGGGCTTCACACCTGGGTTCACCTCCAGCCGAACCCACAGGCAGCCAGGGGAGCTCAGCCGGGTTCTGCCTGGATCCCACCAACCCAGAATGTCGCGGAGCTCCTGGGAGGACGGAGGCTCTCAGAAGTAAACAAAAGGTCTCAACGCTCAAAATGTGTCGTAAGGTCTCAATGCTCAAAACTTGTCGTAAAAGAAGTGCTGACACATCGAATCGAGGCCTTCCAGTTTATTTATTTCTTCACGGGGCCAAAAACCCAGAAAGCTCTGCGTTGTCACACGGCGACTGCTGAGGTATGTCCGATTTTGGGGGCCGAGGCAGAGTTTCAAGTTTTTTGGCAACTCTCTTTCTGTCACTTCTGCACTGGCGTGTTCATGTGAAGCTGCCCAGAAATGTTAGAATGACTGCCGTGTTGTGGCAAAGGGAGCAAGCAGGTTGTTCAGACGCGGGATCCTTCACAGCTCTGGAATCCATCGTGCCAAACTCCAGTATCCAGAATTTTTCAAGCGAGCTTTGGTCTTTGTAAATAGAGACGTGAAGGAGCGGCAGGGCAAAACCGCAGAAGAAGAAAAAGAAGAACCTACCGAAGCCCACAAACAAAAGGTGGGCTCTTTCTCTGTTAGGGGTTTGTGATGGTAAATGGACTGCACTCATGCAGCACTTTCCAACACCATCATGGTACCACAAAGCGCTTAACAATGGCCTCTCATTCACCCAATAATGCACCAATTGGTAGCTGCTGCCAGTCCCATTGGGAGTACCGTCAATGTTCAATCTCTTGCCCCAATGACACAATACATCAATACGTGGACAGTTGGAGTTTTGAAGCGCTGACACATGTATCATTGGACAACTCCCTCTACCAGCTGAGCCACAGCCGCCCTTGTAGAAGAAGAAAGACAGAAGCAAAAGTGATCTACAACATGATGGTTTAAGGAGCTTTCAAGTGTTTTCTTAGTGAGTACTTTTGCTTTTGAAAATTTTCCAGGATAATAGCGAGCCAGAAAGCAGGGGAAAAGAAGTGGTTGCACACAGTGGCCTGCTGCCCCACTCATGGTGCGTACTTGAACCAATGGAAAGCGCAGGACATCAATCCAGGCTGCTTACACTTCAGAGGTCACGCTGGGGGAGCTGGATCCGGCACAGACTGCCAGTCAATCACGGCCACAGGCAACCGGAGGAACCTCCCGCAGGACGGCTGACGGGTGTCGGCTACCTTGACACAGGTCGCCCTTGTCCCCCTCCAAGCATCACAAGGCGTCGGTCACGACGGCTGCTGATTGGCACCAAAGTCCAGGTCAAACAAACGGCGGCCGTGAGGTGTTTGAAATAGCGGTGGGTGGGAGTCGGGGGAGATCCCGCGCGAGACCCGGGGTGATTGCCGGGGAGGCCGGGGGTGACACGTTTCAAGGCTCCGACCCGAGGAGCCGCCGCGGTGGTCCACGGTCTTTTTTTCACCTCGACCAGCGTCGCTTCTGTCAAGAAGACGAATCCCCTCCGCTAGGAGGAGGCGTGCGACGGGGACGGCGGCAGCGGGAAACCCGGGAAAAATCTCTCAAATATGGCTAAAAGGTTTTTACGTTCAGAAATTTATCGCAAGCCGTCTTTCAGCCCTGATCGAAACATTTTGCAAGACGGCCCAGAAATCCTACAGTGCGTCGCATTCTGAAGGGGCACACAGCCGATCCTGCTCCGCACACGTGTGGGCCCATTTTATTTTTAAGCACTTTTGGAGGTTTACTCCGGTGCACCGACGACATGCGACACCGTCCCCGCACCCGACAACCCCGCCGACGCCTGCTTGAAAAAATAAATCAGCTGCCGTAATGAGACCGTTAATACTTACAAATGTAATCGCCTACATAATAAACTTTTTTTGGGGGGGGTATTTACACAAGAGGAACGTTTGCTGGCCGGCCGGCCCAGATATCAATCAGTGACGGAGGGCCGACTTGGGATAACAATCAGAGACACAACGGGGGCGACCTCGCAGCGTAAACCCACCAAGGTCAGCCTGGAACGCAGGACACCCGTAACCCCCCCCCCCCCCCCCCCCCGACCACCACCACCAACACCACCACCACCAACACCACCAGTCCCCCCCCAGCTGACAGGAAGTTCACACTGCGCTGTTGACGTTGCAACTCGTCCGTGACAGAGAAGGAATAACACTTTTCGGGAGGAGTTGGAGAGACGGACAGGGTGCCGTCCCTGGAAAACCTGTTTTCACTCTCCCTTTTTTTTCCTTTTAGCATGGTGATAAATCTTTCAAGGGACGAGCGCTCCTGGGAAGAGAATGCATTTAGAAAAAACATACGCTGAGAAAGGGAAAAAAAATATATGCAATATTTCAAAACGCAACCCAGGCCTCATTAGTCAGAACGTGGCGGATCAAGAATGTGCCACAATTTCTTTCTACGCTGTATCGCTTTGCATACTCTGAACGTGTGAAAGGGTCATCTTGTTAGATGCACGCCCCGGTCACCCTGCTCACCCTGCTCTCGGCTGGGAAATCTAGCACGTCCATCTTTACATCCTCTGTCAAGAGACGCTTTTCAGTGGATCAGTGGATTCCCCAGATAATCAGCTGTTTTTTTTTTGTTTTTTTTTATAAATAATGGGGTAAAACACAAATAATCTCTCTCACACACACACACACACACACACACACATGAAGAAGCTACCGCTAGTTGTCAACAATGCACATTGCTGCTAAAGAGATTAGCGCTGCTGCTGCATTGCATGCGGAGGACATTTTCAGATTTAAAGGAATAATTTACCTAAAATACAGAGCTTTCAACCCGCTGTGCTACCAACAACCCTGGCCTTTCGTTTGTATCCTCATTATTTTTATTATTATAAAGAGTCATACTGACACTTGGTATTTGATCCTCCTGAAACCGTCGCCAAGTACCTCAAACAGTTTTCTTTCTTTCTTGCCAAGACCAATTTACTCTGCAGGACTATTTTTTCCCCCAACAGCGTCTCTAATAAAAGAGCAAAATGAGCCTGTAGTTTGTCTTTCGGGGCTCTGTGAATCTCACAGCTGGTTTTCAGGTTCAGGCCTCCCCGAAGTGAGGAGCGGGCGCTAACGAGACAGTCGCTCGCTCCTTTGGTCAGTGGGGAGGGGAGGGGAGGCAGGGAAGTAGGAATTAGTCCAAATTTATGAGCAGAGAACGTTACGGGGGCCGCCGTTAATGCAGACACGTCGCCTGGCCAAACTCGGACGCTGCCGAGAGACGAGGCCGGGCCGACGCCTCCGCCAGTTCTTTTCCTGGACGGTGTTGATGTTGGCTGGCCGGCGGGTTCGCTTGATGTCGGTGAGGCACCACAGGGAGCAAATCTGAGGGTGCTTCCTCCTCGTTCTCATACACACACACACACTTGGATGGGAAATGTGTGTTGGCTGAGCGTCAAGAGTTAGTAACAGAAATCTGATCCACTGTGTGGGGGGAGTGAAGGAGAAGATTCTGCAAAATCTCAGACAGTTAGAAAAAAAATAACCTCACAACAGATAGTAATCATAGACTTTTATTCTGAATAGAACTTATTTGCACATGAATAAACACATCTTTTTTTTTTTAAGTCCTCTGCATCATTATAAACATTGTTCATTTTTCCTTTTTTTCTGTTGAGAACAACATCAGCTTTTCTTTTGATACAAATTTGTACACGGCTGATTCTGGAGAATCATTTTTTTCTCTCTCTCTCGGCGTATTTAAGCACAATCTGGGGAGGCCGCAGTGGTCCGCAGGGGGCCCACCAAGAACCTCCTGAAATACGACGCGACTCTCGGTGGACGCTTCCTCCGTCTTGCCGTCAAGAAAAAAAAGACAGGAAAGGCAGAGACGGATCGACTGATAGTCCAGCGAGTCGTCTGCCAGAACGCCGCAGCAAGGTTAACTGACACACACACACACACGCACACAAAACACACACACACAAATTTAGCAATCCAGAAAGATTCCAGAAACCATAAGTAATAAAATCATTGAAAGGCCTACCCACACGATCCGTACAGAGAGCGTCCACAGAATGGAAAACACTTGATATCACACGGAGAGAAAATCGTTCCTGAGGTGACAGCATCTGATTTTAGCACTTGCGAGTAGAAAAACCTGGACGACTGTGGAGCTTGTGCATGGTTTCTGATGAGAATTTTGTTTTTTCGCTCTGGAGACGAACCTGCCCGACTTTTAGAGGCTGTGAATTTTTCTTAAACTTCTCACGCCAGCACTATGCAGTCGGAGAGTTCGAGGACCATGTCAGCGGTTTTTGGCTGGTTGGGGGGGGATCAGGAGTTTCTTCGCATTGTGAAGCTAAACTGTTCAAAACAATGACTAAATATTTGAGAATCTTTTCAGCAGACAATCATCAGGCCCCTCCTGACACTGCTGAGAGGCCTTTGGTATCCGCAAACTGATGGGATTATATACAGACTAAAGACTGCCTGGGAAAACTCCTGTTTCAAGCGAACAAACTAAAACAAAAGGAAAAAAAAAAAACAAGATGCAAACTGCTTGGTATTGGTTCAGGGCCGAATGAGGCTCCAATGAAATTGAAGTAGCCAATGTATTTCCCCATACATTGTGTATGTGCAAATAACAGGCCTTTCATTACTGGTCAAGCAAAAAAAGGCACATATACAATTTTTTTTTAAAACAAAAACAGCTTAATATCTGTATTATTCTGTGCCTTTTTTCCCCCGTTTTTTTTAAATGCAACATTTCAATGTTTGTCTCTGTATAATGTTTTTTTTGCAAAGATAAAAAGAGCTGCCAGCCAACTTGCGATCCAATTTTTAGTGATTGTAGTGTTTTTTAGGTATGGGAAAAATGCTAAAACACTGCCATGGTCCTCGGCAGGTCACACAGGTCTCCAACCAATCAGGCAGAGCGGCGCATTCAGACGTCACGTGGGCTAATCGGGCTCCTTCTCACCTCCTCACTCAGTCAGTGTGGGGCCAAATGCTGTCCCCCCAAGAGAAAGGCAGTAAAAGCTGATCATACTTTTTCCTTTATCATAAACACCCAGAGTATTATGTTTTTTTTTTTGTTTGTTTGTTTGTTTTTTTTAACCCCCAACATTACACACGAAAGCAGGAGCACGTTGGATATGTTCTGTTTTGTCACTACCATGCAGCACAGGGGAGAAACGACTCACGAGACTTACATCTTGCCTTGGTTGAATTGCATAAACTTGATATTTCAGAATAGTGACAAGGCTTCACCGAGTCCTATATGGCACTTGGTATTGTCGAGCGTTAGTAAAAGTGAGGGAAAGCGTAAAAACACCTTGAGTGCGTGTCGCCGCCGCGCGCCATTTCACTCCAGAAAGAGGTTTAAAAATAAGATGAAAGGGACTAAAATGAAATTGAAAAAACGCTGAGAGGAGGAAAAACGGCGCATCCCGAAGAGAAAGTGATGGCAGGCGAGAACAAACAAGCTTTCCATCTTCTCCTCAGAGTCGGGGGTTGGGGTGCGGGGGAGGGGAGGCGGGAGACGCTTACAATTTACAAAACTAAAAGGTAACGAAAACAACGCCGTGATGTTTGTTTGTGGCACAAACGTCGCAGTTTTCAACGCTTTCGCTTCTCTTTAGCTTTCCCCCAAAACATGTGTCACTGTTTACAGATCTTTCCGGGGCGGGTTGCGGGGGGAGGGGGGGATAAAAGGAAAAGCACCCCCCCCCCCGTCCGCCTGTGGTTCTGTTTGGTGTTCATCATGTCCAGTAAATCCCACCACTTCCTTTGAAGAGGATCAGTGTTGTCTTTCTGAGCAAACGGTTGAGCGTGACGGCAAGGGAGTCGGAGCGAGAGCTGGTCAACTTGATAGGATCTTTTTTTTCAGCTTTTTCTTTTTTATAAACAGTTGTGATTAATTGTTCGTCAGAAATCTGTCACCATTGGCGAAAAAAATAATCATCTTGCTTCTTGTGCAAATTCTACCGTGAACGTGTAAATTCACCGCTTTTCCCCCCGTTTTTTTTTTTTTACTTGCATCTGGCCGAATTTGTTTATTAGGCTCCAAAATAACCAACGGCTTGTGCGTCGGTTTATTTGTCACGACCTGTTCCAGCCAATTGCGTCACAACTCGGTTGTTATGGCAGATTTGTTTGAGCTCCTTCAGCATCACTGTCCCGTCACAGAGATTTTTTCTTTTTCACTCCCTCTACCCCCCACCGAGTGACACTCTTTCGCAAGGGAAACCGCTCGTCACAACGTGGAACCGTGGGGTTTTCGCATCTGACGGTGAAGAGAAGGTAAACTGAGGCAAACTGAAACGGGACTCGCAAACGTCAGAGGAGGAAGTAAAAGAAAGAGAGGATGAAACCGTTGGCGGGGGTCCTGCTGGGGTCTGACAGCACCCTCCTCTACCCCCCCAATAAAGGGTAAAAACAAAATTGGAGATTTGTCTGGGTCACACACAGTCCACATGGCACTAAGAATCTCTGTCCAATGAGCATGCAGAGGACAACCAGCCAGGATCGCCCTGATTGGATAATACGCACTATGGCAGCATTTATTTTCAACTCCAGCACCTCGTAACAACTTACGACTGGTGAAAAAAACAAAACAAAACAAAACAAAACAAAAAAAATGGACTTGTTGTTCAGCAGTAGCCCAATGATTTTTTTCCCGGACATTTTGGCGTGAGAAAGCGCTGTTCTCGCTGCCACGATTTCTTTTTTCTTTTTTAAAAAAAAAACAAAAACCATGAAAACAGTTAATGACCTAAAAACGAGCCACTTCAAACCGAGGGTGAAATAAAAACTAAGAAATAAAAGGGTGCGCTTTATTTTGAAAGGTCAGCGCCGTGTCTGGCAGTGGTGATTAAAAAAAAAAACCAAAAAAACAAAACCGGCTCCAACAAGGTCTCTCTTCAGTCAGAGGAAGTTCTGAACTTTTTCTTTTTTCCCTTTTTCCAAACCGACGCCTCCCACTGGACGAATCGTAACTCATAAGTCACTTGTGTTGAAATCTCCTTTGAGCAGTCGCTGAAAATCAACAGTAGCAGTAGTGGTAGTATTAGTGGTAGTAGTAGCAGTAGTAGTAGTAGTAGTAGCAGTAGAGGTCTTCTTCCTCTTCCTCTTCCTCTTCCTCGTCAGCGGCGCTCCTGACTCAGGTGGCAGCTCCACGTGCTGGTCGCCGTTACGGAGACGATGGAGGGAGTTCGGGGCTGCCAGGTGGGATGGAGGAGGGGGGGGGGGAAGAGAAGCGGGGGGGGGGCGTGGAGGCGGAGGGGTGGAGGAGGTGAGGTCATGACAGGATGGCCGGGTGCCTGGAACCGGTCAGAACCCAGAGGAGGACCAGCTGAAGGGCCGCCGTCAGCGCCAGCGAGGGGCTCAGTCCGGACGTCCCGCCGCAGTCCGAGTCCTTCTCCTGGAGGGCCGGCGGTGGGGGAGACGGGAGGGAGAGGGGCGGAGTTAGCGACTGGTTGAGGCGGGCGGGGTTTTTCATGCTCGGCTAGCTCGCGACCATCACGAAAAACGTCACGTTTAGCCCTTTTGCCATTAACACTCTGTCGGACCTCCCACATGTTTGGATGGAGACAAGAGGGAGGCATCAGGGCCCCCTTGTGACATTACAATGGGTTGATTTCCTGAGACAGACACTAGCCGCGTTATGGCATATGGCTAAAAGGTTTTCACACTCTCATGAGGTGGTTTTTGAAGACGTATCGATATAGAGATACATCACAAAAGTGTCACGGAAACACTTTTTTTGCATTTACACGTCAGCAGACGTGACTTAGGGGCAAACTGCAAATTGCAGTTGTACTTTGTCAAAATCTTAGAGATATCGCCTTTACTTTGAGAAAAACTGTAGAAATGCAGCTCGTGAGACAGCCAGCCAGCCAGCCAGCCAGCCAAACAGACAGAGAGAGAGAGGAGGTCGCCAAACACAAACACGAGCAGCTGGAAGTTCAACACCACGCAACACCGAGGGAATGCCGCCGTGGGAAAGGGAGGAAGTGGCAGGCTGGTGGTCGGAAGGAAGGACGGATGCTGCGGGAGGAGGAGGCGGGCTTGGCAAAAACAAAAAATCGAAGACAAGGAAGCAGGACAGGGACGCGAGCGGCATCCAGGAGCTGCAGCAGTGCGACTGACCCCAGAGAGCACAAGAACAGCGGCAGCAGCAGCATCAGGGGCGAGGCAGCCAATGGGGAGCCGGCGCTCCGTTGGCACGCGGCCTCATCCTGAGCGCCGACGGAGCGGGAAGCAAGAGAGATGGGGAGAGAGGAAGAGGAGTCATGCAGCGATAAAAAAAATAAAAAAGGAGGAGGAGGAAGAAGAAGAAGAAGAAGAAGAATTGGAAGAAGAAGAAGAAAAAGAAGTGGAAGCAGAAGAACAAGGAGGAGAAGTACAAGCAGAAGAATAAAAAGAAAAGGAGTAGAAGCAGAAGGAGAAGAAGACAAAGAAGAAGCTTTCACGGCAGCAGAAACAGTGAGAGAAAACAGCGCAGTGTGTGGGTGTGTTAGCGCGGCAGCGCAGGCGTCCGAAGTGAATTGAATGATTCGATGTTGGAAAACAACCTTTCCGTAAAATCAATAAATGAACAAACATGAGGTTTTTGCAGGACATGTGGCGTGTAAAGACTTTAGCGGTGGAAAACAGGGCGACGGGTCGGATTTCACGCTGGCTGATTGACAGTTTTCCTATCAGGAGGTTCAGCCAACTTGAAATCCTTCCTCGGGCTCTTTATTGGTCCCCCACAGTGTACGGCGACGCAGCTGCCGCCACTGCTGCTGCTGCTCCTCCGTTTTCCAACACAAAAATGGTAAAACAGATCAGGTTGTTTTTCATCTGGTGTTTACATTTGGTAAAAAAAAGAAGCAGGGGAGGAAAAAATGCAAAAGACATCAGTGGATTTTGGGCTCGTGGACACTTTCTTTGTATGTGTTCGAGTCATATTCAAAATTCTTTTGACACAATTGTGGTTTAAAAGTCGCTATGTTGATGCTCAAAATCAGAACATTGGCTTGATTTCTAGTAATGATGAAAATAACTTTTCCTTTAGGGACACAGTTACATTTACACCATGTTTTTTTTAATTTATTTTTTTATCTTGAAACACCTTTTCAGGGTTGTTCCTGTCAAGTTTTAGTCCACCTCATTGGGGGTAAAATGAAGATGACGACGACAACAACAACAACGACGACGACGACGCAACAATGGCGACGACAACTTACGTTCTGGGTGTTGTCGAAGCAGGCGGCCGGCCCCTTCCGGTAGCGAGGACTCTGAGCCATTTCGCAGGGGTCAGGACCTTTAGCTGGACGGCCAAGGTCAGGAAGAGCACTGATAGCAGCAGCTTAGAACCAGAGGGTGGGCAAACTTTTTCACTGCTGGGCCACAATGACTTTGAAAATTTGTCAGGGGGTGCGGGGGGGCCGGAACAGGAGCAGATGGATGGAGTGTTTCGGTGACCCACCTCATAGGAGGAAAAAAAATGATCATGGGATATGTAGAGAACACGTGCTTTAATGTCAATTAAAAAAAGAACCAAAGCAAAGTTAGAAAAAAGTGTCTTTGAAGCCCCACAAGCCGTAGTTTGCCCACGCCTGAGCGAGAAAGACTTTGTTTTCCAATAAAGTGAAATTGCAGTGGGGGTGAAACAAATAAAAAAACAATAAAAACATTCCCTTTTCTTTCTCTTGTGGTTTGCAGTCGGTTGCACAACGCCTCCATTACGAAGTCACTTTTTGGGGGCAACGTGTTTTCCGAGAGGCTTAACCTTTAATTCCATCGCGTCCATGTGTGTTTGGAAGAGCGTCGCAGATTTGTTTGTAAACTAATCAGGGGACGAGCGCGAGCATCTGCCCTCCAGACACTCGGCCGGGGCCGACCGGGTGACGGGTGACGATCTGCACGTTTTCTCCCTGGGACGCCGGACGTGGAGTCGGAGCTCGGCTTGGAAAACACCGAAAAAGTCTCTTGTTCTCAGGTGGGGAAAAACACCTGCGCGTCATAACCGGCGGAGCGTTAAGTGCAGCGCATCTGCTCAAGGATACACTCCTGCTCGTCCTGGATGAGCACGGTGGAGGCGCAGGTGGTGTAGGTTCTCTTCGCATCGGCGATGATGAAGACCAGGTTCGTCTCGGGGAGCTTTTCAGCGTGGTACATCCTGGGTGGGGGGCACAGGAAGGGGTAACGGACGGAAGGTGACATTCTATTGTGACTTTCTATTGTACATTTTTAAGTCATGGACATTTCATTTGTCTCAAAACATTCTTAAAGGTCCAATGTGTAATATTTGGCTTGATTTATGATATTTGTATTGGTAAAAAGTCAATATACTGCCCATCAATACATTAATCAAAGTGTATAATCCCACTACAATAAAAGTAATTTGGTTTTCCACCCCTTAGAACGGTTCTTATTTATATATAAGAATGTACACAGATCAAGGGTCTTGCTCATAGTTAGCTGCCATCTTGCGCCGCTGTATTTCTAGGGAAGCCCAGTGTGGCCAATCCAGCTGCCTGACAACGCGTTTTGTTATGAGGTTGGCTGTCCGCGTCTTCAAATAAACCAACACAGAAGAAGGTGGATGAGGTATCCAGGTTTGGGTGCACAGGCCACCGTAGCTCACAGGCAAGCTCAGGAGGGGGGGGCGGGGGGGGGGCGGGGGCGGGAGAGAGTACTTCAAAATCTCCAAATATTGCTCACTTAACCTTCAAGACCAGAAATAAATCCCCAGAAAAGACGTGCTGTGTCTCGACTCGGTCCAAATGGCTGATCTGTGCTGATGCATTGTGGGAGTTACAGAGGCACGATGGGAAGTGACACTACTGCTCAATGGGCCAAACAACGAGGAAGCTACAACATTTTTTTGGCCTATTTGCTACTGTAGGTGAGCAAGGCCACTGACATGAGTGGGCCACCACATTGGAATTCTGGAACACAGACAACGTCCACTATACCCTCTAAAAACAAGAGGACTGGAATTTTGAAGGGCTGTCGGTAACTTGGCAGCTAACGCGACGTTAGAACATCGCTGCCTCGGTCTTTCCAGACGTGCAGGCTGGCACAAGTGGTGCAAGTGAAGGGGTCAGAAGCGTCGTCCGGGGCGCCTGATGGTGGCGCTACATCGACGGTGTGAGGGGTCAAGTTGATGAGAGCGTAGGAAGGACCAGCAGCAGACGAGCAGCAGCGGCGGCCTTCAAATTTAGCAGGTAAATTGTTCAGCCCCGCTAAAGAAATCGTACACGCAATAAGAAGCAAGTGACGGAGCCTTCAGTGCAACCTGCTGCTACTCCGACAGGGGGAGGGGGTGCGGCGAGAACCTGCTGCGCCTGCCACGCCCCCCACCGCCCCCCCCCCCCCCCCCGCCCCCGCCCCCTCGCCACTCCCGGCCTCTGTGAGACCTCTGCCGAGTGAACCACATGTCGCCGGCGCACAAATGATTTTCTCTGCTGTTTTATGGCCGTCGTTAAAAGGGGGAACGTGTGCGCAGGCTAATGTGCAGGAACTGCACGCGGCATGCGACCGGGCGGGCGGGCAGGCACTCCATTAGGCGGCACGAGGGGGCCTTAAAAATGGCACACTGAACACACGCGCATGTGTGCCGGGACACACGCACACGCACGCGCACGCGCACACGCACACGCACACACACACACACACACACACACACACACACACACACGCGCGTACTGCTGAGACGGTGGTCCACTCAGGTCCACTTGACTCGGCTTCACCTTGTAGGATGCAAACCAATCACAGCAGCTGAGGAAACTCTTGATTTATTTATTTATTTTTTTTGAGGGATGGGGTGTATAGGAGGTAGTGGGGGTGGTGGTGGGTGGAGGGTCTTACCTGGTGCAGTTTCCGCAGTCGATGGAGCCTCTGAAGGTCAGCTCACTGGACTCAAAGTAGTACTGGGTCTGCTCCGTGATGCACACCTCCTTCCGCATGTCGTCCGACACCTCCTCCTCCATCTCGGCTGCAGGGGAGCGTGGGGAGGTGGCAGGAGAACTAGATCACAATTCAACTTCATGCTTTCACCTCATGCACCAGCTTATCTGGTTATCAAATTAAAGGCATATTGAGAAAAGGTCCGGTACGATGTAAGATTGACTGTTTTTCCAGCAAAGATCAGTGCATCTGAACCTCTCAGGAGAAAGTCCATTGTTTTATTTCTATGCGTGCGAGTGCTGAAATACAACCTGCCCTCTGTGATGTCACAAAAGGACACTGGCGCTTCTCCCGTGGGAGTGACTCGGAGACCTCCCGCTGTTTTCGACCCCTTTCGTACAAGTGGAAGGTCAAAACGAAGCAGCGCATTTAGTGGGAAGCCAAAAGCGCACGGCGGACTGCAAACAGAGGGTTAAATGTGCTGGATTCTTGAGCTCCAGATGAGGGATCGCTGTAGCATTTGTGTTGTATGGCATTGTAGGATTTATTCGGACGGATCACGATTAGTAAGAAGAGGTTCAGGAGGTTCTTGTTTCATCATTTGAAAGCTCTGCTCAGGTCTTTCATGTGTGACTTATCGCACGTCACAGCAAGGGGGCAGATTTTTCTTTTTTTTTTTAAACACAGAAGTGCTCAGACGTGCACGACTTCAGGCTGACACAAATCAAATTGTCTGAAGACAAAACGAAGCCGCAGTAACAGGCTTAACATTCTTGGGTTTGGCGGTTTTCGCAGGAGTTCCCAGATAAAGAAAGAGCCGGGAAAAAAAAACAGCGCGACCAAGAGAACACTTTTGAAAAAAATGTATCTAATTTTCTGCCAGCGACAACAGTCGGGACTCACCGGCCTCCATGAAGTTGGGGAAGGTGATGCTGACCAGAAGCTGCTGCAATATTGACCTGGGGAATTAATTAAAAAAAAACAAAAAAAAAAAACAACCCAGCATGGATGAGAAATGAGTTGAGCCTCGTCGGGACATAATCCACTGTGATTGAATGCACCTCAACAAAGGCCTCCATACATCAAGACTTTGCAGCCCATTAGGGGGCTCAAACGTCCACTTTGCTTTTCGGCAAAAAAAAAACTCACCAGGCCGCCGCCGTCGCCCACCAACCCACGCTCAAGATATCTGCGATGGTTGGCTGCACAGAGAGAGAGAGAGAGAGAGAGAGAGAGAGAGGGAGAGAGAGAGAGACAGAGACAGAGACATTAAAACATTCACCATCAGAGAATTGTTTTCATTCTTTCAGCCCCTCCTGGACTGAAGGCAACATCCTGCTGGTGTTTACAGTGGCTATGCAAGGGTGCGTGTGCGTGTGCACACACACGCGCGCGCGCGCACACACACGCACACGCACACACACACACACACACACACACACACGTTCCGGTTTGTGTCCGGCAGAGGAGCGACCCCAGAGGTCCCAGAGAAAGATTTTTCTTTTCTTTTCTTTTCTTTTCTTTCTTTCCTTCTCAGAGGAAATTAGAACGCAATCCTCCTCGGCAGATGCCGCCATAAATATGTAAACAGGGAGCCGGCGAGAAAACAGAGCGGGGCACACGGTTTGAATCACGGCCCGCAGCCTCGACATGCTGCTTTGATTAGGGCCTAGCATGCGAGGCGCTCGTTGTTGTTGTTGTTTTTCTGTTTGTTTTTTTAGTTGCTGAATCACAGCCACCGGCGCCGTGTTGAGTCACCGACCTGCAGTAAATCTCCCTGAGCCTTTGATGAGGGGGAGAGAGATCTGCACCTCAGGGTTGCTGGAGCGTGTCATGCACACCCCCGCCGGCAATCAGCGGCTTTCTGTTTTGTACATCCATAGTCCAAAGTCTGTCATTGGCGACCCTTGTAAGGGTCTTTTAAAGAGAATTTAATAGACAGACTATTTTTTTTTTTTACAAGTCACCAAAGACAAAAATATAGCAACCAGTCTTGACAGCAAACAACATCGAAATGCAGATTTATACAAGAAATTCTGTGCCTCCATCCTCCTCACAGTGGGGCTCGAAATTTTTGAAATATTGCTTTTATTTTGTCACATAAAACTGTAATGGAAACACAGCTACTGTGACTTGTTTGTGACCAAAACTCAATCTTCTTTCATGTATTTTTTTAATGTTCCGTTTTATTTCGGATCTTATTTTTGGCTTTTAATTAACGAGGCAATTTGTTTATTTTTCCATGCAGTTGTTTCTGCATCTTGTTATTCGCGAGCACACTCGCTAGTGAGATTTGCGCGCACTTGTTTATTAGTTTCCACAATGTTGTCGGAAGTTCAGCTCTCATCTCAGAGGGTTCAAAGAAAAGTCTCTCTTTCAACCTTGAGCTCATCTTTTCACTTTGTCACATCACTCAGCAGTCAGTTGGACACGTTGAGCGAAGGCCATTCCTTCCGACAGTTCGTATATGGTACGTGTGATTCTGGTTCGTCTGCGAGACGCATTTCTGCTGATCTGAGCCAACATGGTTTGTCCATAGTCAGTTGAGATGCACTTCATTCTGCAGCGACTGTATGTTTATACGAATTGTTTAAAAAGGAAAAAGTGAGTGAGAAAATGCAGCGCCTGTTTCTACATCAGCACGGACGCAGCGCACGCCGGACCTCCTAATCCTGTTACTGTAACTGTGACTCCCACTCGACCGCTTTCAGCATTCCCTCTGCTTCCCGCCCAGATTTATGGCTCCCCAGCGAGGGAAGCTGCATGTGTGTGTGTGTGTGTGTGTGTGTGTGTGTGTGTGTGTGTCTGTATTTCATTTGTCAGTGCGATCCTGTGGGGAGAAATTAGCAAATATGTGAGGCGCAGATATCGAGACGTGCGAACATATGAGCATATGAGTTCCCCCTTGTTTTAAAAAAAAAATATATATATATATATATATTTTTTTTAAAGGTTGCCGCCATCTGGCTTATGTAACTCACCACGTAGACGGAGCGCGGGCCCGCCGCCGCCCTGTCTTCAGTCGGGGGGTAACACAGTGACTGGTAGTCAAAGGTCTTCTTGAAGGTGAACAGTGACGAGTTGACCAGCGTTCTCATCAGGATGGAGTCGATGGTGCCGAAGAAGCTTCCGATCTGGGAGGGGAAAAAGAAAATGGTAGATATCAGAGAGTTCCTCAGTGTGATCATGTTTCATTTTTCAGCCCTGGTTTCAACAGGAGCCTTTAGCTGCCACAGGATAACGGCTGCTAAATGCTCCTTTAAAGAGCCGCGCTGTGAGATTTAGCACCTTCAAAACATACTGCAAATAATATTCAGGTTAATCTCAGTTGTGATAATGACTTCCTTGTGATTAAGTCACATGACCTCGAGAAGATTCACGTTCTGGGGATAACGTAGTTAGGTAAGTGTAGTGCTGCTAAGCTAATGAGGCGGCCAATGGAAATATTTCTGTTTATTCCTTAAAAAATTTTTTTTTTTTAATGAATAACCTTTTCAATGAAACGTTGTGATCCGAAAAGTCAAAAGTGGTAAACAAGGAGCCACTTGGAAGCCTTAAGGTCCTTACACACGGGGCAAAGCGATGCAAATAAAATAAGCGACGCAAAAATGCACATTTTTCCTGTACACACCTAGCGTGAGGCGAATACGCGTATAAAAGTGAATAAAGTTTGCAGAGGGAGAGAACAAATTACTGAGGGCCGATTCATCCGAAAAGTTTTGACGTTACCTCATTGGCATGCCAGGGTCATTTTGATTGGTCAGAGGTCCAGCCGTTGCCTGACTTTTCACCTCCACAAAATTCGACACAAGAGTGAAAAAACAACAGCCGCTTTTTCGCTCTGTGGAAAATTCACTGCCGGAGTGGAAGGTTGCATTGGCTTCAAGAAGGTTGAAAAAAATTTTTTTTTTCATAAATTCACTCCTGGTGTGTAAGGACCTTCAGAACGACTGATTTTATTTTCTCAATAAAATAAATAAAAGTTTCCCACCGCTGC
The DNA here is from genome assembly GCF_046127955.1 of Nelusetta ayraudi. Lineage (NCBI taxonomy): Eukaryota > Metazoa > Chordata > Actinopteri > Tetraodontiformes > Monacanthidae > Nelusetta > Nelusetta ayraudi. The sequence goes on from NW_027466077.1 coordinate 3,025,213, forward strand.
TGCCGTCACACTGCACGCCCCGCAATTCCATTTAGGAGCGACATAAACGCACGCAGGGCATCTTCCCATGAAACAAACGCTCAGGTTTGTGATCGGCTGGCGGACGTTTGGTTTATTATTCGGCCAGCGAGGTGGAACGTCGGCCCCAAATAATAATAAGTCCTGGTGAAGTAAACACGGTGCAAAGGATCGCTCAAATCTGCTGGATTTCCATGGCCGTCGAAAAGCTCGGAAAGTCCCTCGCAAGCTTTTAATTAATGAATTGGATTTTTGTTTTTCATGGAAAAATAATAATAACCAGACCGTTGTTTCATTTTCTTCTTAATTTCTCACAGCGTGAGTCGAGACTACTAGTCCTGGTCCAGACGATGCTGCTGCTGCTGCTGCTGCTGCTGCTGCTGCTGCTGCTGCTGCTGCTGACTCGGCCTTTTCGTTTACGTGGCTCTCAAACTTTTTTTGAATGCTTTTGACTCACGACTGTAAAATCAACGTAAAAACAAAACAAACTAACCCTAACCCAAACAAAAAAAAAACGCACGCAAGCAAAAGCGTCGGCGGAGCCCGCCAAGAAAGTTCCGTGGAATTACAGGCACACGCGAGCCCGCTCGCCCACACACACACACACACACACACACACACACACACACACACACACACACACAGTAAATCAACCCCCGTAAAACCCAGAGAGCCGGCTGAGGGATTTTGATTTAATCTGATTAACGCGGTCAAACTGAGCAGCCGTGAGTTTCGGACTCGCACAGGAAGCAGTTTTTTTTTCCTGTCTCGGCGTCACAAAGGTGCGAGACGTGCGTGTGCACGCCGGAGCTCACGCACACGAGTGCTGTCCTCACTGGCGCGCGTGTGCGTGTGTAGGTGCGCGCGCATGCAAACGCTCCCTTTCCCTGCACTGTGTAAGGTCGTCGTTAACAAGCCGGCGTCCGTGTATCCATTCCTCTTTAAACGGCCGCAGCCAGTATAAATCTCCGCAGCCTTCGAGGTGAACAACGGCAGCGGCGGCGGCGGCGGCGGCCTTCTCCTGTTTCTCCGCCTCCCCACCAAACCCCCTTCCCAGGCGCCCCCTGCGCAATAACGCAAAGAATGAATTAACAGTGGCGGGCCGCTGGGCTGCAGACTTCCTGGGGGGCTCGAGGGAGAAGCGAGGGCCTTCTCCAAACAATCACACAGTGGGCTGAGGGAGGCGAGGAGGGGAAGACGGGGGGGGGGGGGGTTCCTCCTGTTTTTTTTTTTTAAAACGCCGCTGCCAAACTTCAAGGGTGCGACTGATTTATCCGCCGCACACCCAGCGCTGATTAGGAAGGAGGCGGGGCCTGCGAAGGAAAACATTTACTCAGATGACGGGCCGGAGGCTCATTGGGAAGAGAGAGGGAGGGAGGGGGGGAGAGAGAGAGAGTGAGAGAGAGAGAGAGATAGAGGTAGGGAGGTGTGGTCGAGGTTCGGAATATTAAAAAAAAAAAAAAAAAATTAAATAAGAGGTGGCAGGTCCGGCCGAGCCATGGCCACTTAACCCAACAACCTCGTCAGGGCTCCTTCAATTCACTTTCAACGGCTCTCTGTCGACATCATGTGACCTGCGACACGTGGCTTTGTTTGTCTGTTGGTCGATTCATCGGTTCGTCATCTCTGACTTTAAAGCACTAAACGTCAATAGACTGCATGAAAAATCTATCAGCTGCCTCAGAAGTGTTTTATCCCAGTTGAAAAAAAAAAATGGTTTCAAAATTACTTTGGCTCTTTGACCCACTTGCATCAATAACTAATCAGGCAGCGTATTTGTAAAGCAAACACAACTAGGCATCATTTGCACTCAACAACTTAATGATTATTTAAACATTCGCTGAGGCTTTTGTAACTCCAGTCCATCCATCATTTACGAAGTCATCCATCATCCGTTCTGCCCGGCAACACATGCATCATTTGACTCAATTAATATCAGAATTACTCTAATTCTTGCAGTCTTTATTTAAATTTTACTTGTGTTTGGAAGCGATGGTGCAGATCGGCGGCCTACCTTGGGAATGTCCTCCTCCCGATTGGTCATGACCAGGAAGCCGCCGTCATCCAGCAGGACACAATCTACGTCCTGGAAGTTCAGGGAGAATCATTTCAATACGGCTGCCACAGGAGTGGAGAATTTCTAAGAAAAAGTTTTTTCACTACCTGAGAAATATCACAGCCGGCTTGAAATGCTAAGATATGTATATATACACACACACACACACACACATATATATGTATATATATATAGATATTGATAAAACCCCAGTTTCTTACATCATTGTTTCTTTGACAGCCACATATCTCATCTTTGCACTGCAGAAAAGAAGAGAAAAAAAAGGAAGTGAATCGCTAAAAACTGAGCCGGTTCGGGTTCACTTGTCAGAGACGCTCCACTCACGTTCGCCTTTTGCGTGGCGTTGATGAAGCTCCACATCCAGGCGTTGATGTCCAGCTTGATGCCGACCACTGGCAATCATACACACACACACACGCACACACACACACACACACACACACAAAGGCAGACACCCTCCATCACATCGGACCTCTGTGTCAACTTTAACTCTTTGAACTCGGGGGGGGGGGGGTAACGCAAACTTGGCCAATGATCACAGGAGAGAGGACGACTTGACGTGTGTGTGCTTGCTGTGTGCGTGTGTGTGCTTGTGTGTGTCAGAGCCAAAGGGAGAGAAAAAGACAAATAGGGAGCAGCCAGCCAGTCAGTGTGAGTCTGTCTGCCTGTGCATGCGCGTGTATGTGTGCGTGTGTGTGTGTGAGTTGTTTGTGAGTGTGTGTGTGAGCAGATGAAGAGGCCCAACTAGGACCAGCGCTACACACTGGCTGCAAAAGTAGGTGTGTAAATATGACACATGGCAGTTTGAGTGTGTGCAGTGGTGAGTAACACAGCTTGACTTACTAGAGGGTGTGTGTGTGTGTGTGTGTGTGTGTGTGTGTGTGTGTGTGTATGTGTGTGTGTGTGTGTGTGTGTGTGTGTGTGTGTGTGTGTGTGTGCGTGCATGCAGGCCGCTCACCAGCCGGCTTGACGATGACTCGGCCGCTGATGTTGAGGGTCACGGCTCGGCTCACCAGGACGGAGCTCTCGGTGGCTGCGGGGAGATAGAAACGGATAGAGCACAAAGTGCTGGAGAGTTAAGGAGCAGAACGCCACCTCTTCTGGTGAAGAGAACCTCCTCTGAGAGAGTTGAGGTAGGAAAAACCTTTTTGTGCTGGGCAGCAAAAAAATAAAAAAATAAAAATCTGTTCTTAAAAACTAGAATACGATACCAGTTGAGGTGGTCACCAGGGGTCTGTATAGGTAGCGTGAAACAATCTCAAACACAGGGCTAATTAGGTAACAGGTTGAGCCAAATCTCCTTTACTTACTGGACACTTTCATTTTAGAATTCATTGAGTCCAACAACTTTACATGCTAGAGTGTGAAAAACCCCAAAAAACCAAACCAAAAATGGCAATTTTTAAAAATTGATTTTGGCTCATTTATTTGTCCATCGTATGACGCATAGCACCAGACAAAGCATATAAAAGAGTGACGCTAACAATGGCGTCACTGGATTCTGTTTACAAGCTCCTTGACCTCTTCTGACCTGTCTGGCCAATCAGAAGGCAGCGGCGGTGGCGGCTGTGACTCACCGTTCTCCCTGGAGTAGGGCGTCGGGGTGAAGATGTAAAGGTTGTTGTCCAGGCTGCGCTTGTACAAACTCGACTCGTACGTCTCGGCGTTTTCTTCCCAGGACAGGCCGGCGCTGAGCACACGCACACGCACACGCACACACACACAGACACACACACGCACACAGACACACAGGGATGGGGTTTTCATCGCAGCATCGCTCAGCAGACGTCTAACAACGTGCTGAACGTGGTCCGGCTCACACTCATCGTTGCATATTTTTTGCATCACCTCAGATTTTTTTTTTTTTGGGGGGGTGGGGGGGTGCGGGGGGGAGCCACGCTGTCATCAGGAATGTCTGCGAAACTTTGTTTTTTGCCTCCCAACCCCGCTCTCTCCTCCTTTCTCTCCACCACCGCCGGCTGCAAGTGGGTCTGACATCATCTCCTCCGAGAAAACTCCCGACTGTAATGTAACATAATATTCGTGCAGGATCTCACGGGGGCCGTGTGCGAATATTAGGTTGCATCTGCAGCCCCAATTTCAGGAATTTCAACCTTGTTACGTTGCCATTCGATCCTCGTGCCGCTTTTTCCCTGCGAGCGGGACCCCCTCCTCACCCCACTCGCCCCCCTGCGGCGATCGTCGTCTTGGCTTTTTCAACCTCAAAAACTTCCAATAAGGTTTGGCTGGCGGCTCGCTGTGGCCGCTTTAAAAGCCACACCGTGCGTGTTTTCAACCTCAAAACACAGGAATAATACATAAATAATCCGTGTAACACGGTAATTGGCCCGACGTGGGGCCACGGCAGCTGCCGTCTGTCCGCACTGCGCCACCGCGTTCTTGCAAGGGGGTACTGGGCAGGCGACCAGTCCTGTACCAGGCCAGCAGGGGGTGCTGTGCTTCTCGTTTTTCAGTCGGAAAGCATAATTTTAATTTGCTAAGAAAAAAAAAAAAAAAAAAAAAGTTGTAGGGATCATTTCTGAATACGTTTATTAAACGTATTTGAGCTGCAGATGCTTGTTATTTATTATGCATGGTTTGTATGAGGATATATATATTTTTTAATTGCATTGGGTGCCTCAAGAATGACACTTTCAATATTGTTGTACCTCATAATGTGCAACAACAATAAAGTTACTCCATAACAGTTTTTCACCAAATAAAAGACATCTCTAAAATTTCGACAGAGCATAATTGTGATTTGCAGGCGTTTCCATTGAATGGCACGAAGCGCAAAATCTCGTCCTGCAAGATTTACGAGAATTACGTTTTCTTTTGTTTGTTTCGCTTCAAGTGTTTCCACGACACTCTGGGGTTATACCTCCATATCGATACGTCTGAAAAACCACCTGATGAGAGCCCGAAAACCTTTTACAGATATTTGAGAGGTTTTTTTGATGTTTAGGTGAAAAATCCTGCAATCCTAGGGTCTTCAGTCTCTCTGTGGGCCTGTTGCAGCTACTGTTGCAGACTCCGGGGGGCTCGATGAAAAGGATCAGAGTTACGGCCGGCCAGGGACCCTTGGGATCGGCCAGCGCTACCCGACCACAGCCGCCGGAGACGTGTCGATGGGGGGGGGGGATCATGGGCCAAACCTGCTCCTCACAGCCATGAATCAGCTGGCGAGGACGAAACAGACGAAGGCTGCGATGCCTCTGGTGAAATACGGGCCGCTGCCTGGCTCTCTCGGCCGACCACGTCGTTACTCTTGGTGGGATGAAGCTCCACGTCTGCTCCACCTCGCGCTCCTAAATCAAGTTCCAGAGCCCCACCACCCTGTGCACCACCACCCTCTTTTTTTCCCCTGCAAGTACCTTTTGGGGAAGACCCTGGTGATCCCTCCATCGGTGGCAACAAATCTGGCCAAGACACCGGCCCTGACAGGGAGAGAAGATGAAGCCGTGGATCAGAGCGGCTGCAACAGGAGCAGGGGGAGAAAATGGTGGAATGTGCTGCGACGATGGTTCGAATCCTCCAACCATCTGCGTTCAGTGGTTTTGTTTTCGCTTTCTTTCATCTCCCCTACAGGCTGGTGTTGTTCGGCAGGAGGGAAAAGAAAACTAAAGAAAAAACAGCTCGACGCGAAACAACAAAGCCGAAACGACCGCACAAAACGTCACGCTGCACTCACAGCTCGTCGTCCTTCCTCCAGTGCACGACCAGTTCCGTGGTGATGCCGGCGTCCAGAAGCAGTCGGTTCACCAAGTCCACGTTGCCTTCAGGGACGACATCGGGCATCAGCCACGGCTGCGCTTAATTTTTGCATTAAATCAGTATTGAAAGTTTGTACGAAGGAAAGTTTGTAGGAGGAAAGTTTGTAGGAGGAAAGTTTGACAGTAAGACTTGCTGCCCATTTTATTATTTCTAGTTATTTACCAAAAACAAAAGGAGATGAGATCATCCTTGACCTTTGACCTTCCTTGGAAGATTGACAGATTTGGTGATTAAATAAACTCACTGGACAATCTGCGCAAACTTTTCCACCTCTGCACTTTTATAAGTGGAGGATATATGGTGATGGTGATGATGATAATGGCGATGATGAGCTTTGTTACGGCCGGAGTAAAATTCAAACTTTTTTCCCCTAAGGCCATTTTTTAAATCTGCAAAAACGGAGCAGAAGCTCTGGAACGACAGGAACTTTTCTCAGCGGTTTCGAAAGATAAACTTGCCGCGTCAGTCGCTCCGTGTTCGACGTGCCGAGAGGAGACAAACTCAGGAGACGGACACAATTGTGTGTGTGTGTGTGTGTGTGTGTATTGAAAGAAACAAGGCAAACCAAAATCCCTACTGTGGCCTCAAAACAACAAGAAAAAAAGCATGTATGTATATCAGTTTCCAAACGTCAAGGTCTGCCGACAAGTTGTCAGCGGTCGGCTGGCGCAGGTGGAACAAACGCCCGACCAAACCACAGAAGAAGTGGGTGGTGGTGGTGGGTTGGGGGGGTTGACAGGGTAGAGGGGGGTTGTGCGACTCTCTCTCTCTCTCGCTCACTTGCTCGCTCGCACACTCGCACACTTTGAACTCCCACTTGAGTCCATTAATGTCCGGGGCTTGTCCCGCCTTGGGCAAACCTTTATGACACGCCACACACATCAGAGACAACAGCTGGTGGAACGCTTTATCCCCACGCCACCAAACATTCTATCTCTCTCTCTCTCTCTCTCTCTCCCTCACTCTCTGCGCTGCGGTGGTTTTCATTAGCGCTCCTTTATTGAAGGCAGCCCAGGAATTCCTCCTGTACTCCCGCGTCTTTTTTTGTTTTTTGCCACCGAGCAGTGGCTCAACCAAAGCAAAAAAAAACGTGTAGCGGGCCGCCCCGCTGCCCCGACTCCCAGCTCTCTCTCTCTCTGTCTCTCCCTCTAACTCGCCCTCGCCGCCTCTACGAACTCCCCGCAGACTCCATTAAACTGGCGGCTAATAACGCGGGGAGCAATATTTCAAATCGCTCGAAAAGCTTTTATTGGCTCGATCACGCTGCCGACCGACTAGCGGCTGAAACCCAGGAGAGGCTTTTTTTTTCACAGGCGTCCACGGGGGGTGGGGGAGGTGGGGGGGGGGGGGGGGGGGGGGGGGGGATGGGGTGGTGGTAGTGGGGGGCAACGACGGCCGTGCATATCAATGAGCGCATGCGCGCGAGCAAGCCGGCGCGAGATGTTAATGCGTTGCTCAGATGTTTTTTTTTTTTTGTTCCTTTTCTTTTCTCGGAGTGATTGGGCTTTTATTGCTCGCCCGGCCTGACGTGTCCTGCTCTTTCTCACCAACACACGGTAATTGGACGAGGTCGAGCGGCTGCAGAGGTGCGGGGGTGTGGAGAGCGGGGAGCGCCGCGCTCGGCGCGACGCACATCTCAAGCCGACGGGCCTCACACATGTGCACTCGGGCGTGTGATGGTCAGACTTTTTGGAGTTAGCATCAAATGAGAGGTTAAGAGGTGCCGGGGGTGGGAGGGTAGTGGGGGGGGTTGGGGGGGGGGGCTTCCCGCCACCAACATCACACAGCTATGCCCGCTCATGCACACACCCAAAACAGGCCGGACTTTTATTTGACGAGCCGACCGGGGGGGGGGAGACCTCGGGGGGATTCTGCCGACATTCCTCCGTTATAAAATCCTCGGTGCCACTCCAGATGGTGGAGGTTCCTGGAGATTCTGACGCTGTCGGGCCTCGCAGGTCCGAGGTCCCCTCAGCGCAGGTGCTCATCGTGGCCGTGCAAGAAAATCTGTATTTCCATTAGGGCCCTAAAGTGGTGGCGCAGCACGGGGACTAAACATCAATTTGTCGTTGCGCAGTTTGACAGTAGGTTGTCCCTAATCACGATAAAGCTGCTTTACATTGACCTTGTGTCACAAGCTGCGTTTCCATTGCAGCTTTTGGCAAAATAAAAGCGATATTTCTAAAATTTCGACAAAGTACAATTGTGATTTGCAGGTGTTTCCATTGAATGGTGTGAAACGCAGAAGCCGTAATTCTCCTAAAATCTCGTCACGTAAAAAAAATTCCCGTCTCCTCCTCCGTCCAAACACAACGCGCCATTTTCACTTGAAGTGAATTGGTCACATGACCTTGTACGTTGCGTCCGTTGACGTGTAAATGCAAATAAAGTGTTTTATATGGCACTTGCGACCTATATACTTAACGACACCTCGATATCGATACGTCTGAAAAACCACCTCATGAGAGCGTCAAAACTTTTAGCCATATTTTAGAGGTTTTACCAAATTTAGGCCAGTTTTTTTCAGTTCTTTATTGCGATATATCAGTTTTGCGCAATTCTAGGGGCAATGGTAATGCAGCTACTGTTACGAGGCTCAATTTACAAATAATCGATGGGAACGTTTCAAACGGATTCAATACAACAAAATCAGCCACTTTCAACTTTTTTTCCGCCAATACTCACATAACGGATGGTTTGGGGTCTTGGTGTCGACGTATTCGTTGAACTCCATCAGGAACTCAATGTTGTTTTTGTTCTTTTCAGGTGGCTTCAGGTCCTTACAGTAAGCTCTGCAAGGCACCAGGTAGCAGAAGAATTACGCCTGAACTTCCGACTGCGATGCTGAAGATCTTTTTTCTTTTTTTACATAGGCACACACACACACGCACACACACACACACAGTCTCACCTGGGTGCAATAAAAGTGTATCCGTACTCATCAAACTTAGTCGCCAGCAGGCTTTCGGAAACTGGGGAAAGATAAAAAAGTATTTAAGAAAAACTTTTTATGACAAAGGGGATTTTTAAAAAAAATCCTATTTCCCCTTTTTAACTCCCCAGGCTACGACAAGCGAGTTCAGTATGCAGATGAGACGACGCTGCGGTGGGCAGAAAGTAAAACCTGCCGAGTGTTTATCAGGAGGAGGGTGGTTAAAGATTTACTTCTGTAGTTTTCTTTTCTGTGAAACTCCATAGAGGTTACACGGAAAAGAAAACAAGGGGTAAAGATGTCAATGCTGACGAAACTACCCCTACAACAGAGACACAGTCAGATATACAGAAGATGAAACTTTGGGAAGAGACCTGGTTCCATGTGCTGGGTGAAAAAAAAACAGGCAGACAGAGGAGAGAAGATGATACAAAAAAAAATAGAGAGAAGGTACTTGCCACGTTTCCCTGGAGTGGAAAAAAATCCCAGCGGAGACAGAACACGCACACCGTCCCCCCGGGAAGGAAAAGACAGGAGGGCAGGGGAAAAAAAAAACACAGAAGAGGGTGAAAACCACAGGGGTCAGAGGCGGCACAATATTTTATTCACAGAGCGAGTCCTGAATAGAAATATTGGGAAGAGTGGGGAGGGAAAAAAGCTTTCAGGGCCTCTGGATGTAAACGGAGACTCGCTGCACTGAAATTGTGGTCTGACTGAGTGACTCTTGGATTTCAATGTTGCCATTCAGGCGGATTCTTTGCATTAGCCTCTCAGTAAATCTAGCCGGTTTGTGTGTGTGTGTGTGTGTGTGTGAGAGATGATGATGATGACGAACCGAGGAAAACATTGACCACAAGTCAGAGCGCCGCCGCGTCCTCCGGTTGTGCAACGAGAGGAGTTTCTCATGACGGCATGGGCGACTCCTCGTCCTCCTCGACGCTTATGATTGGAGGATAATTGCACCCATGTGTCTTCTTAAAGAAAAAAAAACTTTGATATGCAAAGCTTATCCACCACAGTATCTGCTGATGATGGATGGCAGGGAGATCTGGGGAGTGACCGGCGCTCGCTCCGGCTGCACTTTCACACGCCTTCTTATTTTATTTTTTTCAACGACACTGACGATGAGGTTCCTTGGATTATGCAGAATAACTAGGTTGGTAAATTGGCGCTAGACTCAGTGATGATCTTTGCATCACGTCAACACGCAAGAAAAACAGATAAGGGACAAACTGATGTTGATCTTTAGTGTTTGAGACAGTTTGAACGGACACAAAGGGGATTAAAGGATTACGTTTGGATTTAACAGTGCATCAAAGTTTTGAATGTCCTGTCGGGAAGTCTTTTACTCAGTTTGAGTTTGTGCAAAGACGGAGCAAAACGGCACTGAAAATGGATTTTTAGCAAGAGGATTGTGAGCACGATTGTTGCAATGAAAGTGACTAATATCAAAGAACGGGTAGGGTTGAGCAACAACTGACAGAAGAATGAAGCCAAAATCGTCAAATGTGAGTTGATCTCACTGGTGAAAAAAAAAAGAAGAAAAAAAAAGAAATAAAAATCCAGTTTTGGGAAAAACTGAATTGAATTTCCCGGTTTTCTTTTTTGCGAATCTTTCCAGGGAAACTGAGGTGATAAGCAAACCGTCCGTCACTTCACGTTGTAACATTCGAGGAAAGAAGGGCAGACACCGGAGTTTGTGTGTCAGCGAACTTGCGGTCGTCTCCTCCGTGGCTTCACCTCTAAACAATGCAAAAACATCCTTTGCTGCCGCCTGCTGCCAAAACCACATCTGAGGGCCGGCGGAGCAGGTGGGGGGGGGGGGGGGGGGGGCTCAATACGCAACGCCCTGTGTGGGCGCTTGCGAAAGAGAGAAAGCCACCGCCTCCGCCGCCGCCGCCGGGTTTGGTTCACAGAGAAACAGCATTGTCATTATTAATCAGAGGGGTCCACAAGGAGGGAAAGCAGACGAAAACAAAAAACGGTGCCGATGGAGCTCGTTAGAGGTGCGGTTACATCCAAAAAGAAGGGGGGAGGAGGGTAGAGGAAGAGGAGGAGGTGGAGCAGGAGGAGGAGGAGAATACTTGCCCATGAACGCTGCAGGGAGGTGGAGGTGGAGGTGGTGGTGAGGGGTGAGGGTCCGACATATCAGGAGGAGTTGAGGAGGAGGACAGGTGAACAGGAGGAGGAGGAGGAAGTAAAAGAAGAGCAACAACAAAAAGAAAAGAAAACCAACAGAGTTACACAATATTTTATTCAAGTGGACATTGAATAAGAATATTGAACCGAAAAAAGTATGAAAGACTTTTGGATCGGACGTCGTGTTTGTGTTGCCGGAGCCCGCGTGTGTGCGTGTGCGTGTGTGTGTGTGTGACGATAACAGAACATGTGTCCCAGTGCGCTCAGGCAACATCCATCACGATAATGAAGCGACTCTCCGCAAAACAATTTTCTGCCTTCTGACAAAAACAAGAGTCTGTGCACCAAATGAACTTGCATGGCCGTCGCTGCATTTTGTTCTACCAAATGTTGGGCAGGCTGGGAAAATCTAAACTTTCAGGGACCTGCTGCCGACAGCCAGCGTGATAACAGCGATCATCCCCGACTGCAGATAACCCCCCCCCCACCCCCCCATCCGGCTTATCCTCTTGGCTGTCACTCGGTCTCGGTGCTGTAATCGTCGCTGAAGTGTTGTGTTTTTTTTGTTTTTTTTTTCAGAAGGAGGCTGTAAACAAATCGCTAAAAAGCATGCTGACGCTGCGTCCCCATAATCTGAAGAGGTTTTCACTGCAGTCCAAGGTGAAAAAAAGATTTCAGCTTGGCATTTTAGCCCTGCCAGTCGCTCTGGCGCGTGCGCACACTTGTGTTGCCAACATCCATTCAGAAAAATAGAGGAGGCCTCCAGCAGTGTTCGGGGTCATGACCTTCACAGGCCAGTGGCTTGCCAGTGGTGGTAAATCACGACTTAAAATAGTGTTTCCAAAAAGTACAGGGTTCACATAGTTTGAACTGCTTTGTTCCCAATAGACATTAGAAATAATCTTTCAACTGGATTGAAATCTTTCAATAGAAGATATTTTTACACAACAACCAATAAAGTGCCGGATGGATGACTTTTACAAAGGAATTGAATGAATAAAGCTGAAAAGAACAAGTGATCCGGATTCATAGCCTACTCTACGCAAGCTACGCAGCCAGTTTTTCTTTTTAATGCAAACTCTATGGAAACGAACGCGAGTTTGCTTCCAAAGTAAAGTTACGGTCAAGACAACTCAGAAACACGGGACAAAAGTGGGCGCACCATTTCATTGTCAAATACGGGACAATTGGCAACTCTAGCACATACAAATACACACACACACACACACACACACAAACACAGGCAACAGGAAGGTCTGCACATCCTCCGTGAGGTGATGGACTGGAAAAACAAACTGCAGAGCAACGAATGTAAGCAAGCAGGAAGGGAGACGACAACACTTACATTTGGCCTGAGTGATGGTGTCGCCGATCTTGGCCTTGAGGTAGTGCATGCTGTAGTCAGGAAGGACCAGGGCCAGGCTAGTACATACACACACACACACACACAGACACACAAATAGAAAAAAACACATTAAGTCAAATTAGGCTGGTGTGTTGACTTCACTGAGATCTTTATTGTTCTGCAATCTTTTATCTGCAATCTGGCTCCAAATAAGCCTGGAGTCAAACGAGCGTTTCGTCGTCTGACTCACTGGCTGCACACACACACACACACACACACACACGCACCCTACATTGCTCAATCTCGCCGTCTAGCACACAAAAAACAACACACAATAAAAACGTCGCACTTATTACCCTCTTTGCTCTCAAAGCCCGGCCGCTCTGTCAGCGAGGCCTGCACAGCGTTTCTCAGCAGAGGCTAAAATTTCACCAAATTAGCATCGTAGCCGAGTTTGCACATGAAGGCCTTTTATGGCTTTTTGAAAAAAGGAAAGAAAGTACTAAATAAACACGTTCCGCTGGCTTTGTTGTGGCTTCGACGCCGCCATCCACCCTGACATCAACAGACTTTTTTTCATTTTTCGTCCGGCATTTAGATGAACTCAAAGAAGTGCTGGTGAGGTTTTACCTGTAGTCGGTGCCCTTCACCGGCGCATAGCTGTAGGTCCTCTGGCCCTGGTAGATGTAGCGCTTAGGGGACGACACTCTGGTCAGCACAAAGTTGCAAACTTCCCACGAAAACGATCGCAAAACGGTCCAAAATTCTTCCAACGGGGGGAAAATAAAATAAAATAAAATTCTGAATTACCTCATCCTGGGATTTCACCAGCGTGGATAATGTGTAACTGCCTGTCTCGGCGTCGATCATTCTTTTCCTTATCTGTCGGGCAAGTGTGAGAAAGAAAATTAGATGTAGGGAAAAAAGAGAGAATTAAAATAGGAAAAACAAACTGTTTCTAATCGGTAATCTGACCGATTCCCAGTGCAAACCTCCACTTTGATGTCGTTCTCAAGCTCTGCGTCCAGGAAGTCCAGCGTCACAGGCTCTTGGAACTTGGCCGTCTACGAAAAAAGAATAAATGAATGCATAAATAAATAAATGTCAGCTAGTTCACATCACAAAAAACATATTTCATAAACTAGAATAGAAGGTGTAAAATAAATAGACCAACGTGGCTCATTGACTGCTTGATTTAGAACCTCAAAAATGATAATAATAATAATTCAATGACAAATCACAGGCAAGTAAACACAAACCTGTTTTTCACCATAAAAAGAACAGTCAGCGCCTTTGCAGGCATCATGTCAAAACATGTAGGAAAACAAATAAACAGCAGCGCACTCATTTGTAACGCCCTGTCAACATAACATGGGCCTTTAAAGTAAAAAAAAAAAAAAAAGTTTTAAAATGACAACAAGAAAAGTGGGTTCCAAAAAGTTCATGTTGGTTGCAAAACACTAAAAAAATAATTTTTCGCCTCACAATCACTTTCCAACCCCCTTAATGAGCAAACTTTAAAATAAGAGACTGCCTGACGTTGGCCTACCGGCGGCTGCAGGTTGGGATGCAGGAGGACGTATCCATTGGGGTCGATGGCAAAGTAGTAGCCGTTTGGTCCGAACTGCAGCGGAACAAAGAATCATGACAGTGTAAAACTTGCGTGCGTTTCATTGACCAGCTGCGGTGTGTGTGTGTGTGTGTGTGTGTGTGTGTGTGTGTGTGTGTGTGTGTTTACAGTGAAGCGAGGCGTGAGCCTCTTGATGTCCTCCAGGGAGACGTCGATGGCCATCACGCCCAGGATGAGCTGGCTCTGGTACTTCTTCGCGTCAGCTTTCTGAAAAGACAAGACAAGACGCTCCGGCTTCATTTTCAGGGGAAACGGAGGCCAAACAGAGAGAAACCTGGACAGTCTCAGTCCAGTTTCAAGCCTGCGTGCGTGCCGCCATGAGTCACGGAGGAGGTATTTCCAAAGCCTTTGCTCGCTCCGAGCCGAGCCGCAGCGGTGGCGACCCGGCATCCTCAGAGCCGGACACGTAAACTCATCTTGAAGCACTTAAGCTACTGGGTCGCGTGGGCTTTGCACCGTGCAGGCTTCGTGACCCCAGTGGAAAAAGAATCAAAGATTCTCAAAGTTTTATTGCAAAGAAATAACAATTTATTTGTCTTTCGGTTGCACTAATGAAAACATTATTAATCAAGTTAGTGTCTCAAGTCGACAAAGTTATTTTGAGGCCCCTTATTACGCAAATGTCACTTCGTTTCTAATCATAACATGAGTCTCCACACTGTCCATCAACAATCTAGAGATAAATATTTTTCTCTTCTTTTGCTGCCACCACCTTTGCTTCTTTTTTAAGAAAATATATATGTTTAGCATTGTAGTTGGAAACTTGCTCTTTATGACATCACAGAGGGCTGTGATAACTCTTCCAGGAGGGTAACAGCTCACACCCAGCAAGGTGTTGGCTCCGCCCTCCGACCCAGCCTTGTTTTTGTCCCCTTCCAAACACGCGGGAAGGTGCGACAAAGCGTCAGTTTGGGTAGGAGGCTGTAAACAGAGGGCTAAACATGCTGCTTTCCTTCTAACCTCGAGAGGCTTCTGCTTCACTAGGCACCTTTGACAATGAGAGGAGAACTGATTGACCCACCTTTGTGCCGGTGAAGGTCTTGTTGAACACCGGCAGAGTTCCAGTGATCACCAGGCCCAGTTGCTGGAAAACAAACAAACAAACAATCAAGGACATCCACGGAATAAACACAACATCCATGTGGAAAATCAGTCACGCTGGCACGAGCGCTGCTGTTGATCCAGTCAAGCCACCCCACTAGAAGCACATCGCAGCTGTCCGGCACATGTCTCTCTGGAAGCGTCACGGGGTCAAAAGAAAACCGATGGCCGCGGCAGGAAGAAAACTTTTTCCGGCCCCCGTTCCGGCCCCCCAAACTCTTTTAACGAAAGGCAGAGACGTTTCTGGAGGTCGCCGGCGGTCGCAAAGAGTGGACGACCATCTTATCGGCACACGCATGATATTATCCACACAAAAAAAACCCACTCTGGCTGGACTCTGCAGACCACTTCTCTTATCTCTGCTGCTGGCTTCAAGCTCATCCAGGCAGAGTTGGAGGCAAAAAAAAAACCCCAAAACACTCAGTGAAGCGACGTTCCTTTGGCAAACAAACTGACTCAGCCTCCTTAAAAAACAAACTGCGACAAAGTTGAAGTTGAGTTTATGAGGACAGAAAACAGATTTCCTTCTTGCGGAGCGATACGCCTGGCCTCCATTAATAAAGTCATTTTCCCATCCGTGATGGGGAGAAGCTGTGAAAGCGCCGTTCTTGTTTTTTCAATGGAAGCGTGTGACGTACCAGCGCGTCCATGTAGACGTTGGTCCACTGAACCTGCTTGGCCTTCCTGTGATCCTTGACCATGGGTCGGCCTAAGACGTCCAGGTACTCCTGCGGGAAAGGAAAAGGAGGTAAAAAAAAAAAGAAGAAAAAAAAAAAAGTTGAACCCCTGCACAGGAGTCAGGCCACCGCTAGAGGGCAGGATACATAAAAGAAGTAAGAGCAAAGACCTGTGTGTTGATCCTGATGGCGCCTATTGATGGGATCTCATAGTAGTAACCTGAGGCAGAAACAGCCAATCAGATTGTGGAGTCGACACATTCAGAGCCGCTGATCAAACAAACGAAGGTCAACATGCACAACAGAGCCTGAAGCCGCACACACAGCAAACAGAACTAAATATATTAAAATGTTGCATTGAAATGGACTTCCATAGATTTCCAACGTCTCACGGCAACAAAGGGGCGCAAAGAATCTAAAATTCTGTACATTCCTAAAACGCTCACCTTTGTTGGTGCAGGCCATCGACTTGATCGGCCCTTTGTCGTAGTTGTGCTGGCCCACGGAAAACGTAAAGATGCGCACCTGTCGGCGGGAGGAGAGACGGCGAGGTTAGAGGAAGCAGGTCCGGAGAGCGGGGAGAGAAACGAGAAGTGCGCTCTCTGCTGTCTGCACGGTGCTACCGCTTGGTCGAGGTTGGAATCCTTGAAGATCTCCTCGGCCTTCTCCTCCCCTCCGTCGGTGAACAGCATGATGATCTTGTTGCAGTTGGCCCTTGACACGTTCATCTGGGGGGGGGGATTTGCATCGCGTTGTGCGCAAAGGGTAAAAAGTTGAGGAACTGGGAGTGAAAAGTATATTTCCTTAAAAAATAAGCAAATACATAAAACGAGCTGACTGTAATGGTGTGGGGGAGCATCGATCTGATTAACACAAAAATACCTCTGAAGAAGAAAAAAGACAGCTGTAATCTCTACAAATGACTAGCAAAGGTGCACGTTTCATTGTAATGGAGAAAAAAAAAGTCGATAGTCTACAAACGACCAGCAGAGGTCAGTATGAGCACATGCTTTACAATAAGGAAAAAAGCGGGAAAAAAATCTGTAATCTCTACAAATGACCAGCAGAGGTCAGTATATGAACAAGCTTTGTTGTAAGGAGGGGGGGATCGATATGTCTCTACAAATGACCAGCAGAGGTCACTATATTCAAACGCTTTGCTGTAACTCTACGTCTCCATTTGAAGAAGTTGCAAAAAAAATAAAAAAATAAAAAGATGAGATGAAGACAAATTATATCAGGCTGTTAAGTGGATTTCACAGGATCTCATCATGCCTCTGGCTCCGCGTTTCCGAGAACAACGTTACCCTGCCCACACTCGGGTGGCAGACGCATCGTTCACGTCCGCAGCAGCAGCAGCAACAACAACAACAACAACAACAATGTCGTCGTCGTCGTCATTGTCACCTGTGCCAGCTGATCAAAGGCAAGCTTGAAGCCGGCCTTGTAGTTGGTGGTGCCCTTGGCTTCGATCTTCCTCACGGCATCCTTCAGCACCCGCTTGTTGCGGACGTTGGCCTGCACCAGGTTCTGGAAGCAGGAGGCGTACATCGCCGTGTTGTTGAACTGGAGGGGGCAGAGGAGGGAAGTCGGGGCGTTGGGAAGTGGAAGGGGAGGAACTTGCACATATTTCTCTCTGTCAAATATGTGGCCCGTCGTGCAACGGAGGTCATGCAGGGTCCCCTGAATACAGATCTCAACCGATTCCATTTGACATTATAGCCAAGAATAATAATAAAAAAAATACGACGACACATGTTTACGAAAAAAAACAAACAAAAAAAGAAGATGCTGTTCAACTTCTCGGCTTTGCTGCTGCAAAAACCTGCCGCGCATGAAATGAAATCAGTTTTAATCAAATCTGCACAGACCGAAGGGAGCTGGAGGAGGAGCAGAAGGAAGGATTGGCAGGAAGAGACGGGAGGGATGTGAAGACGGAGGAGTAAGAAGGTACAAAAAACAAAACAAAACAAAACAAACAACAGTACAAACAAAGAGCAAAAAACAGAGCTCGATTAATGAGGAAACAGAGTCAGTGTTCTTCTCAAACCTGTTTACAGAGTCCAAGCCTTAAAGTTGCACAAGATTAATATTAGTGAATAGTTAATGTGGAGGAACAGATGGAAAGAGAGGCGCGCGCACACACTCACACACGCGTCTAAGCATGACTGGGACCAGGCTCATTACTACGCAGCATCTGTTTTGGACTTGACTGCAATCCCAATCATGCTCAAAACACACACACACACACACACACACACACACGCTCGCGCGCGCGTGCGCATACATACACACACACACACACACACAGTGTGTTTTGCGGCAGTTTCTTCTAACTCATACCATCATTATTTTACACTGTTTTCATTGCATTACACAAAAAACAAGCAAAAACAACATCAAGCTACTGTAACAACACACGGTCTCCGTTTGCTCTCAGACTGAAGGCGACCTGGATGGTTTTACTCCTAGTGGTGACTGCGGGCAGAGTTGTTTTTTTTTTTGTTTTTTTTTAACTCGATTCTAAAAAGAGACGCGTCACTCTGGTCCTGCGCAATCTAATTTCCCGGAAAGGACAAATGTGATTTAGTGAGAGGGTGAAACGCTGACATTCCGGCAAACTGGAGTCGCTGCTTTTCATTACTCAGAGCGCAGAGGCCAGTGTCTTTTCCCACAGCGGATATTAAAAAAAACAAACACTTGAAAAGCCGGGAGGTCATTTTCACTGGCCGCCCGAGATTGCTGGCGACAGACGGTGAGGGAGGGACAGATTACCGCCATGGGAGGGGGTGGGGGGCTGATTTTGACCTTTGACCTCTGAATCAATCAGGCCAGATCAAGTCCAAAGTGCAAAAGTATCACAAAGAGATATTAGCAGATGTACCAGCTGTTCCTGAGACATTTGCTCGAAAGGAACAAAATGCTCCTGCAGCCTCCTCCTCCTCCTCCTCCTCCTCCTCCTCCTCCTCTTCCATCACTCCATCATCGTCGAGCCAAAGGAGGGAGACCACTGCAGACCGCCTGAACGACTCACTGCCGTGGAAGCAGCAGCGGCACTTTAAACAATGACGAATGGACGCCCACCCCTCTGACAGACGTCAGTAAATCCTCAGGATTTTCACTTAGTGCCGGTCGGGGCTTCTTCCATTACGGGCCGCTGAGTCAAAGCGTCCATTTGTCAAACTTATCATGTGACATTTCAGGGTTTTACTGGCGCCGTGTCATCGGCTCGGATTCAGCTCCGATGATCAGGAAAGAAAATAAATAAATAAATGAATGAATAAAAACACCGGTTTGAGTCAGACAAGTGGACAGCCCCAGCGTGCACGCATGCCTGCACACACGGAGCCACAATGAGGATTCATCCATGTGCATTGCGTCAGTGCAAGGTCACTGCCGTGTTCGAAAAACTGTATCCGGGGACGGATATTGCGGGATGCAGAAGCCTCAACACTGGACGATGGTCGGAACAAAGAAGAAAAGGTTAGTTGTGCAAAATAAAGAAATAAATCAATAAAAATAAAAACTCACATAGATCACGTTGACGTAGTCGTCGTCGGAAAGCGTCTCCAGCATCGTGTTGACCGACATCTGGATGAGTCGGAGGGTGAGGCCTGAAACACTGCCGCTCCTGCACGATGGGAGCAACAAAAAAAATCCAATAATAAAAACACAATAATGTAATATAATAAAATATATATACAAATGAAATTTAATACAAATATATTTAGAAAATATAAAAACTTAAGAAGATGAAGATGCGGTTGGCGACTCTCTCTGCTTTCCGGTTGCAGCAACCAGACCAGAGATTAACAAAAAAACAAAAGGACAAAAAAACAGACAGCACCGAACTGTGTTCTGTCAGTTTTGCCCTTTCGATATTTCAAGAAAACAGAGACGCTCCTTCTTGCGTGATCAGGCCTCAGATGGACGGTCGAGGTCAGTGTGACACTGAAATCTTCTGCCCTGCAGGCTGAACCGCAAACCCAGAGAGTCAATCTGATCACCGGATCTCAGCAAATGAGCTGAAAAAATCGTAAAGTAAAAAAAAAGAAAAAAAAAGAAAAGTGCCTGCCGGATGGACGGATGGACGGACGGACGGATGGCCGGAGAGCAGCCACGAGTCAGCACAAAAGAAAATAGAAAAGTGAGTGTGATGTGAGTCACGAGGTCGTCACTCACCCGTCCACCAGGATCATCATGTCTTTGGGCGACGCTGCACCCTGGATGTACCTGGTGAGTAAGACCAGAAGCAGAGGTCGAGGACGGTCGAAGACAAAAGAGGGAACACACACAAATAGAAGAAGCACTTTTAGCAAGTAGAAAATCCTCTCTTAATATCAGTTTGTACATAAACAACATCGAACAAGGACGTTGAGACGTAAAGTATTAAAGATGGTTACGCCAGTTGTTGTCAGGCTGTGTAATACGGCAGCCCCTAGTGGTGCTGTGGTCAAGACCGCACCAATCGAGAGCAAGACATTATCAAGACTCATAAAATTAAAAAATAAATGAACAAGGAGTCGGGGGCTGTGTCACTCAGGGTGTCACAAACAGAGCACTGAAGGGCAGCGGCTGGATTCTTTTCCGTTATTGTCGTGTCATTGCAGCGTTGGCTACAGAATCCTGACCGGTCTTGATCAAAAATCCTGAGTCCGTCCAGTCTGAGACCGAGACGAGGCCGAGAGAAAATGCCTCAGAGTCTGAGACGACACTGAGACCCTTAAAAAGTGGTCTAGGGACTGAGACCAATCTCCAGGACTACAACACTAGCCCCTAGTGGCCCTCATCTGTCTCTGCGATGGCATTTGTTACCAACCAGAATGTAATATTCTCTAACGAGGCCCCTCGTTCCATTTCCTTCATAAACAAAACTCTGGTGTCTTTCTTCACAGTCTCTGGCTGAGAAGAGGAGCAACTCACCACGGACGTCTGCGCACATCGTAGAGGTCGATCTTGGTTGCCAAGTTGCTTGTATTTATCCAGGGAGATGCTGGTGGTGGGCAGGAAGGGGCGAAAAATAATCACAGTACGTAAGTGGAACTACTCGTGTCTCTACTTTGGATTAGTTAAGATTTAAACGGTTTGTTTGAGCCTGGGCAAAATCTTGGCAACGTGGTGCTTTTGGTCTGGAAGCTATGCTAGGAAGCTACACTGTCGATCTTTTTCGTACAAAATAATAAAAAAAAAATCCTGCGGGACATCCCAGCGGCGCCACCAGCTGGCTGGCTGGCGGTGCCTGCTCACCTGGGTAGTAGCGAGCCAATCCGGTGGCGGAGCCGAACACCTGCCAGAGGAGCGACGGATCTTCCTCTTTGTTCTTCCGGAAGACGTCCTCCAAGGCGTCCGTCCAGTTGAGCTCATTCAAAATAATGTTGGCTGGGGAGGACAGACAATACACACACACACACACACACACACATACAGAATGAATTAGTGAATTGAGTCATGTTTCTTACAAAACACTGAATTGTAAAAGAGAGAAATCACTGAAGAGACAAATGTCAAGGCTTTTTGAGAACCATTAAGTTGAAAAAAAGCTTTTTTGAAAGGAAGATCACACGCACGCGCGCGCACGCACGCACGCACGCACACAAACAACACACACACACACGAGCCTCTGACGTTGACTGCCAGCGCAAAGAACTCCTGAGAGAAACTGCAACTGACGTCAATCTGCTGCGATAAGATGCCAACATGTCGCTCTTTTTTTCCTTCCAAAACATCTTCAAAAAGAAAAAACAGAAAAACAGAAAAAATAAAGATTCAAGGCGGGGGAGGGAGGGAGTGAGGGAGGGAAGCAAAGGCTAAGGGAGCAGAGCGATACAACTCGATCCTTCCGGGGGGGTTGGATGGAATCCTGCTGCGGTCGCTCCGTGGGGGACGGACGAACAGTAAACGTCTTGTGCACCCGTTTGTTTGTCTGCGGGGAGCTCCGCCCACCTCCGGCGCTCCCACAATCTGGTTTGGTGGAAACACGGCGGCGCTCAGCCTGGGAGAGTGGGCCGCACGTCCAGGAGGCGCTGGGCATGACTCATACTAGCGAGCATGTGTGTGTGTGTGTGTGTGTGTGGGGTCTGTGAGAACACCTGGATTAACAAGGACAACAAAGACGTAAAAAGAAGAAGGAGGAGGAGGAGAGGCGTGGGCGGCGAGATGGGCGGATGGGAGACAGGGGCTCCGCGGGGGCTTCACCGAGGGCGAGGCGCACATGAAAGGAGACGCAGACCAGGCGCCTGGCTGGAAGTTAGTTACAGCTGATTAATGTGCAGCGCCAGGAGTCGGCGACGCTGGTTGGGATTTGTGGTGGCGGAGCGGCAGGCGGAGGAGAGGAAGAGGAAGAGGAAGAGGAGGAGGAAGTTCTGCTGGGTTCAAAACTGAGACAGCTTGACTGTTTTCAACTTGAGTCCAATCAGAAGCTACACGCTACATAATGAACTAGACCAGGGGTGGGCAAACTTTTTGGCTCGTGGGCAACAATGGCTTCTAAAACTTGCCAGAGGGGGCCGGAGCAGGAGCAGATGGATGGAGTGTGCAACAAAATATCTGTCTTTGAAGCCCCACGGTATTTAGCTTTTAAAACAATGATAAAAAAAAACAGCTATTTTATGACTTCCTATTAAATTAATTTCTTCAAGTTTGGCGGCAGGATTAAAAAGCCTCACGTTTGCCTATGCCTCAACGAGATTTTTCCATGTTAATGTTTAATGTTTTAATAAAATGTATAATTATTATTATTATTATTATTATTATTATTATTATTATTATTATTATAGCTAGATAGATGCATCAGAATGGCAGTTTCAGTCAGACTCACTGACTTGACACAACGCCCCCTGCTGGGCTGGCATAGTACCACTTTACTGTAGCTTGCTTCACCTTGCATGAAGCATCAAGGACAGGAGTTCCATTCTCGCCGGCACGAGAATGGAATTTTGAGGCTTTTGAATTTATGAGGCTTCCAAGATGGCGTTTTGGGCTTTTGGCCTTTTGACTGCAAGACAGAATGCATTGATGAATGAAAAAAAAAAAAAAAATCATCCGTCGATTCCGTTTGTTTGAAGCGACTGAGGCAAAGCTGGAGATGGATTGAAAGAGCGAACCCATCCAACGAAATGGAAGAAAAAAATCTTTTACCCAGTTTGACTTGTGCACTCAACGTCCTGCCCCTTCCCTTCCCCTCTCCACCTCCATCCCCTCACCAGAGACCTGATCTGGTCCTCTGTGGGATAAAGACCAGAAGAGTTCAGGCCTTAAATGGCTCCGTCGTGTCTCGATGATAAGTGCCGACAATTTGCAGCGGACCTGATCTCCGGGGCTCCCCGAGGACCAGCCGTAATGGACGAGTCCTGCCCGTTTCCACGCACGCCGTCAGTAACAAGACCTCGCAACTGAAGGAGGAGGTGGAGGAAAAAAAACACTTTTCAGACAAGCATGGGGTGTTCTGTCTGGCCGTCAGACACCTCGGCGGGAGGAGCTCGTGAGGAGTTGGCTCGTTAGCCAAGAGGGAGATGCAAAATGAACGAGCGTGTCCTCGCCCGGCCTGACTGCTGCGCTGCGTCTCTCCCAGAGGAGTTTTGCAACCAAGACCGTTTGGAGAAAGACCGTGCTGGGCGTGACAAGGCCAAAACACATCAGAATGTCAGGAGAGAGACACGTCCGTGCGGCCAGCAGTCCATCGGCTACTGGCTTCAACTCAGCGCGATGGAGGGAACTACCAGCTTTGGTTCCCAGCACAGCGGAAGAGAAAGAGCGAAGTCGCGTCTTAATCTGAGCGTCGTGCGCCGACACGTGGCGGCGCCGTCTGACACAGAGGTGACGGTCCAGCGGCGCCGCGGGAGCCAACGGCTTCGCGATGAGTCGGAACTCTGCGCGTGAGGAGGGACACGCAACAGACTGTGGGTGTTCTGCGGCCATAGGGGAGACTTTGTAACACACACACACACACACACACACGCACAGACACTTTGTATTAAAAAGGTGTCAAGGCCATAAAGTTGGCAGAAGCCACGTTGGTCATTATAACAGCCAGGGGGGACACAGGATTACTCACTGCACACAACACAACACAACATAACACACACATACACATACACAGACACACACAGAGAAACACAACATTTCCCAACATCACTAGAATTTTTCAGCATTCCTGGCAAAAACAAAACAAATTGTTTAGAGTGAGGACGGCCCCTTCGTGATTGGACGCAACATCGATCGATCGTTCCGAGCGGACCAATCAGAATCTTCAGTGCCAGTTTAGAGAGACGAAAAGCAGAGGAGTCCAGGACAGTGAAACAAAGTGGGTCTTATATGGGACTTTAAATTTGCTCATACGACTTAAAGGAACTTTTTTTGTCTTGTCATCTGCTTCCAGTGCCTTCTATCAGAACATGATTAAACTGCAGTGATGCCTCTGCATGCAGAGATAATGTACAACTTTCCTCGCAGCTAAACGACTGTTTGAAATATCGCCGTTCCCGTGCTGAGGAGACTTATAATTTGAATACTGGGGAAGCGACGGCCTGGGAAGGCATCCAGCAGGCGGCCAGACGTGATGACGAGGTGTGAGAAGGAGAGGAAGGGCGTTCAAGACTTTTGGCTGTTTGTCGTCGACTCCCGAGATACGAAAAAAAAAAAAAAAAGTGAGAGAAGTTGCGCAAGAGTGAGAAAAAACGGGAGAAAAAATACATCATTTACATGCCGTGAGCTTTTCTTGCTTTGCTGCAGGCGTTGAGACATGGGCCCAAACACACACACACACACACACACACACACACACACACACACAAACACTCCCCCTCCGCACACACACTGTGTCAGAGTGCCTCAGCGCGTCACAGCGTGTGTGTGTCCCGGGATGACAGGTGCCACACAGCGTCCATGCAAACGGGCATCAGACGAGCTCTGGATCGGCCGCCGCCGCTCGTCCTCTCATCTCCCCTCATCGCGGCCACGCCGATCTGCCTAATGAGCGGGAAGGCATGCCTTCGCGGCCATGAGATCCGTGCGCGTGTGTACAGTAGGTGCACGCCATGCGACACATGGAGACGCACGCACACACGGCTCTCACTCAGTGTTTCTTCAAGGCTGCTCATCTTCTCCCTTTCGCTCAAATCGCTCTCGTAAATAAAACTCTGATTCATCTCCAGCATGCGCGCACACACACACACACACACACACACACACACACACACACACACACACACACACACACACACACACGCACTCGTTTGTGAACACCACGAGGACTCCCAGTCCAACCACCCACACCGGATCAGCAGGGAGGAAATAGATTCCGATGGTCGGACTAACAGGGGGGGAAAAGAAGCAGGCAGCAGCAGCAGAAAGAGGAGCTCTTTATTTCCTCAGCACGCGCCGCTATTAATATTCCTAATAAGAGTGAAGCGAGGGAGGGAGGGGCTGGCGGAGGAGGGAAGGAGGGAAGGAAGGGCAGGCGGGCGGAGGAAGAGGATGAAAAGCATGAGGGATGGAGTGAAGAAGTCCAACTCAGGAGGGGAGAAAAAGGGACTTTAGTGATGAATGAAAGTGAGGCCGGCTGCAGGAAGATGCTTCCGCCTCTGCGCCGGGGGCGTGTCTCAACATGTGTCCCTCCCGCACAAAGACCCACAAAACACACTTGAATAGGCATCGTCATGGCAACGCCGACGGTGGCATTGATGCGGTAGAGATTTGAAAAAAAATAAATAAAAAATGCACCAACTTGCAACCATTCTTCTGCTTGATGCACTTTTCAGCAAAGGTATGCAAAGGTTTCAGCAAAGGTAAGTAAAAAACTCTTCTGCCCCTTTTGAAGTCACGACATGTTTGGCGACCCCCCCCCCTCCCCCCAAAACGTCCGGTGTTGGCTCCGCCCCAACACCACGCCCCGTTCCGGTTTCTAACCCCCCTTTCGGAGGCTGTTAACACGGGGCTAAATGTGCTGTAATTGTGTCAATGTCAATCTGAAAAATAAACAAAGCAAAGTCAAAGCTGGTGACACTTTGTTGCGGCTGCTCGGCGCAGCAAATGAAAGAACATGTTGAAAAATAAATAAATAAATAAATAGCAACGCAGCAATTAGTCTCGTGAATGGATCTGGCAACCTTTGCACGGACGTCCTGGTTTCCTGTCATTGAGCTCATCTAGCGGCTCCTCCATGTTTTTAACCTTCCCGAGAAGGAATGAGGCCGTTTCCCAGGAAATGAATTAAAAAGTCTGCGCACTCCTCCAAATTATATACATCCAGTCTTTCTGCACGTGCCCATGACGACCATTAGGGAAATTGATGCTGAGTTATGGATCGATAGCCAGACGGCTGCTGGCTCGCGGACCTTGTACAGCAGAGGGAGGTGATTCATCTGCCCAGGCTCCTGCGTTGCTTAATGGAGTGAACAAAATAAATATATACACTGCCAGTCAAAAGTGTGGACACACCCTATGAATTTAATGTCTTTTCTTTCATTCTCATGACCACTGACATTGCAGTTTTTCACTGACAGCATCAAAACACACATGGAATTATGTAGGAAACAATAAAAGTGTAAAATAACTCTATTTCAATTCTTCAAAATAGCCACCTTTCATAAAAAGCATATTTAGTTATTAAATGTGTTTTTCTTTGCTGCATTATTACATGTCTTGCTCATATATTTTGATGTCTTCAGTATCTATCTGCAGTGTAGAAAGGTGTGTCCAAACGTTACACTGGTAGTGTAAATGAAATAAAACTTATAATAATAACAATCCTTTTGCTAACCCATACGTCCTGCAGGGGGAGCCAGTCAAGAGTGGCAGCACCGACAGAAGCGTCACCAGAGGTCAGTGGGGTTCGGGGAGCAGCTGGCGTCCACTCGGGGGCCAGAGAGGGAGGAGCCTCACTGTAGCGGCCCTTTAGCTTGTTAGCACGCTGGCTATATTTAGAGCGGAACGGGCCCGGCAAAGGGACCGCGAGGGTCCAGGTCAAGGAAGAGAGACGTCATCGCAGACACTCGAAGGCTCGTGTGTGTTATCACGGACTTACATCCTTCATATATGTCGGTGGGGATGTGCACGGCGGTGGTGTTGTACGAGACGAGCCGCCTGAAGTCCGGGTCGACCTCGAAGTCGTCCGGAATGTAGCGGATCCGGCTCGACGTCTTCTTCACATCCTCTGTCTGGTTTATCTGCACGAAGTAGAAGAAGATGAAGGAGAAGAAGAAGAAGCTTTTGAGTTTAGTGCAAAGATATTTTTGGTCTCCCTCTCTGTGTGTGCCTGTGCGTGCGTGCGTGCGTGCGTGCGTGCGTGCGCGTGTGTGTGTGTGTGTGAAGGGAACCATCGGTGTGTAAAAACATAACGTGCCTGCAGTTTCTTGTTACCCGGACTGACGAGGTGCAAATTCCGAGCCCTGACGGCTACGGACACGAGGAGCTGGATTTTTTTTTTTTCCTTTTAGGCGGTGAGACATGAAGCCGCGCCGCCAGATGGAGAGAGGGAGCGAGGGAGGGAGGGAGGGAAGGCGGTGGAGGGGCTGTCAGTCAAATACAGAGCGACATCACGGCGCTGCGGCTCTCTCCCGCTGGGAGCGCGGGAGGGAATTAGACGGTGATCCACATTTATAGGGGCAGACACATGACGTTTGTAGCCCGGGGATGCGTTCAATGTCTCACTCGTGTTTTTTTTTTGTTTTTTTTGTGTGTGTATGTTTTTTATTTTTGTGGGAGTGTGAGCCTCAAATGTGTTCTGATCCTTTTAAAGGGACAGTTCACCTCCCCCAAAAAGATGGTTCATGTATTCACTACTCAGTAACAAATGCCATTATTGATCGTTTTTGTCAAGCTATCCTGACAACATAAGTGCATCAACAGAGCGACAGAGGGGGAGAGAAACAGACAGACCGGAAAAGTGCAACCGGGATGTACTTACATCGTCTTTGGCGTTGTAGTAGACGATCTTGTCGAACTGCGGGTGAAGGAGAAAGAAAGAGAGGGAGAGGGAGAGATGGGTAAGGATGAGTTTAGGTGACCTGTGGCCCCCCCCCAAAAAAACCCTCCCGCAATATCAAGGTGCATGGTGTCGGTGAGACATCACCACAGCGGTTTAACTTGGATGTTCAAACTTTGACTTTGGATGTTCAAGCAAAGACATCACCAAAAGTAATACTGGAAATCCAAACACAATTTCACAGTTGATCTAGAGCGTCTTATTGAAAAAAAAAAAAATCATTTTCAGATGAATAAAATAAAAAACCCACTTCACTTCATTTTCGAATCTAAATAAATCAAGTGTGACAACAAAAGAATTTCAACGCAATACCATTAAATCTTAGACGCAGCTCACCAAGTTAGGCGATTTTTCCAACAGGCCTGCGGGCAACTCATGTGGTCCTTGGGGGCTACCTGTTCCCCAAGGGCACCGTGTTGGTGACCCCTGGTTTAAAATAATAAACGTGAGCCACCACCACGGTCCTACCACCGAGTCCCGCCCTGGTCCACTGCAGGACCAGCGGCTCTTTGTCTGTCTGACGTAAGTGGTGCCACCTTGCTTTCACACTGCTGGCTGTCCTGTCTGCGCATGGCGCTAGCAGGGCGCTAACGACTTAGCCTGACACAACGATGCTCCCCCGCCCCCCCGCGGCGGGGCCGAGCGCGCTCGCTTGATTCCCACCACCTGCACGCTGCTGCAACCGAGCAACCGAGGGCGACCTTTGACCCTCCTCTCTATTGCCTGTGCATAAATTGCTTGTGATCATCTGCACCTTGGCTGCAGCTGCGTGGACGAGCTGCTGCAAGGGGCCTTTATATTTTCCGCCCGTTTGTGCAAAAGGCAAGCTATGGCCTCACAGCGAGTTTGCATGATCTCTTGTTATCCTCATGAGGCTACATGGCTTCATATAAAGTGAATGAAGTTGTTTTAAAAAGCTGCTGTCTTATCCAATCAATAATCACATGCTTAGTGGAGAACTCCCCAAAAATAAATAAATAAATGAATATATTTTTTCTTTGTTAAGAGATACATTGAATATTTGTTCTGAAGGGAGAAATGTAATCTTTTCCTTCCACAAAAGAACACTGAACCTTTGGTCTGTATGGTGAACTCTGGATTATATTTTTTATTACTCATTTACTCTCAGTAAAAGACAGAAATTGAAATTGTATTCAGGTGGAGAACTTTGCACCTCCTGTGACTATGGTGGAACACTCCCTTCTGGTAGTATTTTGTGTTACTATGGACCAAAAAGGAGGATGGTGGTACCGCTAAGGACATCTGCTGTGAGCATGTAGAACCCTCCTACACCCACATTTGTCAGCTTATTCTCAGTCTGTCTTCCATTTTGAACAATGTCTGGCATATTATTTAGCTGCAGATGACCCTGTCTGATGTTTACATTCTATAGATGCATTTCAGTGTATTGGTCTTTACAGAGAAAAAACTGTTAAAACAAAGTTTAAAAAAAAAGTTACACTAACACTCTTCCCTGATGTTTCCTGCCAAGTCGTTTTCCGCACCGACAACCTAGCGAGGTGACGATAACACAGCGCTGGCATCATCACACCCTTTACAGAATAGCTGCCGCTGCCACCGCTGCCACTGCAGCCACAACTAAAGTGGTGGAAAGTGAGGGAGGGAGGGAGGAAGGAGGGCAGCAAGAGTCAAGTCGCTCGAGTGGGTGCTCGAGTGGAGGCGTATTCATCAAAGTGGCACCATCCAGTCTGCGGCAGGTGTTTTTGCAGTTGTTAAAAAAAAATAAACTGAAAAATAATACTAAAGGCAACTATTACCTGAGAACTGGTTATTGTGTCCCCGCCAGCTGCAAACAGCGAGTGTGAAAGCGGTGCTAAAAGTTGCAGGACGTGATGGGTTTTGACAGTTTGTGCAGTCAAAAAAAAAGAAAAGATGTACTTTGTTAGTCAAGCTGGCGAAAAAAATCACAGCAAACTCCCTGCCCAGCTGGGCCTAGGTGTGGTCACTAGCCTAGTCCAGGTTAGACCCTTCAGTGACATCACAAAGGGCTGATTTTCAGAAATGTGACTGTTAAGCACCCAATTTCTGGCAGGCAAAGAGGCAAATGGGAGAAAATGTGAACTTTTAAGAGATATGTTGCTGGATAAGATTTGCCAGAGTTCATTGGGAATTTTAAAATGCTGTGGCAGAAAACGGCGACAGTGAGGATGTTTGCCAATGTAGGTCGTGCAGAGGCACTGGTGTGAACCAAAACTGTGTCACGACCAGTGAAAATTTTCTTCAAGTTGCTTTAATTGGTTTCGATATTGCAGGAATTCCCAGAACGCCAATCCCCCCCCCCCAACAAAAAGAAAAAAATTAATTACGGTCGCTAAGCCAAGCAACCCCGAGCCGACGGAATAGAAAACTCATTTTGAAATACAGTGGATGAATGAACTCAGGCCCGGAGAGGACGCGTGTTTTCCTTGGCTGTTTACTTTGCGGAAAGGAAGCGTGAAGCAAAAAATAAATAAGGGGAAACTTTTTTAATAGAACGACCGCAGATGCAGAGTTTCTGACTTTAAGTGATGGGTGTTTTTTTTCTGCCCTTCTTTCTTTCTTTCATTCTTTCTTTCCTTCTTTCTTGCTCTCTTTCTTCCTTCCAGAGCCACCATATCAATAAACAAAGCAATTTGTCATTTTGTTAAGTGGCTGCCAAGAGCGAGAGGCTTTTCAGGCCACAGAGCAACAAGCAGGGGGGACGGAAATGTGCAATTTGCATTCATTAGGAAAGCAGCCTCCACTCAAACGCAGCGCAGACTCCCCGCACGGGACCACGGCGGTGCGTTCGGGGGCCGCGGCAATCATGCGGAATAATTGAACGCGTCGAATAACAGTACGCTGTCCTCTAATTACCTGTTAGCGGCGGGATTAATGGCCAATTTGTGCGTGTGCGCGTCTCATTCCCAATTATTTCTTCATCTTTTTTGCGCGACGCGTCGTCTCAAATAATGAAACCCAATCTGCCCTCAGTGTCACCATCAGGCCGCCGGTCGTCGGCGTAGTGGGACACGCGACGCCATCCAATTACCGCCTTCGTATTGGATGGCAAGCCGACACGTTTTCGTGGACCCCCGCTTGATCTGCAGCACGTAAATCAAAACATCCGATGGCTCACCTCGCTGTCGTCCATCCAGGCGTACTGCTTCTGGAACTTCTCGGCTTCAGCCACCAGGGTCTGCAGAAGAAGACAAAAACAAAAGATAACATTAAAGATAATGTGTTGGATTATGTTTTACATTCTGGACAAAGTATATTTAGCCTATTGGCTCCATTTCGGTTAAAATCATCATAATAGCTTCGCTAAAGACTGGAATTTTGTTTTGTGCAAAAAGCAAGACGACCAGGAAATGGAACATCTGCAGCGTGGAGGTGAGGGAGGGGGTTGATGGGGAAAATAAAAAAAACACGACAAAAACAATAGACGGTTTCACTTCAGGCTCAGCTGAAAAAGAGCGGCGCTGGTTCAGGAGCCTCCAGGCCTTCCACAGGTGTGAACACTGCCAGCACTAAAATTAGACCGCCACCCACTCAATCTTTGGCTAGATCTGGTCCTGATGACTAGGTTAATGGGTTTATAATGAGACTGGCTTTTAATCTGTACCTGGTCCAGAAAGGCGGCATACTATTAATTTCCCCTGGGAAATATCGAAATCCGTCTCATTCCTGGGTGTCAAGTCACGAGAAGAAAAGGAAAGAGAGACAATATTTGACAAGGGAGGGGGCAGAAGAGTAAATTAATTGATGAAAAGAGCAAAAAGAGGAAGAGGAGGATGAGGGGGCTGCGGTGATGTGAAAACTGGATGGCTGCAGGAGGCAGAGATGCAGATGCAGGTGTCGGCTCCCTCACACACACACACACACACACACACACACCCCATCTCAAGCTGATGAGGGGAAAAAAAAACTGCTTGCGGTGTATGTCGATGACATTTGGCAGTTTCTGTGGATTACTTGATGGACTGTGCAGAGATTGTCTATTAATCCCGTGTGAATCCAAGCTTGTCGTTTCCAAGGCTTCATATGTTTTAGGAAAAAAACTGCAACACTAAAAATTGTTGAAAGCTACAAAATTTAAGTTGAAGTACCAGTTATTTACCCCAAAGGATGCGAAATTTGCCCGCATTTGATCCATCATTCCCTGAGGGAGCGGTGGGCAGCAGCGGTGCCCCGCCCAGGAATCATTGGGTGATCCAACCCCCCAATTCCAACCCTGAATACTGAGTGCCAAGCAGGGAGGCAATGGGGACCATTTCTACAGTCTTTGGTATGACCCGGCCAGGGATCGAACCCACAACCTACAAGTCTCAGGGCGGACACTCTACCACTAGACCGCTGAGCTGATCATTCCCAGCTGTGATGCGTTTATGCCTCTGAAAGAAAGGCTGCTAAATGGCACCAGACTGGCGGTGATTCTGGCACAGAGTGGAGATGACGACGAAGCCTTCGCGCTGATCGACACGCCGAGCGCTGCTTCCTTCTACCGATTCTGCCGCTGAGATGTGCCGACCTGGTCTTTGGCTCCTCTCAGCCCACAGTCGCTGGTCTCAGGACGGATTTCCAGCAGCTGCATGCACACACACACCAACACTCTACGCTGGCCTGTAAACGCAGTCGCACACAGCAGCGGCAGCAACAGCGCTGGTTTAATGAGTGCAGATCAAAGGGGGTCAAAGGGTCAAAAGCAGACAGCTGCTGCAGCTTCTTGCAGCCGGAGACGTGCTGCAATTTGCAAAAAGTTGCGTAAGGATACGACATAGACACCGACAAATTGTTCTGCCTGCCGCACAATTTCAGAAACGGGCAGCGTGAATGAAAGAGGCAGCGATGAGCGACAGGAAGGAAAAGAAACACAAGAAAATGAAGAACAATGAGAAATGTTGTGCCTCAACTGTTTAGTTGTGTGTGTGCGTTTTTTAAACCTAATGTTGCAACACGTCCAAAATAGGTTTTAGGAGACAGACGCTGTCTCAACACATTAAGATAAGATCAGGAGCAGGAAAGACAGAGATCAGTCAATGAAGCACTTTCACTTGGCATCTTTTACGTGTTTGGCCGGAGAAGAACAGTTAATTTACTTGGAACGACGCAGCCGGGCTGCCGCGCAAAACACGCTCGCGCACATTACTCGTGTTCCCGGCGACCTGACGGGAGCGTCGAGTCCTGCCAAAGAGCAGCGAGCACGTGCGCGCACGTTCACATATGCGCAGACACGCGCAAACACCTGCAATCTCTCACACATGTGTCGGGACAGCGGAGGAAACATGAGCATCTGCTGTTGTGACTGGCAGCACTTGAGTCAGATCTTCTCCGCACAGCCTGCGCGGGGAGCCAGGAGAGTGAGACACACCCACGCACAAACACACGCACAAACATGTTGCCTAAAAATCAAGGGAGGATAAATAAAGTTTTGCGGCAAACAAAAGTTTTAAGAGTCGGGACAGGAAGTCGTTCCCAACGACGGAGCGGCCTCACAGGAATTGACGGTCGCTTCCCTCGTTTCCCGCCGCTAAAACATATGACTGAATGCGCGAGTGGTTATTTTCTTCCTGAGTTCTTATGCCAGAACCCCGGCGAATGTGACACAACGGACCTTTAAAGTGCGACTGAGCCCAGACGATTCATTGTGAGCCAATTTCGTTCAGTTTCATCGCTTAAAAACAAGCTGAGCTGTCTTTGATATTTCAAGCTGCAAAAAAACCAACCAAACAAAAGGGATTCTACACACACACACACACACACACACACACACACACACACACACAATAAAAAGACAACAGCGGCAACAGTCGTTTTGCAAGTCTGACAATGACACATCAGTCCTGCGGCACGGGGCGGCTGGATGGGAGCGAGCAGCATGCACGCATTCCCAAAAACGTGCACGCCGCTCACCGCTTGTCCCGTACTGTACGTCTGGGAATCTGATTTGAGGGGGTTATGGTGGGGGTGGGGGGGCGGCCGTGAGGACGCACAGGGAGCGCGACCGCTGGGCTGACAAAAAGGGAAGCAGTGGCGTGCACACAATACGTGCACATCGACACACTGCGACGAGTAGTGAGTCACTGGTAGCTGAATTTAGCTAATGACGCGTTGCGTGCACGCGCATGAGCATGCGCGCACATGAGCATGCGTGCACGCGCATGAACATG
This sequence comes from Nelusetta ayraudi, assembly GCF_046127955.1. Classification (NCBI taxonomy): domain Eukaryota; kingdom Metazoa; phylum Chordata; class Actinopteri; order Tetraodontiformes; family Monacanthidae; genus Nelusetta; species Nelusetta ayraudi. The sequence goes on from NW_027466077.1 coordinate 3,059,038, forward strand.
CGCCCACACACACACACACATGCATGCACACCAACTCTGTCCTTCCGAGTCAACATTTCTGGACATGAAATATGACCAGTTTCTGTTGACAGATACAGAAATAGGTGGTGTGTATTGTATTGCATTAACCAAAAAAATATGTATATTAATGACAATCGGGTATTTAGAAAGGTTCTTATATCCTTCACACAGATTGACAAAGCCATTCCAGGCCTCCAGGAGACCTCCCGCGGCTGACTGCGTGTATAAATAATAATATATTACCTCCTAATGGCATCAACGCAATTTATAGCCCTGTGGCTCAGGAAAGTAGAGCAGGAACGCAGCCGCTCTGGATCAACGCCCAGCAGTCTGCGAAATTATGTTTCAGCATCTCTACCTGGCACAGAGTCAAGAACTTTCAAAGTCCTCCCTGAAAAACTTCTAAAGGCCCGGTCCGTGTGCGACATCCAAAGGAATGCAGCGGCAAGGTAGAAGCTATTAGACTAAAAGCCTGCTGCGTTCTCACATCGAGAGAGGAGAGGAATTTATTTCATTTAAAAACATTTCTATTTAATTGACTGAAAGCAAAGCTTGCTGCTTCAACGGGGCGTGGTCAGTGACAGGAGCCCGACTGATGAAAGAGGTAACATCAGGTAACAGGTAAAAGGGACCAACATGAACGTTGTCTGCAATATGCTTTCTCACCATTGTACAGCCCTAAATCATACATAATCATTTAATTTGCATGGAAAAGATTTTGTGCAAGTTAAAGGCAAGCAAGGCCCAACAGCGCATAATAATAAAAATGGAAAATGAATTCCACTCCAGATGCCAGTGGCGCGGTTGAGGGCCTCTCGTGATTTTACTTGGAAAATATAGTTATTATCCTTTAATACACAGACCCAATACTGAACAATTTAAGCTTTGAAGCTGAACTGGGAAAATATAAACCAATCATAAAAGTAGTCGAAATGCAATCGCAATGCAGACGTGTGTCCCATCGTGCAGAACGGTGGTCGAGAAAAGTTATATCACCAGCAACAAAAAGTGCACATGTAATGTGTATTTCTGAAAATACAAAACAATTTATCTGTAATTATATATATATTTTTATATATGTTTTTTTTTTTTTTTTTTTTTACCTCCGTTTGTGTGATCACCCCCTGCAGACCATTCTAAGACACGGTCACATGACATGGTTTGGGTTTTATTTGCAGTCGTGAATCTCAATCGAATCAAAACTCCTTTAGGGTGGGGTCGTCTTTGTGCGGAGTGACAGAACTGCACAACAGGGCCCCAGGAACGTAATTCCTAAAAGTGAATGATGTTGGCACTCAAGTGTGTGTGGGCGTATATCGGTTTTCCGCTATATTGCAACGTCTTAATAAATCAACCTTGTGTGTGTGTATGCGGGCGTGTACGTGTGTCTACTCAGCCATCAGGACTTTAACAGCAGCCTCTAATGACTCACACTGTGTGTCACCCGGCTTTCGCTCTAATAACGCACTGGGAAACGGCGGAGATCGCCGACTTCCTTCTAATTACAGCCTGACACGCGACGCCGCGTTTTAGCACGAGGCTGCGTTCGCCAGCCCGCGGCGCAGCGTCTCACTCTGGACGATGCAACGAGCGCAAACAATCGCGGACGACGCCCGGTGGGAGTTTAAGGCGGGCCCGCGGAACCTCCTCCCCCTTCCCTCTGTCCACAAAACTACCAGGGGGGGGGGGGGGGTCAGGCCAGAGGAGCTTCATGACAGAGACTAAGATGGGATTGGAGTCGGTGGGAATCTTGTCAAGCGTTGCTGGCGCTGCCTAGCGACCAGGGTGTCATGGCAACCTGCAACATTTGTGGCCAAACACCGAGGAGAGCCGAAGCCTATCCTATCCCCACCTCATCTACCCCCCTCCCCGGTTTGGTTTGCCGGTGACGTCAGCGACCCACTGTTGCCGTCCTGTTGCCGATCTTGCAGTCTTAAGTTGAGGTCAACTTCCTGTACCACGACCACTGTGAAGGTTCAAGCACCGCGTAGGAACCGTCGCCTTGTACCATTTGGTCACTTGTGCGCATCCTGCAAAATAGCGCATATCGAAGTAGAATAGTATAGTGGTGGCAAGAGTTGAGCAACAGTGTATCTCCGAAAAAAGCTCAGCAGAGGATTCAAGTTTGCAAAGTGGCGGCATGTTTGAAAGTTGTAAAGTTGGAGTCTGAAATCATCCTGCAAACGTCCATGGTGAAAATGTTTCCAAGCAACGCGTACCCTGCGTAACCGTTTACCTGAGTTGCAAAGTTTTACAGAAAAATGGCACTGATGCCTGAATGGCTGTGACTGAAGCTCTGTCCAATCACCTTTCAGAATTCTCGCCTGGCCAAAAAAGGCCAGAGCTTTTATGATGGGGCTTTTTTTTTTTTTTACCTGATAGTGTTGTGAGAAACAGGATTTGGTGGAAAGTTTAATCTCTAGCCCTGAGTAAAACGCACCAAAGAAGAAGTGGAGATCTGAACAGTGCCATCTAGTGGCTGACTACTTATTATCACTTTTTCTAAACTTGCACCTCCATCTTCATACGTCAAGGGAGCAATAATGAGCATTAATAAGCTGCCGCCCTCTCTCTTCCTCCTTCCCTCTCTCAGCTGAAGCCAACAGCCCACTTCCAATTAGAAAGACTTGATTTCCTGCCGATGGGAAGAGGAAGAAGGAGAGGAGAAAAAAACAGCATGAGTGAGACCGAGGTTGGAAAAACAACTGTTGTTTTTGATGTGGACGTGGCCAGAGACTGCGGCCAGAGTAGCAGTGGGCGGCCGAAGCCTTTCTGGCTGCGCTAATGCGATCTGAAGTCTGAGATAAGTCCCGATCAATATTCAGATGGCACAGTCCTCAGCTGTCAGCTCTTCTCCGTCTCATCCTCCCTCCCGTCTCTCTACCTCCTTGGGCCGTCACTTTTTTTCTTGTCTTCTTTTGGTCTTTTTTCGGATTCTTGGCTCCTTCAAACAAAGATAATTACTCTTCTTTCATAGCTGACTTTGTCTCCGTCGCACTGCCTGCCTTTGATTTTAATCACAAGCACCATGTCTGCAGGTCAGTCTGATCTCTGTGACGGCCGTCTGTCTGGGAGGGTGCGGGCAGGGGGTGGGAGGGGGGGGGGTGGGAGGGTGTCTTGGCAGGCCACCGTAGCCCCCGGAACTGACGTTTTTCTATTTTTTTTGCGACAACAAGCGTCGCTGGAGGTGGGGCCAGACCGTCAGTGTTCCTTAAGGGAGCGCAATAACCTTCCACTCGTCCCCGAAAACTTTTTAGGCCACCGGGAGGCCAGCCATCCAATAATGTAATCCCCCCTCCTCCCTTCCCAACCCGACTTTTTAATGTCATTCGAAAGGACATGCGAGAAGATGCGGCCTGACTTGCCTGAACTGTGTGCAGCGGCCATGAGAGAGAGACGGAGCCACGTCACAACAACACGGCGCACCTGCAACAGTGTGGCACTGCACAAATACAGAGAGCTGGGTCATGAAAAATAAAGGAGTTGGGGTAGAAGGTGCCGTTGGTCCTCCGAAAGGTAAAAATGTTGTCTCCATGTCTCACTTTCCATCCTGTTGCCACGGAAAACACAAATTTCCTTCCCCGACAACAAATTTAAATTGAGCCGATGCTACTGAGACTGCAGCTAATTTGAGATGATGATTTTCGGGGGTGGTTGGGGTGGGTGGGTGTTTTAAAAAGCTGAACATGTAAAGACTAACTCATTTATTTGTAATTCAAGTTATTCAAGATAAAGTTATTATAAAAATAGAAATAAATAAATGAAGTGCCCATGTATTTTTATTAGAAATGTTGATTATTCCTAGAATCCTCTTGGTTGACCCTACGACTGCAGGGTCACATTCCTCCTCCCTCGGCTTTTAATACAGGACAGACTCTGTCCCATCAAGTTGGATGTTTACATGCACAGTGCACGGTTCAAAAAAACATGATATGCCGGCTTTATTTTTAACAGGCAAAAACATTGGAGTCATCACAGAGAGCCGGAGAGCGCAGAGAGAGACGAGCGGTCGGCCGACAGAAGGCGATGGTGGGGGCAGGGGGGGTGCAGGGTGGGGGGGACGCAGCGAGGCCGCATTTTAAAGTGTAATGTCCCCTTGTTTTTCCAAAAGACTTCTTTACCATCCATATTCAAACGCGGGCGACCCCAAACAAACCGAAAGGAACGCGAAGCACGTCCGCAATCGGCGGCGGCAGAGGGAGGGAAACGCGAGGGGACAGAAACAGGAGGGGGGAGGGGGGAGGGGGAAACAGGGGAATCGGAATGAAGAGTGACACATAGCCACAGTGAAGTTATGGGAGAGGAAGTTGGGAGCAAAGTTGCGAGCGATGAGCATGGAAGGACGGGGTTGGGGGGTGGGAGGGGCTTCCAAAAAAAGTGGGGGGAGGGTGCAGAAGACCGTATGTGACAAGGATGGAGAAGAAGGGAGGAGAGGAAATGTTAAAAAGCTGCCAATGGCCACAAAGGTAGGCAAAGAGAAGGCGGCCGACCCTGCGTGTGCGAGCGCCAAGAGCTCGAAGAGGTTTTTTGTTTTTTGCTGCGGCGACTGCGCTAATCTCCTGAGTCGTGTCAGCGGCGCCGCCAAAAGGTTCAGCGCATAACAGATCTGGGACGACTCGACGCACGCGTCGATTCCCCCCCCCCCCCGTGTGAAAAAAACTAGCGAGACTAGCGGGTTTTTTTTTCTTTTTTTACGAAAAAGTTCTGCAGCTCTCAGGCAGCACGGCCGCCGTTTTTGCTTTTCCCTCTCCGCAGCGGTTCTCTCTCGCACTTTTCACACGCGAGACGAATTCTAAAATATGGCGGCGGCGCGACATGAAAGAGTCGGATTCTTTGATCGGCCATGAGCGCTTTGGAAACAAGATTATTTCCCGAGTCAATCGGAAGCGGGATCTACGGGGAGGCCGACTGCGGCGGTGGGAGACAGATGACAGAAGAGTGAAATTAAGGCGGATGTACACTCGCGGAATTTTTATGCTTCCCTCATGAAAAACATACACCCATGCACGCACGCACAAAAAAATGATGTATCTATCTTTTCTTGTGTTTTGCCCTTTTATTGCCGACCGTGCAGATCTGAACCCGGTGACGTTAACATCTGCAAGATGGCAGATACAAATGTATGTTTCTGGGACATCCGTCTGGGCTGGAGAGAGGAGACAGAGCTCACAGTAAGCACTTCTGTCAAATAATCCAAATGTATGATGGCTGGAAAATGAGCACTCAGATCTCTGGGCTCTGCAGACATCAGCGTCGGCCCAGCAAATCACTTTAGTCTCTGCAACGGACAGTCGCAAGATCGAGAGTTGGAGATTGTGGGACATCGCCAGTCTATGTATTGATGAAATCCAAAACTCTGCTTTCAAAATAAGAGAAGGCGGAAACTGAGTCCAATTTCTCGCTGTTGTATGTGCAAGTGCGGAATAGTCTGACAACAGAGAACCTTTGACCTTGGGCAGACATTTATTTGGGTTTAAGAGGAAATACTATGTAAAAAAAAAAAGAAAAATGGATGTTACGGTCACTCAAGTTTCTCTGATAGATCCAACGAGCTTCAAAATTTTATTTTGGAGGCTAGGTGTATATTCTAGGCGCTGTATATTAAAAGGGGAACCCATGGGCTCATGGTCTTATTTTGTAAGCAGGTGCTGTCTTGGGCATAGCTTGCAGCTTTACTTCTCGTGTACCAGCACACATTTGGCCCTCCGTTTACAGCCGCCAGCCAAAAGTGATGCTTTACCTGCCACATTTCGTAGGGGACAAAAAACAAGGAGGTCTCGGGGTGAGGGACGAAGCAGGAAGAAAGAAACTTGGCAACCAAATCAAAGATATACAATTGTAAAACACAAACGTAAATAGTAGCAAACTAGCCGTTAATTGAAGCAGCCAGAGAAATAAAGTCTCAAGAGGTTGTGTGTCGGGGGACTTGGCGCTGTTAAAGTCTGATTGATAGATGGCGCTTCAAAGCGTGCCGGTGATTAACTCAATGCCAGGAGGGGTGTATTATAGGCGCTGTACGCATGGTCTTATTTTGTAAGCAGGTGCTAAATTGTGCATGGCTTGCAACTTTACTTCTTGTGTACCAGCACACATTTAGCCCCCTGTTTACAGCCGCCTGCTAAATCCGACAAAAAACAAGGAGGTCTCGGGGGTGGGGGGGAGACAAAGCAGGAAGAAAGAAACTTGAACTACCAGCGTAAAATACAAGATCTCGACTCTTGAGAGCTTGCGTGTCGAGGATTTTGGTTTATGTTAAAGTCTGATTGACAGACGGCGCTGTAAAGCGTGCCGGTGATTAACTCAATGATGGGAGCCATCACTCTGGAGAGGTGGCGCTCCCCTGGGGACCGCGGGGGCAAATGCTTGGACGGCCAAACTCACGTGCAAACAGACAAACAAACAAACCACCGACTAGACGCCCCATAAAAGTGGGCGGGAGTTTCCTTTATCCCATAACAGCAACGTCATTACAATAATATGTGTCATTCATATGAAAGTGACTGGGAAGCTGCAAGAATAAATTGGTCGCGGCCTGATGCCGCTCAATCACACTACAGGGATATTTTAGCCGTCTAATGCCAGCAGCATGTTTTGTTACCCCCGAATGAAACAAAGCAAAGTCAGAGAAGAGGAAGGAGGGAGGGAGAAGCAGGACGCTACAGTGGGTGAGTCAGAGGGAGGGAGGGATTCTCTCCTGCATAGATTAAAAACCAGCGCAGAGAGTTATTAGGTCACTTCAAGAGCATCAGACGAGCCGCAGTCATCCTTTACTCCGCCCACTCCGCCCCTCCCTCCACCTCTCCTCCTTCTCACCCCGTGACCATTTAATTTTTTTACGGCCCCCCCACGTAAATTAATGAGTGGAGGCGCTGGCTGCACTCCACTTCATTACAGTGAGCGTCGCCGTCTCCTGTTACAGCGCCGCCGCAGCAACAGGTTCTGCGCATTTATATATTTATAAGTATACCGAGTGGGAACAAAGAACATACGGCGTCACTACAATCCCGACTCCCTCGCACTTTTCACACGTTTGGCCTCCGCCTCAGTTCGACTCGTGTGGGCGACACACGCAGGGGAGGAAGAAAACGCAGTTTCCTTTCACCCCCAAAGGTGCCATGCAAACAACTTAAACTAATCACTCCCCCCCCCCCAAATCCGCCTTTTGGCACGGAAAATAAAATGCCGGGCCAGATTGATGTGCTAATCAATGAGAGGGTAACTATGGCAACGGGCCGTCTGGCTCTAATTGGATATTTCGGGCAGTGGGAGGCCGGATTGATCGAGACCAGGAGGGCCGGCAGAACCTAATTCAGTTGGCCAGATACTGTCAAGGTCTTAAGGCACAGCCAAAGGTTGGCCGGATCGATGCGACTCAGTGTCCTCTGTAATTAAATGCAGACAGGACGACTGATGTGTGTTGTTTGTGTAGTTTTTTCACTGCCTTTCCAGTTTCAAACAGGTACGTACACTTGCAGCCAAACCAGAGCCCAAGCAGCATCCCACACGGCTGACATCAAATAAGGTCAACTGGCTGCAGGATGTCTGCTTGTGTTGTATCAGCGCGCAGCCTGCAGCCGTGTTCCACAGTGTGTTTCTGTCATTACATGAGGGGAAGCAGACCGACTCGGTGGCTTCGGCCCCTCGGGCCCTGCCGCTCAGAGAGAGACACCAGGCCGGAGATCACAGAACAACGTGAGAGGGGAAAAAAAAACATGAAAACAGCAGCCCGTTGTGGTCGAGTTACACGTCTAACGACGGCGAGACGAGACGAGCGTCACGCTCACCTTCAGGGCTTTGGAGCGGTTGGCCAGGAGTCCCTCGATGTTGCCAGCTGCCGTCACCACCAGCTCCTGTGCATCGTTGGACTCCACGGTGTAGTGCACACTGTACTTAATGTATATCTAAAACAATCAGAGAAGGAAAAGATTAGCAGAACTTAAGGTTAACAAGTCGAGGCATTACCAAAAAAAAATGTGACGTCAAACAGTCAGTGAACTCGCTAAGACCAGTCCATTTGTTTCTTGCAAATACGTGCTAAAATGTGTGCCCGTCAGTGATGTCACAAAGGGCGCAAATACCTCTCGCAGGTGAGTGACCACACCCCTAGCCAGGTGTTGGGGCCCCCCACCTCAGAAGGAAACCCTCACCAAACATGTGGAAGGTCCAACAAAGCAGCTTTAGCAGGTTTCTAACACCTGGAAGTATAACTGTTCTATTTTTGGAGTACAAGAAAAAAAATAAAATAATAAAGATCTGAAAGTGCCCCAGTCGCTCATCTCAGTTATAAGACTCTCTCTTGCATTGTGGTCAGGTTATCCTTAAAAGCGGTCCAATAATATTTCCAGCTGACCGACGTGCCTGTCACACCTCATCGCCGCACAGCACAAAGGGACCTAAGCAACAACAACCAAACAAATAATAATGAAAAAAAGAGAGAGGGTCTGTGTCTGTTGACTAAACTGCCACGTCAGGTTATGTAAAAGGACCATTTACTGCAGGGGCAATAAAAAAATAAAATTAAAAAAAAGCAACAAGAAACACAAATGCCAAGCAGCCAATTATTTAGCAGCCTGGAGGGATCGTCGCTGTCCGACATGAGAACTACAGATCTGTGGCGTGCGTATCTGTGTGTGTGTGTGTGTAGTGGACGTAAACCCTCAGGCGTGTTCAGGTTTAGCTGTACGTTCAGAAACAATACTGCACTGGATGTATACAACCAAGTATGTATGATCTGTATGCATTGAAACGATGCTCCAACTGCAACCCAATGCAAAGCAAGACGGAAGTTGTTGAGAAAGGACGCCATTGTGTGTGCAACACAAGCGTTTATGGTTTATTGCGAAAAAAAAAAAAGACTTGTGTGTGTGTGTGTGTGTGTGTGTGTGTGTGTGTGTGTGTGTGTTTTCTGTGCGTGCTTGAGAGGCCACGCTTACCTCCGTCAGGCTCTTCAGGCCGCTGGCTTTGTCTGTGAGTGTGATCAAGTCCTTCTGCATCTGGTCCACCCATTCCTTGACTCTACAAAACACACAGACAATCAATTAATAAATCAATCAATCAATCAATCAATAAAAAGGCCAATTCAACCGCCAGTCACAGTCACAACCAAGCTGCAAATGAGCCCCAGCTGAAATTTAGCTGCTCACAGCCACAATATGTTTGTTTTTTTCCAATAAAAAAGAAGAAGAAAAAGAAGGAACAGCTGTACGGGAAGGATGGGGGAGGAGGGAGGCATGGTCATAATAATGTTAATGGTCAGCCGAGTGCAGTGGCCGCTCCGCTGTACGCCACGCTGTGCATTAGGGCGAGAGCTATTCATAGTTTTGCCTACATGAGTGTCACATCCTCAGGGGTGAGCTGCCGGTTAATGTATTCTGCCTGAGGAATAAAAATGGGAGGGGAAAAGATCGAGAGCGCTTTGCTTGATTGATTCCTTAATGGGTAAATACACAAGACTCATGTCAAAAAAATCTGATCAGCCTTAATAAATAAATAAATGAATAAAGTTAATCAACACACTATTACCACTGCTACTACTACACTTCACAGCCCGACCGGACTCAGGACCGTTTCAGGACCACCACTCGATTTCCTGGTCCAAGACCCAGATACGAAAGCGCCCCCCCCCCACCCGCGTCTGTAATCAAATCCCCCACAAACTGCAGTTTGCTGCTTGTCTATACATAACAAATCACTGCTGTGGACTCGGACGTCGCCGGAGGAATTTTAAGGACGCAGCTTCCTTATACGGGAGCCTTGACATTCTCCTAATGTCGGGTTACGTGCGCGCGTATGCATGCAGGCGTGTGTGCGCATGTGAAACCGTATCCCCTCACGGCAGTCAAAACACTAATGAATCATGGGAAGCGAGATGCACCGGCGAGCTACTGCCACTCGTTTCCCAAATGCTTTTCCACTCTCTGTAATGGGTTGAGACGACGAGCCCAGACATCACAGGCAGATATGAAAACGTGCGAGACTTTGAGCTCACAATCTGCAGAGCACCAAAAAAATTTTCAATAAATAACAGCAAAGACTTTATTGATGTTTTCTAACAGCAGCAAGTCTCTGGTCCATCAGTGAAACAAGTCTATCCTTCTTCTTTCATCCCGTTTGCGACTTCTTTGAATCAGCCTTGTCCTGAAATGTATTAAGCTTCTGTCGGGCGGCTTCTCCTCTTCAGGATGAAATACTACAATCTAAAAACACCACCGTGATGCAGGGCATGATGGGTAATTAACGCCTTGCTGCACGCTGCCTATGACACCGATCCTGTCTGAAGATTGGCGAACGCGTCGACAGCTTCCACCTTCTCTCTATTCGAGGCTCCCGTACAGCACACCAATTAAAAATACATGACATCACCCATAAAGATAATGAGCCCTCGGAGACACCGTCCACCCGCTGCGTGTGAAATAACCTCTGTAACCTGTCCCCCCCTCGCACCTTCAGTGACAGGGTCTTCTGACATGTGAACCCCGTCTGTGTTATCTTACTTAAAAAACACAGTGTAACGCGAGCACGCCGGCTCCGTGCTGGTAGGTGTGTTAGCATAGCAGCGCCACATATATTTAGACCTCAGAGAGGGAGACAAGCTGAGGGCGGGGCCCCGAAGTGTAGCGCCCTCTACGTCTATTAGCATCTTACAAATGACTTGAAAAGGGAATTTTATGCCGACACATTATACTGTATGAGGAAATGAATTCAGAGATCCCGTTCAAGTGGGCTAATCAGATTAGCTGCGCATCACTGCCTTGTGGCTGGCTGCTACGCACCGCGGCGTTTCTCTGAATTCACAAACCAGTCGGGTGTCGAGTGAGACATGTTGCCAACCAATACAGTCGTTGCGGGGTTGTTTTTTTTTTAACTTGAAAAACTGCTGCCCACCGCTGACAAAGACTGCCACCACAGCAGCGTCCATGCTAATCACTTTAGCAGCAAAAGTTCCTTATTTTCTCGAGCAAATTCTAGATTGGTTTGCCGCAAAACAGATGCAACCTTAGCGTTTACTGTTGTGAAACACACCAGGCGACTGTATGGACATTTAGTACATTGGTTGATACTACTATGCAGCTGAGTTGCACTGCCTTATAGTTAAAACAAGCCGTTTCGGTCACCAGCGCTAGGGCTGGGCGATTTCAGACAAAAATAAAATTCAGATTTTTTTTCTTGGAAAACTCGATTTTCAATTTAGATTTTTTTTTGGTAAAACTTCAAAAGACAATGGAATAAATTATTTCAAATATTTTATCTTTATTTTTTAAAGAAAAATAGCCAACAAATTTCCCTATCAGGAATGAAGTGCCACTGAAAGATACTGTCCTTGGGTTTAGTAAGGTGACAACATTTATAGTATTCTTGACGAAACAAAGATGAATCCATTGGGATTAATGAAGTGAGATCACTGACGCCAAACTTCACTCGAAAATGAACAAGTTCTTCATAAACAAAGATGAAGTTTCCTTTTTTGGGAATAAAGTGAAAACTTAACAACCAAACACTAATGAATCCCCCTGTGCATAAAGTGCCAACCTGAACTTTGTCTTCCACCAAACATCACTTTAAAAAATAAATGGCTTTTCTATCATCTTGAACAACGATGAATAAATAAAGTGCAAAACCTTCACATTTTGTAAAGAGGAGCACAGTCCGGAAGCATGCAAGAAGAAAATCAAATTTTAAGATTTTCCTTTTTTTTCGTCTTGACTAATAAATCTGATTTCTCTTTAAAATCGACTAATCGCACAGCCCTACCAGACACTTGGGTGGCCTCCACATGATGTCATAATGCAAAAGAAACAAGCAAACAAAAAAGCAGCCATGCAGCTAATTGCTAGATCATTTGATCCACAATATTGAGCTCTCTCAGATCTCTGCTGATAAAAGTCTCCAGGGCCTCGGCTAAAAGGCAGAGGAGGGGATTGATTAGCTACTCTAATAAATAAGGCCGCCCTGCCCGGCTCTTATCAGTTAAAAAAAAAAAAAAGACACACGGCCACTGCCTAACGTCAGGATGTTTGGCTGCTCCACTTGGGTGACAATGGGAGCTTGCCACAGGTCAACTACCAGCGGCAGCGGACAGATATTCAGCCGTACCAGGAGACATAAATAGGAGTATACATAAACACAACAGTGAGAGAATGGAAACTCAAAGCGAGTCATGGAAAAAAAAATAGAAATAGCATCATTATCGCCTCTCATGCGCTGCTCCCATTTGCCCCTCCCTCCCCCGCGCCCCACCCACCCCCACCCCGAGGAAACTGGAGAGGGCTGCCAGTGCAGAGGGTGTATGTGTGTGTGTGTGTGTGTGTGTGTGTGTGTGTGGGGGGGGGTCTGCTGGTGAGCCGCCGGTGCACCGCCAAACGAGACGGGCTGGAGACCAGGCAGGCCGGGCGCGGCCGAGTGTGAGACCTGCTGGCACTGCTGGCCGCTCATTAGTCCCGCCCACGAAATTTTGAAAAGGTCGAGTGGGTCAGCAAATGTTTAGCGAAACTAACTACCAGTCAAAAGTTTGAACACACCTGTTTCTTCTTTATCTTGACTACTTTCTACATTGTAAATACACACTGAAGACGTCAAATATACGACCAAGACATGTGGATGAATGTGGCAAAGGAATAAAAAATGAATGGTGGCTATTCTAGATCATCTGAAATACAAAACTTATTTGAGTTATTTCACACTTTCTTTGTTTAATACATTCCATATGTGTTCATTCATAGTTTTGATGACTTGAGTGACGATCTACAATGTAAATTGTCCTAAAAAAATAAAGACAAATCATTAACTCAGAAATATGTGGCCAAACTTTTACCTAATTCGCCTCCCTTCTCCTATTAATCTTCCTTCAATCACAGCTTGTTCTCGGCAACAGACCGGAGACTGAAACAAATCCAAAGAATTTAAAAAGACATCTTTCAGGCTGGTGGACTCTCATCCTCCCACTCCTCTCTGGTCACATTTTCAGAGGAAGGTAGAACGGCGCTGCGAAGATAACTGCGGCGACGACGGCAGCGACTTTAGATATTAATATGCCTCCAATTCATCGCAGCGATAATGCTGAGCTGCGTTTTATTTTCCCTCTATTGCGGCGACGCAACCTTCCTGTGAACTTAAACAAAGCCGCTCTGCGTTGGAGGATCACACTTTTTTTTTTTCCCAAGAAACGACTCGGTGGGAGGGAAGGTGCAGTTCAGACACTCTGGGCCACCTGGAGGTGTGAAGTAGAGTCTCTGGAGGTGAAGCTATCAGTCAGTGGCTGGCTCAGGTTGAGCAGGTCGCAACTTTGTAATATCATACGCACATTTTCCAGCACTAAGCTGAACGTGAGACCTGGGTCACACACACACACACACACACACACACACACACACACACACACACACACACTGTATGGACAGGGGTCAAGCTCATGAGGTCTTAAAAAGTGAGTCTGAAGACCAAACACAGTACGTCAAAATCTCCGATGGCTAAATTAGCATCCTGGATAAAGTGGATGACCCCCCCCCCACCCCCCCACCCCCTGACCCCTCTCTGCCCCCCCACCCGTTCCCTCTCCGACCAGTCTTCATCAGTCTAATGGCTGGAAGAGAAGCTGGCCGTGTTGCCCCAGCTGTCACTCGTGTGTGCGAGTCTCTGCGTGTAACCGGAGCGAGTGAGGAAACGGGTCTCCCAGAGGGCAGGCGGGTCAAAGGTCACCAGGACAGGTGCATATCTCCCGCTCTTAATGTAATGAGGTGGGCGTCACCCGCTGGCACGTCATGTCATGTTATACGACCCGAGGCTTTAGAGTTGATGACACTGGATGATGACAAGTGTATGTTTTGTTTTGTTTTTTTACTAGCAAAATTAGTTTCAAGGTAATTGTGGTGCCAAATCCAACTCAAGTGACAAGAGACAATACAAAATGTGCCCAAATTATTTAGATCCACCTCTTAGAAGAAGAAAAAAAAAATTCCCTGCTAGGAAGCTCTTCTGTCAAAAAGAACTGACTGACTTTCTAGCAGGGAGCTTTCTGGGCTCCTGCCATCTGTTGTTTGTTGGCAAATCATGGCTTTAACCGGAAATATCGGTTAATGATTGTCGCGCAAGTGAGTGATAAGGCAACGATTCCTCCCTCGGACAGCAACCGAGAAGAAGTAGTACCCCCCCACACACACCTCCGGTGCTGCCTTTCAGTTGGCAAACTCATTGGCTTCTGCATTGTTACTGGAATATTACAAAAAACAACAACTGCTAATTGCACAGAAAACAAACCAAATTTATCCGACTGTGTCGTTCCACTAGAATAGAAACGGCCATGCAACACTTTGTCATTTGTCGCCTCTCAGAGACGGAGAGAGACGGGAGAGAGGGAACGCACGACATCATTAGAGGGAAAAACATCTCGTCGGTCGGGGGAAGACGCTTCCATCTGAGCGACGCCGGCGGAGAGTGGGCGCAATCCTGGAGTGAGGAGCGTGAGTCAGCGCCAGTCCCACGTCCGAAACCATTAATGAGGCCTCCGGCGGGCGCCTTGCAGTTTGTGTGGTTCGCCTTTTTTGTTGTTGCCTGGTAAAACTGCAACCTGTCACTTTGAACATTCAGCTGGTTTTAAAAGAAATGCAGGATGAATCAGGTTTAACTGGAAGGAAAAAAAGTCAGTTGTCCTCATCTAATCAGCAACGTGTTTTTACATCCCGCTCTGATGTCTTGTCCATGTCCAGAAGCGGGGGGGTGACCTCTGGCGTCAGCTGGTGTTACACCAAACCGTCAGCGCCCACAGGGGGCGATGGTTGGCGCGCTGGCTTCTCCGACGAGTCGCGCTCCGACACAAAAGGTTGGATATTTGCTTCAGTCACGACCAGTGACGTCACAGTAGGTTGAAACAGACAAAAGAAAAAGCTTTCAATCAGCTTTGTTGTTGATTTAAAAGCATATAAACGGGTAAGAAATTGTGTTGGCATGAAACACTGTTTGTACTTTTCCCTTTTGTTCAAAGTTTAGGGAGAAAAAAAAAACTGCTGAAGAAGGTTCTCCAGAGTTTGAATGCAAACTTTGAGAGGTGGTTTTCCAGTCACGCGGAGAAAAGGGAGGGAGGGACGGGGGGTAGAGGGTTAAGCTGGGGGGATATTTTACTTTCCTCTAACTCTGTTCTGCAGACGACTGCCTACGCCTGCCTGTGCCAAAAGTATCTCTGTGTCATCACTAGAAAGAAAGCCTGCGAGGGGCTCTGAGGTGAGGTGAGCGCCGTGCAGGCCACAAGGAACCTTGGAGCGCTTTGTAAGACGGCGCTTCTTGTTTTAGTTTTTTTTTGTTGTCGTCATCGTCATCATCAAGTACGTCACGCACAAGTCTCTCCGCTTCCAACAGCAATCACACCGACTCCTTGATCAGAAGAGTACAAGAGAGGGTTCTGATCAAAAGACGACTTTTGCCTCACTGCGCGCTGAAATCTTTGAGTAACCCGGTTTCATCTTCTGAAATGTAGCCAAAAGAAAAAAAAGGGAGGAAAGGACGCATGCAAATCATGGATGTTTCCATCAAGCGGTTTCAGTAGATAAACTGCCAGTCTTGTCTGTGCGCGTAGAGGTGAACAAAGTCAGAGGTTACACAATTTCAACAAGATAGTCAGTCACCCTGGCAGTAAGTCAGTATCAGGGTTAGTTATATTTTTTATTCTCAACAAATTTTTTTAATTTTTTAATTTTTAAATCCTCATGTGATCGAAGTTGATGTGATCTTGAAGTGATCTTAATCTGTTCCTGGAAAGAGAGCAAAAGGCCGGACGTTGCGACGGGAAACCAGGGTACTGCTGCAAAAAGGAAGAAAAATAAAGAGCTGCAGCGTGGATGTAATTGAGCCACTTGGGAACAGTTTAAAGAGCTTCGGCTACGAGGCAAGACGTCTCGGAAGCTGCGAGCCCGGCGGCGCTCTGTGCAAGGCAAACACTCACTTCCTGCTCCACTTCCTGTCTGCCTCTGTTGTGTCCTAGTACTCTCAACGCCCCCTGCTGACTTTTTCACCTCTTGATGTCGCAAATGTTTTTCCCTTCTTTCATTTTTCCAGAAGGAGAAATCAACGTAACAAAGTGCTGTATTTGTTCTCTGCTGACTCTCACTTGGTCCCCAAATTATTCTGTGAAATTCTTGGTCCTCTCTCG
Source organism: Nelusetta ayraudi (assembly GCF_046127955.1). Lineage (NCBI taxonomy): Eukaryota > Metazoa > Chordata > Actinopteri > Tetraodontiformes > Monacanthidae > Nelusetta > Nelusetta ayraudi. The sequence continues at coordinate 3,075,197 of NW_027466077.1, forward strand.
TCGTCGTCGTGGCGGAAGTCAAAAGACGCCGCAGTTATTGATGTTTCCGCCCGCCCTCCTTAGCTCGCCAGCCACTGCCTCCCCCCACCCCCAACTTGCCTGGCTGTGAGGAGCGGTTGTTTAAGCGAGGCCCTGACAACAGCGGCGCTCAATAATCGAGCACTCGGGGTTGATATCACGGCGGCGGAAGAGGCCAACAAGACGAGACGAGAGGAGAGAGACGTCGCGTCAGATCATCACCTAACGACAGGTGCAGCCGGCGGGCTGCCTAGGAGGCACCGGTGGGGCAGGTTTGGGACGCAGGACGCGGATCTACACGGGGTTGACTTGTTGAAACTGCTGGATGTTGGCACTGGAAGAAGCACAGGCGATACAAATTCAAGGCGTCCCGCGACCATCCCAACAGCAACACACAAACAAAGACACACCGCCACTTTTTGTTGACTGACTTCTGCTGATCATGCTGCACGAGCCTGCCGTTTGGGGTGAAGCCTAAAAAAATGGAGGTGCAGGAAAATAGGGGCAACTGTAGCTCAGGAGGTAGAGCTGGTTGTCCAATGACTGAAAGGTTGGCGGTTCAAATCCTGCTCCATGCTAATCTGTTGTTGTGTCCTTGGGCAAGACACTTTACCCACATTGCCTCATATGAATGAGAGTGGATGTTGGGTGGTGGTGTTGGTGGGAGGGGCCGTTTGGCGTAGATTGGCTGCCACGCTTCCGTCAGGCTGCCCCAGGGCAGCTGTGGCTACACATGTAGCTCCACCACCACCAGTGTGAATGATGAATGGGTTCAATTTAAAGCGCTTTGGGTGCCTTGAAAAGCACCAAACAAGCATAAATCCAATCCATTATTATTAAATACGGCATGTTTGTGCCTTTGTATGACAGTAAGTACAGTAGAGTTGTGCACCCCCCGCCCAGCCTGCAGGGTCCATTCAGCCTCCTCCTCCTCCGCTGCAGGCTCCACGTCAGGCATAATTGAGCACGCCGACAGCGTCGCCTCTCCCAGCAAGTGTCCGCGCGCGTTAAAACAGAGGGACGAGAGCAGCAGGGCAACACCAGGCTACTGCCGCCGCCGCCGCTGCTGCCATGGGAAAAGCAAAAACGCAACCAACGTCCCAGAATCAGAAACTTGAACACACAATTCCCCGGGATGGTAACAGAGTGTTGACTGATGTTGTGTTCTAACCGAAGACCTTAACGCTCTCCTTCCTCTGGCTCATCTCTTCGCCGTCCCCTCCGGCCGTCCTCCTCCCTGCTACACAGTCATTTCAGCCTCGGCTGCGGTGACTAAACAACCCCCCACGTCGGCGTCACCTTCACACTTTTCTGCACAAACACGTGCGCGCACACACCGACGAAGACAACAACAGCAACGACAACACGGGCTGACGGGTATAAATAGAGAGATTAGAGAGCCCCGCTGGCCAAAATGCCCCAATTAGCGTCAATCCAGGCGCCCACGCAGCCAGACTAGAGTTAGCGCCGCACTCTCCCTGATGGCTGGACTCACTGTCCGGTCCAGTCTGCCACTGAGCTCCTCCTCTCACATAGTACGACTCTATTAAAGGTACTCGAGAGCGAAGTCATTACGGGCCATCACGAGTGCGAGCGCTTTTTTTTCCTGGGGTCTGCCTGAAAATGTTAGCGGGTCACTCCGGGTATTTTTAAACACCTACTGGGCTCTCGTGTCTGATCAGGTCACGCTGGCTTATTGTGTTAACGCGCTAGACGAGGTAGAGGAGGGTTTTTTTTATTTCAGATTGGCTGGTGGTCACGCTGCTTTGTAAGAAGTCTGGGGGTTCAATTTTCTTTAAACTTTACGTCATTAAGATGAGCACTAGGAATGTGTACAAAATTATCACTCACATAAAAGAGTAAAAACAGTAAATGTTCTGCCAAAGAATGTAAGGACTAAAGAATGAAATGGCTTGAAACGAGGAGCATCACGTCCACATCTGTCTCTGCTTGCCTCTTTGCAACCGTGCAAATATTTACATTTGAAAAAAAAAAAAAAATTCTTAGAGTAAATCCTGTTTTCATTTGAATGGTCTGTATCAGAGGGATCCTGTTTGGAAATAGAGAGCACCTCAATAAATGACTGAAAGAAGCCAAGACCACTTTCTTAAAGGTCTCAGCTGAAGTTCTGTTTTGCTTCGGTGTACATTTTTAAAGGCGTGTGTTTATGGCCTGTCAAGACCCACACACACACACACACACACACACACACACACACACACACACACACAAAGACTTCCTGCACAGGACCAGCCTCCCGCACCAAACAGCTGTTAGCTATTCCCAAGGTTGCCCGGGAAACGTTGCAATGGAAAAAAGTCTCGGAAATTTCCATGTGCCAGAGGGGTTTTGCGTGGAGCTGATCCAGCGCCAAGCTCGCCTCCTTCAACTTTCCCAAAACCAGAGCCAGAGACCGAGGCGACACTGGGAGGCCAAAGAGGGAGTGTGGATTTATGGGAAGCCCCTCAGCCGCCACTCTTCCCTGGTATATCTTTACCTCCATCTGAGACGCTCAGCACCATCCTCCCTTCCCCCAAAAAAGAGAGGGGAGGCTTGGCTAAATATAGCCAGGGTTGAGATGGGGGCAAAGCAAAAGAACTTGGAAGAAGAACGATAAGAGGAAGAAACGGATTGTATGGAAGAATCCAAGGTCCTAAACTTTAAAAAATAAAATAAAATGAAATAAAAATCACATTATCTTTTCACTGAACTGTTCAGAAACCTCCTTCAGTTCTTTTGCTGGTTAAAAAAAAAATGCATTTCTGCAATAAACATCCTTGGCTGGAGAAAACCCAGGTAGGTCATCATTAAAGCCCTCACCAAGCCAAAAAAAAAAATGACATATATATATATATAATGAAAGAAAAATACATCGGAGGAAACGGAGAAACAAAGGTGCTGGCTCCACCCAGTGAGACCATGCTTCCAAACATGTGAAAGGTCCGACAAATTATCGTCTGCAACAGGAGGCTAAAAGCCAGCGTTTCTCAGCAGGAGGCTGTGACCAGATGGCTAAACATGCTGTTTTATGAAGATCTCGAAAGTCTTTGTGGATAATTATTGTTCTGCGCAAAGCAGCTCCACCGGAGCCCCCCGGACGCAGCCTCCGTGTCCTTGTATGTCTCTCAAGACAGAAATACGCAGTATATATAGAGAGCGAATATACAGTTGCAGCTGCTTCGGAGCGAGCAGCGGCCAAGGAAACTGTAGACAGAGCCCGTCGTTCCCATCTGCTCGTCGCATTTGATTCATTCAGACTCCAGAGTATTATCGGTGTCATACTCCAACTACGACTTGACAGCGTCAAAAAAAGTTGAAGCGAAAAAATCTCATTTATTACCTCGCCGCCGTGCATATTTCCTTGATATCAGACTGGACACTTTAAATCCCTGCTTCTCTCTAACAAGGCTGCATGATTCAATCAAAAACACACAAAGCCTGTAGCAGCGAGCCACCCCCCCCCCCCTCCTCCCCCATCTCTTCCATTTCCCAGAAACTAATAAAACTGAATTAGCAAAGCGTGCGCACACACACACACACACCCAAAGTCAGGAGAGTTGCAAAAACAGGATTATGTTGGCCAGTGCGATTTTCCGGGGCTACGGCTGCATTTCCTGGTTCAGGACACAAAAACGCACATGGGTGAAAAAGCAGGAACGGCTTTGTGGTTGTGAGGCAACTTTTTAATTCTATACTTTTATGCACATTGAAGTTCTTTGTCCTCCCGATGCCGCAACACATGCTGCTGCAGCCCCGCCCCCAACGACAACCACGAGGAACGAGGGCGAACCGGTGGCCTCGAGTGCTGGTGGGAGCTGCAGACGGAGAGGAAGACGTCAGGAGGGACAAGAAGCCAGACAAGAAACTGAACTGCGGTCAGACTTCAGAAGACTCTCCAAGACGAAGGCGGAGGAGAAGAAGGTTTTTGCATTCTGGAATGTGAGGCAAGAATGCAAAACTGTACAAACGAATAGTTCACTGGCAAGCTTGGGAGAGGGAGAGGGAGTGAAAGAGCGCTTCAATCTGAAATGTAACCACTTCATGTCGCTGTTTCCTCTCAAAATCTCCAAATATTACACACTTGACCTTTAGAACTGGCACCGTCCTGGTTCCATCTGCCGTTCAGACAATAAAATCACAGTTTCTCGTCTGCGCTCTAGCAGTAAAGCAGAGCTTTAAAGAAAACCACCACCCTTCCCGGCGACTGGAAAAGGGGCGAGCTGCATGCAGGCTAAGCTTTTCCTAAAAAAACAACACAACAACAACACATGCACACTTACTTACATACAAGTCTAAATGTTTAGAACTCATCCTCTATTTATCAATTTATTTCAACAACTGCCCACCTTGTCTTCTTTTAGCATCGAGTGGCTCCTCGACATTATGCAGACGGATCGCTGGAGACTAGGCGACAAACATGAGCGCCGCGGCTCTTTAGCTGGTTGAGCATGAAATCTAGTTAGGCCTTTTGCAAGAAAAAAAAAGCAAGTGGCAGAAAGAAGGAAGGGAGCAGAGGATGACAGCAAGTTTGGAGGGAGAGGAGGAAGGGGGAGAGAAAATATGTTTTTTTCCAAAAAAATTTTCTGGTGACTAAGGGGAAAAGCCAGTGCGGGGCTGATGATACATTCTGGGCCTGGCTGAACTCACAACAAAGCGCTGGCACGAGATGACACGAAAATCAGGACGCGTCTCCTCGTTTGGCGGCGCGAGTAAACAACACAGCACACAAGCCGAATTATCGGAGCTGCAGCGGAGCTTCCTCAAGACCGAGCGACCCGGCTTTTCTCGCTGTCGCAACATTTTCTTTTTTGTCCTCCTCGGTCCCTTAGCAGCGTGAGTTGCTGGCACCGAGATCTCTGGGGGCAAAAAAAAAAAAGTCTATGACATCAGACTTTGCATTTCAGATTCGATGATGTTAATCATCCGCCTCGAGGGCAAAAGGAGAAGGAGAAGGAGAAGGAGGCAGAGATAAAGAGATGCACAGGGAGGCAGATGGAGACGGAGATGGACGGACGGGGGAATGAGTGGGACTGAAAGGGACGAGGGAGCGAGGGATAGAGGGATGGAGAGGCGGGACGGTAGAGATCTGAGGCAGACAGACGCTGGCGTGTGAGGTTAGAGATGGAGATGCCTGAGATCGCCCACAGTGGAGACGTGTAGGTGAGGAGATCAGAACCTGGCAAACAATAGTTTTTTTTTCGATAGCGAGGCTACACACTATTAGCTTAAGGCAGCAGGTTTGGGCGCCATCGTCACGGAGAGTGTTCAGCTAATGTGGGCTAAAATGTCGCCTGCACTGTCTGTTTGCAATTCAAAAGAACTCGGGAGCAGAAAAAAGCCTTTAGCATTGTTCCCCCCCGCTTGCATTTTCATGAGCAAATGTCCTCCAGTTCTGCTAAAACTGCTCGTCCTACTGTTGTGTACGATCGCAAAGTAACTTCCTGTTTTGCACCACGTGCCCCTGCCTCTTCCTGCTCAAAAGGATGGCGACCAGTCCGGTTAAACTTAAAACTCCAAAACAACTTGCAATCGAGCATTTTGAGGTGGAGCGCTGAGGATCCACCTCCGACCAATTTACCAACCAACCAGCCCAGGTCAGCGCCTGCAACCCTGATGCAAAATTTCCAACAATCTGGCCTCCAGTTTTCAACATGATTAGAACCCCTTCAAGCTCTAATGGCATTTGCAGTGGATGCTGGTAACAGTAATTGTTAGAAACCTGGTTAAATGGATAAATAATCAAGGAGGAATCAAGCACATTTCTCATGGACAGTGAGCAGGTTCTCATAGTTCACCTCCTCACAGTCCAATAAAACATACGGGCAAATTTTCGGGATTTTTTTTAAAATTATTATTATTATTATTATTATTGTTATTATTATTATTATTATTATTTTTCTTATTATTATTATTATTATTATTATTATTGTTATTATTATTATTATTATTATTATTTAGCTTCTAGCAACATACAAAGATTAGCTATAGGCCCTAGAGATCTTCTGGAACTTTGCATTTTATCCTGGACTCCAGTGGAGCAGCCATGCATGATAACATATCGCTAAAAAAGCTCTCAAGATCTCCTGAAAAAACAGCAAGTTTAACCCCGTTTACGGCCTCATCTTAAAACTGGCGCTTTATCGGAACGTCCACATGGTCGGAAGGCAGCTTTGAGCCAGTCATCTTGGGGTGCAGAAACTACCTCTAAACTCTTAGTGATGTCATGCGGGGCTGATTTCCAAAGAAACATGTGTTTTAGTGCCTTCTTCCAAAAGTGAGCAACAGAGTCTTTACTCCTTTCTGCAGAGTTCAACGACGGGACAGAAACACAGATGATTGATGGAGTACGAAGGGGAAGTCGATTTCGCACAATATGGGGCCTTTACATGCACAGAGCTGCGTATCAACGTCGCTGGATTTCTTTCAGGAAAACAATCTGGGTCACTCGCTGCATTGCCGTCTTTCTTCTTTGGGCAACTTTCACCTTGAGCCTCATCACTCAGCATCAGCATCACTGGAGTTAGCCTGGAGTGGCAGCACTGGCCACAGGTAGCACGCTGCAAGAATGAGCTATGTCCACTATGTCATCGTTACAATCTTTCTCCTGCTAAACTGCAATCACTGCTGGCTGAGGTGTCAAAATGCAGAAGAGCCAAAACAACAGTTTTCCACATCGTCTTCTCGCATCAATTAAGTTGCCAAAAGTCCAAAGAGTCCCTTCCTGCCAATCATGCTGAGTTACACCTGTTCCTCCTCCTCATCCTCTGTCTGCTGCTGCTGCCTGGTAACGCTGGGCCGCTCAGCTTGCCGAGCATCGCCGCGCGAACATCATGTAGGCAAAGCAACGGATCAATCCACTTAGTGCCCGTGAAATATAGGGAGTGGGCAGGGCCACTCTGCTAGTCTGACATCATTGCACTCGGCCATTAGGCTGAGTGCCATCACGGCGGGCCACATCTCTCCGGGACCCAGTCCTGGGCTGCGTACAAAACAATAAAAAAAATTAAATAAAACTTGAACGTCGCCCTGATCTTCTCGCCGGCCGTACGGAGCGTCTGAAACCTGTTGATTTCAAAGTGCGAGGTGCCTCATCAGCGTTTATTATAGAAACTTGCGACGCTGTGGCCTGCATCACCTGTTACATCTATTAATGCGAGCAGCGCCAAACACAGAGGCCCCGGGGGGTCGATTTCAAGCCCAGTGATTGGTCGACGCAGCCAGAGAGAGCAGAGCTTGCAGAGACGTCAGGGAGCAGATGAATTTTTAGAGCTAAGAAAGAAAAACTGAAGCAGGAAACCTTCTTGGAAAATACACTTGTTAAATAATCAGAACAGTCTGGGAAATTTTGCAGCATTTGGGGGTTTTCTAAGCAAATGAGTGGAATCAAACTGGAGATCAACACATTAGTTCAGCTTCACAGTGCCTCATCTGATAGATGAGTGGCAACATAATAAGTGCCAAGCAATATTTCCAAATAGACGAGCCATAATATGTGAGTTGAATGAAAAAAAAAAAAGAAAAAAGTTGGGCACCACCACGTTATGCCACCACATGCATTTGACAGCAATCTGCACACAGAAGGGATGAGCTGTGGGGAGAAGCTTTAAATAGCACGCTTGCCAAGTTGAAATTGCGTCGCAATAATGTGCAATCGTCATCATCCATCATCATCATCACATGGCATTTGAACACTCGCACAGAAAGTCGCTTCTCGCTTCCGGTCGGACTTGAAGCTGAACAGCTGAACTTGCACAGCTCGGTGCTACGACAAACAAAAAACCCTTATAGATCCATGCTAAAACACTGACAACTGAATGACAACTGGAAACCGCGGCGATCTGAGAAGAACTAGTGGCGGAAGCCAACAGGCTGGAGCTACTCACGTCTGCGCGGTGGGAAACTGTCCGAGCGACACGCACGACAGGCTTGACAGGACTAAAAGTAGGCAGAGCGAATAATCCATGGCGTGCTGGGTGTTCCTGCGTGTTTTCTTCTCCGCCGATTAATAGAAAACAAAACAAGAGTCGGTGGGTGAATAGGCGGGTCTGGGGATTCCAGAGCGCCGCTCAGTCTGTTGTTGTTGTTCGGGGATTTTTTTTTTTTTTTTTTTTAAAGATGGACTTGCTGGATCCGCTGCGCCGTGCGTAAGTCTCCTCACGCCGCCATCGGTGCGCGCTTGGAAACAAATCTCATCTGGTTGTCCGTGCACGCGTGAGTCCGGGGGGGGGGGGAGAGAGAGAGAGAGAGAGAGAGAGAGAGAGAGAGAGAGAGAGAGAGAGAGAGAGAGAGAGAGAGAGAGCTGAGCAGAGGAGTGGGTCTTTTTTTAGTGTGTGTGTGTGTGTGTGTCGGGGGGCTCTCAAAGTGCGTTGGACTGATTTAGGAGAGATCTGCGAGGGGGCGGGAGAGGGGCAAAAAAAGTGGGCGGGGCTCAGTCCGTCCAGTCTGTGTTGCGTCTGAGTTGAACGAAACGCCGATGACTAAATATTGCGACAGTATATATGCGCGTGCAAGTCACTGACAAAGAGTTAAACGAAGTCTGTCTCGAAGCTGACTGTACAGCGGTAGCCCCGGACACATGGCGCAGGCACCGCCCCTTCCGCTCACCGGTCGAAAAAGGGAGTGTCCATCCAGGGGGGGTTCACAAGAGAAAGGACGTCACTCCAGCCACCCTTTCGCACGCACTTGGTGCATGTGATCCTAACGGTGAGACGACAAGCATTATTAGTGCTGTCCAAAGAGGCACCAGAAGTCTTTGAGGAGGTGAAATCAACTACAAAACTACCAGCTACCAAATCAACCACAAACTACTGCTGTTTAATTTTCATATGCCCGCCAGTTTATGCAATATGAAATGTGCTAATGTATTCCACTTGCCCCGTGGACTGCGGTGCAAAAAAACAAAACAAACAAAAAAAAACCACAGCTACAAAAACAACAGCAATTTTGAATATGGATGAGTGTCCACTGCAGTTCGGGCGTGAGAAGTGTGAGTTCATCCTGAAAAGGGGGGCAACGCCACAACGCTTTGGGGAGGAAATTAACAGCTTATGAATAATTAAATGCCTCTTTCTGAAAATATTATGAAGATGGCGAAACGCACACACACGAAAAAAAAAAAGGAAAAAAAAGCTTGTGGACTTGTGCGTTGAAACGCAAAATAATCCAGCGCTGATCCTTCCTGCTGCCAGTGTTTTTCCGACTGAACGCTACACGCTCTTCCAGAGGATTATGCGTGATTCATGGCGGGAATCAGTTTGTTTAACAAAAAGTGTCAAATCACACGTAGATATGGGAGAGCGCTGTGACTGCAGACGTGATTGTCAGCCTTTGGAGGGTTTATGACAGTTTGCCACACTTAAGGCCTGTAGCAAAGTTTTCCCAACAGCAGCAAGAAGATGGAAACAAGACGGCCGGAACGCTGCAGCAGAGGCAGCGAACACAAAAGAAAAATTTAATTTCCAATTTGATGTCAGTTTCAATATTGCATCTGCAGACGGTAAATACGTTTGCAAAATGCTGGATTACATCTCACTCGTTCCATATCATTTGTTATGATGGCTGAGGCTAAACTAATAAAAAAAAGTTTTTGTCTTTTCAGAACGACAATGTTTTAAAAAATGTTGTTGCGGTTTCCAGGCCAGCGTGGTTCAGGGCTCTTTATAGTTTGAACCTGTTGGCCACTGCATTGTGCTCCCAATCACATTTCCAGATGAGAAAAAGTCGTGAAAGAGGACAAAAGAAAGAAAGAAAAAAAGTCTAAAGTTCAATCATTGAGAGAAGATCTTTCAGAAAGGTTGTGTTTCTGAAAGAAAGAGGACTGTGTGCGTGTGTGTGTGTGTGTGCGCGCGCGTGTGGCTGGCTGGCAGCAGGTGTGGCCTCTGTCACCTGCCTGCGACCCCGCCCACCTGTCCAGGGAATTGCCCAGCTGCCGTCGCATGGCAACCTCCTCGCAGCCGAGCCTCCCGCTCCCCTGACTAGCGGCTGCACGGCCAAACAAGCAGCCGCACTCAAGACAAACAGCAGCAGTTTCCCAGAATGCCGCGGGGAGAATCAACGCTTCAAAACTGACGAAGTCCTTTTTTGAGTTTTAAAACGCACAGTTTTTGTGTGCTTTGTTTAATTGCAACTTATTAAAGTAGTAATCAGTCCCTGGCAGCTTTTCTCTATTCTCATTTGCAAAGAAGAGGGCAAAAATCTGAACAGCGTACTCGACGACAAGCTGCTGTATTTTCTAAAAAATAATGAAGCTCATTAAAACACACTTGCGGGGCAAGTGAATCTTTTTTTCTTCATTTTATTCAAATGCAGTCTGAGGTGCACCCGCAGCCATTTCTTTACGTCAAATCGCACTTTAGAGTGAGGAAGCCGCAGTGTTCTCATCACCAACGCCGCAAACTTCCTGCTTTGTGGTTAGTCTGGATTTTAAAAGCTGGGTTTTCTTAATCCTGACGTCACTGGAGAGGAGGGGGTGGACGGGGAGGAAAAAAAAAAAGAAATTGCAGAGATGGAAGCTGGCAAGAAGCCTCACGGCCATGAAGCATCTGTCAGATCTGTCTGAGAAGTTAAGACGTCGCTGTCACTTCCCGCACCTCGCACGAGGAACATATTGACGGCTGTCCTGCAGAGACATCGACACGGCGGAGGTAACTCGCACACACACACACACACACACACACACACTTATTAATCCTTCACAGAAAGTGTTGCCCTGGCAACAAATTATCTTCCCAGTTTAAATTTTAATGGCCATCTCCCCCTGCACACTTGCTTCTTGGCAGCCACGGTCAGACATGAGGTTGTCTTTTTTATGATTATTATTTTTGCTTCAACCAGACGTTCCTCATTGTCAAATTCAACTCATCGTGAAAGGTAAACATGGTCTAAGACAGAATGAAGAAAAAATGTTTTACAAGAAATTCGTAGTTTTGCTTCTTGGCTGGATTTTAGTTCTACACTGTGGCCTCACTTCAAAGACTCTAAGGGGAGCAGCACAAGGTTTTTATTTTAGTCATTAAAGTTTGATGAGATGTGACAGCATGTGTTAGTGTTTTAGCCCTTTGTCTACAGGTAACTGCAAGAAAGCAAAAAACATAATAAAAACCAACAACTGTATTTTAGCTCCTTGCTGACACTGTTCCATTGGAGCTTCCACACGTTTGGGCAAAAGCGGTCTCCAACGGTACAGCCTGGTTGTTATGTCACAGGGCCCTTTGTGACATCACAAAGGTGTTGATTTTGAGACTGAGCTTGGTGGCGAGAGACCTTTCTGAGCTTTGAGTATTTAAAAGTTTTAACAAGTTTTGTCCCACGTGTCCAGCTGTTTAGACTTTATTCCACTGCAGATTCTGTCAATCTAGCAAGAAAAATAAAGTTCACTCATCCCTCAGAATGAAAGAATAAATTAATAAAATACAAATACCAACTAACGTCTCTGACGCTACTTCATTAGTGTTTTTTTAGATTTTTGCCTTTGACCGGTCATGACGAGTAAGCTTTTTTAGGTCACCAAACACACCGACACACACGCACAGACACACACACACACACCTTGCACCACAGCCTCTGCGTGCCGTGTTGACTCAGTGAGGGAGAAGTGACGGCCCATGTGTGTGATATGAGGCCTGGGCCCGGCCTCAGTCCCCTCTGTGCACTGACTGATCACATTAGGATAAGTGGAAGCCGTTCTGTCAGGGCCAGGAGAAGTTATGGCCCAGTGAGGGAGAGCCGCCGGGTGTAACGGGAACCCGGTGACAGGAAGCGGGCTTCAGGGAGGGCGGGGCCAATCCGAAGGTGATCGGATGTGAAGGGTTCAGCTGTCCCGTCCTTTCCCCGTTTAAAAATCTTATTTCTGTCCTATAAAATCATATCGATAGGATCAATTGATGGATAAAACCTTACATAAGGCCAGTAAAATACAATATCAGTATTGTATCAATTGTATCAATTTTAATGTCACTTAGGCAACAATAAGGCAAGATTAACAACCTGTGGTTTTGTCTTTTGACATTCAGCAGACAGAGACAGGGGCATAAATCATCGGACTCTAAATGGACACGCAAGTCTGGTCATCTTCAAGACCTGCCAGGCTCCTCTTGGAGTTCGAGAGGGAAAGGTACTAGCTTCATATCACAGCGTGGTGGATCTTGTAATAATAGATTGTTGAGAACCAAGGAGAAAGTCAAACTCATCCAAATTATTATGACTACACTAGATAGGACACTTTCTATGGTATGATAAAATATCTCATTTTCTGTTAATATATATCAAGTAATGTTTTAAATGCCTATATGATTCTATACTGACAATTTCTTTAGGGCCTCATTACCTCTCTTATCCCCCATTTTTGATATTCCTATTTAGCACAAACTGTTTTATTATTACCACCAGTGGCAATGTATTTGTCCATTTATTTTCAAACCAATACTGAACCGTATGATCAGTTGGACTAGGTTATTTTGTTTTTGTCTACAGCATACCATTAAATCTTCAAAGATCAAGAAGTGTTTGATTGGGTTGTACGCCGGGTCTGACCTTGGATATGCTGATGCGACGTCGCCTGATGCGGCCCGAGACGGATCACCGCCGTTTTGATCAGTGTGGATGTCCGGCGAATCAAAGATGCCGGGGCTATTCAGGAGCCCGTCGTCTGACGCAGGCAAACGTCTTTGAAGGTAAACGAGGACGGACGAACAAATGTGTCGTTGGATGAGTGGATCTGAAGCCCCGTCGAAAGAGGTAGAAGACGAGGGTGAACACACAGGAAACCCCCAGGGAGCATGGAGACAGGGAGACGAGATCCGAGTCCAACGAGAAGCAAATCTTTCAAATAGAGAACAGAAGCAAATTATGATATTGTCTTACAGCGGAAAAACACACACACACACACACACACACAAAAAAAAAACTGGTTAGTTTGACAGGCTTTTATGGTATAGTCTCATTGGTGGTAGGGAACACACTCATTTAGTAAATATCTCAAAATAACACTGGAATTATGTCACAACATAATTTGGATTCCAGGTGCAAGGCGACTCTGTGCACACAAATAGATTCTGAATATAGTGTGTGCAGACATTTCTATTTTAAAGATCAGTTAAGACCCAGAGCTGCTCCTTGTGCTGCTGCCGTGGCACTTTATGGTCTGCGCAACAGGTGCAGATGTAAAGACTATAATTACTCAAGATCATGATGACCACTATTAGTCATGATCCCGTCCACACCATTGATACTGGAGGGGTTTCCCCGCTAAAAACAAACAAAATCTAAAACATCATCCAAAATTTGGTGAGCAAAAAGCAGACAACTCCAAAATAAAAACAAAAAGGAATTCGGAGTGCTATTTTAAAAAGAAGATATATGCCTCCCCCTACTGGCAGCATTATATTATCTTTTCCCCTACCACACTAACGTGAGTATTTTTTTTAAACCCTTGCGTCTCTAGAGCCCCCACCCCAACCCCATACACTCAGCTTCTCTTCCCGCTTATTCCTGTTCTCCGCGTCGCGGGGGTTCATTGTCATTAATGAGTTGAACTTCAATACATTTGCTCAGTAACAAAGGCTCAATAAAGGTTCATTTTATTGTTTCCCAGAAACATCAGTACCAGCCTTATCATCCCACTTTCTATTCTATTCGATATGAAGGGCTGCCAGTTAAAGCTTCCACGGCCTTATTTAAAAACAAACAAAAACATGGTGCCACTTTGAAACAACTTCAGCAAACGTGAAACACACAAATACTTACATTAAGGAAAAAACGCACGCAGATATGGAAGCAAGACAGAGCGAACATATTTTGACAAAAGCGCAAACGTACGAGAGTCGGTGTCACTACTAACACAGCAGGCGCCGATTAAACCGGAAGTTTAGTTTGTGGCTCCATCTAGTGGCTAAATGTGGTTATTGAAAATAATCTGCAGAAGATCCTATTTTGTTAATAAAATAAAATAAAATAAAATAAAATAAAATAAAATAAAATAAAATTCAGTGCGAAACAGCCCTTCATTTGTACTCATATTTAATATTTAGACATGGGGCAACAGCCATTTTTACAGCACATTTTGCATAATTTATCAATACCTCCTGTATACAATCACAAAACCATGACATTATATATATATTTTTTCTTTTTTAACTCTGGTTACTTACAAGTGAAAAACCAGACAGGTTTTACAAGCATAATCTTTGTACAGTCAGCATACATCCGCAATAATCTGAATAGGTTTTCTTCACATCTTCTCCCTCTACAACAGTTTTTGTTCTATATCATCCTCTACCTCATTCTTGTAATTATTTTCATTGATTTATTTATTTGTATTTTCTTTTTTTTTTCTTCAATAATATCTGGACACAAAAAATATGTATGAACCACCAAAGAAACATGCAACATCCAGTGTGAGCACATTTAAATTCTCCTGCACTTCTCGAGACGGACGTCAGTGTAATCGGACTGCGGTAAACTTTTCGAGTGTTTTGGTGTAAAGGGTTTGGGTGTGTCCGGGTCTCTGTGGACAGATGTGGGGCCATTTTCTCAGGCTGTCCGCTGTACACTGAGCACGAGAGAAACACATCCTTGAATTTCTAGAATCACACACACCTGTTCTGTGCCTCCTAAAAGACCTATTGCTCCCCGAAACCCAGTATAAAAAAGATATGTATTTACAAGGCTTGGAAATAGAGATGTGTGTGTGTGTGTGTGTGTGTGTGTGTGTGTGTGTGTGTGTGTGTGTGTGTGCGTGTGTGTGTGCGTGTATGACAGGAAGTGTGAATGTGTTTTTTATGAGTTATTGTTTTTGTTTTTTTTGTTATTATTATTATTTTTAGACAGACGACACCCAAAAATAAGATGTGCATTTACAGCCAATGACATGCGTCCGCTTGATTTGATGCTACACACAAAAGCGCATGGGTATAAAAATAAGGCAAATGCAAATAAAAACACAGGTAAACCCTAAATCATGTTTAGGCATAATTGTGAGAGTGTTTTTTGTCTGTTTGTTTGTTTGTTTTTTTGGTACTTTCATCAACACTTAGGGAAAAAAAGCTATTCCATGTAGGGAAGTGCATAAAAAAATGTCCATTAAATGGGAATGATATATATATATTTTCTATATATAGACTTAGAACTATGTGAAATTTATGTCTGCGTTTATTGCACGGGGGCAATAACAGTTGGTTCTCTGAGTTTCAGGCCTTGTAAACAAGCACTACATTGTGATTATATAAAAGCAAAAAGAAAAGAGAAAACAACAACAAAATCGCCGCAGTCTCTTTGTATGTACAACTGATATGTACTGTAAACAAATATAAGAAAACATAAAGAGGTCAGTCTTACAGGCAATAAATAAGGATTCTTTTCACGGTACAAAATTGGACATCAAATGGAAACAAGCAATGAAATTAAATAAATAAATAGACAGAGGTGTAAAATGAAACTAGTGCAAAAGGAAAGTGATTTTTTTTTTCTATTTGTGACTGTCAAATTAAAAAATAAATGAAAAAAAGAAAGCAGTTTAAGGAAGTAGATGTTGCATAGAAATCCCTTATTTGTTAGGTGTTGTTTCTCTGCAAGGTTCAACTGCTGACGTGCGCTAAGAAAAAAAGAAAAAAAAGAAGTTGGAATAACACAGCGGCACGCCCTCTGGTGTATCCGAGTGCTTCTGCAGTCTGAATCTCTCATCTCTCCCTTTCTACTGCCGTCCGTTTTATTGGCATAAATAAAATCACACTTCATGTAAAGTGATGATGTCACATTTACATTCCGGCGGGGTGGGAGGGTGGAGGGGAGTGCAAAACCCCACAAAAGTGGTGAGAGTTTTCTGAAGGGAAAAGCAGCAGGACTCATCCGGTTTTCACGCAAAAAACAAAAAAAGACGTGCCTAATTTCTCATGTGTGTGTCACATTCTAAGGGTGGGCGGTGTTTTGGGGGAGAGGGGCATCATGGGTAAATAAAACTTCTATGTCACAATCATCAAGACTTGATTGTCTGTGATAATAAATCTATATTCATATATCTATCTATATATGTTATAAATTAAAATCAATTTCCATCAAGGACATTTCACTCTATATACAGTGACTGTGCATGTGTGTGTGTGTGTGTGTGCGCTGGTTACCAAATATACTCATGCACACTATATATATAGTGTCCAATTATATATCTCTCTCAGTTTGTATATGTATATAATTTTAGATATTAGTAATAATCTTTTGTTCGGCATCTATAATTCTTTATTAGAACTCAGCTGATGGTTTTGCACAGAAAAGGAATGGGTGAGGTCAAAGGTGAACAAAACCACGCCTGATCACTTGAAATGCTCCACAGTGTGCTATAAAATATACTCTAGTCAATTCCCAGGATAGAGTTTAAATCATCAGAGAGCTGAGGAGGAGAAAAATGATAGAGCTCTAGTATCACAATACAAAAATAAGTAAGACATCTCTGCAATATTTCTTTCCCAAAATGCTTTGCAAATTAAAAAAAAAAAAGCAATGAGGAGAATCTTTTTTTTTTTTTATGGATAAATCATCTGAATAAAATCTGTCTCTTCCCTGTAGAATTAAAGTTCCGCTTGAGTGTGAATGACTGCGTGCATACGTGTCCTGTGTGTGTGTGTGTGTGTGTGTGTGTGTGTGTGTGTGTGTGTGTGTGTGTGTGTGTGTGTGTCTCTGTGTTTGTGACAGTGTGTAATACCTGGTTGATTCTGGCCCAGGCCTCCTGTCTGGGGGCGGGGCTACACCACTGTACACTGAACGTCCTGTAAACTTGTGTTCCCACTGTGACCTTTCCGGCCGCCTTTGCGCGACCTTTTGATAAACAGAGTCAGTCGTCTCCCCCTGTCCTCCTCGTGTCCTGACTCAAAGGTTAGATATAAAAAAAGAGAGGAAAGAACAGAGACCCATCCTGTGCTCAGATAGAGCATTCGGCGCCCCCCTCAGGTCCCGTGCATCACAGACGGACTCGTCCCTCCTTTCTACGAGTGGATCTGGGCGGTGCTGGCGAGCAGCTTGTGCCAGCTGACCACGCGCTTGCGCAGGTCCACCTTGTCCAGCCACACGTAGGCCTCGCCGATCAGCGTTTTCTTGACAAACTTGCCGCCGTTGGACACCAGGAACAGCTGGCACGACAACACAGAGAGACCTGATGTCACACCTACTGTGCAACTAACAATTACAGCTAAAATGACCACTGAATGCAGAGCAGCAAGTGGCTGAGCTGTCCCTTTAAGAGAATCAAAGGCGTTTTTCTGATATTGTTTTAGGCACTGTGATGTGAAACACACAACATCGGTGGCTACCTGAAGCGAGTGTCCGGTGGGGTTCATACAGAAGCGGAAGGTTTCGTTGAAGGACGGCTCGCGGTCGTGACGACACACTCTTGTCTTCTTCTTGATGATCCTCTTCTGAGTGGCCACGTTCACCACGTAGAGCTTCACATAAAGATCTGCTGGCACGCACACACACACACACACACACACACACATCCAGTATTTTTATGTGTCTGCTCACACATGACAAAAAAATGTGTTTTTTGCAAAGAGGGGAAGTTTCTTCAAAATCATTTATTTTTTAAGCAATGACAATCAGCGGTTGACCACTAGGTGGTGGCAAAGGTATGGTAGATCCATAAGGGCTTTGTACAGAAAGTCAAATCGACCTGACACAAGGAGGAGAAAATCCAAAGATCCCCCGAAAACACCCAAACAAGTTTGGCTGAGACACACACGACCGTCTACAGACTCAAAGCTTTGAGTCCTTGATCACTCAGTGACTGTACTGCAGCCGTGCTGAGTTATGATATCATTTCTATGTGCGTGTGAATGTGCAGATTTATTTTTTCTCTCCCTTTACCAGGCAGGTGGTCGGGGCTCTTGAACTTGTAGGTGATGTTGCGACACTGAAGGATCTCCAGGACCAGGTGCTCGCCCTCCGTCTTCATCTCCTTCTTCAGCGCGATCTTTATCTCCCCCATCACCTGAGACTTGCCTGAGACATGGACGAAGTTCAAAGAAAAAGAAAAAAAGAAAAAGGGGGCGAATGCTTAGAAACACTGCATCTCATTCTCTTTTTTTCTGTCTTGGTAACTAGAATTGGACTTGCAAGATCATTTTTTTGTGCAGAATATTTTTTACATTTCTGGATTTGAGGCCCTTTGTGATGTCCCTTGGGGCACAACACCTCCCCCAGCACCCTCCCCAACACCCCGACAAACAAGTGTTGGAGCCACCCACATGAGACCACCTTCAAAACGTTTGAGCTTCAGCTTTTTGCAGCAGGTTGTAAACAGAGGGCTAAATACACTGTTTTTGTACAGCAATGGTAAGTTTTGTATAACAAACTAACTGAAGCTTCTCCATTGGGACTGAGATGAAAAATAAAAACGTACCAAGGTGGGGAGTCTTGAAAATGAAGCCACTTTTGTGTCTGACTGACCTCTGCTGGACATTAGTGGTACTGCCACAACAAAAAAGGTTGTCCAGAGAAGATGTGCATCAAGGTCACGTTATTAAGAGAGAATGCTGTCAAGCTCTGCTAGATCTTGGATCATAGTGGGCTCAAAATGGGTTTGTATTTAATGTTGTGTGTCTTTTAACACAGTAAAACCGGCAGAGGACTTGATCAAACAGTTGGATATCTTTTTGAACAGCACAGGGCCTGAAGACAAAAAAGAGACACAGGTGTGACTCTTGACATGTTACCTTCCATGTCACCGTGTCCCATCGGCTTCATCGCGTCTGTGCCATTCGGGATCTTCCCGCTGTGGAGGAAGCAAACCGTGACTGGACGCAGAATCTGCGGTGTAAAGGAAGGGAAGGTGCGAGGCTTGAAGAACATGACAGACTTACAATCTGGGCACCTGGAAGATGGCGCTGTCCACCTCGTTGGTCTCTGCTTCCTCATCCAGCAGGCTGTAGGCGCTGCCGCTCAGGCCGCTGTCCAGCGAGGCTGCCGTGACCGGTGCGTCGCCGGATCTGTAGCTAGAGCGAGCTGCGCAGATACACAGCCATCATACACACACACACACACACACACAGACACACACAGGATGAAGTGCGACAACTTGGCTCAGTCCCACAGCGTTAAAAACAAAAAAGCTGCAGAGTTGGGAGGAGCCAAGAGGGATCAGACACAAATCTGCAGCAAAGAAAAAAATCCATCAGGGCCAATTTCATACTTAAAATAATTAACGTCGCAGTCGAGAGGGAAACCAGTTTAAATCAAAGAGCCGGAGAGGGGTGAGAGCACGGGAGGACGACTGAGGACTGAGAAGCATGTGAACAGGCAGACGGGCTGAAACACAGATTTTTGTTTTTACCTTCCAGACAACAGAGACGAGACAGTCACACAAAAGAGCTTCACAATAAACGCACATTTATATGTAAATGCAGATGTAGACCGAAAACAAGAGAGAGGCACGTGCACTCTTCCGACATTGTTAGTTCAAGTGTATGATTTTATAGTATAATATTTTTATATAGCCACAACATCTACTTAAGTCATTTTTTTTTACGTAGAGGACTTTGATTAAATGTACTATTCTTAAAAGGTCCCATGTTATTCCAATTTTCACTCCTTTTTTTTTTGGCCATGCTGGACTTGCAAACTCCTTCAATCACCTGAAAAAGAAACCCCTCAGAGATCTACGTGGCATTTCTAGCCCTTTGTTTACAGCCAACAGGACCATTTACTTACTTATTAGGGAATTATTAGATAACTGCAAAAAAGGCATCTAATAGGGGACCTTTAAAAACATTTTCAACTATTTTACCTACGCAAGAAAACCTGTTTAGGCCTCTGATGAGCCGGTGATGAGTTTGTGTGAAGGTGAGTGATGAGGGATGCGCGGCGGTGGTGGAAAAACACGATCCGTGTCCGCACCTTCTCCGCTTGCGCCACATTTTCCTGTCAGGCCCGTCGACGCCGTGACAGGGGGAGAGTTGGGGGGAGCTCACTAATCCCAGCTCAATGAAGTCAGGGCGGGGGGGGAGGGGCGTGACTTCCCAGTGAGTCACAGTCCGGAGGCGTTCATTGGCTGGCATTAGTGAGCGGCGTCTGCGGCCGTGAAGGAAGAGTGTGTGCGTGTGTGTATGTGCGTGCTCATGAGTCTCTCATGATGTGGCACCGCCCCCTCCCCTCCCTATCTCTCTCCCTATGACTTCCTGTTAGAACCCCCACCCATCCTCCCCTCCCCTACCTGCATATGTGCGTTAGTAGCATCCTCTTTCCCTTTCTCTCTCTCTCTCACACTCTCTCTCTATCTCTCCCAAGTCCACCTGTGCGTCAGTCACACCACGGGGGAGGGAGGGAGGGAGGGAGGAGGGAGGTGGAGGAAGGGAGGGAATCTTTTTATTTTTTCTTCCCCGGGGGCGAAGGCTCACCTCCGACGCTCTGCGGCCTCTCTTCCGACACCGCCTTCCTGAGAGTCAGGTGTCGGCCGTCCGCTCTGCTCCCTTTGGCCGAGGCGAGCGATGGCAAGGCAGGCAGCCAATCAGACTGGGCCCTCTGAATGGTGAGCACGCCCACCACGCTGTGCCGCTGGTGCCTCAGCGAGAGGCGGCCTCTTTGGCCTGGATGTGTTTGGGTCGGTTGTCGGTTGTTGTTGATTTTTTTTTGGAGGGGGGGGATGAGGGGGGGTTTGTTTGTTTCCCGTCAGGTGGTGGTGGCGGCGGCGGTGGCGGGGTTTGAAGGGGGGTGGGGGCAGGAAAACACAGATCATTGGGGGAATGGGGGGGGGGTCGCCGTTGGCGGGGGGGATGGAAGGAGATGGAGATTCAGAGAGCCGTTCATCTTCACCAGTGGCAAGAAAAAGAAGAAACAGCTTGACTTGTCAATCACATGCAGCCACAGTGTTGCACGGGGGTGCGGCGTGCACTGAGGTGCATTGTGGGTCCGGTAGTTTTTTGTTTGTTTGTTGTTTGTTTTGTTTGATTTCCAAACAAAAAGGGAGAGTGTTAGTGGACAGCATGCACAGCCATCCCAGTGGAGGAGCCTCGAAAAAAGCTGGTTGTTCATGAAAATGAAATT
The DNA here is from genome assembly GCF_046127955.1 of Nelusetta ayraudi. Taxonomy (NCBI): domain Eukaryota; kingdom Metazoa; phylum Chordata; class Actinopteri; order Tetraodontiformes; family Monacanthidae; genus Nelusetta; species Nelusetta ayraudi. The sequence goes on from NW_027466077.1 coordinate 3,096,239, forward strand.
AATAATTAAAAAAAGAAAGAAACTAAAATAATTAAAGGAATTAGGGACAGAAGGCAGGACTGTTTCACTGTTTAGGATCTTATTATTTTTCAGGCCTTAGAGTTTAATCTTGTCCTCACGGGAGACTTGTGTTTTTTTAGGTTTCAACTCATTTACTCAGTAATTAACTCATTAAATATTCACTCATTAAATATTTAGACAACTTATCATACTGGGAAACTGGGTTAGCGCTATTTATTTCTAGCCTACACAGTTGTAGTTTATGGTTAAATAGATTTTATTTTTTAGGTAGTTGGAGATGGCCGAGAGGGCCACAGGCCATCGTACAGGTGAGAAGTCGGTGCGACACACTGGTGGTTGCACACAGACGGAGAGAAGCAGTGAGAAACTCCAAGACACTGTGATGGTGAAGACTGGGGGAGTGAGGGGTGGTGGTGTCAAGGAGGGGGGCGGGACCAAGGACAGGAAAGGAAACTGAAAAACTGAGGGAAAAAAAAAATCAAATATAATAGAGGAAAAAAACTGAAGAGAAGGTGGAGCGGATGAGTGCGACTAGGAGGCCATGCTGCGTGGGCTTTCTCTGCGTCTGGGTTTACTTGGCTGGAGGCGTTGCGGCGACTGCTGGGGGGCGTCACCCGCCGCTAGGGCTTCGCCTCGGCTGCTCCCGGTGCTGCTGCTGCCGTCCTGATGCTGCTGCTGCTGCTGTTGCTGCTGCTGCTGCTGCCGCGCAGCACTTTTGCCAGAGCGTGAAGCGCCGTGTGAGCGAGAGTGTTGGCTGTGTCCGTGGCTGTGGCTGTGGCCCTCAGACAGGGAAGGCTTCGACGGGCCGGGGCTACTGTGAGATTTCTCGATAGTGGGCTCCTGCGTGTCTAAAACAACCACATTCACCAAATTACCAACAGTTTTATCTAAACTCGAGCCTTAGCTTATCTTATCTTTAAGCATCCGGGTTTAATTTGATTTTGCTTTCATTTCCAAAGGTTACTGAAGGGTGAGGGGAGGAGCTGTCAAAGCCTTCCACGGCCACCTTAGCCTTCTATGCTAGCCAGGTGAATAGAGGGGATCTACGGCGAAGCCTCTGAGCTGGGTGAGCATGGCGACTAAAAACGAAAACAGACCATGAGAGAAGCAAAAAGCAAAAAAAAAAAAAGGCATGAAGCTTAAGCTCTGACTGGTGAGCCGAAAATGGGCAGAGGGGTGGAGAGAGTGCAGACAGAGGCAGAGAGGAAGTGACAGGAAGTGACAGGAAGTGCCAGGCGATAAGAGAAAGAGGTGGAGCGGTCGGCGGCAAGGAGGTGTCCTACCCTTGGCCGGATCTGGAAAGATCCCGTGGCTGCGGCTCTTGATGACCGACGACTTGGGCGAGTCCTGGCCGCCGTCGTTGGCGGAGGAGGAGGAGCTGGCGGCGGCCTTGGGGGAGGAGTGCTGCGAGGCGGGCTTGGCGGTGCCGTGGCGGCCCTGGCGGCGGTAGTGCTCGGCCTCGCTCTGCTCCTTCAGGGGGAGCCAGCGAGGGACGTTGTCCAGCTGGGCCGTGTTGGACAGGTCGATCAAGACCTGCAGGGGGAGGAAGAGGAGGAGGAGGAGGGACAAAGAGGTTTTAAAGGCGACGCCTTGGGTGACCTGACGCCTGATTGGTCACTGGTGGAGTTATGGCCGTGGCTTACCTCTCCGAGGAAATCGTTGGAGGAGCCCTTGTCGTAGTCCCACACACTCACCTCCAGGGTCTTCTTCCTCAACTAAACAACACACACAAGTCAAGGATCTGACTGTTATTATTAATTGTCCTTGACTGGCTTTCCAGTGGCCACTCGAAGTACTGCAGTCAAAAATCCAAAAAAGTATTTTCCCCATACACTGCAATACAACAATAACACCCATATAACATGACACCAGCAACCAAAATCATGGTGCACTATACATCTTTCTATTGTCTATCTTTAAGTCATGAACTTTTAATCTTTCTAAAACATTTCTAAAAAGGCTTCCCAGCGTAAACAAAGGTACACCCTCTGTGAAACTCTGGAACTGTTCTGTGAGTCAGAGGAATCACAGGAAACAGGTGAAATATAGGTGATGAGCAAATCCTTTAACGTGCGATCTACTCCTTAAAGGACAATATTTTGATATATAACACACACACACACACACACACACACACACACACACACACACACACACGCGCGCGTCCAAAGAAACGCGTTTTAGAACCATGTACCTGGTCCAGCAGGATGTTTTTGTAGATGACCGTCTGGTTCCACTCTGGGTTGGCGCTCTTGCCGCCGTGTTTGGTCCTCCTCTTGTTCTCAGCGCTGGTGGGAGGTGGAGGAGGGAAGAGTTGGGGGAGGGAGGAAGGGGAGGAGGTGGGGGGACACCAGAGTGAGAAACAGCTGTTCACAGACGCGCCGGAGCTTCTGGTGACGAGTGGACCACCACCACGATGCAGAGAGAGCAACGACAGAGTGGAGCAGGGCACACGACTGGGCGACTGTCAAGGGGAGAAAATGGATGTGATGCACACTGTTTGGATGTTTGTTTGTTTTGGGGTTGTTGTTTTTTTTTGGTTTTTTTAAGATTCACGTGCACGGGCAGCAGGGAACAATGTTGGGGGTTTGCTGCAAAAAAGTCCATCAAATTGTTGGAAATCGGTCTCTCCTCCAGTCGGTTTAGATATTTGGGAGATTAGAGTTAGGAGGTTGGTTGATGTATTTTTTTTTTTACAGAAAAGCAAATCTGCTGAACCAGAAACAGGAAAAAAAGAAAACACGCTCAGCATGTTGTACTGATGCTGCGACAGACTGGCCGGAAAAGACATGCGACTCTTTGAGATGGATGTTTTTTGCAGGGTTTGATTTCAGATTGCAGGAAGAGTCCGTCGAAGGGTTAGTTTGGTCAAGACGAGGAACAGTCGGAGCGATGGGATGACAACAGACAGCGGAGGAGGAAGTAGATGAGTGGGCACAGTGGGCCGTCAAAAGGTACAGGAAGTAGTTAGCACAACTGGGAGGGGGAGGGGGGACTGAAGAGCATCACTTTTGTTGTTAGGACACTGAAACAGTGTGTTTGGGAGCAATAAAAACACATTCTACCTGGGAAAACTAAAAGTTTATATGTGATATGTCAAAGAGATGGGAAGATGTTCATATTAAGGGGTGATTATGGGGGATTAGAGGGGGTACCACTTGGAAAACAAAAACCTTTAAACTTTACCTGCTTTACCAAAACGGACAATTTTACTTATTTTCTTTTTTTTTTTTCAACCAAAAAAGTAGAACCAAAGTGGGCAAGTCACATACCTGGCGTTCTGGACAACCATGACCTGACTGAGGGGGGTCCAGCATGCATTAAATATAAAGCACAACATACAGAAAGAATAGTCAGAGGGAGGGCGGGGAGGGTTGGAAGAGAAAGAGAGAGAGAGAGAGAGAAGGACAGAGAGAGAGAGAGAGAGAGAGAGAGAGAGAGAGAGAGAGAGAGAGTGTATAGGTGGAAGAAATAGTGGAGGGGAGAGAGAGAGAGTGTGTGTGTGTTGTGTGTGCGTGTACTGCAGTGTGAAGGTCTAGATCTGTAGATTGGACAGAAACCAGAACAACCTGCATGTATTTTCATGATCACCATTTTTTAAAAGTGTTTTTTTCTAAATTGTGTTTTATATCTTGGGTGATGTAGTCGGAAATATAGGCTGCAAAGCATCTCTGCGCAAGATCCACTCGGGATTCCACTGGTGACACTATAAAATAAATATTCTTCTTCTTCTTCTCCTCATCATCATCAATTATAATTAGAGGAGGACGCAGAAAGAGAGGAAGAAACGAGTTGGCTGACTAACTGATTCCAAATCCAATTTATCAACACTATCAATGTCAAGGTTTCGGCGGTTGCTGGGAATCCTTCCCGTCCTTCCTGATCCAAACCAGGGAAACGTCACCTCAGAGAACCTGCTCCGTCTTCCGGGTATCGAAATCTTTTTGCAGTAAGTGGTCCGTTTGACCGCGGGAGCTTCGCTCCGTGCGGTTGCCAGGAGATGAGATGTGACGCAGACCAAGCAGTCGGCAGCTCGGAGAGCCTTGAGGGCTCCTGCCTTTAAAACACACACAGGCGCTGAGGTTTTTCTACTGCTGCTATTAGCAGCAGGCAGGGTGTGTGTGGAAGGGTGCAGAAAGACAATTCTGAAGCTATTCTCATTTAAACTTGTGACTGTGACATGTGTGGTTTGTCCCTGCGGTGTTGCCGTAGCGGGCTGTCGGAGAACATGATGATATCTGGCGACCCGTTTATCATGACCCCCTGTCAAGTCATTCACGCTCGCTGATGTTTGCAGCTGACTGCTGTCAAAGCTGAAGGCCGGAACAGAATCGCTGGCGCAGCACCGTGGAGCTGCGTGCGATGGCTTTTATCTAAAACAATCGTACGGGACGGGACGGGGGGAGAGAAGCGGAGGGGAGAGGAGAAAAAAAATCATCCAGCAGAGAGGGGTGAGGGAGACTCCATTACATTAGAGTGTAATCACAGCCGGAGAGAGGAGGAGGGCCAGACTCCGCACATCACATTACGGATAAATACGCGAGCTATCGATCGTGCAGAGCACGGCGGTGGTCGTCGTTGAGGAGGAGAGAGCGACGCCCCACTCGCTGTCGTTTTATGAAATATTTTGTCAGCTGCAGGAGGCCGCATGAGGCTTTCGGAGGGGAGCTGTAAAAAAAAAAAAAAAACAAGTGGAAAAGGTGTCGTGGAACCGGAGCTGCTGCCGCTGAACGCTGGGGGATGTCAAAGGCGAGCAAAAAAAAATCAATCTTCTTTTTTTTCCTCCTTGGCCGATGAATGGATAAATTGGGTTTGAGGCGGTGTGAGATGTATGCTGGGAATGTCTCGGAGGGTGTTTCCCATAAACCCCGTGTCTGGAGCTCACGTTCAGCATCTCTCTCTCTCTCTCTCTCTCTCTCTCTCTTTCTCGAAGAACAAAATCTGCTCAACCGCATTGCCAGTGTTTCTTCTTCTTGCCCTGATCTTTAAAAGGAAAGTTCAGACAAAAAAGAATGGCAGCTCCAATGGTTTTCTTAGACTTTGCTGAGTTGCAGGAGGTTTAGGTGACGTTTTGTTCTGACTCACACAGCCCTTCTGGAGATTCAGGGATGGTAAGAGTTTGACCTGGTGACTATGGTGAGATTTCCGAAATGTTTTAATCCAAAATATGCACTCACGATGACACAGCAGCCACTGTTACCAACAGCTCTAGGAACAGGAACTTCTTGCAGGGGGTGATTTGGTTCATAACATAGACTCAGTCTTCTGTGAACCTCCGGAATGGTTACGTGGATCAGAACAGCTCGCCAGCGCCTCCGCCGACACGCTGCTGAGTTGCAGTCGTGTCTCATTGTTTTTTCATTAAACTGCCCCCATCCGTTGGCCAGCTGTGTTTGGCAGCTTGGCCCTGCCTTGACTCACCCTCTGCCTGGGAGCAGGTAAACTTTAACAAAGGGGTCAGAGTAGCCGTTGTTGTCCCTCAGGGCGAGGTTCCGGGCCTGCAGGACGTGGACAATCAGGTTGCCGAGCTGCTTGTCGTAGTGGATCTGAAGCTGCAGATGAAAAAATACATATACAAAAAATTGGAGAGCGTGAAAAGGCATCGAGGGCATTTAAAATCAGTGCTGTACTTTCTGTTTCTGATTCAAGGTTTTAAAATAGCTGCTGGTTTGGTTTGCCAGACCTGTATTTCTCCTGAGACCGGGTGTGACTGGGTCTTCGCTCCCTCTGCAGTCTGCGGAGGATAAAAGCAGAAGAAATCGCTCAGATGCTGCTGGCGGAAGCCTGTAGGTGGAGCCTCTGCGTGTTCAGCTGTGGGTGGTGCTGCCGCACAGACAGTACCGAGCACTTATTCGTGCAGCGCTGGCTGGTTAAACTGCGGGTCAAACTTCTTACTCTCTATACATCTACGTGTTTTTTCTTTCTTTTGCGGCCCTTGAACTTGCCTTGCTGCTGTGGCGCTTCTTGCCCACGGAGGGCGACCCGGGCTGGGCCGGGCTGGAGGTGGCAGAGGTGGTGGCAGGCAGGCCGGAGGAGGAGGAGCCCGAAGATGGGCCCTGCTGCTGGGACACCTTCTGCAACTCTGCTGCCAGCTGCTTGGGGTCAACACCTGGAGACCGAGGAGGTCTGTCACCTGGTCAGAGGGTGAGAGAATCTTCTATAAGTCAGTTCATACAGGGTGCAAAACATACCTGAAGACCAGAGCAGGTCTAAAATGTACCCATGTGACACCAAAGTATGGATCTTTATGCATCCTTCCAACTAAAAGCTAATACTTTAATTTGAAAACATGAAAAAAAATAACTGTTCCAATAGCGACCGCATGTGGCCAGTGTGTTGTGAATAAGAAGCAGTGACCAGATTTCAGATGGAGGTCACGGGAATTGCGAGTCGGCTAATTGGAATTGTGTGGAGACTGGTGTGGTTGCGATGGTGGGTAGGAAAGATAAGATAACAGAACAAAACATTGTCCTGCCTTTGCTGTGTTCCTGGAAATCCAAGTGGTTGGAGCCTTCGGACTCTGCCAGCATGTTGAGATCCCTGAACGAGAAGACGCCGTCAGACACATACAGTCATATAAACAGGAGCGGTCAAACCGCCGAGGCTGGAAGTGCTGGAGCTCTGGAGAAGTCTTCTCACATCACTAATATTCTGTTTAAATACATTCTTAAAGGTCAAGGGATGTTTCAGGTGGAAATTGACCTTCTCCAAGAACTAACTACTGTCCTTCGTGAAAAGAACAATTTTTTTCCCCCTTTTTTCATTGCCTTTAAAGGACCAGTGTATTATGTCAGGAACAAAGAGACAGAAAGGGGGGAAATATAGGTCATATACTCACAGTCTGACGCACACTTCTGCTTCGTTACACGGCTGCCCCACGAGCCCTTGCACCTCTTCGTAGGTTTTTCCCATCAGGAGAACGCCGTTCCACTCCAGGACTTGCATTCCTGCACATAGGAGATTTGATCTGAATTTGCCCAGCATGCAAAAAACACAATGTTTTCAAAATACATCTTTCAGCTGTCATAGTTAGAGAAGAGAGCATAACAAAAAACCCGAGTGACTGCACTCAAAACGACGAGCATTACACTGCAAGGCAGAGGTGGAGGAGAGAAGATCTGCTGACTGCCTAAACAGCAGCTGTGCAGCAAATCTGGGTTAAATGGAAAGTGGGGACACGTCATTTGCTGGATTCAGAGTCACAAGGACGACGCGATGCATTAAAGGAAAAAAAATAAAAAAAACGGGAACCCAGCCTCGTCCGGCAGTGACAAAGAAAAAGGGGGGACTATTTATATTTAATGCAGCAGTGAAAGCCTAACGAGACCACACGGCACAGCAAAAACCCACCGCAACCTCGGGCCACAGCCTAGCGGGCCGGACGGGAACTTACACCGTTTGAAGCAGCTCATCAGGAGCGTCCTCTGTTTGCGGCGATACTCTGAAGCTGCGAGAGTGAAGCAGGGGAGGGTGTGGAGGGAAGCCTCCATATCAGTCAGTGTAAACGTCAATGCGTACGTGCACGTAATGGTACACGCTGTTTCTGTCCCCCTCTGTCACATCGGGCCCTATCAGCACAGGGGGCGAGGCGCCATGTTCCCGGCAGGCAGGAGACAAAGTGCTTCTGCTCGGCGTAGATGACAGGGTTATGGGTCGTTATCATGGCCGACGTGTCGCCGCGGCTAACAAACGGCGCAGATGCATCTCGACTCCCGGGGCCCCAGGAGCCGTCGTCAACAGACTCTGTTCTGTCATGCGTAAGACTAGTGTCGGTAAACGGCTCATCTGTGACGGCCCGGGCAGAGCGAGCTCGCGATAAATAATGGTGGCACTTTGTGTTCGACGCAGCAAAGCAGGAAGGAATAAAACTGTTCAATACTTTAGTAGTGTTTAAAGCCTTTTTTGCAAAAAACAAAAAACAAAAACAACGATAAAATACAAAAAATAATTTTTATCCATTGTTTTAAAGCAGTGCCACAGATGCAGAATCCTAATGATGCTAACAGTCTGTCTAATTAGTATTTCAAGCTAGCAGTTTGCATTTCCATTTGGGAACCATCAACAAAATTCCGACCACACATCATCTTAGCATCTGGCTAAAGTGGCTCTGTGCCATCTTATTTAATTTGGCATATTCTTTAAGTCCCATTTATTTTTTCTGAGATAAAGTAAAAAAACAAACAAACAAACAAAACATTCAATAATTCATCCCAAAGATTTATATATAACCGCTCAGGCTCCGGTCTGACTTATTTCCAGGCTACCTCCATGTGCCCAGATTAAGTGGCCACTGCGAGCAGACAGATGGGCTGAGAGGGTTAACAGATCCCAGACTGACTGCGCCACACCATTCCTCAGCGCCCCCTCCGTCCTTGTGAAATCAATATCACCTCATGAAATGTGTCCCTGTTCATAAACCACACAGCAATATATCCCGGCGCGGTGTCAGCGAGAGGTGCGTAAGGGTGAAAACTCAGGTCGTATATCTGGGCATAATGGTGAGCCGCCGATGTAGCTCAATGCTGCTGTTGACGTTCCCGCCTTCAGCGTTTTGAAGAACAACTAGTCTCTGCCTTATTTATGTACTTAGCAAGATTTACTGGAAAACTATTCTGGCGGCCCGGTGTTCGCCAGGGAGTTGTTCCACCTGTACCTGCTAAATAAGGTTCCCAATTGGCCGGACCATTTCCATGAACAGTTGGTATTTAGCCAGGCCAAAATTCATGATTAAAAAGAATAATAATAAATTACCTTCAAGAATCTTTCCCGTTTGTTCAGCGGCTCCACCTGGAAGGACTTTGGCAACATAAGCTCCAATTTCCCCGTTAGAGCGGGGGACCTCTTTTCCTCCTACCACACGGATACCAAGCCCATTTCCTGTTAAAAGCAAGCAAATGAAAACAAACATGATTTAAAGATGTGGATCTCGTATTTAACTAGACAGGGAATTAGACGTTTAGCGGCATATCTGGAATTTCCCAGTTATCGCTTGTCTTGCTGGCTTAGTAAGTGAGTGAAGAGAGATTTTTCAGGCCAAGGCCAAAGACAAGGTACCCCAAAATTGCCAACTCAAACTAATTTGATGCTGATGTAATTCGTTAATGTTGTTAATTTGATGTGATATAAACTCAAAGGGTTACGAGTCTAGCAGGGCAAACACTGATGACTGCAAATTCCAAATTCTTCTTGTTTGTTGGGTTTATCCTCCATTTGTTAATTCCTTGAGATAAATGGATTCAATCATTTCTTGGCTTCGTACAACAGAATATAACGATCCTTGTTATTTGTTCTGCTACACGGCGCACAACTCTTTTGCAACATCTAAATGAAATTTGTAATTCTCTTGCACAGACTTTTGAACGACTCGGCAAGGCAAAAAAGTCGACGGAGAAACGGCAGCGAAACGATTTAGTTCGGTGCCGGCTCATAAACAAATCCTCCTTTGTGGGGCCCGCCTGTTAATTGCACAAGATAATCCTCAGCGCGAGGGATGCGCCATTTTGAGCACGGTGATGACTGATGAGTGTGGAGAGGAGCCAAATCAAAAGGAATAAAGCCAGGAAATGAAATGTCTGCCCGCCTGGAGGAAGGAGTGCGATGGAACGTGATGGCAGGAACGATGACGTGCCAGTTTTTTTTCTTCTTCCCGAGATCTGGCGGGTAAATAAAATGCTCTGTAAAGGCGATGCGAGTCATACTGATGCACCTTCACAACACTTCATCCTTTCTGTGCCATTTAGAATACACTCAATAAAATGGGAAAACAGCGCTTCTGTCCCTGGTTGCGTGTTTGATGCAGTCAGTAAGCATCGGGGTCAATACAAATCTGACGCATGCATCACCCTATGATGATTGCTCGTGGCCGAGAATACACGCCTGTCTTCCCCGCCAGATGGCTTGCCTGGAATTCAACGGTTTACGACAACGTCTTGCACTTTACCTGAGACACTACGGTCTTTGGGATCCCTCTGTAGTTTGACCCTGAGGTGAGGGAAGGGGTAGTATGGGCCTTTACCCTGGAAATAGCAGTAAGACACGGTCATGTTTAAAAATGAGTGACTAAACACACACAAATCTGTGGGAATTCCTTTGGATCCCTTCCCCGATTTTCACCTGTCTCTTCTCTGGTCCCGTCTCCGACCGCCCGTCCCGGGGTTTGTCAAACCAGTCAGTCTCTTCTCGTCTCAGGTGGTAGGCTTCAGGGACAGAGAGACACGCACTGCTTGAAAAATCGATCGCGGACTTCGGAGATTCTCCTCTTTAAGAAATTTGCTGGGTTTCACTGGTTCACATAAAGGGGTTTTATAGGCCAGAAAGCCACTTGTGTATGACTGAGATAACCAAAAAAAATGGAGGTAAACAAGGATCTAGGATCTAGGATTAAAGAATTAGTTTTTTTTCCTTGTTCAATGTGACAGGGGTAGAGAATACCAGAAAAATTAAGCTGCTTGAGGGTTGAAAAACTGTCCCTTTATGTTTTAAAAAAGATGGCATGGTTCTAATTTATCATGTGCTTTATTGGAAGCATTGTTTGAAGCATTGTTAAGTATCACCTTACTAGTGAGGCCTGACAAGATATACGTGACCAAGGTAGTGTGCATTTTAGTTGGGATGCGGGTTAATATGTTAGCTGATGGATGACTGGAACATTGAACTGGTACTCTACCATTGGCTGCATCGTCTCTGTTCATAGGCATCTGGGAACCACTTAGGGCTGGAATCAAGGCAAAGCGGTTTACATTGCAAAAGGATTGGGGTCCATAAACAATTATTATTGACAAGCAGTGAGGTTTCCTTCAAGCTAGGCCTAACGCACAAGCACAGGTCTTATAATCTATGCTTCTTTAAACTGCAAAAACACATGAGTTAAAACTTTACTTGTTTGCAAATGCGGTTCAGTCTGTTTCAGCAAAGGAGCCAATTATATGACATATCTGATATGTATAATGCAGATTAAATTCAGCACTTATCACATTATTTTCACATTATTTCTTGTTTCTTCTACTTTCAAGATTTCAAAGCATTGTGGCTGTGGGCTGATTTGTATCTGTCTGGCCACAGTGGTCTCAAGGAGTAGAAAGGGACTGCACATTAAATATCAGTTGGACCATAAATATTCATGCAACATAACATCACAGATGCATCACAATACAAACAATCAAATACTCACAGCAAGACATGCACGTTAACGTCTTATATTTATTACATACTCTCAGTTTTCAGCCTGAGATCATATTTTAAAGCATACAATCATGAGCTACTTTTACATTTACATTGTTATTTGAAAATATTTCAGTGCTGTCTGTACTTTCATTAATCAAAAAAAAAAAAAAAAAAATGCGGCCCTCATAAATATAATGATAAACTGGACATGTATTTTATGTGAGATTTATACACTAGATCTAATTTTACAAATGTGCTGTTCTGTGAGAAATACACAAAGCCCTGGAGGATTGCTCTGTTTGAAGCCAATGAAATGTTTTACCATTTATACAGCTACCAGCCGCACACAGTTCTGATTAAAATTCTGACTGCCACAAGTGAGAAATTGCTATTTGAAGAGGGGAACCTCCCACACAATGTGACTGTGCTGAGCGTTGCCATGCAGTCGATGAAATGGACAACTGTTACACAATATCTGGAACGCAGACAAACACAGTGCATGCAGAAAGAGACGCTGGACCACAATCTACACGACATGCAGGGGGAAAAAAGAGAAAAAAGGCATCCATGCATACAAGGTTTAAAATGATGGTCAACCACAACTGACACCCAGAAGAAAAGAAAAGAAAACATACGTTGGAAATTGAAACATAAAAAACAGACACATGCAACTCTTCATTAAATAAACACATAGTAAATATTTTACACAAGTACACTAAATTCAAGCAAGAGAAACCACAGTCACGCATGGTCAACGATGAAATGTGGGATAGGAAAAATGATGAAATGCGACAAATCTTGTGTTTACCTTCGCTATCTGACATGGTTCCCTGCAAATCATCCATCAGCACATAACCCCTACCCCTCGTTGGTTCTTCCCTGATATGTTGTTGCTGCTGCTGGGAGTCCTGCAATGACAAACAGGAACCAAACTGGTCCCTGGAATCAGCTGAGATGGGTGGAAGAGGCCCTGCAGAGGCACGAGCCATGCCCATAGGCTGCCCAACTGGGCTCAATGGACTCTCCTCTTCAGAGTTCTGGGCAACTATGGGTATGCGTCCACGACCGCTTTGCACAATGGGGAGGCTGGTTGGTTTGGTGCGACCTGAGGGGGTTTGATAGCTCGGCCCATCTCCAGTTTCACCGTCTCCTTTAAGCCTTAGTGAAGAGCTGGAAGGGTCTCTTTTGATAGACAAGTCCAGGCCGTAGCATGAAGTGGGCCGGGATGCGGGCCTTGAGCGGCTACCACTTGGATAGGCAGAGTCCAGTCCTAAACTCTGGCCCAGGTTCAGTGACCCGGCCAAGTTGGCGCCAAGAGTGGACCCAAGGTATTTTTGCTGCTCTGCAATGTTCTTACGAAGCCCAAAGGTGATTTCGTCTTGTAAAAGCCGACTGGACCTTGGAGATGCGCTGGTGGATCCAAGATAGCTGGTATAGTCTGTGTCTAAACCTCTACTGTCTGTAATAGAGGAGTACTTGGAGGATATCTTAGGATCTAACACTGGAGTCTTGTGTTTTTGGTACATCATGGATGCTGGGAGTTGTTTAGCTGCCTGCTTTTCTAGAGTAAGACGGCTGATGCTGTATTTATCTGACTTTGGATAGTGTCTTTGGGAGTAGCTGGACATGCTGGAGCTAGGGGTATAATAGTGCTGTGAGAGACCCGTTAGCTGTTCTAGGCTTTCCGTGCCGCAAGTACTCCTTCTAAATTCTTGCTTTAGCTGCTGCTTTAGGAGTTTCAGTTCATAGGGCTCCTCCATTGTATCCTCCTCATCGGGAGTCTTGCCAAAAGTATGGAGCCTGGAGGTGGACCCCAGATAGTCAGTTGACCCTAGATCTGCAGCACTCCTGCGGAGCAACTTCTCTGCCTTTGCCAGCTCCCTCTCAGCCAGACTATAAGAGGAAGAAAGACCTGTTGAACCCTTAGCCATTTCCGCAGCATCCTCCAGCAGCATGTAACTTCGAGGTGTATGGTGATCTACATCTGTGTAATAGGAGTCAGAGACAGCAGACACTGGACTACGCGGCAGACTTCCCACCTCTAAGGCCCTGAGGTCAAGGTGATTGCCATATTTGTCATACTTGACTCCCAGGTAAGCTGAGGATGTAGAATCAGGCTGGCGGCTAATGACATCATATTTAGTTGCGTCCAGCTCTGAGAGGAGAGCTGCCTGTCGAGCAGCTTTCTGTTGCAATAGGAGCATCTGGTGGTAACTCTGCTGTTGGGAGCTTGTCAGAGAGGGGACGGAAGAGTACATAGAATGAGATGCGTAGGACTGTGGAGTCTGATAAAGGGATTGCTGGTACTGGCTTTGAGGGTACTGGTACTGGGGATATTTTCCATAGTCATGCTTGGTCTGAGGTGGAACAAAGTCATCCAGATCTGACTGGGGAGCAGTTCTTGGACGCTCAAGACCGTGATCTTCAATCTCCTCATCATCACCACCTCCATGGACACCTCTAGTCTCTCTAATATTACTGACCTCGCTGTCTGACATATAGTCCCTATCCTCAGCAACACTCTGTAAATAGGCCCTTTCCCTCTTCTCCCTTTCCTTCAGCAGCATGTCTTTTCTACGATTAATGCCCATCTCCAAATACCTAAGCTTGGCATCAATTTCTTTCTCTTCCTCATCTAGCTCTGCCTGCCTCTTGCGGAGCTTGGAAGACTCACGTTCCACCAGATCTAGCTCTCGATCAATGTCTTGTAGAATCTTAGCACGTGCCATATTTGAATTGCGGCACATTCTTCGGCGGGCAGAACCAGTGCTGTATGCTGTTTGGCTGGTTGTTGACTCTTCTTCTGATGGTGGATTGGGAAGTGTCCTCTTAACCTTCTTTTGAGTGCCTGTTGGTGTACCACCTGAGCCTTTCCCCTGTTTGTAATTGATTGACAACAAGAAAAAAAAATCTTAGAGCCAAAGAACCACATATTATCATATTATAAACAATATTAAGGTCTGCTTTGAAAACTGTTGTCATACTTAAAAGAAAGGCATTGTTTTTGCTTTAATGACAGTATAGAAGTAAACCGCTAGTGTTTGATTAGCTACTTACAGTGTAGTTCTCGCCTTGCTGGGTGCTTGGCCTTTCTTCACCTGTTGGACTCATGGGCTTCGGGTCAGACATAGATCTTTGCATGGCTTTTGGTCCCTTAGGACTTCCTGCGGAAGGTTTTGAGGGATCCTCACTTCCTCTTAACCTCTGTGGGCTAGTATCACCAAGGGATTTCTCATAGGACACAAACTCAAGGGATTTGCTAGGGGATATACAGGGGGATACAGGAGAATAGAGCACTTTAGGAGATTTGGGGGCTTGAAGAGTTGACGAATCACCTTTGGTGCTACTAGACTGGCTTATTTCTAAGGGAGTAGGTCGTTTTATCGGTGAAGTCAATTCAGAATCTGAAAACTCCATCCTGGTATCCATTCTAAGGTTTCCCTCTGTGTCTGTTTGAATAGATATCTCAGTGTGGGCTTGAAGTGCCATATCTGACTGCCCTCCCCGATCACCTCTTGCAGTGCGTGGCCGGCTTTGTCTGCTTCTAGTCTGAGCTTCCCATTCGTCTTGATCTTCATCATCAGTCTGCACACAACTGTCAACACTCTTTTTAACACTTCTCTTTTTTCTGCCTGATGCATATGCTTTGCTGACTGTCTCATCTTCTTCATCTGTCTGGCAGCCACTATCTGTGATTTTTCTCGCCAGCACTGTGCCATCAGGGCCTAACACAATCGCCTCTTGCAAGCCATGTCCTGGCATGTCTCCTCCTGGGTACATCTGACGAAGCTTTTGTTCTTCCAGTTGCTGTCTAAGTTGCTCCTGAAGTCTCTGAATCTGTTCAAGCTGCTGCTGCTGTTGAGCATATGTCTCTTTCTGCATCATAAGGTGTGCCTGTCTTTCCTCTTCTTGTTGGGTCAGGATTTGTTGCTTCATAGACTGCAGTTCCTCTAGTTCCTTCTGTACTAGTAGCTGCTCTTGTTCTCGGAACCGCTGAATCTCATGGCGCTCCCACTCTAATTCCTCAGCTAGGCGCTGTTGCTTGAGCTTCTCCATCTCTAACCTCTCACGCTCCGCCTGATACTGGCCATCCCCAGGAACCATGGGTGAAGACAATGCCTCCAGTGACGCAGCTATGGCCTCCAAGGATGCATCTGTGTAAGAATCAAGGGATAAAGAGGTTGCAGCTCTGGATACAGCCAGAGCAGTAGTAGTGTCTCCCCTAGAGATTTCTAGATTGAGTGGAGAATCCTCCTGCTCTTCTGTTGCAGCAATGGACAGGTAACTGTGTGATCGTGTGAGAGGCAAGTTCTCAAGGTTGGACAGGGACGGCATTGTGTCACTGGTATGCATACCCGACAGGGTGTTGTATGATGTGCTAAATATTGAGCCAGGCTGGGTTGTAATGGCATACGTAGAAGGTATGGGTGCAGCAACCGATGAATACACCACCCCATTTGATGACCTCAAGACACTGCTTGTGCCAAAAAGTGTCCCAGTGGTACCCGTGACTCTCGTTTGGGAAAAGGGTGGGATTTTCATTCCCGAGTAGGTCCCTTTCTTGGAGTAGTCAACAGCTTCACCTGTCAAAAGTCAAAAATATCAGTTGAATCCAAATAATTGAGACTTATTCAATGTAAAGCAAGCCATGTGCGTCCAGGTTTTGAAAACGGCGGAAAAAAGGTGAACAAAAATCTTTTTGAGTGCAATAAGCATACACATGTATGGTGACAGCATGCAGGCACGTGCAAAAATATCCAAAGGGAAATTAAAAAGTTGCATGCAAAAATAATAAAAAAAGCAAAACAAAACCAAAATGTCACATTAGCCATGAATGAGTGGTGGCAATTCATAGTGACATTTAAGTGACAGGTCGGCGATGTCACTCCACTGACCTGCATCTGAAATCTTTCCAGAAGTAAGATCTACTGCACCATCTGTGGTGCCACTGAAATCATAGCTGTTCTTACTTTTGTAAAAGAACAAGCCTGCCTCTGCCAGGTTGGTGTCAGACATCGATGGTTTGATTCCACCAAATCCTCTCATGCCATATGGTGAGCGGTCATACTGATAATGATCATCACGATATCCAAAACGGTCTTCAGGCAGTGGTGTGGTAGGCTGTTGACTTGTGCAGCTTCCTGCAAATGGGAGCTGGTACACAACATCACAACATACAGCTCTTTTCCCAGCAGTCAGGTCAACAGGTTTGCCATCATCATCTGTGACTACAGCTGTGGCCACTTCTGCAGAGGCTGTATCAATTGATACTACGGTATTGAATGGTTTTGTGGTGCTAAGGTCCACAGCTCCTGCAACTGTGGATGTTCCCGTTGTTAATCCATTTGCAGCACTTGCAACTGAAGTAGGCGCAATAGTGACAGGGGCTGTCTGGAAGCTTCCTCCACCTGTACTTGAGCTAACAGAGAGGTTGATAGGGATTTCTGCACCGGCATGAAGAGAGGGCTGAGAATCAATGGGTCGATATATAATCTGAGAAACAGGCTCAAATGTTTTGTTTTTTGTGAGCTGAAGGGGCACAGATGACATTTGAGAGGTCTCTAAATTGTTACTTTGCTGGATTGTGGCAGCACAGGTCACAATGGTAATGCTATCAGTTACAATAGACACGGTGGATGATTCGGCACTGAGGTTTACAACAGGGGACTGCACCGCACTGCTCAGACGATTTGCATCTGTTGTGAGAGACTCACATCTTGAGTCAGGGCTGGCAGATAGATCGACACCATTCTTGCCTGATTCTGAATCTACCTTCATAGTCCGAAGATCGACAACCTCAAAAGGTTGGAAGACCTGCGCATTTTGTGCTGGCACTTGAACTTTGGGTTTCTCCTGCGAGATTGGGACACCATTCGCTCTAGGTGCTGGCACTGGTGGAGCTGTCCTTTCGTGAACAACAGAGACTGTTGTCCTCTGGACCTCTGTGGTGACCACTTGGGAAATGACATTAGGCATGACAACAGGGGGCTCAGCTGATGCAGATATAGCTTCAATTATGTGACAAGAACTTGAAACATGTTTTTCTGGGCCACAAATCTCTTGACTTTCAATTGATTCTGTTACACGAGTGTATGCCAGAGGGACCCTGGATGTTTGAGGAGGAGTTGATTGTGAATACTGCTGTGGATATTGCTGAGGTTGAGGCTGCGATTGGTAATAACTTTGTGGATGAGGCTGGTGTAGGGGAGATGACGGCTCAGGGCTGGAAGGGGCTTGAGTTGAAATTGTTTCAACTGGGGAGCTGGGCTGAGATGGAAGAGTGATGACCACGTATGTGTCACGAAGATTGCGGGCATATCTTGGAGAAGAAGGAGACTTTGGTGAGGGATGAGCAGGCTTGATCTCAGAGGAGGGACTCAAATTGAGTGATGTATCAGTTGGACCTGTGGGAAGTGCCGTTGGTCTTTGTGGATGTGGGGCACGGGCTGGTGAAGAGGGTTGTGAGCCAGGCTTTGGTGCAATTGGTGGTTTAGGACCGTGCCCTGGTCTGGTATCCCCAACAGCAATGGGAAGAGATGGCTTTGGAGGAACAGGTGGGGGGACATGAGGTTTGTACATGGGAGTGATTGCCTGTCTTGCTGATGGTCCCTGGTCTGCAGTGAAAGCCTCTTGTCTCATTTGAGTAGCTGGTGCCTGAGATGGAAGTGGGACTGGAGGTTTCCTTGGAAAAACACTTGGTTTTGGAGGGGTTGGAGGAGGCAGTGTTGGCACAACAGGTGCGTCTGCCTTTTCCTGAGAATTAGCCCTCATCAGAATGCTTGGTTTAGGAGGCACAGGTGGGGCAGTCGACACTACACTAGGAATACCGGGTGTGTACTGAGGAACTGTTGGCAAGGGTGTCACACTGGCAATAACATGCGCCTGTGTTCTTTGGGGTGCACCTGATAAATCAACAACATCAGTCTGGGATGACGTGATTATGGTGGTTTCTTGCTCAGAAACCACAGTCACAGGTGTAGTTTCTGTTTCCGATACTGCAGATGTTTCTTCTTCCTTCTTGTTCATATTTTCCTCATCTGATGACAATTCTCCGGAAGAGCACTGGGTCACTCTAAGGTCAGGGATCGGGTGAAGTGCCCTTCTCACAGCAGTACCTTCAGCCTCAGGCTCCTGTTGAGTTGGGCTTGTTCCAGGAGTTAGAACTCTCTTCATCAACTCTTCATAGGCAGTGTCCGCGTCCAACAATGGTTTTCCATCTTTGCCTATTGTTACTGCACTGCTCTTGGTAACGGTATTCTCAGCAGGATGCAGCACAATTTCAGGGCTTGAGACTTCTTTCTTAGGCTGCATATTCTGATATTCCTGCTCGAGCTTCTGAAATTCTTTTCGCTTCTTGATCATGTCTTCATATACTTCATCTGGGGATCTTAGCTTCTTTGGCTCTGCTGGAACAACAATCTTCTCTCGCTCGCCCACATCAGGTACTGAATTGTCAATAAGAGAGGCGTAGGCATAGTCTTCAATGAGCATGCCTCCATACAGGGTCTCTTTTCCAGGCTCAGTCTTGCCTGTGTCAAACGTAGGAGAAGTAGCCCTCAGCATAATTTCCTCATAGGCCTCATCGGCTGATTTTAGAGGCTTTTTCTGTTGTTTGTTTGTGTTTTGTTCATCTGTTGGAGAGTGGAGAGACACTGACGTGGGCAGCCGATAGGTTTTCTGGACAGCTGCAATCTTTTCTGCATTAATTTCAAATCCTTCTGGATCTGATTCAATACTGGGAGAGAAATCAGAGCAAGATGATCGTCTGATCTCCTCCATTTCTGCCTCTTGTCGCAATTCCTCAGTCGGGGAGGCATCTTCAATTGGAGACAGGTTACTCGGTGTGGTTTTTGAGTGATCCCGCCTTCGTTGGGCTCGCATCTCCTCTTTGTCTTTCTTTGATTTTTTCCCTGAGCCCTTTTGCTTTTCTTGTTCCTTAAGGAGCTCCTCTTCTTCCCTCAACTCTTCTTCCTCAGAGGAATCTTCAATAGTTGGCAGCATTTGACCTGGCTGTCTATGTTTGGCTTTCCGATGCTGTTTACCCTCTCCAGCACGAATATGGCTGGGACTACTACTATCACTGTCTTCATCGAGTGATGAAAGAGATGTTGGCGATGTCCCTGGAGTAAAACTGGATGCGTGCAGACTGGATGAGCCCTCACCTCTGGATCGATCATCTGGAGAGTCGGTGAGGCACTCCATCTCAGGCTCTCCATCGTCATTAGGAATTCGAATAGGACTGCTTGTTGCATTAAGCTCCATAGTTTCGAACTTCCGAACTGCAGTGCCAGTTTTCTCTTCTTTTAGGTCTTTCTCCAGTTGTTTGTCTATGTCAGGCTTATCAAGACAGCCCTTTAGGACCTTATCCTCGTCATCATCTGGGCTGATAGTACTTCCCTTGGAGAGCTTTCTTGCTTTCCCTGATGTGCTCCTCTCAACCGCTGTCTTCTGCTCCTTTTGTTTCTTCTCATCCTCTCTGATCTTTCGCCTTATAAGATTTTCCTCATCCGATGGGGAGACGTCCTCATTTTCACTCATTTCCATGATCTGTTTTCGAATGAAGTCTTCATCATCACCCGACATCGGACTCTCTTTGCCAAAGCTTTCACTGCTGTCGTCCAGGGAATCAGCTCTGATGTCCATCGGCACAAGGAGCTTCTTCTTCGCTGCAGCTTTGGCATTCTTCTCAGAGAGTTCCCGGTCCTCTTCTGAACTCGGCGAGTCCGGCGAGAGGGGAAGTACCTCTAGTTTGCGTCTGGCCTTTAAAGTGTCTGTAAGCTTCTCTTCGTCTGCTTGCTTTGTGCTTGACTTGGCCTCCAGGATGGGAAGGACTGTGCTTTCCAGCTTGGCAAGGTCTGATGGGCTGGTGGGACTGCCCTCCTTAGCAGCCCTCTCGGTTTCTTTAAGCTCCTTTAAGCTTTGCACCGTTTTCACCTGTGGGTTTAAAAATCAGACAGACAGAGTTACTTTGGTTATTTTTCAAAGAAAGTACTTGAGTAAGAATAAAAAAGGGTGCTTTCAAATCTGGATAGACTTGAGATGTTCCTCTGACACAACAGGCAACAAAGGGCCTTTATGTGTGCTGCCTAGCAACAGTAGCCAAATGATTGTCAGCACAAACAATGTTTTCTTGTACCTTTATGCGTCGCATGTCACTGTTTGACAGCCAGCATACAGCCCCTCTCTTTTATTAACTACTCACAATTATATAAAGTTTGCTGTTTTGTTTGCAACGTGCTAAATATGTGAAAAATGTTGCGTTCATCCATCCAAATGCAGAAGATGAAGGCTTTTTCAGCTCCTCGCCGCACCTTCACTCACGACTCGGAGCAAGCCAAATGCAAAACAACTGAAAAAAATAAATAAGTATGCACATTGCTTTGGAACAAATCATCTGTCCAGATGTGAAAGCAACCTAAAACTAGTACACACACACACACACACACACACACACACACACACACACACACAAACTGTGTGCACTGTAAATTGCAAATAAATAGTGTTAAGGAGATGCACAATAAGTGTTAAGGAGAAGTAGTAACTGTTTTATTTAAAGAGTTTAGACAATTCGGATTGAATGGAACTTGTTGTGCAATGTTTGAATTTTGTGGTTCGACAACACAATGCTATTTGCTACGGTCACCTCATCGACTCCACCACCACCATCAGCGGGCTGTGGGCTCTGCGTGTTCTCCTCCTGTGGGCCTTTTTCCTGCTGGCTAGCTACAGGGACTAGGGGGAGCTCAGCTTCTGCTACAGCTACTTCAATGACAGATACAGATTTATTTCCGCCAGCCGCCTCTGACACGCCGGCGCCCTCCCTCGATTCTGGGCTTACGTCAACCTGGACATCAGTGGCGGCGGCAGCAGACACCGCATTACATTCCGCTAACGACGACACAGGTGTCTGGATTTGACTGTCGACAGGTTGTGACTCTTCTTTGTGGACTTTTTTATCCCCTCCAGTAGCAGTCTCTCTTTGTTCCTCGGGTTCTCTCTTGCTGTGATCTGCAACCGTCTCCTTCTTCTTTTCGTCGCCATTTTCAGGGACAGGCGCCGTTTCCTGCGGACAGCACGTCTCCTCGGCGGTGCCGACGCCTGATGCCATCTGTCCACTCGGCGCCAACTGCCTCCCACTGACCTTTTCTTCGGATGTTGCCGGTGACTTGTCACATTCGTCACCTGCTCTCAACGTTCCGCCTGCACTCGTCTGCTGTTCCTCTCTCTGGCCCACGCCCTCCTTCCTGTCTGCCTCTCCTGAAATGTCTGACTGCGCTTTTTCTCCTACTGTTTCTCGTATCTGTGTCTCATCTTCGGGGATCGCTCCAGCAACAGCCGAAGCAAGCTCTTCTGTTTTTTCCGATTCTTTTTTCTCCGTCTCGTGACCGAATCTCTCTGCTTCAGTAGAAGGTTTCGGACCTGATTCAACTCTATTAACCTCCTCCTCCTCTTCCTCCCTTGGAGGTTTCTGGTCACTCGCCTTCACTGCCGTTTTCTCTTCAGTTGCTTCTTTTGTCAAAGCTTTTTCTTTGTCAGCTTCCAGTCCCTCAGCTGCATCCTCCACGGCTCCATTACTTCCAGCTTTGTCTTCATCACACGCATTGCCATTAGATGATTCATTCTCGGCTGCTGCCTCCTGAACAGCACTCTCTTCAATAATTTCTTGTTCTTCAGCGGTTTTCTCCTTGGCATCCCTTTCTTCAACGGCTGACGTTGTTGCTTTCATTTCAGCTGATGTTCCCATGTCTGGGGCCCTCTGAGGTATTTCCTGCTGGGCCACTTCACCTGCGGGGGGAACTTCCTCGATCGGAATTTCACATTCAGCTGTGGCGTGCTGCTCTGTTTGCTCCGGCACACTGGTGTCCTCCGTTTGCGAAACAGGAAGTAGTTTTTCTGCTGGGGCAGCGGGTGGACAAAGCGGTTCCTCTCCTCCAACATTGAATTCAATCTCCTTTGCTGGTCCTGAGCTAGGATGATGGATTTCTGACACTGCTGATGAACTTTCAGATTGCTCACACTTAGCCACCTCCTCTTGCTGGAGAACAGCGACTTCACCGTCAGCAGTAGGTGCTTTATCTCCATCAGCATCAGCCAGAGGAGGCACAGCGCCCTCTATGCTTTTTTGCTCTTGTACTTTTTCTCCTGAATCAACCTCTTTTACAACAGTGACTTCACCTTTCACATCAGGAGCGGGAACATCACAAGCATCACTCTCAGCAGGAGCGTCTACCTGTCTTGAAGTAACTGCTGTGTCTTCTAAATCTTGTTGTGTTTCTCCCACTGTTGGACTTTTACATTCTTCTAACTGAGAATTCTGGTTTGACCCCCCAACTTCCACTTCTGCTGCTGTCTGCTCTTTTTCCATTGTGGCTGCTGTGTCTGGCTTTGGATCGAGTTCAGCAGGAAGTTCCTGCGAGTCCATTTCGGGGCTCAACTTTTGTTTTGGTTCTATTGAATTTTCCGTCTGGTCTGGAAGCTTATCCGGACAGGGGTCCACTTTGACATCACCTGTCGGATGAGACACAGCCTCAATCTTTGGCTCTATTTCTGGCTTGGCAGGCCCTGAATCCGTATCAGTTGTCGCATTTTGCGGTTCACTCTCCACAGCCGGCAAAGGCTTCTCGGAGTGACTCTCTTCTTGTTGACCTGCTGGGGAGTTCGCGACAGAGTCACTATGTTCCTGCTGCTTGACATCAGAAGACTCTGCCTTGGAGCAAGTTTGTTTTTCTACCTCCTCCTCACAGCCAATCTGTTGTTGGACTTTGGGGATTTCAGCGGCAGTTGCACCTTGTGTCTGCTGATCAGTGTCAACAGGCACAGACTCAGGCTGCTCTGGCTGCTCTGGCGCTGCTTTCTCAGTGCTGCTCAGCTGTTGCTCCACCGGGATCTCAGCGCTACTCTGGGATTTGCTCTCTGAATTTGGAGCCTCAGACCCAGACTTGGGTTGAGGTAATGGTTCTGCGCGCTCACTATCGCCAGGTGTTTCCTGAGGGGTAGGTTCAGGTATGGGAAGTGGATGTTCGGGTGTGTGTAAGGCGGGTGTGGGAGTGTCTGGTGTGGGCACTACCTTGGCATCAGGGGCCCTTGGGGTCGGGTCAGCTGCTTCGACTACAGGTTTGCTATCTACAGCGGCTGGGGCAGGGGCGGAGGAGGGAGCGGGAACGGGAGCAGGGGGTTGCTTCTTCGGGGAAGCAACTCCGGCAGGAGGTGGTGCGGCTCCAAGTTGGCCAGACGTGGCTCGCTGGGTCTGACAGTTGAGGCAAAGCCATTCCTTCTGCAAGGCAAAGAGAAGGAGAAGGCATGCTGAATGATTATAAACTCTCAGAACAACATGCAGGGGTTGTTTGGGATTAGGATGCACAGCTAGCTTAACTCAAACTGTAAACGATATGTGTTTAATTTATAAAGTTGATTAAAAAAAAAAAAAAAAAAAAACTTCCAAAGTTCCTAAATTTGCAAGCACGCGTAAAATCATAGACGCTCCATCTGAATTTTGGTGCCCATCATGGAAATACCAACTACTTGTGCATTACTCTTAACTAGAGTTAAATTGCACTTTCCTTGTCACATTTGCATCAAGACGTTGTAGTTTTTGCACAGCATATGCACCAACACAAACTGGCACCCTGCAAGTTCTCCACAACCCTCCTGTGAGGAAGCACCGATTGAATCGGACTGGATGATTACTGTAAAATACAATTCAGGCTCGACCACTTTGGCTACCTATGCTAATGTTAGCACGGACCTTTGTGCTTCACTCATGGCTATTCATTGTGCGCTGCCCTTGCGGCTGAAGGCGTGACAGTGCGACATCCCTTTCTACTGCGCACTGCTAGTTCTTTTGCATACAGCTCCTTTAATTGAACATAAAGAGCCTATGAAAACATTTGACCGAATGTACCTCACTCCTAGCCCCCAGAATTTGACACACATATGTGGAACCAGGCAACTAGCAATGACTTTGTCTTCTATTTCAAAATAAGCTCTTGCATTTGGGACAGAGAGGCAGAGAGAGAGAGACGGGGCCCATGCATAATGCATGGTAATGGGACAGGGGCTTTCCGGTGCATGTCAGCGTGGGTTGGGTGGCTGGCGCAGACATTTCATGGAGCCGACTTTGGCGGAGACATTATTTCTGAGCGCATGTCTGCGTCAATGATCGATGGCCGTGTCTGTGGCATGTTTAAAACATAACGGCGGTGCACACAGAGAGCACGCCTCGGCGTTGGCAGCTCTTCTACTGACGTACTGAAGTGCAGGAGGGGGAAAAGCTGAAGGACGGTTTTCTGCACCTCTCAATGTAAAAGCTGCACAAACTACACCCGGGGACGCGGCCGTTAGCTCCCCCTGCTAACGGTGCAGCGGATTGCGACGATACGGGAAAAACAAACGTGCTGCCGACGCAGCTTCTTTCAGCCAGTGATGCTGCACGTTCGCCTGGTGAGGAAATTAAGGGCCGAGTCAGTCAATTGCGGAATTGTTTATGCATGTTGTGGCGCAGCAAACAAAACAAACACAAACGCACAACCCAGCCGATGTAGAGCAATGAGGCGTAAAACGCACACAGGTCATCATCCGGGGTGGAGTGGAGGAAGGCTGTTGTCAGCGTGTTTCAAGCCGTATTCACACACACATACACACACACACCATCGCACCGACGCCTGCGACACCCACTCCCCGCCCACTGAGGCTCGACAGGAGGGTTTATGCTAAAACTCTGTTTTCCGGCGGCGGCGGCGGCGGCGGCGGCGGCGGCGGCGGGAGATTCGGCTGCCTGCACGTTAAGTCGTGCAGCAGACAAGTCAGGGGAGGAGACAGAAGGAGAGTGGGGGAGAGGAGGGGCGCTGGATAAATAAGGCATGAGCAGCCGTGTTCCCATCAGGAAGGCAGACCAGAGAGAAATGACACGCCGGCGTGCGCTCACCTGATGAGGAAGAGCCTTGCAGAACTGGCTGTGTTTTGCTTTGGGATATTTTACCAAAAAAATACTGAAGTGTCTTTAGGAACGAAAAGGAACCAAAATTCTCTAAAAGGATGAATTGAGAAGAAAGCCGGCCATCAATGTGTGTGTGTGTGTGTGTGTGTGTGTGTGTGTGTGTGTGTGTGTGTGTGTGTGTGCGCGTGTTGGCACCCGAAGAACGGAGAATTGCTGGAAGAAAACTGTGAGTCAGATGGTCTGTCAGCACCTCCAGAGGGGCCGGCCCATCCACGGCGCCGCGGCAGAGTGACCAGGGTGACCAGAGTGACCACCGTGTCTGACATCAATTACCCTAAAAATTCCCATCAGGTGTATTAAACGACTTCCTGCCCCGCCGCTCGCTCGCTGACGGGACTCTGGCAGCTTTGCCACCCACAAGCGTCCATCACTTGCACTTTTACCTTCAAACTCAAGAGAAAAAGTAAAGAGCTGCTGCGCGCCAACGCCCCAAAGTGCCAGTTCTGACTTTAATCCATCATACTGTTTAGGCTGTGAAACCCTAAAAAATGAGGCGGGTCGAGCGAGCGGCCGGCGTGATGAACGACCGCTATGGACGTCCTCACAAAAAGACTAACTGACAAAGTCGCTCATCAGCCAAAGTCAAGTCAAGGAAGGAAGCTGATTGGCTAATGGAATTCACTGCACTTTCAAATTGAAAAAGCCACCTACCGTTGCTTAGAGCTGGAGGCCGAAGTTAAAATCTGTGCCAGGTGACTTGGCAAACTTGCCTTGTGTATTTTGTATTTTATTAAACACAGAGCAAATCTATCCAGCTGCGAGCTTTTTTAAAAAAAAAAAAGCAGCCTATTGTGTATTTCTGTCTGACAGCCAGAGCAGCGAAGATGATTCATAAAAGCAGGGCGGTGATGATGGTGGTGGAGGGAAGAGGAGGGATGTGTGTGTGTGTGTGTGTGTGTGTGGGGGGGGGGATAGTTCTGCTTGGATCGCCGTCTTATGGGCACGTTTTCTGGCGTCACATGCGCCGAAGCCGCCGACGAAGTGACACAGAGTGGCGGCGGCGGCGGCGGCGGCGGAGAAAAGTCACGAGGCCCGAGGGAAAGGAAGTGACAAGTCGCTGTCTCCTCCCACGCGAGCGTTCCTCAAACACGAGCTGCCGCTGCGACGACCAATGAGGACGGGCCGAGGCGTTTCCACCTCCTCTCCGAAAAACTTCCCTCCCTCCAAGGACACGGGAGGGGCGGGGGAGGGGAGGGGAGCGAAGGTCGGCCGAGGCTCTTCGATTAAGACAAAGGGAATCCTTCAAAAGGTTTTACCCATCTAATTTTAGAAAGCGGCTGGCACGGAGGGCGGAAGAACAAGGGATAGAGGAGGAGAAGAAGCGGGAGGGATGGATGGATAACCAGGGGGTGAGAGGAAGGGGAGAGGAAACAGGAGGAGGCGTCTGAGAGGGGAACACGGTGAGGCAGCAAAACCAAAAAGTGGATGAAAAAGAAGAAGAAGAAGAAGAGGAAGAAGGAGGAATGTGTTCCGTTGTCACTGAATGTGACGCAAACAGCTTGACGTGCCAACAGGCTTAAAGTCAGCGGCCCGCAAATCTGTTGATCGACTGCCAGGAAGGGGAGATGGAAAGAAGTAGTAGTAGAAGAAGAAGAAGAAGAAGAAGAAGAAGAAGAAGAAGAAGAAGAAGAAGCTGCGGTCGTGATGACGAGCCAAATAAAAAGAAAAAAAAAGAACTCGATTAATCTCCTTAATTTCCTGCTCTTCACTTTTATGACTCGAAGCTCGCAGCCACAGGAGCTCCACAACGATACGGGCCGATGGGTCGGAAACGGCGGCAGGGCCTCAGCCAGCAAGAGTGCTGACATTTAGGATGGTGAAGGCTCGTCACGCTCGCCCGTGCGTCCGCCGCAGGGTTGACAAACTGACACGAAACTGCGTTTTAGAAACCGATCTCGAGGTTTGTTGTTGGACAGAAACAGTGTTTCCAGTGTCTGGAAGAGAGACCTTTAAATCCCATCCACTCCCATCCGAAAATGTGCAAACTAATGTCAAAAAACCCTGGTTCATTCTTGCAGGATGTTAAAATTTGTACTATTCCAGATATTTCTCCAGCCTGTAGGTGCCACTGCAGTGACTCAGAGTTGTGAGTCACCAGAGCTAAAGCAAAACGTAACAGTCAGATAGTCACGGTCCGCAGCGCCCGGAGGGGAGTGCGGATCATGTGACACCACCTCTCCTCCGCCTTCGGGCTCCGACTTCCTGCCGGAGCTTCTCCAGAGTGTCTGCCTGAGTCTCTTCTGTCCTCCTGCAGCAGCCCACATTTCATCTGCCCGTCGTGGGCGCCTCACTTCCATCACGGCTCTGTGTGCTTTGGATCAGGAGGCGGCTGCCGTTTTTTCCCCTCTCAATTTAAACTCAAGTTTTTTCTTTTTTTGCACCTTTACCGATTAAATCTGCAGGAATTAACAATGGCAGTTTCCATGTATACGCACATTGAATGTCTTCTCTGCTGGGTAAATCTGCCTTATTTCAAGGATTTCTTAACGCAGAGAAATTGGGGCTGTACTGTACAGCCTGTTTTCACATTTCTTTTAATCTGTGATCTTGGACCTCATTAAGTCAACATAATTCAGCAAAAGTCACCGTCGTCAACCTGGGGGGGGGGGGGGGGGGGCGGCGGCAGAGGGGGGAGGGGTGGTTGGGGGTGGAACAGCCTCTGCTAACTACATGGATCCTGCGCCAGAATGTGTGTGTTTGTCTTCTCCCGGGCGTCTGTGCGTCCCAGCCTGCCTGCTCGTCATCATCAGTGTTCAATGCTGGCACGCACGCATACCACATACACACACACACACACACACACACACACACAGACACTCACACACACACACACACACAAACACACACACGTTGTCTTGGCTCCATATCCTCCTCTCTCCTTCTCTCACTCCCCTCAAACCTGCCCCCCTCTTCTTGGCATTAAAGGCTAAAAAGGAGAGAACTGGAGATGATTCTGCTGAAGGGCTGCAGGGGGAGCCGGCGGACGCTTCATTTCAATTATGGTGCTTTCCAAAACAATGACAAACCACTTGTCATTGCTTGAAGACGCTTCAGGAGCTGGCAGAGAGAAGGAAATTAGGGCTGTGTGTGTGTGTGTGTGTGTGTGTGTGTGTGTGTGTAAGAGAGAGAGAGAGAGACCCCTGAGGCAGCGAGGAAGCCTCCCCAGCAACGCACAGCGCAAGCGCAAAAACACCTTAACATCTAAAAATACCAGCGTCCTCCCTCTCCGGGGCGGCCACCGGGCGAGCGACGCATTGCCGAGAGAAGCTTTTTAAAAAGGCGGAAGCACACAAAAGACACAAAGGAGACGGAGAGCTGCCCCGCAGTGGCTCCTGTTCTCCCCCCTTTTGTGGATCGGTTGGGCGGCTATTCTTGTATGTTTTCAGCCAGCTGGGCGAGAGAGTGGCGGCAGAGATGCGAAGCGCCCGATACACGGTGACCCGGAACTTATCGCCATGGAATTTGGAGTATCAGGAAACAGAGGTCCAAATAAAACCCTTTCCCATTCCCAGGGCTGGAAATAACAAGAGTTGAGCAGCTTCCTAACAAATTCTGGACACCGGGTGATCGGTTTTGCAGTATCTTCCAACATACTGTGCACTAGAAATGTACAAGTTCTGCTCAAGACCACCTGCAGGTCTAAAACAGGTGTGAAATACCAGGATGAGCAACATTCTACGGGATGTAAATGGTAAAAAAACACAGAAAAACGGAATTCGGGGATGCAAAAAATATGTTTGAATCCACAATGCGACGACTATGTAAATAAGAGAACCAGCGCCCACCAGGCCGGCTTCCTGCTTGCAACGTGCCCATGCCTGGTGCTGCGTGTGTACGACTGTGAGGGGAAGCGTTTTATCGGGGCGCAGCAGCAGCCGCAGCCACAGCAGGGTGCAAAACTGTGGCCGACCGCTGCCATTTGGTGTGGAGGTCCACAGAATATCAACTAAGGACGGAGGACACGAGTA
The DNA here is from genome assembly GCF_046127955.1 of Nelusetta ayraudi. Lineage (NCBI taxonomy): Eukaryota > Metazoa > Chordata > Actinopteri > Tetraodontiformes > Monacanthidae > Nelusetta > Nelusetta ayraudi. The sequence continues at coordinate 3,125,390 of NW_027466077.1, forward strand.
AAGCAGTAAAAGCAGGATGCAGCCACACTACCAAAAGAATAACACACACACACACACACGCACACGCACACGCACACGCACACGCACACGCACAAACGCGTGACAAACACAAAATCAAATAAAATCGAAGTTCTGGATATTCCTGGAATTTAAAAAAATATATCTTTGTGACCTCATAAAGGGCACTGACAAGTCTCTCCCAGGTCAGTGACATCTATCGCCTGCTGCACTTTCCAGAAATCAGCCCATTGTGATGTCACAAATGGCACGGGGTTAGTAGCACTGCAGCCCAGCCATGTGTTGGCTCCGCCCACCTGAGGCCGTCCTTTGCAAACACGTGGAAGGTCGGTCCAACAAAGCTTTTCTTTCCTGCAGCAAGCTGTAAACAGAGGGCTAAATCCAACATGTTTCTGAACGTAGCACAGGTCTGCTACCAAGAGCATGGGACTGAAAGCTCCGAGGAACGACATGCAGTGGGTCGTTTAATCGAGATATTAAAGGACCCGCTTCCTCTCTGGACTTCACCCCTGTTCAGCTGCTAACTCTGACCCCCTTTTCGCGGAAGGCCCCTTCCGACGGGAACACTCATTAGTGAATAAGGGCGACATGACACGGAGACTGTGCCGCAGCGAAGGAAAAAAAAAAAAAGACAGAATACCGCCGAGTAGCGCTCGACACGGACGCACGTTTACAGACTTCCCTCCCTCCGACATCAAAGCCAGTCAGCCTGCAGCAGCAGCAGCAGCAGCAGCAGTCTGAGCAACGGGGCGAGGGCGACGCGGCCGAGGACACAGTGTTTAAGGCAGGATGAGCGCAGGGAAAGCACCGGCATTAAGCCCGTCTCCTCTAAGCCGGCGGGAAGACAGGAAAAGATTAAAGGATACGAGGCTGGAGGAAGTTACAGGGGGGCAGGAAAAATAAGTGAGAAAAAAAGAGGAAACAGGTGGGGGGAGGGGGAGGAGGGAGGAGGGCGAGCGGAGTGGCGGAGCGACGCCGGGGTCGAGCCGCGGAGGGAAACCAAACAACAACCCGTCGCCCTTTCAATCCCTTTAGGGGGAGACGGATTAATGTTGCGCATGCACACGTGTGGACGCCGTCACTTTAGGAGCCCGTTAAAGGGGGAGGAGCAGCAGCAGCGGCGGCGGCGGTGGGTGGATTTCCAACCGCCCGCCTGCGTCACAGAAGGGGTTACTCAACGGCCTCCAATATAAAATATGCAGCACGGTCTTTAAACACACACACACACACACACACACACACACACACACACACACACACACACACACATACAAATCAGGTATGCATCCTGTGAGCCACTCCTGTGAGTCAGCAGTTGGACCCCCGCTGGCGGCTGACGTCACGGCAGACAATAGTGGCACAGCGCAGGGCAAGAAGGTGAGACCTTCTGTGCTTCTTTCCTGCTTCCGGATTTATTCATAAAGCTCCGTTCTGTGACTGCTTTTGATTAGATTACAACTGACTGTTTGACAAGTGGGGTTTTCTTTCTCATGTCACAGCGCTCCGCTCTACTCGGTGCTGCACAGTATTTCTTTGTATCGGATCCTGTGAAATCAGACAGTCTGTGTATTCAAATCCACTTTGTCGATGCAGGGGTTGTTTTTTATTGCCATGTATTGTGTATTGTTTTGTTTATTTTCCACTCATAATTACATCTATACGTGCCAGGACTGGAGTCCAAGACAAGTTCCCTCAAGGGGATTATAAAGAGTGTGGCACAGTATTTTATTGGACACAAGCTTATTGCGTTTATTACCTTTATAAAAAAAAACAAAAAAAAACAAGGACAAAACAAAGCTCTGAGTCCGGAGCCGAGACAGCGTGCAGAAGACAGATCTATAAACGATTCAGTCATCCATCCATCCATCCATCCATCCATCCATCCATCCATCGCTCCACTACGAACCTAATTAGATTTTTTTTCTCCATGCCTGACTCTCAATTAACCGCGTAATTCAGCTCATCATTATTCAGCCCCAGCCGGTGCAATCAGGACCTGCAGGAATGGACAAGACACCTAATGGACTCTGTAATGGCGTCTGTGTCAACAGCAGACGGTGGCCATCTTGAAATTCCGCTGACGCGAAAAAACAAAACAAAAACAACAACTGAAACGTCCTCAAACGCCGCTAGATGAATAAATGAAGGCGCCAGTCGGGTCTTTTTGCACGTTTTCCTGCGGGAATTACGGTGTGGGAGCCTTGCCCAGCATGCCTCTGTCACGTGCTGCGGAAGCAGCGGGCGCTCAGAGAGCCAGAAATACACCGCAGATTAGCGGCAGCTCGGGCTAAGCTAGCGGCTAACAAAGCGAGCCAACACGTGAAGGCCGGGATCGGACAAACGTGATTTTGAATCACACGACTGCGAGGGCGCCGAGGAGGATGACGTCAGAGCGGGTCGACAATATAGGACGGCTGCTCTCGCGAGTGACGTTGAAGACGGTAACTAGGAGACTTTGCATCAAATATTAAGTGGGTCTGGAATATGTGAATATGTTTTGCCTGCATGCTGAGGAAGCACTCGACCGAAGGCACTATTTTTTTTATTTTTTTTGGCCTCCATAGCCATAATATACGACCCGCCACCGCAGAGCGCCATCTGCTCTGTGGAGGGACCCCCCCCACACACTCACACACACACACATACACTCTAGCTGAGGTTCCATTACAGTTTTTCGCAAAATAAAAGCATTATTTCTAAAACTTCGACAAACTACAATTGCAGGTGTTTCCATTGAACGGTGTGAAACGCATAAACCGTTATTCTCGTAAAATCTTGTCCCGCGACATTTACGAGAATTACATTTGCTTTTGTTTGTTTACCTTTGTTTGCTGCCTAGAGTGGTTGTTATATTTTTCTCTATGATTACTTGTAAAAAGTATTCCGTCTCCTCCTCCGTCCAAACATAACGCGCCATTTTCACTTGAAGTGAACTGGTCACACAAACCCGTATGTCACGTCCGTTAACGTGTAAATGCGAAAAAAGTGTTTCCATGCCACTTTTGCGATGTACCTGTATATCGATACATCTGAAAAACCACCCCATGAGAGCGTCAAAACCTTTTAGCCATATTTGAGAGGTTTACTGCAGTTCAGGTGTTTCCATTACCAGCTCTTCATTGCAATAATTAAGATTTTGCGCAATTCTGGGGGTAATGGAAACACAGATACACACACACACACACACACACGCACGCACACGCACACGCACACGAGAAGCAAAACCCCGAAATGAAATCATTTGCTTCGCCTGGCATCGATAAGCGAATCAGGCCGATGAAGAGACGCGCAGGAACGCTAGAAGAATTGCGTTACACTGAAAGGAAGAACGTGGCGAGTTAATTGCACATACTGTATATGCAGCACACACACAAATACACGCGCATGCACACGTATACACACACACACACACACACACACAACAGAGTGCGCTCTACACCGCATACTATTTGGTTTCAGAGTCAAGTGTCAATTGTTACAAGTGCTCTTTGGTGGTAAGACCTTCCATTTAAAAGAAACAGCACGATTTTATTCCTGCAGGGTGGAGTGGGTTGGGGATAGGTGCGGGGTGCGGCACCCGCCCCAACCCACTCCGAAATGGGCATTTTAAAAATGCACCAATATTGACCGCCTCCATTCACTCACTTATTCATTCATTCATTTATTCATTCATTCGGCGGTCAAGAATGCAATACACACCATTCACGATTACAAATCTAATTACACTCCCGTCCTTTTCGCAGAGCTTTGATAGAGGCTGGAAGGGGGAGGGGGGAGTGGTGGAGGGACGTGGTGGGGACGCAGCGCTGAAAACTCTACCGCGTGATGCAGCTCCTGATGCTATCTCCACAGTGACCTATTTCAATGAAACGCCACCACAGTGGATGTTTGCCGTCTATTTATAAAAAGGCAGAGTGCATAAATTAGCGACGGAGGCAGCGGGAAGATGTCGCGAAAGCTCCTCTTACCTCTCCAAGGTGGGGCGCAGGGTTAAATCCACACAGGTTGCACACGTTCTTCTTGCACTGGGTGCAGAGGCTGTAATTGGGCGTGTCGGCCGGGCTCCGGGTCAGCTCCACGCTGCAGAGCGGACAGCTTTCCCGGGCGGCCGAGGTCTCCGCTTTCTCATCCCGCTCCAGGGAAACAGTCCTGGGGGGTCTCTTGGACTTTGCCGGCGGGGTGTCGGGCGCAGAGTCGGAGTCAGGAGGGGAGCCCGGCGGGGAGAAGGGCGAGTCGGGCGGCGAACCCGGGCCCGAGTCGGGAAGGGAACCCGGTCCGGAGTCGACGGGTGAGTCCGGGGGCGACCCGGGCGGCGAGTCATCCGCCTTTTCGCCCTCGCCGGAGACGATGTTGGTGGCCGAGCTCAAGAGGGACGAGCCGAAGCTGAACATTTGCGAGGCGGCGGCCGGCGGCTTGGCCGACTCCGTCAGCCCGCCGAGGCCCCCGAACAGCTTCCCCGCCACTGACTCCTCCTGTTTGGACGCCGCCTGCGCCTGCGGCTTGGGTGAGGAGTCCATCAGGCCCCCAAAACCGCCAAACAGCTTCCCCGTGACGGACTCAGCGGCGGGCTGCGACCCCCCCGAGGGCTTGGCCACCTCGGTCAGGCCCCCCAGGCTGATCCCCCCGAAGCCACCGAAGAAACTGGACTCCTGCTTGGCCTTGGCTGGAGACTGCTGCGGGCTGGACTTGGCCTGGAGGGGGCGACCCGTCTTAGGGTCAATCTTTGGGGAGCCCGCCGGAGAGAGGGGCCCCGGGGAGGCTGAGCCCGGGGACTTTTGCCTGGGCGTGGTGGGCGGAGTCAGCCCCTGCTGCTCGCTGGTGCTCTGCTGCTTTATCAGCAGCTTGCCGGGCTTCCCGGACGCCTGTCTCTGCGGCGAGGGCGGGGCCGAGCCCTGTTTGGGCCTGGTGGCGCCAGGGGGGTCCATGCCGCCCATCGCCCGCTGCATCTGACAGTTGAGGCACAGCCACTCCTTGCCCTAGAAGCAAACATAGGGGGACAGAGTCAAGAGACAGCAAAGCAGAGTGACACACTTGTGAAAACCGCAGCCAATTAAATCCATAAAAAGCAGTTACATTAGCGTTTGTCCTGAAAGAAAAGGCAAAAAAATCAGAGACGCAGCCGTTAATTAGCGTTACAAATGACACAGAATCGCATTATTTACGCCAAATTGCTTCCTCCAGGATGAGAGAATTTAAATCTGGCAACAGCGTCAAAAGCGCTAATCAGTCAAAAATACAAAACAAAAACAACCTTGTCCAAGGCCAAAACCTTTCAAAACATTTCCTTAAAATAAAAAAAACATAGATTGATTCTAATTACAAAAATCTGTTTTTTGTTTTGTTAATGGAGCAAACAGAATTGTTTGCTTCGATAGTTGCATTGCCATCACCCTAGAATTGCGCAAAACGTAAATATCGCAATAAAAAAAATGGTAATGGAAACACCTAAACTTCAAAAAAAAAACACTCAAATATGGCTGAAAGGTTTTGACGCTCTCACGAGGTGGTTTTTCAGATGTATCGATGTAGAGCTGTATCGCAAAATTGTAATGGAAACACTTTTTTTTCCCTCATTTTCACGTCAGCGGACGTGACATACGGGGTCACGTGACAAGATCCCTTCAAGTGAAAATGGTGTGTTATGTTTGGACGGAGGAGGAGGCTGAATATTTTTTACAATATAATATAGAATACAAGTAATCAAAGCGAAAAATACAACAACCATTCTTAACAGCAAAGAATAGTAAACAAATAAAAGCAAACGTAATTCTCATAAACGACGAGATTTTACGAGAATTAATGCTTATGCGCTTCACACCATTCAGTGGAAACACCTGCAAATCCCAATTATACTTTGTCGAAATTTCAGAAATATTGCTTTTATTTAGCGAAAAACTGTTACGCAGCGATTAAGAAATAACGTTTGCTCTGCTCTCTAAAGTTTCCTTTTTACGTGGGGCCATTTGAGGGAGTCATTATCTCCCAACGAGCACGTCATTTCCCTCGCCTCACACAACAGCGCACTCTCTTTGTACGCCCAACTTTAACTGTCTGCAAACAACAGAGGCCTCCTATTTGCGATCAGATCAGCATCATGAAGCAGGGCTGCACGTGCCTTTTTTATGGGTGGCTGTATGTGTTGAGGCCTTTTCAAACAATATAAAAATCATAAAGTCATTTCAGTACGTCTCTAAAGACGACTCTCAAGCGCGAGCAAACAGTCCGCACATTGAAAAAGAAGCTCAGCCGGAGGAAACTGGTTCTGCTGTTAAAATTCTGGCCGGCGATCCCGATCTGCCAGGCGTCCCTGGGGGTCTGGCACGCTGCCTCCTGGTGGCCGGGCCATGAGTCACCTTGATCAACATTCCTCGGGTACATATGCTTCCTGTGTTCCTCCCGCTAGCCCAGAAAAAGGGCTAAACCCGGTCTCACCTTTTTTTTTAATACATATATTACACACACACACACACACACACACACACACACACACACACACACACACACACACACACACACACACACACACACACACGCAAGAGAAAAACAGTTGCTGTCTTACCGCTGAGTCTGGGGGGCTGAAACCACAGAGGCTGCACACCTGGTTTTTACACTCAGTGCAGTTACTGAAGTTGGGTGGGTCCTTGGATCCGATGTTCAGCTGGGTGGTCTTACACAGCGGGCAGAGTCCACCAGCTCCCTGACTGGGAGGCCCTGCAGCTACTCCCGACCCGGGTGGCCCTTGCTGCTTGGGTCCAGGCTTCCCTGGTTCTTGCTGAGGAGGGCCTCCCTGTCTAGGTCCTTGACCTGGTGGGCCCTGACCTTGCCTTGGTCCCTGCCCAGGCGGCCCCTGTCCTGGTTTCGACCCCTGTCCAGGAGGCCCCTGGCCTTGCCTCTGTGCTTGACCTTGAGGTCCCTGGCCTGGGGGTCCCTGGGTTTGCTTGGGCCCCTGTCCTGGTGGGCCTTGGCCTGGTTTGGGCCCCTGCCCCTGCGGTCCTTGTCCTGGTGGTCCCTGACCTTGTCGGGTTCCTTGGCCAGGGGGACCCTGTCCTGGTAGTCCCTGACCTTGCCTGGGTCCCTGGCCAGGGGGACCCTGCCCTGGTGGGCCTTGGCCTGGTTTGGGCCCCTGCCCCTGTGGTCCTTGTCCTGGTGGTCCCTGACCTTGTCGGGGTCCTTGGCCAGGGGGACCCTGTCCTGGTGGTCCCTGACCTTGTCTGGGTCCCTGGCCAGGGGGACCCTGCCCTGGTGGGCCTTGGCCTGGTTTGGGCCCCTGCCCCTGTGGTCCTTGGCCTGGTGGTCCCTGACCTTGTCTGGGTCCCTGGCCAGGGGGACCCTGTCCTGGAGGTCCCTGACCTTGTCTGGGTCCTTGACCAGGCGGTCCCTGTCCTGGCTTTGACCCCTGTCCAGGAGGACCTTGACCCTGTTTCTGAGGCCCTCCTTGCTGTGGGCCTTTAGGACTTGGTCCTTGCTGAGGGCCCTTACCAGGAGGTTTCCCCGGCTGCTGCTTGGACTCCGGTGTCGCAGATGCGTCCTCCTCGTCCTCCTCCCCAAACAGTCCAAACTTGGGCATGTTGACCGTGTCGCCCATTGAGGACAGGGAGGAGGAGACCGAGGAGGTCATGGATGACACGGCGCTCAGCGGGTTGGCCCCGCTGAGGAAGCTGGAGCCAAACATGCCGCTGGATTTAGTCTCGGGGTCTTTTGGCTCCTGCCGAAATCGGGATTCAAATAAGCTGAGGGAGGAGGGGCTTCGGCCCGGCGAGGGCTTCCCGGTCGGACCCTGGTTGAAGGCGTCTACAGTGCGGCTCTTACTGAGACCTGCCTGGCCCCTGGAGGCCCCTGCCTGAGGGGAACGCTGCTGGGCATCAGATTGAGAAGGTCTGGAGGGGGGGCAAAAAAGAAAGAACACAAACAGTCTTTGATAACAAGCAAGAAAAACTTTAAAGTGGAGTCCGCGCCAGCTCTCGACTCAGCAAGTGCCAGGAGAACTTATGAGAGAGCTCATTGTTCCCTAGAGTATGAAACCAGATTATTCTTACTTGACTTGTGCAAGCAAAGAGGAGTGTTCTTATCAACAGAGCGACCGCTTTCAGAGTCAATCTATTACTCTAATCTCTTTGGTTACAAACAATGTTACTTAGCGAATTAGCTTTAAGGCTAAACAGAATTCAACAGGAGAAAACAAAACAGAATCGGATTAAGAAAAGAAAAAGCATTACATCGACATTCATTTTGAGCTACAGAAGAATAAAAGGAGCCACGCGATAGCTTCTCCTTCAACTACTGTCTTGAACCATTGGATGTCAGTCACTGTGCTGACTGTGCTAAATATAGCCCTTTCAAATCCATTTAGCCACATCCAGCGCATACAGTGTGACTTACTCAACTGTAGCTTTATTGAGCTAATAATAAAAGGTTAAGACCATGGGAAGGGGTGGGGGGTGGTGGGCACAATCGCAGCCCCTTTCGACACATCAGCGAGCACAGAATGTGTAGCCAGCAGCCCTCGGCTAGATCTGACAGGAGAGTGAATGCAGCTGAGTGACACGGTGGGTAGATCGCTGAGATAGAAGCCGAGGGGGGGGGGGCATTTTGTTAGCTCAGGCCGAGCTTTGTACACACAAACACGTTCACACCGTCGAGCACAGTTGCGTTAAAGTCGTTGTTGGCTGATTGGATTGTGTTTTCTTTCTTTTGTTGCAGTGTTGCCGAGGCTGCACATGCCCTTAACGCCCCCTCTTCCCTCCCACCCCATCCTGGCAGCTGGTTGGCCGGGATTTCAATTCTGTAATGTTGCTCATGCAAGCACGAGCTTCCCCTCGAAAGTGTTCTCAATGCCTCGGCCTCCACGAACGACTGGCTCCCTTTCATTCGTGACGAAACCAGGAAGCAACTGCTGCAAAAAGCTGCCCTTTAAAGCGTTAGAGGAGGATGAGAGAGAAAAAGCAGGAGGTGACTGACAGCCTTATTGCTGCTGCTGCTGTCAAAGAGACTCATGTTGATGGTGCAGCAGTGCCAATTTGAACACAATCAGATGGTATTTCCATATGAAAGACGCCCTTTACATTTTTATTTTCATCATTATTATAAAAAAGTCAGTTCCACTCTTATGATTCCCTTCCTAGTAATGGAAGGAATTGCAGGCCAGACAGCCTCTCACAAGAGCGCGCCTCGCTTGAGGGCAACACTCGACACACCAATATCAGCACATCTTGACCGAGAAGCTACAGTGGCTAGCCCACTCATCTCTGTGCTGTTTACAATCGCACAGAGGCAAAGGAGGCAGAGGAGGCGAGCAGAAAATAGCTCGGTGGCCGACTCTCTCTGTGACAAATGAGCGAATTCTAAAAATGAAACCAAAACTCTCACGCTAAGGTAGAAAAATACATTGTGCAGGCTAGGTTGCCAGGGTTCAAATTCTCAAATCAAAACACACTCTGAAAAATATCTGTAATGTCTATATTGAAATGCACAATGCACACTGGGTAAACACAGAGTCAGAGACCAGCAAAACAATTCAATCGGGTGAAGTGCACAGCTGGTCATTGGCTACTTGGCTGTACTGTGTGTTTCAGCACCACGGACAGCGACCACCTCCCTGAAAAGGGAAGAAGGCGGGGGCGGGGGGTTCGACTTTTCCTTTTAAAAACAATCAGAAAGAAGGAGGCTGAGAGTCTGGGAATGATGACATTAACACTGCCGGTCTATTTTTAGTCATATTAATATTGATGCACCCCTCCCCCAACCTTTAGCATCGCTTGCTTGGATATAAATAACCACCCCCCTCCCTATTTGCCGCAAATTAGCTGCCACTCGCACATCTTAAATTTCAATAGCACATTCTTTTGCGACGCTTTTCATAGATGAAAAAAATAATCATTTGAAAATATGAAGCGTTTGGGGAGGCGCCAGCGTATTGTTTTCATTGGCTGCTCTCTGCCTCCTCCTCGTCCTCCTCTTCCTCCCCATCACCACAACACAGCGCGATTAAAACCCAGTTCAGCACATGCAGATGGCGTAATTGGCAAAATTAGAGCGTCTGTGCGCAGCGGACAGAGGTGCATCTTTTTTCTTTTTCTTTTTTTGCTTTATTTCGGTGTCAAATCTTCGTTTGGATGGCGAAGGAGGACACACACACACACACACACACACACACACACACACACACACACACACACACACACACACACACACACACACACACACACACTGGGCACGACAGATTCTCTTACCCAGCAGGCATTTCGGAAATTTCGCACAAATACTGGAGGTGTGTCTCCTACGCTGTGATCTCACTGAAGCGAACTGCGGACTCGAACACCAATCCGGGGCAATCGAAATATCCCAGAATTGTAAATAAAACGGCGCTTTTCAACGCACCGTCGAGTAAAACGTCGTTTGACAAGCAACGTTACGAGACGCCAAAATTGCGTCTAAAATGACACATACAGTAATAACGCGCTCAAGGCAAGGTTGCGGCACACGGGAGGAGAAATGTGTCGTGCACATTATCAGACGCGGAGGATAATCTTCATGTTTTACACGGGTTTTTTTTTAGTTTTTTTTTTTAGTGGGGGTGAAATTGGCTGGATTAAATAAAATAGGGCGTGAACATGATCCCTGCCCGATTACAGATGCTTTTCAAATCCACTCCCACCATAGGACATTTAAGCCTGTTAAATACACACAAAACTGGATTTGCAAATAATCTAAATGATATTAATGGTGATAATAATAATAAGAATAACTATCCCCTGCCTTCGTGCGGCCGCTGCGCCTCCGGGCTGCCTGCCCTGCGCCCTGGACATCGCCGCGGCCAGTTGGCTCCTCTGCTCCGGGCTGAGTTCGCTCAGGTTGACGGGGGTCCCCTCGGGGAGCCGCACGAAGCCGCCCTTGCCGTCGGGCGCCAGCCCCTCCGGAAGCCCGGACAGCGGCCCTTCGCCGCCTTCCAGGCTCGCTTCGTTCCCCATGACGACGGACCCCTCCCGGTCGGCGCCCCCACCGCTACTCCCGTGCGCGGATGCTCGTGTCCAGCAGCAGAGCGCGGCGAAGAAGGCGTCCTCCCTCGGTGCCTCGGTGCATCTCAGGCGGTTCGCTTATTGCTTATGACACTCGCTTATTTTCCGCCTCGCCATTTCCGTAGGTCCTCCTTGACTGTGTGCGTGTGTGTGTATATGTGTGTATGAGTGTGTGCGCGTGCTTTTTTCTGTGTCGCGCATCCCCGCAGCTGCACATCACCGCTACCACAGTTTTCCGTGAGGTGGGTCTCCGTTTTGCTGACGCTTACCGTCACGGAGGCCCGGTTCCGGGCGCTCTTGCAACGTAAAACCCCGGTGAACCACGGTGGGGGTTCGTCATTGTGGTCAAAAGGCCACACAAATCCGCGCCCCACAAGGCGCGCAATTTAAGGCGCCTATGACAGATTAAACCCAGATTACACGCCTTTAATTAGAGGCCACTGCATCCTCCAATTCACAATTACGAGGCTTTTATTTTGAAAGTAAGCGCAGCCCCGTTTCCGCTCTTCTCCACGACGCGCCACTCGTCCTCGGCCGCTCTCTCCTCTCTCCCCGCTCTGCCCAGCGCGCATGTGCCGCCTCTGACAGGTGATCGGAAGACGCCAACGTAGGAAGATGTGCCTTTAAAGGGGACAAACTTCGACCTGATGCGTTTGGTGCGACCGTGGGTCATAAATACACAAGAAGTTTATTTTTTGTATTTAGAATACAGCGACAATGACGTGTTAGTGACCAAAGTCCATCCTTCAATTTGTGCTGCTGAAACACCAAATTCTGCCGTTTGGAACACCCCCCCTTATGACGTCACAAAGGGCAACATTATCTCTTAATTTAAATCTCTCCGTCGGCTGAAGGTTCAACATAGCATGTGTTTTAGCATTGGGCAGTAAACAGAAGGCCAAGTATGCTGTTTCTGGAGATCTATTAAGGTTTATTGTCTCAGGATGCTCCAGTGGAGTCTGGGATAAAACATTAAGGCCTGTTCTATGAGCAGAATGCAGGCCCTTAAAAAATGTATTGAAATATTTTTGCTGTTTAGTGTTGCTGGCATTAAACATCCATTATTTTTTTCAGACAGTTGTGAAAAATAAATCAATTTGTTATGGCACCAGTTGAGATTATGACTGAATCTTCAAAAAGGGGGGAAATTGCCAGGGTTGAAATATTGAAAACGCAGATAAGACATCAGCAGCGATCGCTCATCAACCCGTCATGACTCAGGCCTGTTCCTGCGTCTCCTCTCATATCTCAGCCACGGTAGTGTGGAAGAACAGGAGGCTGGCAGCGACGACGGTGGCGGCGGCGTGCGGGGAGAGATCAGCGGGACGCTCGCCAGCCCTCCATAAATCACGAATCGCAAATTCTTTATCTCCTTCGGTCTTGATAAGAATCGATTGCTGCCGCTACCGTCGCTAACAGATAGCGTCTGATTTGAGTGCTTTCTTATGGAAAGCGGCACAAATGAAAAGACAAAACAAAAGAGACGAGGTCGCCTCACACGGCACGCGAAACAAAATTATGCCAGACAACTGGCTTTTTCCCCCCGATGGGCTGCAAAGAGATTGCAGACTGACGGTGCATTTTTGCCGCCTTAGCCGCCGCCGCTGCGCTCAGAATATGCGCGAGCAGGATATTAAAATACGTCGCCTTGGCTTTACATCAAGCAGATGTGCGTATGTACGACAGCGAGTGCTCATTTGCCGTGTTGCCCGCGCAGCTCTGGAGGGCAGATGTGTCCTCTGTGCGCGCAGCTCAGAGCCCCATGCAAACCTGGTCAGGGGGCCGCAGACGAGCACCGGGTGAGTCAGATTTGAATTCAAGGGCCAATCAAGGCCACAGTTTGTGGCTTTTAAGGAGGTAACAGTGACAGTTTTGCAGGAAAAGAGGCCGTTTTGAGCAGCTTATTCCAGTGGAGCAGTGGGTTTACAAAAAAAAACAGAAGCACATCTCTGCAGGAATTAGAATTTAGCCCCGTGTTTACAGCCTGGGAGAGGCGCTGGTGCCCTCTGTGACATCACAGAGGGCAACAGTGCATTTCACAGAGACAAATTGACCTTTAGGCCCTCTGACACCGCTGAGTCACAGACACCTCGAGCCTGACACAGAATGACACAGTTCCTCCACACGCCATCTGTCGCGGGGCAACACAGAGTGCCATCTCACGTGCACGTCAGCGCCACCAGCGCGTGCATGTGTCCCCCCCACCAAAAGCTCCCCCCTGCTCCCAGCAGGGCTCGACACAAGTTGCTGCCTTTGGTTTTTATCTCCGTGGTTCTCTCCGCTTCCATCTGCCGTCAGCAGTGAACCGCTACCCCTCTGTAGTGGAGTCAACGCTGAGGCTCCGCCCCCATCTTCTTCCTCACTGGTCAGCCGAGCGTGGCCTCATCATCGCCGCGAGCTGGATGCTGCTGCACGCCGCATGCATGCATGCATGCGTGCACGCAGCTCCCAATCAACCTCCTGCTGGCTCACCCGCACATGGGTGGTAAACACGGCGGGATGCACTGCACACCAGGTCTGCACACGCACGTACACACATGCACGCATGCATGCACACACACCAATGAGATGGACAGACAGACGCTGATGGGCAAACGCAAGATCAGAACACAGTGCCCTGGGCACAGGGTGTTCCTGGGCATGTGCGATACCAACACACACACACACACACACACACACACACACACACACACACACACACACACACACACGTTTGACGATTTCTGCAAGGACTTGTTCACACTTTTTAAACTTAACTTCTGTACAAGCAAACCTCGATTCTCACCTTGCATCAGAAGTCTGCTCTAAAATTTAGGAAAACAAGCAGTGAGAAGAGTTGAGGTCTTGGCCAAAATGCCCTCACTTCTCATCAAAATGCAAAACTTTAAGACTTTGAAGTGGGGACAAGTTTAAAGAGGGACATTAGATAGTACAAATAAATAAATAAATAAATAAATAAAAGTGTGATGAAAAGTTCAAACCTAAATGTTTGTGACGTACTACGAAGGGTTTTGAACATAATTATGTTTAACTTAAAGGTCAGTCAGGCACAGTTAATTAAACCTTGGTCATCATTTGCTGCTCATTTTATTGAGTTTAAATTTTTTCTGTGTCTGCTGGTGAATCCAAAATATTGCTATAAACCCACAAGCAGAACTTCTCTGTGAGTGTCAACAGGTTTTTCAGTTTGCTACCACACGCGGTCACTGTGCAGTGTGACCCAGCGTAAGTAACTGGAGCCATGTAACCAGAGCACGCTCACTCGGCCCCGTCGCCATGAAACGTGAGTCGGGATTTGTGTGGCGAAAGACAAAAAGAGTTTCTAGTTTTTAGCCTTGGACTCGAACACTGGGGAGTGGAACCTTTTGTTTATGAGCAGAGGAGGAGGAAGAAGACAAAGTCACATACCTTCATGATTAAAAGCTGCGAAGTGGAGCTGCTGCTGCTCCTGCTGCTGGTCGTGCTTGGCTCTCGGGTGACCGTCCCGCACACTGATGTTTCATTTCCTCTATATTAGCGCTGAGCCGTCCTCATCCCTATTAGCAGTCTGGCACACGTCTTAACTCCGCCCACAAGGCCGCTATCTCCTCACCGGTAAGACGTGGGTGAGGGCTAAAAATAACATCTTAAAGTCACGGAGCACCGCCCCTTCCCTCCACCTTCCCCACCCCCCTCCTCCACAACACAATCTTACTACCTGAGAGGCCCCTGTAATCCTCTTTCCCTGCCGAGGGACGGGCCAATCGCAGGCCGCCGTGCGCCCTAAGCCCGTTCTTGTGCACAGCGGGCACCGCGCACGGAGCCTCTCCTCAGCGATGCAAAGTGAATTATTCACACCCTGCTGAACTGCCTCTTCTACCCCGCGGCGTACTTTCACTCGCGGCGGCCCTTGCGATGCACCCACCCCACCCCACCCCACCCCCGAAAAGCTGCAGCGAGAAAAAGACAACAACGCCGTAACGGCGCCATCTGTTGATCTGGGTAAACACGCTTGAAGAAAACATACATGACTTTTGCCCGCGGTGAGCCTGCATGTGAGAAACGGGCCTCGCATCGCAGGTCTGATGCGCAAAGACGCACAAAGGGAGTCTGATTCCGAGGCCGCGTGAACGCAACGTGGCAGAGGCGGCGGTTCTGAGGTCGGACTCTTTATGATGTCACAAAGGGCACCGGTATATCTGCCAGGTTGGGCGGGCAACAACACCCGGATAATTGCTGGCTATGCCTTTTGAGACCACCTCGCTTATGGCCCCCAACCCAAACCTTGAATGTGTAGATGGTCCAACAATTCATCAGCGTCAGGGGGGGGCTGCAAACAGCGGGCTCAATATGCCGTCTCCTGGCGATCTCAATGTTTTTTGGGGGGATAATTCACTGTGCAAATGTTGCCAGTGGTTGGAAAATCCTTTAATTTATCTTTCAACCTTCAGATTACTATTGAATACTAAGTCGAAGCTAACAAACCTCCTTAGCTCTTGTCGGCGTGAATCAAATGTCTTTGTCTTAATCTGAGCCAGATTCAGCGGCATCCCAGCAGAAGTTCCCCACAGTAATGGATCCGTGTCTTCGCCGCCTCCCCCTCCTCCTCCTCCTCCTCTTCCTCCTCCTTCACTCTCACTCACCGCTCATGTTCATTTGTCCTCGAGAGCTCGACAGCAGCTGACATCTTAACTAATGCCGCTCCTGAATCTAATGGGCTTCATCATGGATTCATCAGCACCGGGAGAGAAACACCAGCCGGAACAATAATAGTAAAAGTGCCTGAAAAGTCTCATTTCAGGGAGTCGGAGGGTTGAGGAGATAAATGTCAAAGTCGTTGAGGTGCGAGTGTGAATCGCGTCACGCACACACACACGCCCCCACAGTTCGTGAGTCATTAACGCACACACACACACACACAGGCACACGCACACACCTGTTGTCAAGGTAGTGCGTCACAGCTGGTGACATCATTGCCTTGCAACTAGGGGGAGGGGTCGGGGGTTGTCCCCTGAGCCCAAACACAGATGAGTCACACACTTTGGAATTCAGAATGCGCGCGTGCGTGCGCGCGCACACACACACACAGACACACAGACACACACACACACAGGTAAACAAAGGGTGGAGGGAGGAGGAGGGCAGGTCTATATAATCACACCGGAAGGCCCCTCCCCCTTGAGTCAAATCCGTGAGGTGTTCTCACCAACCGGTTGCCAGGCCTTCAGCTTAACCTCTGCCGTAGTCCCAGCATGCGTTGCCATTCCTCCCAGGAGCGGACAGGAATAGGTCATGGATCACCTGGTCGAATCCCCCAAACAAATCAGCCCAAGGAGAGGTCAAAGTGGCCTGGCCTCACCTGTTGCCCCGGCCGCTTTTGAGTAAGGTGACTCTGTGACCTCGGGGGTGGCGCCATGGCGAGGAGGTGCTGCTGTAAGGGCCGTGACTCACGTCAACTGAGATTCATGAATAAAAAATCACATGCTGGGAAACAATAAGGAAGTCTTGTGAATATGCTGGTTGGAATGATAAATAGTTTAAAAAAAAAGGAAAACTGGGTTATGGTCAACAAACAAACTTTTGCGATTTACAACATGCAGCACTGTGTGTACTTCAAAAGTAGTGAATGCAGTGTGTCATACCAGCAACAGTTCAGCAAAGAAGGAAAAGAGGTTCTGCTCCGTTCGGCCTGATTGGTTTGATCAGCTGCACCTGCACCTGCTCACAGTTTCCTGTCAATAGCTGCGTTTCCATTACCCCTAGAATTGTGCAAACCAAAACATCGCAATAAAAAACTGGTAATGGAAACAGCTAAGCTTTGAAAAACCTCTCAAATATGGCTAAAAGGTTTGACGCTCTCATGATGTGGTTTTTCAGACGTATCAATATCGAGGTACATCGCAGAAGTGTCATGGAAACACTTTTTTTGCATTTACACGTCACTGGACGTGATGTACGAGATCACGTGACCAGTTCAAGTGAAAATGGCGCGTTACGATTGGATGGATGAGGAGACGGAATTTTTTTTATATAAGTAATCAAAGAGAAAAATATGATAATGATTCTTGACAGCAAACGTAATTACGGCGAATTACGGTTTATGCGCTTCACACCATTCAATGGGAACACCTGCAAATCGCAATTGTACTTTGTCAAAAATTTTTGCAAAATCGCTTTTACTTTTACTAACAAAAAATGGTTAGACATGTGGGCGGGGCCAGAAATGATACAGCTTAATCATAACGTAAAGGAGCGGCAAACACTCTACAACCACCCCCCAAAAAAACGGAAGCGAGCGTTGATTTGACCACTGGTGAAAGGCATTTTGCGGAGCAGGAGGGAAAAGAGGTTCAGCGGGGTTTCCGCACCCGTTGGTCATCGATCATCGGAGCGAGCTGCCCGGTTGCCATGGTTCCCGAGGCAGCTGACACTCACCTGCCGGGCTCCTTGTGACGGGAACCCTTGACAGCCGCTTCTCCCCAAGGGAGGGAGAGACGAGAGCCGCGGCGGGAAGTCCACGCCGAGAGAAATCAAGAGCGATGACGGATCCGACGACGCTTCAAAAGCACAAGACCCACAAAGGAGTTTGTTGCACTAACCTGTAGTTTTAATTAATCTGAACCTCCCCTTACTTTCTATTTCACACCACAGACTCACTCCCCCCCCATTCGCAATCCCTCGGGTTAGCTGCCGGGCGCGAGACGGAATTAGTCACTTTTCGTTTCGGAGTCCTGAGGCGAGTGCACACAGTCAAATAAAAAGGCTGTACACCGAGTACAATCATGGCAAAAAAAAAAAGAAAGAAAGAAAGAAAAGGGGGAAAAAAGCAGCACACTTTCAAGACTCAGACAGACGCACAGGACGTTCAAGGACAGTCGCCATGGCAACAAGACAGCCTGTTCATAACAAGTATGAAACTCGAGGGCAAGGAACATGATTGCGGTGCTCTAGTCACTGCAGTTGACATGTGCAATTACAGACAGATTACATACACACACACACACACACACGCGCACACAGTGTGTGCGTTTAGAGTGGCAGTGATGAGAGCATCCGAGGGAAAACACAACAGGAACAGGCGCCTGCAGCCTCCCCTCGAGGCCTCTGCTGTGCCTCGAAGAGCAGGTGGCTGCACAACAGTGACCCCCGGTGGTTATAAGGGAAAACAACAAGAGCTGCATTTGTCTGTGCTGGCGGAACCGAGGCCTTCTGTGGGAGCGTTTCCTTTCAATCTGCGCATGAATCTTCAAATTAAATATGACATTTTAGTTTTAGATATTTGTTTTGAGAAAAAAAGACATTTTATCATAAAATAGGCTTCACTATTTTGTGATTGAACACCAACACAAAACAAAACGAAAGAAGGAAGAAATGATGGCCAACCTTTAATTTTTTTCTTAACAGAGATGTTTTATTTGGACAACTGAATGCATGCCAGAAAGAAGTGTGTTACAGCAGCAGTAACATTTTCACCTTGGCAGAGGGAACACAGGTTTGGTAGAGAATGCGGTCTGCTCTACTTTATTGCCTCGACACACCAAGTCTCTTCACGTATGACCGTGGAGGGGCAGGGGCAGGGGGGGTGGGGATGGGGGAATAGGGCAGGAAATAGGACCATCGTCAGATCTCGCACAGCTTTGTCCAGAAGTTTACAGAAGTTCACCATCCATGACTTGCTGCTATCACTGTTTTGGCAAAACAAAACAAATTAAAAAGACAGAAGAAGATTCACACTTTGCTTGTAGGGAACTTTTTTTTTTTTCCTCTCACACAAACACGTAAAATTTTATTTTATTTATTTTTTTAAAAAAAGATGCACTGACTGAAGGTAGCATTCACATGCAGTATAACGTGTCTTCTCCTTCAGACTATTTTTTTTCTCCATTTTTCGCCACTATTTCTTTACAGAGATTCACAGCTAAAGTATTTTTTTTCTTTTTAAATTTCTGGGAATTATCTTTACACGTAACGTCGAGTGGATGAAGAGGAAGAGGTTTGGCTGGAGAAATCAAACAAACATCATCTGACAAAAAAGTAACAAAATTGTGCTTATAAATGGGAGGAAGTTTGCGATGAACTCCTCGTCTTTGTGTTTTTTTCCACTCATACGCTTCCCACGAAAAGGGGAATCCCGGGACATTCTAGTCAAGTTGGTCCATCAGAGTTTCCGTCGCCGTCGTCGTCTGTCCGCGATGAGCCAGAGAAATCAAATGCAGCAATATCAAAAATAAATGCGACCCTTTTCACAAAAACAATGAGCAATAAATAATAAAGTGGTGTTCTCGCACTGTATATGTACTGTATATACACAGAGAGTTAGGTTTGTTGTATATATGTACACAAAACAACTGGCAGTCTTGGTCAGACTGGGCCAGAATCGCTGGCTCGGATTCTATCAATTCCAGACAAAATCATATATCAGAGACGAAATAACTTACACAGAGTTCTGGAGAATGTGGAAAAATGCGCCACGAAGACTATTTTTTTTTTTTTTTTTTTTTTTTTTTTATGTTTTAGCATGTTTAGCTTGTTTGCCCCTCATAAAGGAGCACAGGTCTGCAAGGGAAGGGTAAATATAAAATAAAATGTTTCTTTAGTTTTCTTTTTTTACTTTTCTAAAAGGTAGGATGTAGAAAACCAAAGAAAAAAGCCTCTAGGATTTAAAATAACAAGCTTATTACAACGTCGACGTCATGCAGCAGGGCGGGAAGCGCGCGCGGGTGGAGCAGCTACGGTGGGCGGAGTCTCCAGCCGCCGCACGGCCGCGCGCTTTGTGCATGTGATGAAGCTGCTGCTGCTGCTCTTATTTTGAAACACTGTCCGGGGGCTCCCACTGCCCCAGCTGGTGCCAGCCGTCCCTTGCTGTTTCCTCCAGCAAAGGGCGGTGTTGCGTGACCAGGGTCCCATCAACTGGCAGTTCGGTCCAGTCAGGTCCAGGGAGCTCGAACAAATGTCTGAAAACCCCTCAGTGTCTCTGTCAGGTCCGTCTGCCTGCTGACACACACCTCGCCGACACCACCCTCTCTCTCTTTTTATTCTCTTTCTCCTGGTCGTATTTTTTAGAAGCTTATGTACAGGGAGGTTGAAGTGTCTGCCAGGCCGCTTTCCAGGCAACCAGCCACAATCCTCACACATTTACAGTACGCAGTCCAGTCCTGTTTTTATTTGATTTTTTTGCTTCAGCTCCTCCGAGTTTGTGTGGATCCATCTGAAAGTGTTGTTGGTTTGTTTATAGACGCTAATGTGGTTTAGTCTGCATGGGCGAGGTCACTGAATCGTAGACCATCTTGGGAGGATGCGTGTACATGTGTGTGTGCGCGCATATGTTTCGGATGCATGGGTTTGTGCTTTGTGCAGGTCCGGTTGCATGTTTTTTTTCACGTCCCTGTGCTTTTCTTCTTCTCCTCCTTCTTCTCCATCTTCTTCTTCTTCTTCTTCTTCTTCTCTTTCCTGACTCGCGCTCTCAGACGCTCCGCGGGGGTCTCTGCAGCTCGTGGGTCCTCCGGTTGCGTCCCTTCTTGTTCTCCTGCAGCCGCCTCCACTTGGCGGCATGCTGGCTGCCTCCCCTGGCTCCGCCCACCACGCCGCCCGCCACCGCCTTCGGGCCGCTTTGTGTCTTGGGGTTGTTTTTCGCCGCCGGGCCGTTCAGCAGAGTCGGGTTCTGCAGAGCCGGGTTCTGCGGAGCCTTCTGGCTGCTCTGGCCTCGTCCCTGCCCGTCCGCCACCGGCGACCCGGCCTGCAGCCACAGTTTGCCCTGCGGAGGGCCGGACTGCTGCCTCTGGGGGTTGGGGGCTCTGGGCTGAGCGCCGCCCGACCCCACCTGCTTGCCTGCTCCAGCCCCGCCCACCACCTGCTTGCCCTTCTTAGGCTTGCGGTCCTTCTTCCAGACCCGGTCGCAGAACTCCTCTACGCTGTGGAGGTCCGGGTGGTCCAGGAGGGACAGGAAGTCTCGGTACCACAGCCGGTGCTTTGCCGAGTGGCCCACGCCGCCCCCTGCTGGGGACGCCCCCGGCAGGATGTCGCCCAGCTTCTGTGCGGGGATGACCTGCAGGTGGAGGCGGAGCAATGGCTGGATGAAGCCGTGTTCCACCGCCTGGCAGTGGTAGACGCCCGTGTCCGATTGGCTCAGGCTGCGGATGAGGAGGCCCTGGTCCGTCCGGAGCAGCCGCTCGTCCAGCTTGATCTGGAAACACAGAAGTGGGGAGGGGGAGAATGGAGCTGATTGGACGAAAGCGTTGTAGAAATATCAAATTCCTGTTATAATCCCTTCCCAAACATGATACATGCTGAGCTCTGCCTTCTTTGCCAAACTATTCGCCTCCCCAGACTCCCCGACTCCCTGAACCTGGAGGGAAAAACGATGGAATCGCCAGGAGAAACTTTTCAAGGGGGGGGAAACGAACGTTTCAGTGTCCCAGTGTGATTAATTGTTGGGTGGTTGTAAACTCAGCGGGTTCCATAAAAAGCTTTATTTATAGCGACGTGTCCTGCAAGACAAACTCAAGCTCGGCTTTCCACGTCGCGTCGGGGAACCTGCGGTGCAGCGGTTTGTTTTTCTCCCTGTCTCAAAAGGATTTCTCCCAGATTCTGTTTCATTCGCAGCACTGGACTTGAGCCTCAAGATAATATAATATATTACACCCCCTGCTGGTCAGTCAGGCTTAATGGTTCAGGCGTCAGCCAAGCCAAACATCCACGCAGACGGTGCTCTTTGCGGACAATAGCGGCAAAGTTTCAGCGGAGGAGTTGTGTTGTGTTGTGTTGTATTGTGTGTTTTTTTTTTATTTATTTATTTTGTCGTCCTCCCTGTCCTTTTTCTGGCCGTACGCACCTCGTGCTTGCGCTCGTCGTTGGGCCTCTGCAGCTGCCAGTAGATGAGCGCTCGCTGCGACTTGGGGCTGCACTCCAGGAACATGGAGCTGTTCTCCACGCCGTACACGCTGCGGTCGTCCACGCTGCCTCCCAGTCCGTCCACGTCGTCTGCGGCCGGCCCGAGGGAAAGAGAGAAGTTAGAAGAGGAGTGACACAAGTGTGTGTGTGTGTGTGTGTGTGTGTGTGTGTGTGTGAGAGAGAGAGTGTGTTTGTGTGCGTCGAGGTACCGTGATGCTGAAGGTCCGAGCACTGCGAGAGCGGATCTCCGTTCCTGATGTCCTGACGCCGGGTTCGCCTGAAAAGAAACACAAACAACGACAGTTTAAATCCCTGGATTGGCTGGAATTTAAAATCTTTCTGCGGTGCTGACGGTTGACCACAAGGGGGCAATGTTAGCCAGCATACATTTTTTTTTTTTTTTTTTAAGCGACAGGAGAGGGTTTACAGACGAGAGGGTTTATTTATCTGACCCGGTGCTACTGGCAAAACTGTGCGAGCGAAAAGAGCAGAAGAAACATAAACCTGGCGAGGAATGAAAGGACACAGCTCATTTCAGTCTGACGAGGCCGTATCGTCAAGCGCGCGTGCGCACACACACACACACACACACACACACACACACAACTTGGCCCCTGAAAGGCATCAGAAAAGCGGCCTTGGTTTCATTGCACTTTCCATCTCAAAGTCTGCTGCGGGTTTTTTTTTTGCTTTTTTTTTGCCAAAGTAAAGTTGCTCTTCAACACTAACTACTACTAACTACCAGACATCAGATGTATTTACAGTGAGGCCTCGAAGGGGCTGGCGATAAATGGATGGACGGATGTAAAGGAGGGGGATTAAGAAAAAGTGGCAGTAAAAAGGAAACAGATGTACGTGTGCGAGAGCTCGACGTATCGCCTCCGTCGCCCGCTCTTTGCTCACGTGCCTAGTTCGTTACGACTCGCTGGCCATTTCTGCGTCTTTCCTGCCCGGTGAGAGCACGTGCACGTGCACAACCGTGAGAGCGGCTCTGGTTTTTCCTCCCCTCCTTTTTTTTTGAAAGAGCGTAGGAGGAGAGCCGTCGTGATCTTAACCGCCGGGTGTGCCACCTCCACTGTAAGCCCGCCAAGCCTGAGACCCACTGGCCCACTTCTGCCTGTGTGTGTGTGTGTGTGTGTGTGTGTATGTGTGTGTGTGTGTGTGTGTGTGTGTGTGTGTGTGTGTGTGTGTGTGTGTGTGTGTGTGTGTGTAGCGGTCAGGCTGATCCCGCTGGATGCAGCAGAGGGTAATTTGAGGGTGTGTATGTTCATACCTCCAGGCTGCTGGGTGAGGTGGTCAGACAAGACATGCTGGCTATAATTTAGTGTATGTGTGTGTGTGTGTGTGTGTGTGTGTGCGCACGTGTGTGCGTCTTCGCGGTAGGGCCAAACTCGCAACCACTGTTTCTGACAGCAGGTTGTCGCTCAGCTTTGCTGGATTACAGCTCTTCAGAAAGTGCCACCATGTCAAGCTGATGCGCAGCGAGCAGCGGTTTAGTTTGTTTGTGTCACGTCTTTCCGGGGAAGAGCTCACGGAAAAAAATCATTTGTTGAAAGCACTTTGTTGTTTTTTTTTGCATGAAAACAAAATTTGGAAGGTGGTTTGTTTTCCCCTGTTTTCCCTTTAATTAAGGCTAATTAACAAAAGTGACTCTGAGCTCTTGCAAAAAAAAAGAAAAAAACAACAAAATAAATAAGGGACAGAACTTTGGTGTCATTTTTGTTTGTTTCAATGTGAAAACAGCACCCACGCTCATGAGCAGCACTGCAGCCCTGCAGCCCACAGCGACCTCCTTTTCTTCTTGTTCTTTGCTTTCTTCTGCCGTCTTCAAAGTCACTCCATTCCTTCTTCAACGCACCTCGCACACTCAAAATGAAGTGTACCAAAGTCCTATTAGTCCTATAAATATTCAATTTAGGACACACTTTAGAATGTGTGCTTGTTGAAGCCAGTTAAACAAAAGATTGAATTAAAAAGTTGGGGCTGGTCAGCTGCATTATGAGGTCATTTCCCAATCCATGTATTTCTGCACTGGAGCAATTTTGTTTATTTGCTATATTTTTAGTCTGTTCGAGATTTACTTTTGCAAACTCGCTCTTGGGCTTGTGGAGGTCAGGGAAACAATGCCGCTCCTCCCCCGAGACTCCCTTGAGCCATGCATTCTCCCACGGAGCGCTGCTGCAGGTGCACAGATAAACCCCCCCCTTCGCCCCCCCCCCCTCCCCACGCTCCCCCACTGCAGGTGTGCGACGGCGTTCGCACAAAGCTCGGCAAACACGCAACAAACGCCGAGGCCAAACAAAGGATATGAAGGGATATCTTCGGCGGGCTCGTACCTCTTGGCGGTGGGGAAGTAGCGGGAGCACTCGGTGCCGTCCCAGGCGCAGTAGGGGTCCCGGGCCAGGCAGCACTCGGCGCAGGCCTTCCCGTAGACCTCGCAGCGGTGCAGCGGCATCTGCGAGACGCCCAGGGCCGAGCCGAGGTACAGCTGTTGCTGTGGGAGCGTTAAAAAAAAAAAAAATTAATACGGCCCTGGCGTGGAGGCCGAGGCGGTTTATGGCCCCGGCACTTAGTCGGGGCGACACTGGATATCGGAGTTAAACTCTCAGCCCCCCCCCCCCGTTAACGACGTTTGGCGGGAGGTTGAGTGTGGAAAACGAGTCTGTACCTGTTTGGTGGAGAGCTCCATGGCAGTGATGGGAGTGGGCTCCTGCGCAAAGGCAAACAGAGTGCAGCTGCCGTCAGACCGCGGCTCACTGTGCATTGTGTTGTGTTTTTATAGGTGCCGAGTTTTGTGAGTTTTTTTTTTTTCCTTCCTTACCCTGAAGACGGTCATTTCCTCCAGCACCACTTCCTCCAGGTCGTGCCAGCTCTCTCTGGGGATCATCACCACCTTCAGCACCGTGCCCACATCTGAAGACACACACACACACACACACACACACACACACATTTACACTCAACATCAGCCTAAACAAACAGGCTCAATCTGTAACTCACGCATCACTTTTTAACGAGCGAACTCGTAATTACGGCCTTATCTTCTAGCTGGTTTCACGTCTTTAGTTCATTCTTAAGACTTTAAGTGTTGCAAATGCACGACACATCAGCCCAAAACTGCATATTTAGCCCTCTGTTTACACCCTCCAGCAAAAATAATCGAACTAAAACTGATCATCATTGCGCTGTGCTTTCTGTGGGCGGGGCTAACCCGCAGCTGTCCCCACCTGTCCCGATGAACATGACGTCGTACTGGCCGTCCTCCGCCTCCACCCTGTCCACCACCAGCTGGGAGAACTGGTAATCCACGTCGGTCCGCACCATGATGGGACGGCCGCCTATCGGGTGCACCGGGTTGTACATGGCTGGGTGTCCCCTGGCGAAGGTGATGACATCATCGGGGAGGTCCTTGGTGGAGTCGAAGCCTCCGAACGTCTTGCTGGGGCACTGTGGGTGAAAATTCCCAAAGGTAAAGGCCGACGCTGGGTGTTTTTTTTTCTTATTATTCTAGCGCACACTTGCACGGCTCCCTGGACGGGGGGACTCACAGTGCCCGGTCTGGGGTAGGGCACCCTCCCCTGGAAGGGCACCCACTGGTAGTTGGGTCCGTCTCTGTGGGCGTAGGGTCCCAGGAAGACCCTGCGGATGTCTGCCATGTTGTACATACACACCGCCGAGCCCTTAAAGATGTTGCTGCGAAGGGAAGAAGAAGGAAAAAAAAGGGCAGGAGGTGAGCGAAGCTCCAGGAGTTTTCGCGGGCGGCGACGTGAGGAAAGAGTGAGAACAGAGACAAACATGAGGGGGATTAGGAGCCGGAGAATTACCGAAGACAGACGACAAAATGACCCCTCATCACACAAAGACGGCGAGGGGGCGGGGCCGTCACTGCCTGAGTGCAGCAATGACAGACAGGGAGTTCACTCGATTGCCTCCAGCCTCATGAGAACAGACAGGAATTTGGGCTACGCACACCAACGCAACGGCAGCAACAGCACATGACCTGCTTCAGAAAACATATTTCTTTTTTAAAAATGGAAAATCTCTCTTCAATATTTTCGCAGCTCTCACCGGGGCCAGATGGGTGGATTTTCAGCTCGGTGGCAGGCGAATGCAAGTACGGAAAATGTTTTTTTTTTAAAAATCAGATGGGGGAATTTTTATTCCAATTCCCCTCGAGGTCATCCAGAAGACAGCAGTTTAGACTGCGGCTCATTTAATGAGGAGAAATGGAGGGATCTCACAAGAAGCCATCCAAAGTACACACGACCGGTTGTGTAAAATTGAACACTGACTTTGAGAAACCGACCGAAAAAAAACTAAACAGCTTCAGTGTTCGGAAGGTTTTGAATTGTTTGTCCTCCGCCAGCTTTATCACTGTCCTACAGATGGCAGATTAGAATTTGGACAGCAGCTCACTTTGCGTTCGCCGGAACCAAAACGCTTCAGCGAGTCGACGCTGACGCCCCCCCGCCTTTTTTGTGTCTTTGCTGACTGTGACAGGAAGTTGCACCCGGCTAATTATGGACGTGGCTATGGCTGGCTTGCTGGCGGAGGCGCTCATTGAAGCGTTGAAGATGAATGGATTAACATTTGAAAATGTTAATTACGGAGAAATTCAATTAAGAGGGGTAGAAGAATCAACGGTCGAATAAAAAAAAAAAGAAAAAAGGATGACGAGCGAAACGTGTGTCCCGCAGTAATGTATGTGAAAAAACAGCGCCGGCAGCTTCTTCTTTTGTGCCCCATTAGGCAGCAATATTAGAAGTCGGCCTTTGTGGCGCTTTGCCCCGATTCATCTCCCAGAGAAGCGACCACTTACAAAACCAATTACACCACTCTGAAACCTCAGTGCCCAATAATGAAATTCTTAAAGCCAGTTTGTGTGTGTGTGTGTGTGTGTGTGTGTGTGTGTGTGTGTGTGTGTGTGTGTGTGAGAGAGAGAGAGAGAGAGAGAGAGAGTGTGTGAGTGGAAGCAAACCGACATATCGGTATGTGTATGTTCTACTTTAGCATTGCACATCTGCACAAGCTGCAAAATTGAAGTGTGCGAAATATACACACACTAATCAAGCTGTGAAATCTGAACATTGCAACCTAGAAGTGAGCGGCCGTAGAGTCTCAACACTTTCTGAGGCTGTATGTTGATGCTATCGGCTAGCTATCAGCTAGCACCGCTAGCTAGCTCCTCCTTCTTCTTCTTCTTCTTCTTCTCCAAAATGCAAATTCATTGTAATCACGCTAAGCGGCGCCACCTGGGCTATTTCCAATCACTTATCTGCTCTGGCCACGTGCATACACCGATAGTGCCACACCCCAGTCCCTACGAACACACACCAACCCCCCTCCCCCGACCTTATTCCAAAGGCTAAGGCGTCTGCATTCGGGGAATATCATGTTTCTCTCGCCTCCCTGATACCCAGTAATCTGATTTCCCCCACAATCCCCTGGCAGGGTTTGAGGGGGACAGGTAGCGCAGCAGGCGGAGTGTATCGGCTAAAAGCAATCTACAGTGTGAAATGTGGCAAATTTAGGGGGGTGGCGGGGGTCGGACACCTGTAAGTGGATTATGGGAAATGGGGGGGCGCCCTGTCTGGGAATTCTGAGAAGCGGGGAGGCCACGCTCGGCTGCTTGCGTCCAGTGGTTGTGGAAATTGTAGATGAAGGGGAGTGAAAATGGCTGTGAAATATAAAACGTGCAGGTTGTTTTTTTGTTTTTTTTCACCACTTGTGGAGGAAATAACTTGTCCAGGAGCACAGACAGCGACCGGCTCCTTCACATGTCCTGGGCAGCAAATCAAAAGACAAAATGTGATACCGCCTGCTTGGTCTGCTGAGCTATTTTAGCTACTGGAGCCGGCGCAGGTGGACGGGGCGTGCATGTGTGTGTGTGTGTGTGTGTGTGTGTGTGTGTGTGTGTGTGTGTGTGTGTGTGTGTGTGTATACCTGGATGTGGTGAAGATGGCGTAGATGAGGGGATTCTTGGGGTCCTTGGAGCTCATGAGGAACACGTCCTCTGCAAAAACACAAAAGGGGAGAAAAAAAGGTGAGTTGGCATCCAGGTTTTTTTTGTGGGTCTTTCTGCCGTCTTCGACAACTCACGCAGCTCATCGAAGTGCGTGTCGATGCCGTTGACCCCGGGGACCGAGCACAGGAGGCGGGCCTTGAGGAAAGTGGTCCACTTGTTCACCAGACTCCTGTGGCCTCCCATGTCGTTCTGAAGATGCAGAACGAACAAAAAGAAGCTCAGAGTCGGAAATATTTGCACTAGATAATAAAAGAAAAAAAAATAATAAATTTTTTTAGACAGGAAGGAAAAGCTTCTGTGAGTGTTGTTACCTTACAGAGCTGTCCTATCCTGGAGATGGTAGCCTTGCCCGTGTGCTCCCCATCCATGGCGTTCTCCTTGAAGAAGAGGAAGATCTTGTCGTCTTCGGGGTTGTCACTCTCTGGGATCAGGTGTATTCCCAGGAACCTGGGGTCTGCAGAGAAACAACAACAAGTTACGGCACTGCTCTCTAGATTTGTTTTCGTCGTGTTTACAATTTATTGACTCGAAACGCAGCGTTTCAGAGCCTTTGGCCCTGACACAGCGCCCCCTGCAGGCCGGGTGGAGGAACACGCGGCTTCAGTCGCCTGCCGGTTGGTCGGCCTTTCACGTTTCGCACAAAAAGTCTGTGTATTTGCCACAGCAGAGGATGAAAAAAGGAGAGGAGCAGGAAGGAGGAGTGGACTGGCGATATCATTCTTTCTGTTTCAAGTAAAGTGAATCTAATTTTAAAACAAATAAAAGCTGCAAAATGTAGCTTTAACCTAATTGGATCACCCACACCTCCACACTACTTTCTCCCCGCCTATTTAACAGCCGTACTCTGCTTCCATGGCAATCCTTTCACCTCTATTTTACACCTCTGAAACCAAACCCTCCCTCTTGCCCCCATATTCTGCAGTCACGGCTCGGCAGCGACAGCCCCTTCACTTTTACGCACTGCCGCTACAGTATCTGACTTCAGCGCTCCCAGTCCAAATCCCACATAAACCCCCGTCTCCAGACCACATCCTCGCAAAAACACACACACACACATGGCTCCGATTGTCCCACTCGAGCGCTGAGTGTGCCTCTTTGTCGAGGAGCGGCTGGTGGGAGGAGCCAGACGCCAAGTCGCTCAAGGGGGGGAAGCAACAAGCAGTGCCGTGTTACGCCTCCCCCGGCCGTTCAGGGATATAGAGTAGCTGTGAAAAAGCCGAGCGCGGCCAAAGTGGCCAGCAGATTTATAAGCAGTTGCGAGGGTGTGAGGCTGCCGGTGCGGATGGTGTGTGCAGGCGTCCCACCGCCACCACGGCCGACGCCACCACCGCGGGTTCGGCGCAAATCCAACGGTTTGTGCACTCGACCAATCAGACGGGGCCCCCAAGTGAGCTCATCCGACTGGTGAAATCCAGCAGGAGGAAGAGGAGGCTCTTGCTCGACCCGGCACTCAATCAGCGTTGAGAGTGAGGTAAGGGCCCCGCCGAGCTGAAAGCCCCACCACCAGTTGACCCTAAATCCTTTTTAAAGAAAAAAAAAAAAAAAAAATCAAGTAGAGCGGTGGATCTAAGCGTCCCCAAAATTCTCTCTCGTTACACTGGAGTGGCGTGTAACCTTGCTGATAAAGGCTCAATTTTTAGAATCCCCCCACCGTAACCAGTAATCCATGCAATTACAATCCCCTCCATTGTGGAGGAGAAAGAGAGTCAGATTCTGCGGCGGCAACCGGATGGACACCCCCCACCCCCACCCCCACCCCCACCATCACCACCCCTTCGCCCCTCGTGGCGTGTTTGTTTGAACAAGGTGAAAGATCGATGGGGATTAACGACCTCTCCCTTTTAAGTCAGTCTCTATTAATATGTCACGTTAATCAGCGCAGCGCTGGAGGGCGGTGTTTTCGACGGGGGTGGAGGGCGGTGGGCAATTGGGGGCTTGGCGGTGGTTTTTGGTTTAAAGGGGAAACTGGGAGGAATTTGACTCCAGGACAGGAAAACAGCTGAGAGCGGATTAGCTCTGTGGGAAAACAGGGATGGCACAGCTTGAGTGGGAGGGTTGGGGGTGGAGGGGCGTGGCGAAGGTTCAAGTTGACCTTTTGTGGCTCCCCAAAGTCCTCGGTGGACGTGGAGAAAGACAGCCGGACGGACCCGGGCAGCCAGTCAGACTAATCCTCCCGCTCTGTGAACGGCCGCAACGTATCTGATGTCCGAGCGCGAATGGAAGCGATCGGCGGCTCGAGGCTTAGCGCCGCCACGTCCGATGAAAAGATCGGCCAGCAGTCCAGTGATGGGAAGAGAGCAGCTCGCGGGCTGCAGGAGGCCAATTTTCTCCGAAGGGTGAGTTTTGAGTCTGTGCTTGTGAGGTTTGGGAATTGGATTTAATCTCGTTTTTACAGTCGGAACTCCGCAAACTGAAAAAGTGCAACACAGAATGAGACCTTTCCATTGAGGAAAAAAAAGAGACAGGAAATGATAATCAATCCTTGGACCAGTTTTGTGTTTTTTTTGTTTTTTTTCACAAAATGTTTCTTACCGTTCAGCCATCTTGAGTCATGCTGCTCCGTCCTGATTGGATGATGGTCCCCCAGCGTACGGAAAATAGCAAAGTCCCTCCCCATGAAATCAGCCGACGTGCCAGAGTAAAGCTCTCCGTCTGCCAGGGAGGAGAGAGAGAGAGAGGGAGAGCGAGAGAGAGAGAGAGAGGAGAGGGTTGTTTCTGTGGCTGTTGTTGCGAGGGAAACAAACGTTCAGAGGCCGCCGCCACCGCTGCCCCCTGCTGGCTGAACGCGACAACTTCCCGCGACTCGTCCGACTCACCGAGCAGGAGCGACGCTGACAGCATCTTGGGGTCGTAGGGGCTCTTCCCGCGGCCGTTCTCGAAGTGCGGGCCGAGTCGGAAGACGTTCTCCTGTGGGGTCAAAGGTCAACAGCAGTTCAAACAGGGGCTGAGGGGCTCAAAAAAAAGCAGAAGTGGCGTTCGAGAGGCTCTGTTTCGAATTACAGACGATACTGATTACAGAGCGCCGCGATGGGGACGCACCGCACCGCGAGCTCAGGCCAGACAGAAGCAATAAAACGTGTTTTCTTTTTCTTTTTTCCTTTTCTACATTGATTAAAGAGCAGCGAAAACCATCTGTAATTGTACACAATAACAGGGATGACAGAGGAGGAGGAGGAGGAGGAGGAGGAGGAAAGCTGAGCAGACCCTCAGACTGTCTTCCACCCCCATCCGCCAATCATCACTAAGAGTTGTAACTTTGCATAATTTTGTTTATTTAAAAAACAACAACAACAAAAAAACAAACGGTTTGCCCATTTTACAAAAATAAATAAATAAATAAAAATCCTCACCTCTGCCCTTTTGCCCATTTCCAGGAAGGCGCAGATGGGGTGGAAGGCTCCTGTGCCGCAGATGTAAATGTGGGTCTGGTTGTACGGTTGCAGCACCCGGACAAAGTTATTACACTCTTTCTGAAAAAATGAAAAAGGGGAAACAGCGAGCATTAAAACAAAACCACCAGTCAGCCACCGCTATTAGGACTTTTTTTTTTTTTATATGCGGAGCCGCAACGGAGCGAGCGACTTCCAGCTCTGTTTACACTGAAACCATGCCACTGCCGCTCGTTACGCGGCCTTGTAAAAAGGGGTCCGACTAGGCTCTTAATGGAGCCGCCACGTGTTACCATAGACTCCATCCATTTCATAAAGTTTAAATTAACTTAGAACTCTTCCTTTTCAAAATTGTCCTTTTTTTTTTTTTCTTTAACCAGAGACAAGCCTTTATCGCAGAGAGAAGGGCGGAACAAAAGAAAAAAAAAAAACCCTCCACTGGAATTCTCTTTAGCGCGGAGGGACTTTCCAGTCCGGAGAGGCTTCCAGGAGGGAAACGAGACCACTTGAAGGAAATCCCACCTGCGAGACTCGTGCAAAAAAAAAAAAAAGATCTTGGATTTTTAATGATCCGTGCGTTCAGGTTTACCTTGGCCTCTCCATCTGCGGTTTACAATCCCGGCGGCGTGATACTGTTCATTAGAGCGCTAATCAACAGCATAGGCTAACGTAGGAGCTTATTAGCG
Source organism: Nelusetta ayraudi (assembly GCF_046127955.1). Taxonomy (NCBI): domain Eukaryota; kingdom Metazoa; phylum Chordata; class Actinopteri; order Tetraodontiformes; family Monacanthidae; genus Nelusetta; species Nelusetta ayraudi. Next base: position 3,157,392 of record NW_027466077.1, read on the forward strand.
GCCCAGAGGACTCGACTCGAGGACACATGTGTTTAAAAGATTAGCCTGGGATTTCGCCCTTATTGTAAATACACGCTTGGATATCCACCTCGCAATTTAGTTGCGCGCTGGCCCTCGGGGATTTGGGGGAGTGAGCGAAGCGCCGGCCATGTCTCATCGCGAGCAGGAGCGGCCAAGTGAGGCTCCCGGCGACGCGTGTGTCTCTCAAGGCTTCAGAAAAAAACCTCGCTGACATGTGGGGATGTCCTCTCCATGAGTCACGAATTAGAAGGAGGAGGCTGGGTTCGGCTGCGAGCGATGACATTTTGCACTTCCGCAGACTCACGCAGACACATTCTGGGACGGCGCTCAGTGGGCCACTGCCAAAGAGCCGTTCAGAGTTTCCATTTTCCAGCAATGAAGACGTTTTTGATTCTTGACCGGCAGTAATCCGCTGTCACGGCCCCGCCTTGATTTAATATAAACATTTGTCATTTATTCCAAAGACAGAACGGATATTTTGCCTGGTGATGGAGCCTCTAACCTATTTTTTTTGGGCATGATTAAAGAGAGTTAAGCATCTGTCCAAAATCTGAAGAAAGACAAATTACTTATTCTTCACGGTTAAAATGACGTTGCTGAACTACGCTAACTAGCCTTTAGACATATCATTTAAAATTCATTTTGTCTTGTTCTCAAGAAAGAAACACTGAATCTTTTTTATTTTTTTTTATTTTTTTTAAATTTGGCCACCTCGCAAGCCAGGATCATTAAGATTTCAGCATGGAAACCTCAATTATCCATCCTGCCAAAATCCCACTGCAAGTGTTTTTCTTTCTTTCATTTGTCTGTAATAAAAAAACAAACCCAAAACAAACCCAAAACATTAGACTCCGCAACCAGTCTGCTTCCATTTAGCGGTGATGAAACTCGTCGCCAATAAAAAGAAGACATAGAGGAAGAAGAGGAAGCCACGCAGAGCTAACGCTAACAAGACTAGCGCATTGTAAATGTAGCAGCAGCGGCTGTTTCTCTGAATGGAGCAGCACTTTCACATTGAAAAGGAGAACAGCAGACCGCGCTGAAGGCTTTTTCGAACAAGATTTGATGTCTCTTCAGAGCAGTTTGGGCAAGAATTCAGTTATTTTCTCCAAGTTTTGCTTCCTCTTTGCAAACACTTTCAACCGTACAAGTCTGTGTGTCTTTGTTTGTGTTTGATTTTGCCCCTCTCAGCGACTCCTGAGCTGGCTCTGTTCAGACGGAGCAGCAAAGCTCTGCGGTGGGTCGCTCGTTTGGCACTCACAGAAGTATCTATTGCCAGTCGCTTAAAGGCATCAGGCCGCGTCCTGCCTCCAGGTGAAATACGGGACGCCCCCGATTGCAAAACCGCGTGATTACACCAAAAGCCGCGACAGCCGGCGAGGACAAATGAGTCGTTATTGGGTGAAATGAAGAATCGTTCTTTGGTGGTGACTTTCCAGCGGGCACAACGCATTGAAAGGCCGCGGCGCTTTTGGAGGAATTGAGTCAGGCTCTGAGATGAAGCTGTGACCGGCTGAAAAGTAACCAAAAAAATGCCGTTTGGAATAGTTTCGGATTACGAGCGGCTCAAGACATCCTGCCTCCATAAACTGGGCCCCGGAAAAGCACACAAAGGGGAATCTGAAGCCCTTGACTGAGCGATTCAAGATGCAACAACCTGGGCAGAGTTACAGTCGACTGCCAAGCAGAGTGATATGGCCGCCAGGCATTTTCACAGGGGCAGCTGCTACATTTGCTCCGCAGCTGTAAAAATGCGCTCCAGTGAAATGCATCGCTCACTCTGGGAGCTCCAAATGCTTCCGTAATGTCCTAATCAAGATCCGTCCTCGGCCGCCTCGCTCCCCCTCGCGAGCGCAAAACCTTCCAGCCGCACGCAAATAGCTCATCATCATTGTTGTGTGTGTGTGTGTGTGTGTGTGTGTGTGTGTGTGTGTGTGTGTGTGTGTGTGTGTGTGTGTGTGTGTGTGTTATTTCCCGCCGTGGCGCAACCCATGTGGTCCGCAAAAGGGATGCAGCCTAGCCTGGATAATCCTTAAAACCCTCCTGCCGCAGCGGCCCAGGCTCAGCCGGCCGTGAAATTGGGATCAGATACGCAGAGTGGGACTATCCAAATAGCGACGTGTAAAAAAAATGAAAAAAAATAAAACCCTTTTCCGTTGCCGTGAAAAACTAACAAGCAAACACAAAAAAAATTTGCACAGGCTGGCACTTGTGAGCCAACAAGGGACGGTGCAGATAATAAATCGCAAACTCAAACAGACTCAGGTGACCTTGGCTGTGTCACACGGACACGCAAAGCACCAACCAGGCCGAGGCTTCACGTCCGTAACTTCAACGCCGGGAGAGCGAAGGAGCTTCAACGGTTATTACTCACCACAAAGTCCTTGCCAGCCCACTTGCACTCGTCCCTCTTGGACAGCGTGGCGGGCCAGGAGATCTGCGCAGAGGGATGACAGAGAGAAACACGACACAGTCAGGCAGCGCCGGAGGTGGCGAGAGGAGAGATGCCGTCTGGGGAGTCAGCGCGGTGATTCAGTCAGACCGCGGCCAGATCCGACTGCAGGGCTGGTCGGGATTTTTTTTTTTTTCTTTCTTTACTCTCACAACTCCAAGTTCCCCTTTTTTTTTTCTTTCTTCTTATTCTGCCCCACCGGTGCGCTCTGAGGTGTCGCGCGCACCGGTCATAAATTAGCGTGAAACTGTTTCATAACTGGACAGGAAAACCGGTGGAAAAAAGGAGTCATTAAATCAAATGATGCATTTAATGCCGGGATATTTTCTTTGCTGTATTGTATTTAAGGGGGAAATTAAGCAAGGCAAGCCTCCAGCAACCATTAATAAGTATGTTTGGAAACAGTAAGTACAATTTGCATCGTCCAAAAAGTCCAACTTTTAATTTCTTGGCTTGCTCCGCGCTAATGCGTTGTGATGTCACAAAGGGTAAAACAAAGGACTGGGCCAAAGCTTAAACCCAGACGTGTTCGCAGCAGGCGGGTGCAAACAGAGGGCTAAATATGCTATTTCACAGAGATTGTGAAGCTCTGAAACTGGGTTTTTAAAACAGGACTTTTAAGGTGAAATTTTAAATAATACAATGTGTGGATATTTTAAACACAGCCTTTATCTGAGGAAACAGAGGATCAGTCGCTCTGGGGACATGTAAGTGGCTAGACAATACACTACTGATTACGCTTAATTCTTTTCAACAGATATGGACAGACAAAGGAAATGTATGTGCATGCATTTTCACGTCTCACACACACACACGCACTGTTGCTAGATCTTATCTCCTCTTTCTGTTAGTTTTCCTTACTTGCGCCTTTCAGGGTAATTAGATAAGAATTGCTTCCACATTTTATCTCATTATGACGTGAGCGAAAAAGAAAAAAGAAAAAATCCAAACAAGGAGGGGAAAAAATTACGCTCTCTCTCTCTCTCTCTCTCTCTCTCTCTCTCTCTCTCTCTCTCTCTCTCTCTCTCTCCGTCTGCATTGACTTTGCATTTTTTCCAGCCCTGCTCGGCTTTCTGCAGCCCGCAGCTCCGTCTGCGTCGGCCACGGCAGCAGTCAGAATCAGATAAAAGGTAACGGCTAACCTAGTCCAGGTGCTGTAATGGAATTACTGACGGCCCCGTCTGGGCAGGGGGCGGGATGAAGGGAGAGAGCTCGGATATCACTTCTACCTGCTTCTGGTCTCTGTTGATGTTGACGAGGTCGAAGGAGAAGATGTGGTCCTCGGCCCCCACCAGCAGCCGCCCCCGCTCCTCGTCCAGCAGGAAGGCGTCGTAGCTGGAGCTGTTGGCCACGCCGTCGAAGGTGACCAGGTTACTCGAGTCCAACATTTCTGGGAGGAGGCGGGGGAAATGGGACAAAGAGTCAGTCCGGACAGGTCGTGAAAACACCCACAGGGCAAAGAAAAATTTAACACGTGGGAAAAAACTTGCATCATACACTGCCAGTCAAAAGTTTGGACACACCTGTTTCTTCTTTATCTTTACTACTTTCTACTCTGTAGATACAGACTGAAGACATCAAATGTGACCAAGATATGTGGATTAATGTGACAAAAGAAAAAAAGGGTGGCTGTTCTATATAATCTAAAATATGAAACTTGTTTGAGTTATTTCACACTTTTTTGTTTATTACATATTCCATATGTGTTCATTCATAGTTTTGATAATGATTGAGTGACAATCTACAATGTAAACAGTCATGAAGATGAAAGAAAAACCATTAAATCAGAATTATGTGTTCAAACTTTCGGTGTATATCGGAAGTGTAAGCGATGGCCATATTTCCTCGAGTCACTTTACTGATGTTTCCTACAGTAAATAAATCCAAACACGAACGGACTTCTTGCACACACTCAATTTTAGACACGCTTTGTGACATCACCAAGGGCACCACCACCTCAACCACCACTGCTCCCACCTCAGTGACCACCGTCCCCACCCTCCTACACAGTGTATTGACCCCGCCCCCTACAGCTGCCAGCTTTTCCTCCGCTTCTCAGTGCGCGCAAACAAAGCTTCAGTTTGAGCAGGAGGCTGCAAACAAAGGGCTAAATATGATGTTATGATTCCTGGAGAGGTGAAGTGTTTTGGGGGCGGTTAATTAATCATGCCAGACTGCTCCGCTGGAGTCCACCGTGACATTCAAGATCTGAAAATCGGTCGAACACGGAAGCATTTCAGACGGTGCCCACAGCTATCCCGATCCGACCTTCTTGTCTTGAATTAGGCACTTTTGCGTGTTTCCCTTAATTGCTTTTCCACACACGCACACACGCATATACATACACACACACATACACACACACACACACTCGGGAAGGCATCAGTCAGGTGTAGCGTGAGGCATTGTGAAGTGAGCACAGCATGTCCCAATCAGGGATACGGTTCAGGCTGTTCAGCCGTGTGATTGGTTGAATAATTCATGCCGACTCGAGGGCCAGGGGGAGGCGCTGTGTGTGTGTGTGTGTGCTAGCAGGCGAGTCCTGGCGAGTGTGTAACCTTTAAGTGGGTTATTAAATCAGCAGCGCCACACAAAAGCGGGACTGCACAGCAGCACCTGCACCTTCCCGCCACCGGCCCGTCCGGCCTGAACCGGCCCGGCGTGCTGACAGTGTCGTTAAATTAAAACTGGAACACACACACACACACACACACACACACACACACACACACACACACACACACACACACACACACCTGGGACCGGGGTTGATCATTTCCACCACCTCTGACATGGACTTTCAAAATAAAAGTTCTTTATTAACAAGGAGTCACACAGTCTGCTCCCGCAGACCACTGTGACCACCTGACTGGTTTTTCCTACAGGTCAAATCATCAACAGAAAATGTCCAAATGATTAATCGGCGAAAAAAGGTTGAGTGCCAAAGCTGAGAATTAGTAGAATATTTTAAAAGAGAGGCTTTGCTCTCTATTTGCACAAGTTATTCGCCTTTGTAAACGCTCTGCAGAATGTAGGAGTATTTAAAAGAATAGGCAACACATTTCTTCAAACTAACACTCAAACTAAACTAATCTGTGATTTACAATTCAATGGACATATTTGATATTAGTGTGTAAGAAGAAAGTCACTTCTACAAATGTTTTTGTACAATAATTATTCAATGATGATGAGAGTCAAACTTTAGCAGCTGCTCATGAAACAGAAACTACACATGTGATCCAGCTTCAAGGAATAACTCCAGACTCTGCCTCATTTTGCCTCGGCCTGTTTTTGTAAAAATCAACCCCGTACCCATCACCATCACCATTACCATCACCATCACATCTTCATCATCATCATCATCATCATCATCACATTGTGGAGGGATACTTCTGCAATGTACACAAGCCAATGCACATATGCAGCCAGCACATATTTGTATATGCCTCTACACACGCACACACACACACACACACACACACACAGATATATACGGCGTACATGTGTACACACATGCAGGCAGCCACTGGGATGGATTGTGATCTCGCTGCTCTCGGCACAAAAGCTGTGATTGACGGGCTGCTATAGGAGCCATCTGCGCCCACTCACACTGTGTAAGATCTTGGACATCTGTGTCTACATAAAAGAGGGGATTGATGGAAGGGGAGGTGGAGGAACTCCACTTGTGTGTGTGTGTGTGTGTGTGTGTGTGTGTGTGTGTGTGTGTGTGTGCGTGTGTGGACCACGTCTGTGTGCCGAGTACCGGCGCGGTGGATGGCGAGGGTTGGCCAGAGGGAGTGGCCGCCACCCAATAAAGACGCTCGCAGCTCATCTGCGTCGGGGTCCGAGGGCCGAGATGGGCGTGGCCGAGGACGGCTGTGAGGATTGGTGGCGTGCCGCGCCTTGGCTGGACCAGCATGCGTGCCCGTTTCATTTTCGCATTGTGTTATTTTTAGTTAGACGCAGAGCTCTGGTGCACATACACGTTCGACTTTGCAATGCAGGAGGCGTCCGCTGAGCAGACAGGCTCGGTTTTCCCCAGTTCACAAACCCAGATGTGAGCATGTGGGAGCCGGTCAGCCAGGAAGGCAGCAGCGCGAAGGTCGTCTTATGTTCCGAGGAAGGAAAAAAACAAAGTGTGGTTGGGGGGAAGCAGGCGGGGAAGAAAATGAGTCCATAAATGTTTTGGCCATAAAAGAATGACTTTATTACGGCCACCTTGGCTTTGGGTGGTGGTTGGGTTGTTTCAGCTGCGACTTGGACTGGGACTTGGACTGGGCCAGGGCCAGTGGATCCACCCAGGCAACCTGCCAGCTTCACTACCAAAGGTCCAAAAAGGTCGGAGAAAAAAGAAAACATACACACACGCTCACACGCACACACACATTTTTGTTTTTATTTTATTTCCATATCTTAGCTGAGTTCTGTGCTTGTTAGAAGAAGTGAAGTGAAGGAATTGGGCTGAAATTTTCTCGGGACCTTCCATCCTAAGCACACACACACACACACACGCACACACGCACACACACACGCCTGATGGGAGCGAGAGCATGCAAAACCGTGCACACACTTGGCTGAAATGCACGCACGCAGGGCCTTTCAACATGTACATGTACACACACCCTTTAACACAAGACATGACATGCGTGTGATGTTCCCACAGTGACCTGCGTGTTTACACTGCATTGATTCTCGCAAAGCACGCACGCACGCACGCACACACACATGCACGCACAGCTAAAACAGTATTTTTTGCTTATGCAGCAACAACCAGTGGAACAGTCAGCAGCTTCTTCTTCAAACACAATGCCAACACACACACACACACACACACACACACACACACACACACACACACACACACACTTATTACAATGTATCACTGTGAGCGCCCCTCTTCCTCCGTTGACCGCACACGGTCGGCCTGCACCGGCGTCTCGACTCACGGTCACGACGCAAACCACCGTGTGGTCGCACATATGGCAGACACACACATGCGCACACACGTGCGCAGTCGCTGCCCACTTATTCTATACCACTTTCTCTTGTTACACACTTCCTAATTTTTTTTTTTTTTTCACTCACACATTCTGGCTTTTACACTTCAAAGACTGTGGTCATGCTGGCGTGCACGCCCACGCATGCACACACACGCACGCGCACACACACACGCACACACAAAGCTCACAGAGAAACACAAGCACGCACGAGTATATTGATTAAAAAAAACGTTTTGTCTGCTCAGTATGTAGTTTTAGTTTAACACAGTGTTAAAAATGTGAATGCATGTTAATGAAGGGATTCATCATAATGCAACACAGGGAATTTCTGATAATGTGTATAATTAATGGCTACACTGCTTGTCTAATGCTTGGCTGCCACAGCCGCTGCGTGCAGGAATACTGCGCACTCGACGGCGGCTCTTTAAAGTAATTCATTGAAAACAATTGTTTTCAGTTCCTCTGCCACTTTCCATTATGAAAAATAACCTGCATCCTGTTTTTAAAAGCCAAGGATAAAAAAAACCCCAAAAAAACCAAAAAAAAAAACAAACAAAACATGCGCGTTACATTCAAAACTCAAGCGCACAATTGTGTGTGGAGCACCCTTCACTCCCCCGTCCTCGGGAACAGCCAGGCGTTCGCAGACGCCCACGCAGCCCGCAAAAGCAGAATAATGAAACGGCGTGAAAGGAAGACGACAGGGCATTAAAGTGATGTTTATCCCAGTGTGTGTGTGTGTGTGTGTGTGTGTGTGCGTGCGTGCGTGCGTGCGTGTGCGCTTGAGTGACATTAAACACAAAAAGCCCGACAGAGGAAAACACTTGACTGAGACTCAACAGATGTGTAATATTCCACTAAACTAATGCAGCACTCGTGATGTTAACACATTTACAGCGAGGGCTTGAAAGGGGGTTTTAATTTAATGTGGAAGGAAAAAACAGGGAAAAAATGTCATGAATGACACATTTTGGTTGTTAATTTCCTGGAATTGGCTCAAGTGTTTTTTTTTTTTGTTACCCGCCCGTTTGCCATGATTCAGGACTTGGAGGTGCAGTTTCTGCGGTTCGTCAGTGTGTCAGGAGGTGAAATTACACATGTTTATCTTTTGACACACAAGGTCGACTTGAGAAAATGAACCTGGCCTACATGTGAATACTTTCCTTTTTGTTCCGCCCTTCTGAGCGTGTGTGGCGTGCCGAGGTCTCCTTTTAGCTGCGGTCACAAAACACAGGTGCTGAGGGAAGGAGGCGGTGGAGGTGGACGAAGAGGTGGAGGAGGAGGAGGAGGAGGAGGAGGAGAGGACCGAATAAATGGGAGAAGCGGCAGTTGGGAATTTGCGCAGCGCTTTGCTTAACAAAGCGCCTTTAAATATTATCTTAAGCTCAAGGATATCAACGATGCGCCGCCTGAAAAGTTAACCTCCCCTCTCTTCTTCTTTTTCCTCCTCAGCGCTGAGCACACAGGCAGGTGTGGGTTGGTTTCCATGGCGACAGTCGAACTACACTCTCTCAGGTGCGGCCGAGTGACAGAGCGTGCTTGAAGCGCGCTAGTGTTAATTAGAAAGCTTTTGTGCGTTTTGTGAATCGGGGAGTGGAATTTAAAGGACCCATGTGTAAAAAAAACATCAAAGGGATCTATGCTTCTATTCAGATAAACACTGAAAAACAATGGCAAAATGCTTCTGTGCTTTCATTTGCTAACAATTAGCATTTATATTTGCACAATGGGACTTGTCCAGTGTGCAACCAGTATGTAAGGCTCCAGCAGACCCCCACCAGCCTGAGTGCAGGAGAAAGCGGGTATAGACAATGAATGAATGAATGAATGAATTAACATAGTGGGCGGGTCTACTCTTTAAGCTTGTATTGTTCAGCAGCCTTGATCAGCCTCAGGCTCAGTGATTCCACCTTGACATCCCGACGTGAGGTCAAGAGCTGCATCACAAAAGCAAAGCATCAACGGCGTCGACGTTGTTTTGATGGCACTAAATCTCCCTTTAATGTGTGAGGCGCGTCCAGTGAAGTTGCTCAAGAGCCTTTTCTGTTTTCACGAAAACAGGGATTGACATTAAAAGCCTCCCTTTCTGCCCACGCGATGGGGCTAAATCTCACCCAGTGGAAGTTGTAAAGAAATGTGGCTTTTCTGCTTCTCTCGCAAACGCACACGCACACGCACGCACACACACACACACACACACACACACACACACACACACAAACACAGATGACACACTTTCTAATACAGTCGAAAGTGAATATTCCATTTCTCAGCTGAGGTGACTCACACCTATAATTCATAGCCAAGTGCTGTATCATACGGGACATTTAAATGCCATATTACTTTTCCCATGAATGCGAGCGCGCCCGACCACAGTGAGTGTATCAGAGGGCCTAACAAGCAGAACGTGACCGCACGCCCAGCCACACCAAATCTATATAAGTAGCCTAAGTATGTGTTGAACCCCGCCGGCCGGCACCAGTCGCTCCTCCCCGACCCAAATGCTAGACTTGTCACCGCCGCGGCATTCCTGCTCGCCCGAGAGAGAGAGAGAGAGAGAGAGAGAGAGAGAGAGAGAGAGAGAGAGAAAGAGAGGAAGTCGGAGGGAGAGCAGCGGGAGCGCGGGAGGCTGGAAGGGCTCAATGGGAGGAGGAGAGCTGTGAAAGAGAGAGAAAGAGGAGACAGGAAATGGAGACGCGCACCGCAAAAAAGCCGGGTGCGGAAAACGAGAGCGAATCGAGTAGCAGCAAAGAGCGGTCGGAACCGTTTGATTAGCGCGCGTCTCCTCCTCCCGCCATTGGACGGCTGGACCGCAGGAGAGCGGTTTTCCGCCACAGACGACTGAAGGGCCTCACACACACACAGACACAGACACAGATACACACAGACACTCAGACACACGGGCACACACCACTGCTGCTAAAAGTGTGTGCGTATATATGTGCAACCAGGCTGTGGAGAACAGAGAAAAAAAAAAATGCAAAAAAAAAAAAAAAAATGCAAATACACGTGCAAAACGTGTGGGCGTGAACTTGAGACGCGCAAACGTTGCAGAAACGGGGCCTCGTGCAGCCCGGGCGCGCACCAAATCGCAGCAATGGTGACCCAGCGAGGCGGCCAGGCAGCTCTGATGGATGGACTCTGGGAAGAACCGACCGGGCTGTGGTTACCGCGGTCGTGTCTGGAGCCGCCGCCTGTTAGCGCCGCCTGTCAAAGGCGGCAGCGAGCGAGCGAGCGTCGCCGCCGCGGCCGATTTTTATTAGGAATTAATGAGGCACGGCTCACAGCAGATCTGAGCGCGCTTGCACACCCAGGACAAACAGTGACAGCGAGACGGAAAAAAATAAATAAAAAAAAACCACAACGCACCGATGCCACAATGCAGGGAGGGAGGAAAAAGAAAAAAAAAAAGACAAATGCTGGAATGAGCCGGAGCACAGATGCACGGATTGAGCTCAGCGGCACACAATTATTTGTCGAGGAAACAAGTTGTTTTTTTTGTTGTTGTTGTGTCGTCGTCGTCGCTGCTGCTGCTGCGAGATAAATGAAAGCAGCCACTGTATTTCAGGAAGTCGATTTTGTGCTGCTGCAATTATGTTTTTTTTTTTTTAATTTAGGGGGATTTATTCACGTTTGCAAATTCCCACATTTGGCAAAATGGAAACGTGGGATTTTGAGAGGAGGCGAGACGCCCGACGACGAGCTGAAGTCGGGACGAAATCGCTGGAATTGACAAACCCCGGCGGGAAAACACCGCTGAAACTCATCGCCCGCTCAACTCTCCCGACTTTTGTCACTTCCTGTCTGTCTGTCTGTCTGTCTGTCTGTCTGTCCGCAGAGATGTTCCCCGCCGTTGGTAACTCGACTCCTCCCTCGGACCGAACGCAGCAAACCTTCCTCTGTGTGACTGACGAGACTTAGCAGGTGGCAGTGACCCGTTCATACCCGCCGTCCGCCGATCCACGGCGCGTTGTAACCCAAACCCCCAGGCCCCAAACACAGACGCACAATGAGGCGCGTGCGTGTCCGTGCACTTCTCATGCACACATATGGAGAAAAAAAAGGGGCACAATTGTTGAATGCGCGCACATTCTTAAAATCTCTGCGCAAACAGGGGCGATGCGACAACTAAACGCAACATACGCACACATATTGTGCACAGACAGGTCAGATAAAGCGCAAGACGGATCATCACGCTGCCCACCGCGCGTCATTGGATGCAAATGTTGCGCAAACATTTTGTTAGATCTTTATAAATGGATCCTTTGTGGTGTGCAGTTGAAGCCATTGCGCAATTTGCAAGGCATTAAAACACACACACACACACCCTTGGTGATGATATGAGCTTGACACACTAGATGTGGTCAGGTGTGTGAGTCAGCGTGAAGCAATGCCGTGCTCTCGGACGTCGCATGGGGGGCAAACCGCTGCGGAACTCCGGCTTTCACCTTTTGGAACGTGGCAGCGAGGAAAGCGTGAGGGCACAACTCACCCGGAGGTTTGTTGGAACTGGAAAGGTACCAAGCAAAGGAGGAGGGCATGAAAATTTCGCGAGTAACATAGAGTCTCACGCTTTGCCATCTACAGTAGTTCTGGTTGGCTGAGAGATATGGGGCAGGAAGTTGGAAGAAATGAGGTGAAAAGTTGTGGGAAATTTCAATTACACTTGAAGGTCTTGACACACAGCTGCATTTATCTGTCATGCGACCTGTAATTACAAGAGACATCATCTCATGCTAGCGTCTTTGCACTGATAAAATCTGCAACTCTGTGGAGGTGAAACAGGGTGAACATCGTTAAGATATTCAGCGTATTGTGATCCTGAGGATAACGGAGTATCGCGATACAATTGTACCGTGCCTCGAATTGTCATGATGGCATTGAATTTATGGGTCAGCTCCACCCTGCAGAAGGAAGGGACACCGATGGACAAGAGGTTGGGCACCCTCACACGTACCGGAGCTTCATCATGTGCCCCAGACAAGCGTCTATTTTGAAGACTTGTTGTGAGCCCCGTTTTTTCGGATCCTTCGCCTCTTTCTCAGGAGGCTCGGCTCCGCCCACCCGGCCAAGCAGCCAGCGTGGGGCGGCCACCGTGGCATCAGCTCCGTAATTGCGGCGCCATGCACTTAATTAGCGGGTTGTTCCACCAGATGTTGGATGTTTCAGGACTCGTAAAGGGACCGACGACGACAGGGTCACGTTTTGCTGCAGAGGCGACGGCGCAGATTCTCCGACAACCACGCAGTGGCAAAGATTGTGCATCCCTGCAGGATGCGTGCGCATCAAGTGACCTGTAGGGGTCAGTGTTCCTCCTGATGGATGCGATGAAAGAGGGAATGTGAGAGCTACGCATTGATCCGTGGGGTCAGGTGGAACAATATTTCTAGTTTTGTTATATTCTAAACTAGTCAACGTCATCTTGCTGCTTTTTTCTGGCGACATGACTCTGCAAGTTTCACATTACTCACGATGATGCCCCGTCGATGCCAAATCACCCTATTGCGATATCAAGAGCCGTCGCAGCCTTGCTCAGCAAGATTATTTTAACTTGGGGCAGAGCTTGAGTTTCCTCCGGGCGTCTTCACTTCTAAAGTTACGAGTGCCGACCAGGAAAGTGAGAGCTATTCCAGTGCTCAAGGAGGAGAAAATCATTAACTCCTGTGATCGCAGCACCCCCACCTTGCCCCCACCCATCAACGCCGGATCCTTTCAGCTCGACGTCTGACGGGGGCCCATTGGGGAAATGATTTACCCGGCGCTCGCCGCGCCGCCCGTCCCGCGAGAGGTCATTTTATCTACCTGCCGCCATTTCTCAGCCTCTCAAACGGCCTCGGCTGCGAGGTCGTTCGCTCGTCCTTTCCGCCAGAAGAACATCCTTCGCCCCCCCCCCCGCGCCACCACCGCCACCACTCAGGACTGCCGTTAGGTGCGTCATCCGTTTTTCGTGATGATTTGACAGAAACTCTCGCTCGTACGCTTCATAATTACTCGACTTGCAGCCGGTCGGTCACTGGAGGCCCCGGACGTCGCCAGTAAGCAGCTCCTTTGAGTGTCCTTCCCCGGAGGATTCCTACATGTCGTTTATTTGTCTTAATTACTATCCCGCGCTGGGTGGAAGGAGCGGGTGCGGGGGGAGGACAGGGGAGGGGGAGGATTGACTGACGCGTCACTTAACAAGTGTCCTTCCTTCCTTCCTTTTGCCTCGTCTGCCAGATTTTTTCCTTCATTAACCACAAATGTGCTTCACCACTTGCCAGCCTCCTCCTCCTCCTCCTCCTCCTCCTCCTCCTCCTCCTCCTCCTCTTTGCCCCTCCGTCCACGGCAGAGTGGCTGTTAAGTGGAAATTTTACCCCTCCTTCCACCGACAGGCATCCAGAGGGCCATGAGGCACCTGCGGGACTGGGACACACCGGCTTCCTCGGCACATTTGTGCTAAAACAAAAAAAAAAATCAAGCTTGATGAAACCCGGCTGCGTTTCTTGACTGACTGACCAAAAAAAAAGTGTTTTCTCCTCTTGTGTTGAGCCTTTCCAGGAAGCATGAAGCGCTGCGGTGGATGTTCTGAATTTTGGCAGCTTCGTTTTCCACTGTAACAACTGCGCTCGCCGTCATCGAGCTGTCGACACTCTTACAGGGGTTTCTTTTCTCTCGCTCGTCTGTCTGTGGGGGATTTTCCCAATATTTCAGGTTTAATATTTTGGAAGCCCCCCCCCCCCTCCACCCGCACAAACACACACACACACACACACACACACACACACACACACACACACAAAACTGTAGTTCTCTGCTGTTTCAAGTCAAATAATCCAGTAAATAGAAAAAATATCTCAGCTTCCTCATTGACCACCCACACAACTCTGTGACATGCAATTGCAATGAAACTGTTACCACTACCTTTACAAACCACCTTTACAGATGCTAGCATCGAAAACTCTTGCACTTTATGTAGCGTTATTTCAAAAATTGACAAAACTCCATCAGGCAAACAATCTTCAAATTTCACTTTGGCGCCTGAGAGACAAACGATGGCACCCTCGGCTTCCTTCACACCTCCAGACGTGCGCGTGAAACACAAAAATGCAGCGGGCGCGCACCTCATTTTGCCATCGCACATAAATTAAGAGGCGAACAATGACTTGGCGCCGTGTGCGTGCGCCTGCGACGTCGCGCCACCCAGGTGTCTAATTACTCCACACAGCGCGACGCCGCGTTTACAGTCCAATCCCCGAGAGACGGAGGAAGGCGTGCGGGTCCTCACGCCAGAGAAACGTGGTGGTGGCGAGGAAGGTTCGGCGCAAAGCGAGCAACAAAGGAGGCGCTCAGGCGCCCTCGGCGTATTCCCACTGCCGCGTCTCCCGTCTCGTGCTGTTGGCCGGCAGCGTGTTGCTCACTTGTCAGCCTTGGATGGAGGAGGGGGGGGGTCGTTTTCCCACCGGGCCTCGGTGGAGGGGCGGTGTGAGCTGACATGATGGAGCCCCGGGGACGGCGGGGAAGCAGGTAAGTTCAAGCATGATCCCTTCCAGATTTTCTCTCCAGTCCTGCTGGTGGTCGGTGCGTGTGTGTGTGTGTGTGTGTGTGTGTGTGTGTGTGTGTGTGGGGGGGGCACGATGGGGGCCACGCAAACAACATAAAGCGACTCAGCCGATGCTTCAGGCTCGGCTGGCCGGACGGACGGCCCGGGGCGATAAAAGCAAAATACAGTCTGAAATTACAAGTTGCACCTCCGTCTATAGAATGAAGGACGTCACATGGTCCGCCCTCTAAACACACGCTGCGGCCGGCGTCTGGGCTATAGATAGAAAATGAATGAGAGTGACAAACATTGCCGCCGCTGTCGCCCACCCCCCTCCTTTCGCCAGGACTCCCAGGCTCTCGCTCGGCACAGAGTCGGGGTGGAGGAAGAGGAGGAGGAGGAGGAAGAGGAGGAGAGGCGCACTGGCAGGCCGCCGGCCACACCTTCGTCTTCTCAGTTGACGCCAAGTCATCCTCGTTCCCAGGGACACGTTTGACAGTCGGGAGAAGGCAGAAGAGGGTCACGCACCGCATTCGTTCCCAGGCATGTACTTTAAGTCATGTTGGAGGACAAAGAACCATAATAGCCTCCTTCACTCACATTAAAAAGAAGGAAGGAGGGAGCGAGAGAGAAAACACATCCCTCAAAATATGAGAAAAATGTTGCCGGTTATTTTGAGCCAAGATGAAAAGTCTGCTATTACAAAGAGCCTGATTTAGTGCCGGGTGTGAGAGAGGAGACCAGACAGAGAGCGAGGCGAAGAGGAGGAGGAGGATAGAAACGGCGCTCCGCAGTCTCCCCTCAAAATAACACACAGGGAGGGAGAATAACATGTTTGCCGTGCACGTCGAAAAACTTACACGGGCACGTTTAAAAAAGGCCACGAGACTCCCACCGCCGGTGCCAGCGCACTCAACTGCCCCGCACACTCACGGAATCTACGGCAAAACTCCCCCAGTCGGGACATGCTAATGAGAAGTCTGCAGAAAAACTCAAAAAAATTAAACGTTCCATGTCATGACCCAAAGTGAATTTCTTTTTCATTTTCTTTCTTTTTTTCCCTCTCTCTCTCTCTGTTGGGCCGGGAGCCATTAAAACAGAGGCAGTGCCAGTTTAAAGCACTTAGCAGAGCAGAGGGGAAAGGTACAGCACAGGCAGTGGGAGGAAGGGGAAAAAAACGGGCACGAGGGCCAATGTATACATTTAACTCCGGGGCGAAAGGGCCCTTCAGCTTGGCATATGGAACCAATCTGGCAGAGGAAGAGTGAACTGCGAGAGAGAGAGAGTGAGAGAGAGAGAGAGAGAGAGAGAGAGACGGGCACGAAGGTGCAGTCAGATGCTGCCCGCCGATGCGGGATGCAGAAGGGGACAGCAGAGAGAGGCCGGGGGAAATAAATAAATAAATGAATGAATAAATACAGAAATGAATGAATTCAAAGAAATAGAAAAAAAAAAAGAAAAGAGATGGTGGGCATAAAAGAGGGAGAAGCAGCTCCGGGCAGGACGAGCTCGGCTAAAAGCACCGGCGCTGCCGTGTCTTTTCTCTCCTTCTAACCCAGGGCAGGCGGTGGGGTTGGAGTGGTGGTGGTGGTGATGGTGGTGGGGGTTAGAGTGGACTCACCTCTGTAGGTCAGCTTCAGCCTGGGAACGTCGTGGCGCGGTGGGCCGCCCCTGCACGGCGCCACCGTCCCGCACAGCAGCACTACAATCCCAAACAGGTAATCCATGGCGGAGCTGCTGCGACCTGCGGGCGGCTGGGGGCAGCGGCCAGCCAGCCCAGCCAGCCAGAGGGTCCCACTCCAAGCAAAGTAGACGGTCCGGGCAGCGTGTGAGTGTGTGTGCGAGTGTGAGTGTGAGTGTGAGTGTGTGTGTGTGTGTGTGTGTGTGTGTGTGTATGAGAGAGAGAGGAGGGTTATAAATCCTAGTTGTGCTCTTCAGTCCAGACTGTGAGGTGGACTTCTGCCGCTCACATGGCTCTCCGAGGTCCCAGCTGCTCCCTGCTCTGCTCTCAGCTCCGGCTCAGGTGAAGCCGCCGCAGCAACCTCAAGCTCCTTTCCCCCCCCCTTTTTTTTAAATCAAAGGTGCATCTCATCCGACCTCCCAGCAGGTTTTATATCTCTTTCTGTGGGCGTCTCCTCCAGCTTCTTCCTCTTCCTCCTGTGTGAGCAAGACAACTCACGGCAAACCCTCTAATCCCCGCGTGCGGCTCCACCAGACTGCGAGAGGCGGCTGGGAGAGACAGAGGGAGCGCGAGTGGGAGAGAGAGAGAGAGAGAGAGAGAGAGAGAAAGAGAGAGATACGACAGCCATGGGAAGAGCGGGGAGGGGAGAGAGAGCAGCTGAGTGAGCGAGCGAGCGAGGAGGGAGAGAGAGAGAGAGAGAGAGAGAAAGAGAGAGGGAGGGTGGGAGGGGAAGCGCGAGGACGTGAGAGCAGCAGATCGTCGGACTTCACTGCTGCCTGCATCCCCTTTTATATGAAACTTTACCAATAATGACAATAAAAACCTTTTAAAAAACAAAACAAAAAAAAAACATGTATCTTTCACTTTGACTCCGCAAGGAGAAAAGACAAAATGAGCTGATGAGCAGGTTGTTGTCTGAAAAGTTTATAGAACTCAAATCAAATGATCATTTTCGTTCAAATTAAGTTAAATTGAATAACAATATGATATTTGAATGGCCACTGTGGAACATTTGAAGGAATCTACTGACATAAAATAGCATCAAAAAATACATCTGATATTTTTAGTTAATGTCACTTAAAAAAAAACAACAGCTGTGTTTTCATTTGCTAATTTTCACTGGTGCAATGTTGTTTGCAGTATGCCTTCTGACCATTAGAGGGTGCTAATCCCCACACACTGGCCCTTTAATGTTGAAAAAAAAGACAAATCCAGAGTTATTGGAATCTGTTTTAAGTTGCTTTCAAATAGATTCTAATTCTCTGTTATCGTTAACTTTTAGTTCATATGGTATATGCTTTCTTGTTTTTATTTGGCAGTTTGATAAAAGCAACAAAGTTATACTATTTCGCCTCATTTAATCACTCAAGCTGCAGCTGAGTCTGCTCCCAATGATCAGAAGGGGCGTTTATGTAATTTCAAAGCAAGCAAGAAAAACCCTGAAGACATTTTGGATTATTTTTCCCAAGAATAAAGAACTGTTTCTTCATACAAATCTGAAAGGCATTAATGATATTTCATTGGTGTGTCAGGGACGGAAAAGAGATGGAAACAAGGTGGGCCGGATGTAAGCGGGTGAGGAAAAACATTCACATTCCACTGGGGGAAAAAAAAAAGTTTTGGGAGAGATAAATCAGGGCTGGAAAAAGACGGAACAACAGTGTCTGATTTCCATAACAGCCGTATCATATAGACTGAGCAGCTCCTCCACGAGGACGTCTGCCTCCAGTTAAAATAGCCCCGATACTCATTTCACATATTTGTTGTCTTTAGCCAGCAGGATATTTATCCAGAAAGTGTTTTTTTTCCAGATATGAGCAATATTCCCTGCAAAATACGTAAAGTGTTTCTTTTTGTTTTTGTTTAGTTTTTTTTCTTTCCCACGCTGCATCTCTTTTGCAGAGCAGAAACTGCAGGAAAACATCTGCTGAAATTGAACCTTTTACAGTCTGGGACGGATCCTGGATCTGCTTAAATCGTTCACCCCCGCCACCACCCACCTTCCAGGACCCCTGCAGGTGTTTGTGTGCGAGCGCGCCGCGTCCTGCTTCCTCTTTCCAGAGGGTGACACAGCGGCGGCGAGGTGATAAAAGCTTTGATAAACACGGGTGCTGATGTGTGGACTCACACACCTCGGGACACTAAAGACAACATCCTGAGAGGACTGGCCGCCAGCGGAGCGGCTCTCAGCCTGGCACCTCCACTCAGCCTGCAACGCACTTTCAAAGATTCTCCTAAGAATAATTACATCTTAATTTAAATGTATTCATGTTTGTTTTTTTTGTCACACAAAACACATAACGACTTATGACCAAATTACTGAAGAGTCCTGAATGAAAAATAAAAATCTTAAAACTGAAAACGTTTGGTGAGACATGGGCATCGAGCGAAGAGGAGTGTGGCAAATAATATACACTTTCTCTCTGTAACTCCTCTCAAGTCACCTCCATGAAAAACATGTTTTTGTCAGCGCTTTGACTGATTCCCGAGGCCACTTATTGATTTAAAACTGTTGCAGTAAAACAAAATAATATTCAAAAGAGCCCTGCTTACTGTGTCACGTCACTCTGAGTCTTTTTGCCAAGTTTAACCTTTAGTCCTCCGTCTTTCCACCTGCAGCCTCTCCACCAGAACCTTTTGTAAATCTGCAGCCCGGCCTACATCTGTCCGACACGTCTGCTTCACCGCAGACATTCACTAGCAGCACCATATCGGCCAACACCTCCTCGTATCTCATCAACCCTGCTGCCACACTAAAGAGAGAGAGAGAGGGAGAGAGAGAGAGACAAGGAGAGAGAGAAAGAGCGAGAGAAGCCTTTTTGGCTATTTACCCCAAACAAAAAGATGTGCGGACGGACATGAGAGTGGCCTTCCTTCCTCTCATCCGCAGCACTCTCCATCGACCCCTACACACCCACCCTCTGACCCCTCCGCCCCCACCTCCTGCCACAGGCATTTATCTGCATCAGCCAAACTAATGGTGTCCTCGGCGGCATCGATCTCACTCTCGCACCTCTTTTAAGGCAGGTCCGGCCCGATCTATTTGTGACACCTACGGGCAGAGGACCGAGGGCGGCAGGCGGCGGCGGGCGGGCGGCTCTGAGTAACGACAGCTTAATAAACGGTGACACGGAGCTGGCCGGACGAGTGAGACGCACATTGACGAGGAGCTTTCAGCGCCTGGAGGTAAAAATAGAGGACGGTAGGGACACAGGACACCCTGCTTATGAGCACACCGCATGTGTGTGTGTGGTTTTGTGGCATAAGTGTCAATGTGCTGTTACTGATATGACAGTGTGTCTTCATCCCGGCGCTATGGGAGGTGCTGTTAACGTCCTGTGTGAGTGTGTGTGCGCGTGCATGCGTAAGGGCCAGAAAATGATTACGGTAACGTGACACACGTCTGTTTTACGGGGAACATCGGAAAACGTCCCACCCTGCCGGACTTCACCCACGATGCCCTTCCAACTTCCCCACCTCCGCCTTTTGACGCAGCCGCCACCAAACGCCGATCCGGCAGCAGCGAAACTCTGCAGAAAATGACACAGGAAAAGTTCAAGGCAGGGAACAGCCATCATCACTTCCTTCTTTCCTCGCCGGTTCCTCAGCAGCCAAAACGCCCCTTCCTGCTGCCGGTGACAGGAGGTCAGGTCAGGGCTTGGTCTTCTTACTCAGCAAGTGGACGAGCAGGGAGGAAATGGGAGTTTGGCGGGGCGGGGGGGCGGTTAGGGGGGAGAACGGTAGCAGGTAGTGGGCTTTGTCTGCTGAACCAGGCCGGGCAGAGGTTTTTCAGAAGCCAAAGGTACACCGGTATGACGCAGTAATGACAACATTCACTGCCAGTGGGCGTGACAGAGGAGGCCAATGAGTTGTGGGAGTGTTAACGGCGCAACGCTGGACTTTTTCACAAGACACTGACGGCTGTAAAAAGAAAAAAAAAAATAGGGGACGAGCAGCTAATGTGTCACCAGTTATGCAACTGTAATATGTCACAGTAGCTGCGTGTCATTACAGTTTTTCGTAAAAACAAAAGCGATATCAGGGGTTTCCATTGAATGGTGTGAAGCGCATAAGATGTAATTCACGTAAAATCTCGTCCCCCAAGATTTACGAGAATTACGTTTGCTTTTGTTTGTTTACATTTGTTTGCTGTCAAGAACGGTTGTTTTATTTTTCCCTTTGATTACTTGTAAAAAATATTCCATCTCCTCCTCCGTCCAAACATGACGCGCCTTTTTCCCTTGAAGTGAAGTGGTCACGAGACCCCCTATGTCATGTCCAGTGGTTTTTTGAAGTTTTGATGTTTTCATTACCCGTTTTTTATGGCGATATTTAGGTTTTGCGCAATTTTAGGGGAATCATGAGAATTTTTGCGGGACAAGATTTTCCGAGAATTACGGCTTTTGCGCTTTACATCACTCAATGGAAACACCTGCAAATCACAATTGCACTTTGTTGAAATTTTAGAACTATCGCTTTTATTTTAGGAAAAACTGTCATGGAAATGCAGCTAGTGATAGAACGCCCCACCCCCGCTGGATTTGGTCACATGTCCAGTTCAGTTCCACCTGTTTCTGTTTCCACTTTGCTCTTTTTGCCCTGAGTTTCCCTCTTCAAAAACAAATGGCGTTTTAGAAAAAAAAAAACAACCTCTGAACTCATTAAAAAACGGTCCCCCTGCAGCAGACGAAGGGCCATCAAGGCTCCGGTCGAAGGGAAATGGGAGGTTTCCCTCTGTTTCATCACTTCTCTAAAGGTCAGGGGTCATCCTCCGGCCTTACAATGGGAGGGTAAAAGGACCCCATCGTGTGCATGACAGAACAGCGGAGGTTGGGGACGGGGACGGGGGGGGGGGGTTAATCTCTTTTAGCCAAGGACCTTCCACCTGCGTGCACCCGCCGGCTCCGTGCACGCAGCTTCCTGATCCACTCGAAGCAGCAGGAGGGTAAATAAACAAAAGTGGAAGCAAATTGCACCATGGGAGAAAAGGCAAAAAAAAAAGAAAAACAGTCACACACATGGGAGCACTGGAACATCTGTCGTGATGATGGGAAGTGGTGTGTATGTATTCATCATCGCTGATGACGTTTGCACGCGCAGATGTGTCGAGAGAGAGGAGAGGCAGTTTACAGGAAGAGGAGGAAGTCCGAGCGACACGCAAAAAAACGGTGATTCATCAAATCTGACGCTTTTCCCGCAGTGACTCGCCACTGACGTCCGAGCGGAGGAGGCCGAGGACGGCCCGGCTGACCAGCAACTGTTGCCCAACGGCGCCAACGGGGGAGGTGTCATCTGCTCCCCGTAGGAGACTTTGTGGGAATATTGTAGTTCTAGATGAACGGCCGAGCGACTCCCAGCTTTGAGATGAAAGCTTCCCAAACGAGTTTGGGTTTTCTTTTTTGGGGGGGAGGAGGGTTGGACCAGCACGTCGTGGGGTACCGCTCAGGCGTAAAAAGAGCCAATAGAGAGCATGAAACAAGCTGGAAGGGGGCGTGATCTAATCCCCGGAGCCGGAGGATTGGCTTTTGCGAATAGCATGTATATGTAAATGCCGGGGCTCATTACCCCCCCCCCCCCAAGAAATCTGATTTCCCTCTCATCCTTCTCCCCCAGACCATGTTGAAAGGGAGCTCCGAGTGATCCCTCAAAGGCCATTAACATATCACAGAAACAAGGTGGAGCCTTAAAATGAGGATCTGTTAGCGGGGGGAGGGGGAATCAGAAAGAGAGAGGGAGTTACGTAGGGCCTTGCTGGGATGGAGATCAATGTTCTACCTCATCGTTGTGTCTGAACTTCTCAAAGCTCGCACCACATAAATCTCTCGCAACACATTTAGCCCTCTGTTCACAGCCTGCAGGAAAAACATTTGCTTTTTTGGGTGACGGCTAAAAGAAAACGAGGATGAAGTGGCAGCACTTTTCATGACATCATAAAGGGATCTTTTTTTGTTATAGCACTGAGTGGTTTTGCTAATTTTCTAGAAAAGTGAACCAAGCAAAAGAATTAAAGTGTCGACTTTCTTTGTTTCACAGGCCAGAGACACTAATTAAGTTAACTTTGCATAAAACGACACCTTTAATGTTGTCTAAATACGAGCAAATTTCTTTTTATTTTCACATCGTGGACTTTGGGGCTAATGGATCATCTGATTCAAGGACAAGGAGCTGAAAATGGAGGAACCACTTCCTGGAATCTCCCTCATGAATGCATTCGGCGGGTTTTAACCCTTGTTAGCATAAGCGGTGATAAACAAAACCAAACAGCTCAATATCTCGCGAGATCGAAGGGAGAATTTTTTTTCCGTCGGCCGTGATGACAGGCGGTATTTACGGCCATAAAGAGCAATAAAGTTTTACACACCCTGTTGACAGCGGTTGCTTAAAATAAAACACGACCGACTGCTGCATGACATATCGCTGGAAACAAAGGTCACTATTTTGCTTCGTACCTCTTTCTGTCTTTCCATTATTTCAGTCCTTCAACTGTAATTTATTTTTGTTCATACAGGCATAAATTGTGATTTTGAGTTTAAGTTTAGATTTTTGCCATGAGAGTGACGACTGATGAAAGGCAGTTTGCACTGCTGTTCATCCGTTGAAATTATCCATAATCTGCTCAAGCCGCAGTGTCAGAGGAGGTTTCTGCTCCTGCTCACATCCCGGACGTCTGCGGTAACCGGAGATCCGGGACGGGCACCTCAAAGACGGGCTGGGAGGCCGTTTGTCGCCGTCATGTTCCACACAGATCAAGTTATGCCCGAGCCTCAATGCACAGTGACACCTCCCGCTCGTGGCGGCAAACATCGTGTACGTCGGCCGTGTCTGTGTCACACGATCCAGGCTGCAGACGGAGGGACGCTCTCCGTAAATCACCGCTGGCAGGGAAGACGTTCCCTCGCAATGTTTCTGCGACCGACAGAGGGAACAGGAGCAGCGACGTGGCCTCGCGCTCTCCTCCTAAATATTTACACACTTGTGAAACGTGTAAAACTAACCCGCCGACTTCCAAAAATCTGTGAGGCCCTGAAAAAAAAAACTGCTAATTTTCTCCTCCATCTATTGAAATGGAGGCAAAGATGTCAGCAGAGGAACTCAACTCTATCTCCTGATGGGCGTCGGCTTTTAGGGTGGAGATGTAACAGAATACACAGCAATGTTGTTCAGGGAGGAGCTGCACAGCTGGACACATGATTATTGTGTCGTTTCACACTGACTCACACTCATTGTCTTCCACTGCTTGCTAAGATTAGATGAGAAAAACTTTGCAAGATCCCAAGATATTGTGCAAAATCCAATCTAAAAAAAATATTACTCATTTGACAATTTTTTACAGAAAGCTATGGAGAAAAAAAAGCCCTTTGTGATGTCACTGAAGGCACCAAGGTCTACCCCAGATTGGCGACAACACCGGTCAGGTGTGAGCTCCGCCCTGATATGATTCCTTTTATACTTCTGTTTGGTCCAACCAAGGCGTTGGTGTGAGCAAGAAGTGAAACAATTTTTTTTCCCCTGCAGGCTGTAAACAGAGGGCTTAACAGACTGTTTTCTGCAGAGCTTTGTTCCATTTATTTATAATGCTGCAGCACTAGTGACAGGACAAAAACATAGTAATAAAAATGTGATGAGCTTTGAATAGCGCCTCAACTGCCAAAAATCAGTTATTAGGTACTTCATCGTTGATGGTTTTGTGTGTCAGCAGACTGCAAACAGAGGGCTAAATAAATTCTGTGTTGACGCTGCTTCACTGTTCGCCGACGATGAGACAAAGTCCTAAACCTTCACAGCTATCAGGTGTCCTCACATTCAGAAAAAAGAAAAAAGAGAGGCTTTATCTTTAGCAGCGGGGAGGGAAAACGCTCCTCGGCCACTCGTCATTCCTGGAATATTGGCTAAACACAACACCGCACTATCGCCTTTCATCTCTTTTATTATTTGCAGCGTTTTACCGGGAAAAGAGGGGAGGGCAGGCGGCGTTATTGCGGCGTCCGGGGTGTGGAAGAGGACGTTTTATGAAACATCTCTAAAAATAACATGAAGCTCACCAGGTAAAGTGATACAAGGACGATGAATGAGCGGTTTTATTTTTTTTCAAAGTGGAACCAACATTGATGGCAACCATGTGATTCGCAAACGTGAGCTACCGGGTCGACCGAGCCGAAAGCGCACTTTTGCTTTTTGTTGTTTTTTTTTCCTTTTTTTTTTTTTTTTCCTTAAGGGCGAGCCCCGGTTGGTAAATGTCTCCTCAATGTACTGGATGGGTTGTGGCGTGGCGGGTGACTCATGCGGGCCGCCGCCGTGATTGGGCCCAGCTGTGCGAATACGGCCAGGCAGAAAACCCTCCTGTGTTTTATCAGGGCCAAACTCATCGCTGATATGCGGCGGGCCCTAACTCGACTGGCACCGAGAAAGAAAAAAAAAAAAAAACAAAGAAAAAAAAAGAGAAAACTCATCACCTCTCATTACCGGACGCTGTTTTCCTTTCAGATAAAAGACCCAGAAAAGTCATCAAGAGAGTAACGGAGCGGGCGGTGCCGGCCCTCTTCAACAACATCATTACCCCTCTTATTTATTTTCCTGGCCCCGTCTCCAAGCCATTAGCATAATATTATCAGTTTAAAACGATCCAAGCTCGTGTCGCAACCTCGGTGAACTCCCGGCAACCTCCCGAACCTCCGAGGGGGCGTCTGTTGCACCACAACTTTATTTTACGAGACCCCCGGCGTCCGTCACGCAACCTCGAGGGGAGAAAAAATGCCGTAATGTACTGGGTTCACTCGGACAGAGCGCTCGCAGCTTTACGGTGTTTCATATAAGGCCTTGGGTGAACACAAACCATCTGTGTCAACAGGGCTCCTGAAAAGGGGCGGGGCTCGCTGAGCGATGAGCCGCACCTGTGCGATGGCACAATGGCCCCAGAGCAACAAAAAAAAACAACAACACAAAACACACGCACACAAGGGCTGGGTACTATTCAAAATCTTTTGATTTGATTTGAAGCCAGTTTCGATATTGGTTCCTGGACCATACTTTTTTTTTTTCATACCAAATACTTTAAAACCGATTTGAACGCTAAAGTTGCATTGCAATTAGAGCCCTTATAAAACTTTCATTTTACATTTTACTGGTCATTCAAACCAGACTCTCAGACGTTAAGATTTACTGTTTTGGATATTGATGTTCAGCACCGAAAAATAATTCATTTTTCGATATTCCACAGGATCGAAGAATTTCAGTTGGTGCTTCAAATGTATAGAAGTTTGGTAACCTACCCTGCCCGTGCGTGTTACTTGGTCGCCCCCGGCAAGGGGAGTGAGGTGAGTGAGTGAGTGAGTGAGTGAGTGAGTGAATGACTGGAACGGTTTCACTCCACTCCAACGGCGGGGGGATAATTGAAGGGCATCCTGCCACGAGGGCGAGTGATACGTCCCGGCGTAATCGCCCGCTCTCAAATTGATGCCTCACATTCCCTCTGCCTCAGACTGCCTTGTAAATCAGCCGTAATTGACGGACGGAGGTGATGAAATCCGGGGAGGTGCGACTAAATGACTCCATCAGAGCGGCTCCATTAAAAACTCCTGAGAGGCGACCAATTATCTCCCAGACTTGGCCGGCTATTAGCGGCGGGCATGACAGCGGGTAAAAAACAGGGATAAAACAGAACAGAGGGGGAAAAAACAGCTCCCGTTAGTTTCTAGTGAATAATCTCATGGCAGGAAGGATTCCCTGGTAAATGTGTTTCTTATGAGATGAAACTGCATATCTCTGCAAAAACTACTTTGTGTTTTGAGTGTGCTTTTGCACTGAGGAGGTGAAAATATGATTGGGGTAACTGCAAATTCAAGTGTTTTACACTCGATGCCCTTAACAAAACCCACTCCTGGCACTGTAGCAGAATTATTGCATTAGCAGGCCAGCTAAGGTGTATAATCGACATTTTAAAGTTGGTGTACGCTTAGCACAAGTTCGATAAAATCTACGCATGTAATATGTTTGCAAGTCCTCTGGTCTACTACTACTACTAGTACTACTACTACAACGGCAATCTATAGTTTTCTCTTCTAGGTCAGTTAGCAGGGAAACGAGTGGATGGAAATAAGAGGGTTGGCAGAAACCAGGACAGATCAGGCTTAGATTTTCCATCTAACATTACCTAAAGTACAAAACATAAATTATTCAGATATTAGATATTATATTTTCGCAACATTTGCAAGTCCTGCGTATTCCATGCATTCGGACCATTCCTTCCCGTGGTTTCTGATTAAACTTTTATGTCCCCAAAGCAACAAAGGTCGTAGAGACCGAATCCACCTTTGAACTTGCAGCTACCCGTCAAACTCCACCAACTTTCATCCAGCGAAACGTAAAAAAAAAAGAAACTCCTCCCCCTGCCGCTCGGCCCGGTCCGTTAAACCACCAAACAGATGGAGTCAAAGCGTCGTCCGCAGGGCGACTAGGTTTCATTATGGCAAATGAAACACCCCATTACTCTTTACCGTATT
Source organism: Nelusetta ayraudi (assembly GCF_046127955.1). Lineage (NCBI taxonomy): Eukaryota > Metazoa > Chordata > Actinopteri > Tetraodontiformes > Monacanthidae > Nelusetta > Nelusetta ayraudi. The sequence goes on from NW_027466077.1 coordinate 3,184,564, forward strand.
TTAATAAATGCCCGTAAAAGACCGAGCTTCGAGGACAAGACGAAAGATCAAGAAGAATGACTGTGAAGCTTTTTTTTTTTTCCTCTCCTCTCCTCTCCTCCTCTTCCTCCTCCTCCACAGAGCAAGAAAGAGGAGGAGGAGAATATAAATGTCAGCAGCCTTGTTAAAAATAAATAAGTCAGTGTGTCATTTGTGCGCAGCGCTCGACCGGCACGCCACAGTCCATCTGGGGCCTTTTGCAGAGAAAATCGGGAGCGGGATTCTGAAAAGCCGCCTGGCATCTGGCAAATTAGGAGACAAGCAAACAAACCAGACAGCAAAACAAAAAAAAAAGGGGGCGGGGGGAAATTATCAAGCTGTGGTTTGTTCCATCACTCGTCTTCACAAATGAGGATTTATTTCTATGGAAAACGGCACTCGCTGACGGACGGGCAGCCTGCTTGGACTCTTTCCCCCGAAAATTCTGTTATCAGCGCACGTCCAGAAATAAATGCCGGCAGTGCGGACGGTGTGAGGAGGAGGAGAAGGAGAAGAAGGAGGGTGGAGGACTATTAATAAATAAATAAATGGCCTGGATGGATGGTTGGATGGTGGCCTCCAGCTGAGACTGTCTGGCACAGGATCAGTCTCATTCTTCTCCCTCTGACCCGTCAGTCATGTCTCGGGGGGGAAGTGACGCAACAGAGCTGCAGCTATGAAAACAGCCTCTGGTCCTGCTGGTGAGAACTGGGTGGGGGAGTGGGGGGGTGGCAGGGCGGCATGCATTCTTCTGACACTCACGGCCTGCGCCTCGGAATGACACGTGCATTGTGCCGCGGTGGCCCGATGGCGCGCATGAGTCGAGGAGGAGAGGGAGGAGGGAGAGGAGGAAGAGGAGGAGGAGGGTGTCTGTGCGGTGAATTGGTTCGTTGTTGATGATAAAAGGAAAATTACAGGATCCTTGTGTTAAGTCCTTGTGCGACAGTAGCTGTGTTTTTGCAAAATGAAAGCGCTATTTCTAAAAATTTGACAAAGAACAATTGCGATTTGCAGGTGTTTGCGCTGAATGTGTGAAGTGGATAAGCTGTAATTCAAGAATGGTTGTTAAATTTTTCTTTTTGATAACTTGTAGTATGTATTCCATCTCCTCCTCCGACCGGCCATTTTCACTTGAAGTGAACTGGTCACGTGACCCCGTACGTCACGTCCGTGGATGTGTAAATAAAGTGACACTTTTGCAATACACCTCCATATGGATACGTCTGAAAAACCACCTCATGAGAGCGTCAAAACCTTTCAGCGACATATGAGAGGTCTTTCGAAGTTAAGGTGTTTCCAGTTTCTTTATTGCGATATTTAGGTTTTGTGCCATTCTAACGGTAGTGTGAATGCAGCTAGCGTGACAAGAGACCAAACGCTGCAGTCGTGGCCACTGTAACCTCTTGGCGAGGAGCACGTTCATGTTTCTCTCCTGCGTTTGTGGCAGGTGTGTAAGCCAATACTAACTTTGGATGAAAAACATGGTGCTAGCATCACAGGTGTAAATCACATTAGACTTCGTGTGTATCTTCTGGACACTCATAATAGTATTTTGAAAATATATTCCTTAGATCTTTTTCTACCTTCATCTGCATTGTGGGCGAGTCAGCGCCGGTTAGGTTTGCTTCGGTTTTTGCTGCAAATAATCTGAAATCTGGATCCTTGTTTTCCTTTAAGGCAGTGTTTCTAAAAGTGGGTGGCGGGCTCCCCGCCCCCGACCCCCCACCCCCCACCGGGGGGCGCAGAGTCATGTCGGGGGAGGCGCGAAACATGAGGTGGGGTTTGCTGTTGTTTATTTGCACAACCTAAATGACGAAGAGAAAAGTGAAATAAATGTTGAAAGAAATGACGAAAGCAGGTGAGAGAAATGTTTTTAATGTCGTTTCAATAAAGTTGAAAAATGTTCTTTCTCCTAAGGGGGCCATGACAGACAAAGTCTGAGAACCACTGCTTTAAGGTGGCCCAGTTGTGTATTGAAACAGGATCTTTCGTGACGCGGCGACAAACCACATCAGTCACCTGAACGAACACAAAGCCGAGCTCTGTGTCAGACGAGCACTTCTCCCTTCCCGGACTGGACTGCCGTGTTTTTGCCAGATGCCCTCGAGCCCGGAGCTCCCAGCTTCGACAAAGCCGGCAAAACCAAAAGTGGCGGCCGCGGCCGAGGACTTTGAAACAAATGCGGCCACTGTTTGCTCCACAAGTTTCAAAGGCGGTCACAAAAGTCATCACATCCTGTTTTTTTCCGTGTGCCAGAAAGAGGTCGGACAATGATGCTGCCCCCCCCTCCCCGCCTCCCCTCCGCGTTTTTCTCCGGGGTGGATTCTTGTCGGATGATGGGCCGAGTGGTCGTCCTCCACCGTGCTCCTCTGATGTTTTGGTGCTCGGGATTATCCCTCCGCCCACGGCGCGCTTGTTTTGGGTGGATTCCGCTGCTCTAATCTGGCCGGGCTTCTGACGCCGCCGTGATGAAAGGCGGCCCGCTGGCGTTGGGCCGAGGCAGCGGGGCCACAGGTGCGACCGGCTGAGCCCCTGCGGCGTGATCCGAGTTCTTGGTCGAATCGTTCCGAAATGTAGGAAAAAAAAAAAATCTGCAAACTGATGAACCGAATCCATCCAAAGATGACGCAGGGAACAAACCGATAAAAGGAAGATCCTGGGGCCACACACACACACACACACACACACACACACACACACACACACACACACCCGTTTGAACTTGTCGAACCCACCTGACATCTGCTCTTCTCTCACCCCCCCCCCCCGTCTTTTCTTTTTCTTGAAAAAACACAAACTGCTCGGTCGTTCTCTTTTTCTTCAGCGCACCTGAAGTTCAGCCTCGGCAGGTAAAGCCTCGTCTTCGTTTTTTTTTGTTTTTGTTCTGCGCCTGGGATTATCTTAACACAACAGCCCTCGGTGGGAAACAGGTAAAAGGCTGTCATCGCACGCACAGAGACGCTCTGCGTCCTTTTGACGGGACCTTTTGAATCGCGGACTCTAATTCTAATCACGAATCACACGCAGACACACCTGCACGCCGTCAGTGCTTTTCACAACCAGCACAATGATGTCTGTGCTATTCCTTTACAGTCCTGTGTATGGTGAAAAAAACAACAACAAAAAACATCAAAAACCTGTTGATCTTCAGGAAACAGCATGTTTAGCCCTCTGTTTGCAGCCCCCGGTTTGAAAAAGCCCAGCTTGAGACTTTGGCTAAAGCTCAATGACGCTTTGTCGGACCAGGGGGACAAGACCGTCTAAGAGGGTGGGGCCAACACCTGGCTGGGAGGGGGTTCATCACCCTTTGTGACATCACATCCAGACCTGTGTGTTTCACTGATCGGGGGGGCGGTGCAAGCAAAAGGAAGGGATGAGATCTTCTCATTCATCCACTGATGTGAGGGATTTTTCTTGAATGTGGGACCTTTAATTATTGTGTTACAGGCTACTTTTAGTTTTTGTTCTTGGTCATTGTCATTGGTGTGTATCTCAATCTGCCGGCCCACAGTGGGACTCCTCTGATCCCTCTAGAGAACTACAAAACTGCCGTATTTCCCGCCGTGTCGGGGGGTCGTGTTTTGATCACAGGCGCTCAACCTGCGGCAGAGCAAATGGTGGCTCTGGTAGAGGTTCGGTTGGTGGTCTGCACAGGGATCCTCTCCTGTAAGGGGAAGCTGGAGGGGCGAGGGGGAGGGATTACCTCAATCCCCTCTGCCTGCTTCATCCCAACCCAATCGACACTTGAGAGTCAAACAAAAGGCTTTGGGGGTTTGGGGGGGTGGGGGGGTGCTCTGCTAATCCCATTCCAGCTGGACAACAAGCCGTCTGGCCGGTGGCCCCCGCCTGGGCTGTAAGCCCCCCGTAAGAGGCTTGGAGGAGAAGTCAGACAGCTCATGGAGGATGAGGACTTAATTAGCCTGGCAGAGTCAACCTGGCTAATTGAAAAGATCGGGGCGGAGGAGTGGAAGGAGCATTTTTTTTTTCTTTTTTCCGGTTTGTTTGTTTTTTGCCCCCCGCATCCCGGGGTTTCTGCCGCCGTTGCCAGGGTTCGAGGAGAGGAGAGGAGGCGCTGCTTGTAAGGTTAATTGGGCCTCGGACTCGGTGCCAAGGCGGAGGGCGAGGGAGGGGGGAGGTGGAAGGGTGGGGGCGGCGTCCTCGAGTGTTTTGCTGCATCTGGAGGTTAATCTTTCATGACGGGCCCCTATCCAGAGAGGTCGGGGGGGGCGGGGGAAACAAAGACGCGCTGTGTGTGTGTGTGTGTGTGTGTGTGTGTGTGTGTGCGTGTGTGTGTGTGTGTGTGTGTGTGTGTGCTCGCACGCATTCCAGCTTTTTTTCTATCTTTTTTTTTTTCTTCTTAAACCGACCCGTGCTGTCCGTGCGAAGTGGCCGACGCACCCTGCAGCGAGCCGAGCCGCCTCGGCCCCGTCTGTGTATCCAGGCTGTCAAAACCTCCATCAGCGCTGGGGCGAGGGGGGGCGGGGGGCTGAAGTGCGACGCAGCTCGACGAAATAAAACAGAAACTCCGCCGTCCCCCGCCCACCGCCACCCCCACCATTCCCCCTCTCCCTCCATCAACAGTCGCGGGTGAAGCCTGCAGCACGCTGCCACGGCCATAATGTGTTTACAAAACGTTGCACTCTCTCAACTTCCCTGACGCTGTAATGCACTTCGCTCACCCCCCCCCCCCCGCCACCCATCCCCCGAACAGCCGCCTCTTTAAAGAATGGCACACTGTGGCTGCGCAGCTCAATCACCGCCACAGGTCCCGGCTCTCCTCCGTCTCTTTTGTTTGACGTTGGCAGCCTCAGCGACGCCACTTACAAGCTTTTAATGTGTGCATGTTTTTTTTTTTGTTTTGTTTTTTAAACACACGTTTCATTTTTCTTCTCGTCGCAAACACGTAAAAGCTCCGACAAATCGTTGGTTTTTCTTTTTACATGAGGCTGTAAACAGAGGGCTAAATATGCTATTTTAATATTCCTGGATCACTGACAACATGACACCGACTGACAGAAGTTCCGGCATAAAGATATTAAAAAACTCGAAAACTTCGCTAAAACTGCAATTTTTTCCACTTGGCTGTAAACAAAGGGCTAAATGTGCTGTTTTCTTGAGACATAAACTTTTTTTTCTTGCATAAATAATCCACAGCCCATTGGGGATGGAATGAGAAACCCCAGTACGCGGAGGTGGAACTCGGGACCCGAGTCGTAAATACACAGCTGATAAGTCGACTAATTGGTTTTTGGGCCAGATCACAGTTGTGTGTTTTGTGGGTCAGATCCTTCTTGACAACATTTTTCCGCTTTGTCAAATCAGATGTGTCTCTCGCTCACCCCAACCAGCTCCCCCCCACCCCACTCCCGCTGTCTCAGTCTGTCCGTCTGTCTCCTGGAAAATCCTGGCGACTTTGATCCGCGTCCTTCTTTCTTCTGGTTCGACGTCAAAGTAAACCAAACGCTGACCTCGAGCTGTTTTTCTTTTCTTTTCTTTTTTTTTTTTCTTTTTCAGAAAGGGTACCACCCACTGCTATGATGCTAATGGCCTTCAAGGGCCAGCGACACTGTGCACGTTATGCTCACGGGTGGGATTAGCTCGGCGCTCTGCACATGGAGCCATCAGTCAGGCGCGAGGACAGCTGGGAGTAGAAGGCCGCGTTGGCTGAAAAACCATTAAACAACGTTGGGGAAAAGTCGACGCTGTCTATTTTCGGTGGTACGTGGTTTCACTGAAGTATGGCGGATATTTAAAAAAAAAAAAAAAAAAGATATATGACGTGGTCCAAAGGTTCACTTTTAGCTCTTGGTTTTGTTCTCAGCCCAGCAACAAGAAAAAAAGTGGCTACGCTGTCAAAAGTGTTTAGTATCGAGCAAACTAACCAGCTAAGCCATTCTGTCATTATACTTTCCAATTCAATGCACTTCAGTGGACAACATGTTGTGTGTGGTGGTACTTGGTGAAGTTGATTCAAAACAGAGCTAATTAGCTTGGCCATTTCCTTTTAAATGCGTCCAAGCAATGCATAAACAGCATTACATCATTTGAACTATGAGCGTCAGTTGACGGCCAGATACAGAGTCGCCAACCGTCCCTTAAAAAACAGAATTGTCCCGTATTTGACAATGAAATGGTGCGTCCCATTTTGAAAGGATACGGGATGGGGTTTGTCTCATATTTCTGAGTTGTCTTGAACGGAAATTTATTTTCGACGCAAACTCAAGTTCGAGTTTGTGTTCGGAACCATAATCTACATAGCAGTAGGCAACAGCATTGCACAACCCATTCACAACAACCACGTCCTGGATATAGCTTCCGTAGAGTACGCTATGAATCGGGATTGCTTGTTCTGTTCAACAGCAAACGAAAATGGCCGAGGCTCTTCCCGATACCCCTGTTACCGCTACTGTGTCACACAGAAGAAGAAAAACTGAAAACTAAAAAAGAAAACTGAGTTGAACTGATGATTGTTCATGGAAGAGAGATATTCCTGAGAGATGAATGTGGCAATGAGAAGGAGGAATGTTTCACAGTTAAATTTGAATTATTTGAACACCTACAATTTTCTCTCCCACACTTGGGAGAGAAACTTGAGCCATCTGGGCAGAGCTACAGCTTCATTATTGGCCATCCTGAACAAGTCCTGGGGACGTGCACTTGAAAAGTGAGACAATCTGACTGCAAATAAATAAATTAATGAGTAAAAACTCCCGTCCTGTTTAATGTCAAGCCTGGTGCTTCTGGATTCTGCTGGAAATAACACCGCCGGCCTCGCCAGCAATTAACCTTTTTCTCCACCGCTGGCGCACACACATGGAGGTGGGGAGGGGGCGGAAACAGGGACGTCTGATTTTTTCGAACCACTTGGGGCGGAAAACAACGACGCCGCACACTGCACGCATGTGCATGGGAGGAAGGCCAAAGTCAGAAATTGTGGTGGTGGTGTGTGTGTGTGAGTGGGAGGTGGGGGGTGGGGGGCGGGGGGAGAGGTGATGGTGGTGGGGGGTGAAAAAGAAATGAGAAGTGTGTGGTCTGGGGGGAAAAGCACCTTTTTGGAGTTAATATGTACGTGAGTGTGTGTGTGTGTGTGTGTGTGTGTGTGTGTGTGTGTGTGTGTGTAGGGGGGAGGTCAGTGATGTATGGAGGCCGAATGCTCTCGGGGAGGTTGTGTGTGTGTGTGTGTGTGTGGCAGGGGGGGGTCGGTGGTGTGACATTAATAAAAACTAAATCAGTCAGGCTTGACTTAAACACTCCTTTTGTTCTCTGATGCGACGGCGGCAGCAGCCAGCGGGCAACTCGATACACCATGACCCCCCCACCCCCCACTCAGCCTCCCCGCTTTATGAAGACCACATACGCTCCCCCTGAACGTGCACACACATTTCTTTTGCAGCACTTTAATACCGCCAACCCCCCCCAGCCCCCCAACCCACCCACCAGCCCCTCCACCTCCCCTACCTGCCTCATATCATCCGGGGCTCCATAATGGAGGAGCTCTCGTGTCTGATTCTTGTCTGCGGGGAAGCAGCCGTGAAATTAGCGCCGCCGCTTAAAGCCTCGCACCTCAACCCCCCCGAGAGAGAACTAAGGCCCATAGTTGGCAATAGGTGGTCGGGGGTGGTGGTGAGGGTGGGGTGGCCGGGGGTGGGGGTGGTGGTGTCCACGGAATAAAAACATAAGAAGAAATCCAGGTAACCAGGCTCCCTTTGTGTCTCCAGGGATCCTCTGAAGCCGCCTTTGAGCGAGTGATTATACATTAACACCTCCTCCAAGTGCAAGAGGAGCTCCGTGGCAGTGCTGGGTGCCCCCCCCCCCCTCCCACACCGCCCCCACCACCACCACCACCCTACCCCGCACCCACTTAGAGGCCATATTTCAGCCGGCCGCGGCGGCGGAACAAAAGCAAACAGGCCTTTATCTGCTAATCAAGAGCTGTAATGGCATGTGGCAGCGCAACTGTGGCGACCGATGACCCGCAGCCTCGCAGGTAAAAACAAGAGGAGGGAGGGTGTGTGTGTGTGGGGGGGGGGGGCAAAAAAACAAAAACAGGGGGGTCACGGCTTCTTTTCTTCACTGCAAAGGTCTCTAATGGCCGGGAGGTCATGCGAGCCGTGTTTGCGCTGCCTGGAGTGAAAGACAACAGAGGAGGGCGGCGACGGACGGAGCGGCCGGCAGGTAGACGGATCATTAGATGGACGAGCCGGCTGTGGGTGGGGGTGGGCGGTTCAGCCCGGAGCAATGGCGGGGGCCGAGTCTCTTTTGTCGGGGCTCGTTAAAAAAAAAAAAAAGTTTTGTCCCAGATTTCCGGCGCGGTGGGGACCGAACAGTTGACGGCGGAGAAAAGAAGGAGGCAGAAAGCAAAATGTGCTCAGTGTGTGTGTGTGTGTGTGTGTGTGTGTGCGTGTGTGAAGTGAGCTTGGCTGCAGATGTCGGAACTTTGTGTTGTCGTGACTGAAAACAAAAAAGCCACACACACACACGCATGCACAGACACACACGACTACAGGGGTGCTTCTTGTTTTGCTCTCTCAGCCATGCATAATACAGTATTTGCACACAACAGGACCTCAATTATTGACGACTTTCTTGTCTTTCTTAAGTTGTTTGCTTTTTTTTTTTGTTTTGTTTTGTTCTGCTGCCGACGCCTGAACGTGGGAGGCGGTGAATGAATTGAAAGTGGAGCGGACCGGGATGACTTCTTGGATGAATGCTGAAACTCATATTAACAGGGACACGCCGTCCTTCTGTTTAATTTAAAGGGGATGAATGAAACAGGAGGCGGTGACTCATCGTCGCGCAGCCGAAGCTGCTCTGCTCCGTCCCATCTCTCGCTGTTAACTAGGACTCGGCAGAATGTCTGAAATGTGCGCGACACGGGTCCCTTTTGTTTTTGCCTTTCTCTGAAGGGAGGCAAACAGAGGGCTAAATACGCAGTTTTAGCAAGATTTTTACAGTTGTTTTGCATGAAGTTCTGAAGGTCGATGTAAAACACGACCTCTGAGTTGCAAACACCTGGTTGAAAAGTCAACGTACGGGTTATTACCACCCAGGTCTTGCGACTCTGTTGACAACAAACTCATTAAGATGTGTTTTTACAACAAACAGGAGGAGATTAATCACAACAATCAAAGCCCAAATTCTCCTTATCGACCCCGAGGACGTGCTGACGGAATTAACACACACCAAGAGACGATGTTTTAACAAGGCCCCAATGACGGTGGGCGATAGCAGCTTGATAAGTTTTAGCCACACAATCGATGCAGGACACTTTGATTAACGAGCGACTGTCAACTGGGACGGGTCGATCCCCAGCCAGGACGATATTGACCCAGTTCCTCCCCACCTCCCCCGGCCCCGGCCCCTCCTCGTGCACGGCCCCCCGCTGGCCTCCCATCCCCCACAACACCCCTCTCAAAGTCCATCATCGCCGCCATCAATACCACCCCGACCCTGCAGGGGAGCCAAATGTGTGTGAATTGATCGCAGAGAGGCACATGCAGAGTGTTAGCTGCAGGGGCGGTGGACCTCATCCAACACACACACACACACACACACACACACACACTCATCCATCACGCCCCTGCCTGTGTTATCAATCCTCCATCATGGCTTAGCTGAAGCTCAGCAGATTCCTGCTGAAAGGCTGCACAAACTGTGTGGCCGCTTCGTGATTGAGGGAAATCTGGAGAACAACAGTACAGCAGCGCCGACGTAAAAAACGGCAGGGAAAGAAGCGTCTGTCGAGGTAGAAATAAACTCGGTCACCATTTCATCCATTACGAACATGACAAGATTCCAAACCACTGACTGCAAAATGAGGAGCCAGCGCTTTCACTGATACAAAAAGCGGAGAAAGAAGGAAACTCACTGCTGCAACTGTTTTTAGTTTGAATACAGTCATTTCAAACAACTGCTGTGTTTCCATTTCTTAAAAATAAGCAGTTAAGGAGCAGATCCAATTAATCTCACTGGCCCTTTAAAAAAAATAGACAGGAACATACTGTAGATAACAGTAAAAACTAGACGTGACATTTTCAGTTAAGATCCCCTTAGAAAATAATTACCTCTCATATATATATTTTGTTTCTTTCACGAGACCTTTGCAGTTCAGACACTGTAGTTTGAAAACAAAGTGAATAAAGATAAAAAAGAAGAAATATTTGGCCATGCATTCATTTATTCATTCATGGCAGCTCACTGATCCTCCTGCGGCGACACACACACACACACTAACACACACTCCTCAGGTGTTTCACCCTCCTATCATCGCCTTGTGTCCTTAATGAGAGACTTATCTCTGGTTCACACCACATTTACAGTTTACACCCTTTCTCTCCCTCTTGGTTCCTCTCAGCAACAGGCTCCCCTCCCTCCCCCGCCAACCTCTCTCCCCCTACCCACTGGCCTCCTCCCGCTCCTCCCCCAGCCCCCTCCCCCTCCCCCTCCCAGGAGAGCCACTTCAACAGACAGGACCAATTTTCTGCTAATTGGGCCTCAGGAAATTGCTCCTCGTTTTTAATTTGGTGCTGGACAGCCGTGAAGACACGTGATCTGCCGCTGCGGCCGCCTTCCATCCCTGCCGCTGGCGCAGGTGTGGGGATGACAGAGACAGAAGCTTTATCTCTTTTAGTGGGATGGGAAAAAACGAAAGGGCATGCAACGGTGCTAAAGTTGAAGGGTTAACTTAGCGTGGAGAGGAAATGACACGGTCCAGGATGTAGCCCCAGAATGCACCCTGGAGAGGCTGCTCTCTGAAGTGTGTGAGCTTTGGAGTGGTGTAAAAATTCACCCCCTGACCTCCCCAACCCCCACACCAATTTACTAGCACAGACAGTGACAATATGATCCGGATCACCTGGGTAAACCAAACAGGACGCCGTCTCACTGGAAAGATGCTATCGAGGGCGAAGGCGACTGTTCTCAATTAGCATGGCGATATCCGAGGGCATCGGCACCACGCCCGAGATGGTCAGACACTGATAGTGCTGGAACAAGGACGCAGGTGTCGCTGTCGCCAAAGCACAAGTGGGCTCTTTGGGAAAACAAGAAAAGGCATTTCAGTGGGACCGACAACGATAACTGTTGAAATCTAATCGTCTGATGAGCAACGTCTGGATTTTCATCGTGCATAAGAGCTTTGGCAAACAGTTCAAAGGATGGGAATGAAGAAGAAGGTTGTCACAGTTATACACACTAACAAATGTTTTTTTCCTGACCAGTGTGAGTAGTCCATTTATGTAGTATAATGTAGTCTAGAGGAATGAAAACCGAGGTCTCGGCAGAGAGGAAATGCCTCTCAACGCCCACAAAGCCCTTCCTTCTGCTTCCGTTTTCTCCGTCACCATCAATCATCTTCTGCCCTGCTGATCGTTTATTTGTTTCTGTTTTCTATTTTTCTCCCAGCATAAGCAAATTAAAAAAAGACTCCGCGAGGCTAACCGCTATCTCAAATAAATATTTTTTCTTTTTTTTGGTCTTGTTTCGTATTGGGTTGTGTGAAAAATAAAGCGAAAGCAGTCGGGCCTTTGGCGGCTGCACTCCAGCCGCGTTGCAGATACAACTGAGTGGAACCATATGAAAAACATCTCGCCGCAAGTCCACGTTGGTGTGGCTGCGAGCCATCCCACCGATGCGGCTACATTTTCAGCGCAGCACTGGCTCCGGAGCGGCAGAACCTCCGCAGCGTGCGGTGGTCGGAGTTTCTCAAGGGCAGCAGGGAAATGTGTGCATGCAGCAGAAATACTAATAAGGGACGACAAGAGCTGATGCGTGTTCCCAGTGTCGACGTTCACACGCTGCGTGTGCCGGGCAACAGTTGTTTTCAAAAAGTTGTTTTCTTTCAATATGAAACATTACGATAAAAAAACAATATAAAAGCCTAAAACAGCTAACACTTCCTGTTTATCTTCTTAAACTGCTGTAAGCTGTGAAGAGCATGTTTTTTGATCAAATAGTCCCTTCAAATTAACAACTGGCCCCCTATTTGTTAATAACAAGCATTTAAAGAGCAGATCAGCACTTGTTTTTACACTAACTGCAGATGCTTCAAAAAGGAAGCCAATTGGTGGCTGCAGATTTGCGCGTGACTTTAGTTGGATTTCAGCGTCGTGCAAAAGAGAAAAACCCCTTTGTTGGACTCAAACTCAAGACAGAAGAATGAAATGCATTATTTTGTCTATTTCAAATCACTTTTAAGCAAAAACAACTGTTGAATTATGCTCCCCCACTGTTTTGCACGGCTGAACGAGGCCAGAGCGGATCCACATGTTGCCGACCAGGATCCAACCTTGGTTGACATTCACATCAACACATCCGCTGTCCCACCCCGCCGCCGCCGGGTACGCGCTGACCCTCACATCTGCATAAACCGATCGATAGGCACGCGAGTTCCAGCCCAGAGTCCCTCCACGGCCTCCTTGTCAATACTGACATGTTACACGGGGCCCAACATCCATCAGGGGCGGCTTGAAACGTTTCTGAGGCCGGCGCTGCCATCCATCAGCGGCTGACTTTCATAAACCTAATGACCTAAAATGAATCAATAACTCATGTTTTTTTTCCCCTTTGCAATGCAGAACGCTGCATCCGGATGCTGACCGTGGCCTCAATTCAGGGGGAAAACAAACAAACAAACAAAAAAAAAATACACAAAAAAACTATTGTGCTTAAAACCGTGCAAAATTCTGGCAAACGAAAATGAAATCCAGAAACGGTGCTTGCGGGTGTTGAGATTGAAACTGGGCAAACCAAACATGGGACGTGCAGGGGATTTGTCTGTGCCGCCTTCTCATTAGAATCGGCGGTGGAGTGAAAAGCGTGTCGAAGAGAAACAGGAAAAAAAAAGATCTTTCTGTAGCATCCAGACAGACACACACACACACACACACACACACACAACACACACACACACACACTGAGCTCATTACATCCACAGTGCTGCCTGATGGCTGCTTGACAACTTAGCACCCTCCACTAACTTTCACACTTCCCAAACTTTCTAAAGTCCCCACCACTGCCCCCCACCCCTGTCCCCCACCCCCCCAACACCTACCAACCCTCCCCCACGGCTGTCCAGCTCATTCGCTCGAATCCTCGGCAGAAAAGCCCGTCTTCCCTCCTCCTCCTCCTCCTCCTCCTCCACAGCAGCATGATCCTTTATATCTTATCGGCTTGACCTCCCCAACTCTAGCACATGTTAAAAAAAAAAAGTGAGAAACTCAGCCCCCCCTTCCCTTACCCCACGCCCTTTCTGAAACGAAGGGGGACTCTCCTGCAGCTATCCCGATCTCCATCCATCACGCCGATAGGTATGCGTCCCTCCGGGGTGAGGAGCGGTGGGGTGTGTGTGTGTGTGTGTGTGTGTGTGTGTGTGTGTGTGTGTGTGTGTGTGTGGGGGGGGGGTCTCTCGTAATAAACGGCAGCCATCAGTCAGGAGCGCCACTGACTTATTACAATCTGTGTGGCCTCGCCGAGGCTCCGCACACCCTGTAAACCTCCCGCTGCTCGCGCTCACTGTGCAATAACACCCTGGCTGGGAAGACGGACGGAGGGAGGCGACCCCGCCCCCCCGCCACACGCACCGGGGGAGGTAAACTTATTTATGGGAGAGCAGCTGGTGGCGACAATTTTTTTTTAAATTGCAGAGGCGGCGAAAGATATTAAAAAGCGAAAGTTAAGAAAAAAATGGAGGCTTCGGTGCCGTGTTTAACTTTTATAGACTCATTAATAATGAAGGCAGCGATGAATTGAGTCGAGACCTCGTCCGCAGGGCGCAACTCCTCCGCTTTGCACCGATTTCATTTTAAGTTGGATGAAAAAAAAACAAAATCGAGCCGGAGGTCGGCGGGCAAACAAATTGTGCGAACGGGGGAAAACAACAGCGTCCGCTGCACGCGAGGACCCCGCACTCGCTCAGGCTTTTCTTTTTCCTCTTCCTCTCCAAACAAGAAACTCAAGAGCAAGAAACTACGTTATTAAATCACGGAGGGGTGGAAGCAGGAAAAACAGCAGCAAATTCCGCAAGTGACATGGAAAATAACTAAATTATTCTGCAGGCAGTTAACGCCTCAAAAGCCACATCCATCCGACAGGCTCCAGTAAATCACCTCTCGCACCAGAACACTGTTTTTTTTTTGTTTTTTTTCCCCCCACCGCTGACTGTAACAGCGCGGCAGGTCATCTGCACTGTGTTCAAATCCCCCTCGAGGGGCCCCAGCAGAGCCCTCATCAAAGACCTCCAATATGCGCGGCCATGCGTTCCACCTGGGTGGCAAGCCGGAGAGTGAGCGAGCGAGAGGGAGAGAGAGAGAGAGAGAGTTTACAGTGGGAAGGAATGTGTGTGGATTTACACACGTCAGGCATCACCTGTCAAGAGGAGGTGAAGATATACAGGCGGGAGATTTATCGTCAAGAGGCCGGAGTTTGTAAACGAGGTTTCCAGGTTTGTGGGCTAAAGCGCTTTGCTCTTGTTCCGCCTCACCTGTTTGCCCGTTCACTTTGTCACTGCCTGCGCTTGAACCCCAAGACCTCACCTGCAGCATTCTGTTGTTGTTTTCCCCCTGCTTTTTCAATGATAAATTTGGATACTTTCAACACCTTGGAAGGACATTGTAGGTGGTTGATTACTCCTTCCGTCCTCTTGTCTAGCGTTAAGGTTGTTGGAAAAGCTGCGTTTTACTCATCAACGATGTTCCAAATCTCATAATACAGCAAACTTATGTTGCGGTGCACAAACTTGGCACGTGTGCGCAAAAATGGTGTTTTGTGCACACCAGAATTGACTTTTTGTTCTTTTCTTCTTCTGCTGTTTGTTTTTCCAGCAGTAGCAGCCATTAAGAGAAACTGGAAAGTGCTCACAAACCAGTATTTAATGTCTGCACTTGGTAGAACTTGGGAGACTGCTCGGATTTACCCCACAGTGTGTTTGAGCTCCCACCATTCACGTCAAAATCTGCCTCTCGCTCAGCGAAGGAACTGCTGTCGGTAATGAGAGTTGTGACCTCCACTCGCCAAAACCAACCCATAACTCATTTATTTGCCACAACCACAGTGCAGCCGTGGCAAAACTGTCGCATGCAGCTACCCGGTTGTAAGTCAGTTTAGTGCCGAATCATCAAATATGCACATTTTCACCAAGCAATTGGGGAAAAAAATAAGGTCGCGCTCAAAAACAAGGAACTCTACAGCCTTTAAAAGGACGGCCTCAAGTCTCCTAGCATCTCCATCCACTGCAACATCTCCCTGTTTTTAACCCTACAGCTCAGCAGGAGATGAAAAGAAAGGGTCAAGAGATGCTGCAGAGCCGTCACCTGTCACTGTATCACCCTGGCATGCTCTTAAAGTGGCCATTCTAGCCTCGAGGATATTCTTTTATTCTCTGTTTCAAGTGGCCACAGTGAAAACTCCTTAAAATATCAGCGGGCTCCCCCGAGGCTGGGTGCACGGCCGACCTTCGACCCCAGAGGTCACGTGGCTAATTAGCTGACACCTCTGCGGAGCTTTGGAATGCTGCATTCCGAGGGGCAGGAAGAGGCACAGGACGGGATCTGATGATTGGTTTTCTTAGGGATCCCAGGTACACGGCGGATTACTGCATGTGCCCAATCATCCTTACTGTGTACCAGTAGAGCGAAGGTGCGAGGAAGATGACAGGACAGGAATGAAGTCCGGTCAAAGGTTAATGGTCAAGCCAGTTATTTTCATTTTATTTTTAATCCCAGACCCTCCAGCTGAGAAGTCTTGCATTGTTAATTATCCAATAAGCTCCCTATGTAGCCCTCTGTTTACAGCCTGCTGCAAACACGGAAGACTGATAATGGGAATGGCACCGGATGTTTTAGGTGTTTAGCGAGCTATGACGATGTCAAGGGAGGATTGTTTTCACAAAGTTTGTTTTACATAATATCAGACATTTACATTTAGCATGTACTGTATACGTGCGTTAATACAGTCGCTACGTTTTTTACTGAACAAGCTCCAATACGATCTGAAATACTCCCTGCTATTTGCCGTATGCATTCTCATCTGTTTGGCTGTAATGGCGCCTAATGGACTCTGTCCTACAAATGCTTTATTGGCTTTTCAAGAGTATAATTGGGCCAAATGGACACGTTACATTTCAGACCGTAACTACCCAACACATTAGGGTCAATGGGATCTTTCACCTTGGACATTTCAGCTCATTGCAGATACGAGTGGATCCTGTGTCATTGTCAAAAATCTCTCGCCACAGTTCGAAAATAAACCCCTCCACCCCCCACCGCACAAGCAAGAATCCTGCATGATTGATAGCCATTGTCCCGTGTGAAATGCGGCGGCTGCTCTGACTGTTTTTTTGTTAGTTTGTTCCCTCTGATTTTTTTTTTTATAAGAACAGCTAAAATACTTCATTTGATCTAAATGTGGAAGCTCGGTTTGCAGCAAATAAAACGACCGACACGTTTAGTGCTAAATGGTTTAATTAGCCTGATGACATGTTGAGATCCTATTTGGAGACGGTGACTGTGGTCAAAAGCAAAGGGCCACATTTAGAAGGGATAAGAAGACTATTGTGTGAGTATGAGTGTGTGTATGTGAGGATGGACTCAGGAATATATATAAAGAAAGGCATGTGAAACTGGAACCAGATGTATGTGAGTGACTTTGTGTGTGTGTGTGTGTGTGTGTGTGTGTGTGTGTGTGTGCGTGTGTAATTTGGCTGGAGACTACCATGCATGCTACTCTTTACCCGGCGATGTTTTTAAGACTTTATGGTTTCGATAAAGTTTTTTGGATACCATTAAATGAAAGAATAAAACGGATAGCACAGCAATGCGTATTTGAAAGGTCAAAGGTTTGCTGTATCGGGTAAGAAGGTTGAGAATCAATGCAAGAACACTATCTGGACTTGGCCAAACGAAGCTACTGTCTACCTGCTCTGTGTGCGTTGTCAGTGTTACAGCCAAACCCAGGGAAAAAAAAGACGAAATTCTGGTTGAGGGAAAGGCTCTGGCACTGGCTGGGACAATGTAAGCCAAGAGACTCATTCCACACCGTGGAACAAATGTCCCCTTGACTTGAATGTTGAACACTTCCAGCCACGCCAAATAAAACCGTTCCAGGTGCGCCAATGAAAACGACCGGCCCGATTTCCTAAAAGTGTGGCCAAGCGCCTTTTAAAAAAAAACTGAGAGGCGTGAATCCAGCCGGGCCTTTGTAATGGCTTCACAGCACCCCCCTCCCAACACTCTCTCCCCAACCCCTGTCAGGGTCGGGTGTCCTCGCTCATAAAGCAGAGTCGTGTTATACTGACAGGTGTCTGTTAACCATTACGCCACATGGCAGAGTGATATAGCCCCATGACACATGAGGAAAAATAAGGGTGTTTATTGACTTAATGCTGTGATGTATGCCAGGATCTTATTTCAAACTTGTCACAGTGAATTATTAAAAATAAAAATGATGCTATTATAAGTGTAAAGATAGCTTTGGGGGTACAAAGAGGTGGGCTATTAAGTTTAAAAGGAGTGCAAAAATTTAAATTTGGCAACATTTTCAAATCCATGCAACAGTTCTGGAGTTTCACAGAAAGAATAAATTTCGCCTGACGCAGCTGCCTGTTGTTAACATGCTCCCAGAGGTTGATGGAGGTAGACGGAGATGGAAGGCTGCCTGTGTTTGGTGGAGAGGGCCCAGAGGAGCTTCGAACCCCAGACTCCAGGGTAATAGTCATCCGCACTAACCAGTCAGCCAAAGGGACATCCCCTTGGCCAAGTAGCCAGGCCGCACGATCAATTGGAGGCATAGTGACGGGACCCTCAACTGTCACATCTCTCTCCCTCTTTTCACAAGCACGTCCTCGTGTTTCGCACAGGCTGTCACACATGAGGAATCCAAGGACCCACTGCCAGTGCTACATGGATCATGCCGACAACGCCAGAATGTGGCAAGGTGGAGAGGGCGTAACCCACCCAGGCAAAAACGGGGAACAAACCTCCTGAGCATGGAGGAGGGATGCTCACTGTGTTGCCTTTTCACTCACATGAATGTGGTTCCTACTTAGTTGCTATGAGAATGCTGTCATGGATCAGAACATGTCATATGAGAATCCACCGAGAAAGTGTTCAGTAGAAAATGGGTGACACTACAATTAATTTTTTGAGAAATGGCAAACTGTTCCTTTGACTTGAAGAAGGGAAGCTGGAGGCTACTGCAAGCTACACGTCAGGAGTGGATTGATTCAGGACCGCTCTGAGTGCAATCAGTGAACGATCCATCAAACGGCCAGAGTGGCACCAGACCGTCGACTGAACGATCCCAGAAAGGTCGAGCCGGATTGAGCTTTTTAATCACACACTTGATTTTCTGTCCGTTTTGGTTGTGTGGATGTGGCAGTAACGCGCTCTACTGCCGGCGTTGTTCTGGAGAAGTCATAAACCAGGTCAGCTTTGGATATACAACAAGGGCTTTTTTCTATTAACAAACACAGCCTGTTGCTACAGTGGCTAGCTGCGACTCGAACCTCAAACCAGCCACCACCCTGCGTGAGGGTCTAGCCGAGCAGTTCAGGCAGGGCAGGACCTGACGTATTGGAAGCCAATAGATCACCACCACTCCTTCTTTTCCGTTGCTTTTCTATATAAAAGCAGCGTGAAACTCTGCGTCTCTGAGCAAATGATCTTTCGCGTCAAGGCCTCATCAGCGCCAGCCAGCTGAAACCCGAGCGGAGGGAAAAGGGCACCGCTGCGTATGGAAAGGTTTAGGTGAGCAGTAAATTCCCTTCCGCCACCGCCTACCGTCCTGATGAGAAACACCTGGGTGTCTGAGCAACGACATCAGTCTGATGAATCAAAGCAAAAAATAGACAATTTGGTGGGTGGAGGCAGCGCAAATCAAGAACATTAAACAGCAATCAAAACTGAGAAATTCTAAACACGGCTAAAACTAAATACCAGCGGTGACACAGCGAACACAATCAACGACGACACGACTGTCAATAAACTGTAATAAACAACCGAGAGACCGCGGACATACCAAGATCCACTTTCTGCTCCGCAACGCAAACAAACACAACACAACACAAGATGCTTGAAGCACCAGCGGGCTCCTAAGTAAAAGTCTTTTTCCCCAATATTTAAAACAATCGAACACTGGCAAATTAAATATTTATGCGACAAGAGGTGGGTTTTGGAAAAACAAGGGTTTCAAGGCTCCCTGTGCAAACACAGCGACAGGCCAAAAAGTTGTTTTCTGTTTTCTTAGCTTCTCTTTGTACGTAACTAAATCCTGTTTGCCTTGTTTTCAAAACTTGAGAGATCTTTCAGCCGAGGCAAGACCGCTCGCTCCATGCCGAACATCCGTCGAAAAAAGAAAACAACAAGTCCACGTCGCATAATCAAAAGAGTTTGATGCTTCAATTTCCTCTTTGCGGACGAGACACAGCTGCTGGAAAACAGGAATGGGGCGGATATGAAAGGCAAATGTCTTTTGGCCTTTCGTGTTCAAAGAGGAATGCAATGAAACGAGCTCCATGCTGCCCATTGGGGTGATACAGAGGAGGTGCCTCGCTTCCAGCCTTTGTTTGAAGAAGCTCGGCCTCTCCGCCGCGGCTTCGCTTTGCAGTTTCTGTGCGCGCGGGGTTTGGCGTCGGAGCTAATAGGTCTGTCAGACGAGCTGCCGCTGAGAGCAGTTGTCAGAGCCTGACGTCCAAACTGGCAGCATTCACTTTCCACTTGCGGTCCCCGGAGACCGCTTGACCCGAGTGGAGTTACCGCAATGTGCTCTCACGCCTGACGACTCGGTCATTCAGGCCCCTCGCGGTCGCACTCGCCGCTCCGTATGACAAACACAGAAGCAAGCGCAGACACACATACACCAACTGCTCTGAACCTGAATCAGTTTAACATTGATATGATTAATTAGAAGACATATCCGAAAATCAAAGAATTTGCGATTTTTAGAAATAGTGTTTGCAAAAAAAAATTTAAAAAATACCTATAACGGCACATACTAATTACCGATAATGGCCCATTTTTTGAGTTGGTAATAAGATGTCATTTCTGCTGCCTTTACCATCTGTTTTCATTGCATCATATAAAAGAACAGAAGCAGAACTCAAAGGACTGAGGACTTAACACTTCCTGTAGGTGCAGAGTGATTTGGGTCAACTGAGAAAAGAATGTGTCTCGGGACGCAGCTTTACAAGAGAATGAAGAAAATTCGGCTCATGTTGGGCTTAAACTCACAAAACTTGAGTTTTAAAGACTTGGGAAGGTTGTTAAAGCAGAAAATATCTTGCAGAGACTAATCTATTTCAGGGCCGCAGACCAGTGGAGCCTATCACGGTTATCATGGGCTGAAGGCGGGGTTACACCCCAAGACAAGTCGCAAGTTTATCGCAGGGCCACACAGAGAGTCAAACCAGTGCACAGTTAGCCTCACGTGCCCGAGATACAAGCACGACTCTACAAAGGGCAATTATTCATTTTGACAAAACAATTGTCCTCCTTCGCCACACGGCATTTTAAATTTCTGCAATTTGTTGACTCAGCAGAATGTTAAAAGAACCTTTTTCTTTAGCATAAATGCCAACAAAACCCAGTGAGGACAATGAGGCACTGCAGAAATAGGAAACTCTTACAGGAAGGGAATAATCAAAAGAATGTGCCGTTGACCTCAGATTTCCTCCCACCAAAGTGTCAAGAGTGATGGGAAACGCCCTTGAGGATAAAATTAGACCGGGACTCTTGATATCACTAGGTTATCGCGCTCAGAGTGTATCTCATTAATTTGACAATTTCTGCCAAAATGTCAGAACAACAATAGCTCTTCCTTGGCAGGGGTCGGGGCCTCGGCCTACTTTTCCCTTCACGTCGTACATTTTTAAGGTCATCCACCGGCGCTCCAGAGATCTTACACAGCGCGCACACATTGCTTAAAGAAAACTCCCACTGTGCACACACGGGGTTGAGTACACACTGGAGCCAGAGGAGCGATACTCAAGTGAGAGAGCAGCACGCCAGCGACTCTGGCCAGCCCAGCGGAGCCCTCGGGAAGAAAAACACCCGAGTGCTGGCCACTCCGCCTGTTCTGAGCTCTGTTTTGTCTTTTGCCGTGTTTTGTTGTAACTACTACTGTCTGCGGCCTTCGGCTACCACATGCATCGCCCATTACTTTGGTTGGACCCGAATGAAAAAGCAATGACCTCACCGCTGGACCACCCTGGCAACAGAAACCCGGAGACAAAAGAATGAAAAGTGTCAGATTTTCCCATCGGGAGCCAATGTTGAGATTTCCCCCGACAACGCAACACTTTTTACCCTCTTTCCTCCGTGTCAAGGTGGGGAAGCTGCACAGCTGCTGGTGTAGGGAATCCAGTGCAAGTTCTGTCATTGCTTTCAACAAGTCCGCACAGAACGCTGCGCAGATGCAAAAGAAACATTTGCATAAGCAAGCTCACAATGATCTGCAACAGCCCAAACCTGCGTTCTCTGTCTGTTTGCATTTCGTCCTTTGATTTAAAAAAAAAAGCAGCATTTAAAAAACACTTGCCACTTCTTGTAAGTGCAAAATAGCAGGGTGTGACCTGACCCAACTTTACCCGTGAGAAAAACAGTGCCCTGCACAGTTCTGTCATTACTTTTAGCAAGTCTTTGCAGAACACGGCGCAGGTGCAAAAGAGGAAGGCGACATATCCGCGAGCAAACACACTCGCAACTTACAGAAACGATGACGCTGCACCTCAGCCCGAGTGGAGTCACCTCCACCTGCAACAACAGCAGCAGCTCTATAAACATTCATATAAGGAAAAAAAATAATTATTTTCCTTCTTCAGCCGTTTTCCCCCCACTTCGCTCTAAGATAAAAAAAATAAAAAAAACTGCACTGAAATCAAAATGGAATTCATCCATCTCTGTCTGAGGGGCCCCTATTAATACATCCTGCCGGGTCTGAGCCTGCACTTGCATTGAGGTGCGTGCGCGGAGGAGATTAAGTGCAGGGCCTGTGCAAATGAAAGGCCTTGTCGAGCAGCCTGTGATGTTGTGTAGCCCGGTCGTGTTGTTGCGGGACGGTGTTTGTTGCCCCCGAGGACGAGGAGGACCAGGCACCCGATTCCAAATGACTCTGTGGGCCTCGCCGGTGCTGGCTCAGCAGGCTTCGCAGTCCGCTTCATTCGGCTCCGCTGATTGCATTGGCCTCCTGTCCGCCACGCTATCGATTCCCACAAACCCAGCCAAGCACTTTTTCCCCCCTCTCTCTGTTTGCTTCTCTTCCCAATACCAACAACCACAGCTAACCCCGAGCGCTCTAGCTATCCATGGCGGTATTACCTGTATCGGAGCAGGGGTCAACGGGTTGGAGATCAGACAGTTCATTAGCTGGCAGAGGACGCATGGGCCGAAAAGGGTGGGGTGGAGCGGCTGACATCTTGACTTACACCCTGCTGCCTCGGTCAAAACAGAGAGCAGCTTGAAGAGTTCCGTAGGTCACCAGGTTGCTGTTTCATCAACCTCGCCAAGGGGATCCATCACTGGGGCTCGACTCGCCTTATCAGTGTTTGTAAGGAAGCACTTAGAGGGGTGAGGGGTGAAGTGCATAGATGGCTCTTTTATCCCCGCATCTCGAAAAGTAAACCACGCAGGAGCGGCTGATAATCCCCTCTGGTATTAGGAGTTGACTTTTTTAAAGGCCTTTTTTACACTCTCGCAATCCTATTTGCTGTGCAGAACTGAAATTTCACACTTTTGCGCACTGTCGATCTCAAGGACTTGCTTCCCAGAAAGAGGTTGGTATAGAAAGTGTACAGGTGAAGTCATCAAATATTCTACTCATTGTCCGATATTTACTCCCATTTTATGAAACAAAGACTTGAAACTGAACTTTGAGCATCACAGCAGGTACAATTTGGTTGCTGCAAGTCCAACCAAATTGTTTCTATTCATCATCAGACAGCAGTTTCACCAACTCTCTCACAGATTTCTCAAGGCTAATACATCTGGACAATGAGCTGATGGTGGCTCAAGACAGGCGAGGATCGAAACAATTTGTCAATGGCCTCCCGCAAGGATTATTATAAAGGGCAAAAATGATGACATTTCCCGATAGCGTTGCTAAGCCCAGACAGAAAAACAAATATGACAGCACAGGCAGAGAGTGCCAGAGCCCAGAGACTGACTAGAGGAGTTTATTTTCTCATTAATGAATTTGCTTTCACAAGTGGCAGAGCAATAATGAAAATCAATAGTGTAATTTTCTCCTCAGATAAGCTGATCCCCTCAATCACGTTCCCTCATTTCCTCTCAGTGAATCTCCGAATGTGTCAGTCAGGGTTCCGAATCCCTCGGCGGCTGGCGAGGAAGATTAGAGTTTCTGATTTCAGACGCTTAACTTCTAGCCCCGGGTCGGAACCCGCCGCACCAATTTCAAAGCGTCTGACGTTTTGTCGGATAATACCTCTTCAGTCAAAACATACCTCTTGTTTACGGCTCAATCAATTCACCCGCTAGGACCTGGAGGGGCAATCAATATAATTACGGAGCCGTAAAGACGGGTCAAGTTCACTTTCAATAGTGCTGACGGGGCCGCTAGGGAAGGCTGTCAGTCATGAAGATCTTGTCGTAACGTCCATGTTGAACCAGAAAAAAAAAAAATCCTTCCAAAAGAGTCGACTCCAGTAACTCACAATCGTTGTTTTCCCACGAGACATTGAGAAGCAGTTGTCACACTCACACTCCGATATCGCGTTACGTTCTAATTCACGCGTCGTTAAAAACTGGCCCGGCTTCGGGGTGGGACCCAGTTGTTTCGGGTGGACTGGAGGGCATTTGGACTTGTGTTTTCCTGCCAGGAGACTTTCACTGCCTGTCCAGAATGTGTCCAGACACATAAAGTGGGCCGTTGAGGCAGAAAACGCATGGCTGTGCAAACATGAGAAATTCAAGCCTGTGATGTACTGGGTGAGTTGAATGAGTTTTCCGTTGCAGTTGAAAGAGTGTGAAAAAGTTGAAAGTGTGAAAGAGCTATGCAAGACAAAAAGGAATATTGTAACAAGGGAGACAAAGTCCAAAAAAATTCTAGTTCAAGGTTGTATATTATCAAACAAACTTTATAACCTCCAGAAAAAAATCTGTTTAGCCTTCTGTTTGGAGCATCCAGCAAAATTACCAGCCGTTAGCTTTACGATGCTTTGTTGCAGACTTTTCTCATTCATATTGTAGTGCGATATTGTATTGAAAGTCAATACAAGAGAGGATGAGGTGCTACACATGCGGTCAGCTACATATATCTTCTTACGAGTGGACTGTCGAGGAGACAAAATGCAAAACCGTTTTCTGATGGTAACTCTCCTCTGCCCACAAGCTATACCTGCACAAGTCCATATATCAGCCTTTAGCGTGTTTTCGAGCTTCATAAATCTCCATGTGCACATGAAAGAGGGGCCCACTGCTTCTGCCTCGCCAAAAGCAATCGGGTCTCGGCATCCACATGCGGCGCGCATGGCTTCCTGCTCCGTATTTACTCTGTGGTCCGATCCGGAGCTGAGGTAAGCGCGAGCTGATCGCTACCAACAGCTGGCGTGCGCTCATTTCTATTGTCTGGATCGCCTTTCTCTTTGGGCTCGGGCAGAGGGAGAAATATTGCGACTAATAGGGCGGACGAAACCGCTTTGTCGTTTGAGTGTGAAGGCCGATGGTGAATTATACAGACAGGAGGGGAGAGGGGACCAATCAGGGAGCGGCATGCAAAGGGAGGCGGGGCCCTGCGGGTACCTGATGGAGCATCTTGACAGAGTGCCGACGCACACATCTGGAGCGCAGACGCCGCCTCCTCTCGGTTACCGAACTGACTCCTCTCCCTCTTCCACATTCCTTCTGATGCACAGTGATTCCATTAAAATGTTCAGCTTTTTTTTAGGAACACAATTGATACGGGTGTTGTCATATCTCGTTACCAAAGAGAACAAAAAACAGAAGAAACGCGGCTTTGGCTCTGTGAGAACGGCTGTTCAGTCACACAGCCCTGTCCTGTTTTCACAAACCCACCTAACTGCAAGTGACGCGAGCACTGGCGGGTACGGGAGAATGTTCGCAGTGGTTACACCAACAAAAGAGGGGGTGCAACCCTCGCAGAGGAGGCAGGTGGGTTGCATATGTGCGGGGCTGAACAGTGGGACTGTGTGTGATTGGAGGCAGGCGCGGCCGAGGCATTATTCTTGGCGTAGAGACACAGTGCGTCTAATATTACTCCCGCACTATAATAATAAACCTGCCTTGCCACAGCGGAGCAGGACGGGTGGACGGGTGGACGGACGGACGGACGGACGGAGCGAGTGTTCTAAAAGGCAAAGCTGCTCTTCAAGTTAAACACCAGGTGTGCAGGGCGCCCGTCCTACCTGGTAAACAAAGAATAAACAGGCTGCTAAAGGCAATAAAAAAATGAATATTCTCTCCTTCACGCATCGACTGATAAGAACAGCGCACCACATCATGTTCTCCTGTTGGTAAAGTAAAACACAGTACAATTATGTCATGTTGTATAAAAAAGAAAAAGAAAAAAATGAAAAAAAAAAAAATGTGTTTTGCTATTACCAGAAATGTTGCATCTTATTTTGTAGATTAAGGCACAGTCAACATTTTACATATAAACCAAACATTAATGTCTACTTGTCAGCTGTGCCATTGAGGCAGTTGCTTTACCCAGCATGCCAACACTAATATGCCAGTCCTGAAACACTACCAATGTGGTTTATATTGACAGAGTGAATTTTTTCGTACTGCTTTGAATGCATTTCGTGCACGCGCCTATTGAAGACATTATCTATTTAGCTGCGATATACACACGTTTGGATCCTGCCAACATCCTAAAATAGTCTCAAACAAAGACGAGGTTTGACCAAAAGAGGAATAAACAGTCGTTTCTGCTGGAAATGTTCAGTGAATCGCGTGAGTCGTCAACGAGAACAGCACATGCGTGTATGAGTAAACGCCGTTTAGAGATCCAACCACACACTCACTAGAAACCTTTGCAGTATCCGACACAGTGACTTTCCAGAATACACAAACAGGCACAAACAAAAGCGCCGCGTGACATAACTGCCTTTGTGTGTGTTATCATTAAGTGAGTGTGGCAGGTTGTTTTCCTCCCGGCTGCCCTGGCTGCATCTGTTCCCCATAGTGACTCATTAGCGGAATTCCTCCGGGAGCTGATGGGCAGGTCAGGAAGAGGGTCCAGGACCTCCGCTGTCTGGGATCTGACAGAGCCGATAAGGTTGACGTCTGGACAGGACCGGGGGAGAAGGAAGGGATGTGGGCTGGACGAGGGGCTTTCTTTTCAAATACAAGACACCTCCTGACCCTTGTGCCTGTGATCTGATGACAAAGTGAGGCTGAGAAGTCAAAACGAGGAGGCGGTCCAGTCGCTACTTTGTTTCTCCAAGACCAAGAGACAAATCTGAGGGGTTTCTCACGCTTAAAAACACCTCAGATTTGTCGTATGAAACATTAAAAATGAGGCAAAATTATTTGAATGATGGTATGATACAACACCTGAGTGTTCCAATCAATTGTAACGAATGAAAAAAAAAAGTTTTTGTGGGGGATTTTAAAAACTCTGCTAAAATCCAAAAACAACAAAGAGGGAAAACATTTTCTTCGATATGCTCAATAAAATTTTAGTAGTTCTAAAAAGTACAATTCTTGGCTGGTTCCAGGCCACCCAGGCATGTCATTTGCCTCAGTTGTATTTGGATTGTGGCACACATGTCAATAAGTTGCAATATTGCAACAAAAAAAAGAAAAGAAAACTACTAAAACAAAAACTGCATCGGTAATTTGGATGAAATGACCATCCTGAACCCATTACCTTTCATTTTTAGCCACAATCCAGTCCTCCTCCGCTGTTTATTTCACAAAACTCCCCGCCTTCCCTCCTTTCCCATCACCAGCTTGCGATGTCTTGATAGCGCTAAAGCTATCGCCATAAGCAGAGATAAACGTGGGTAAACAGCGAGTGACGTCTCCCAGCTGGTTTGGGGTTGGGTTTTTTTTTCCTCCCTTCTGTCGGGTCAGTCAGCATCTTACACCGGATCACAAAACCAGAACATGATACCTCTGCAAATCCCGGCAGACCGCTGAGGTTTGACCGCTGGTGTGTGTGCACCTATGCACACAAAAACACTCACACGCGTTCACGGCCCGGCGGCAAAAGTGAAAGTAATTATGAGCAGATGGCTTAAAACGAGCAATGACGAAAAAATCATAACGTGGAGAGTCGACGTCGTCGGGGAATAGAATCGTATCGTAACTTTGGTTGCTCTGCGTTACGTGACATGACAGGTGTTCGGAGTGTTTTCTTTAGCACATACAAGGGATTTTCACCCCTGAGTCTGTGGCTCGATTTGAGGCCAATGCGAGTAACACTCCTAAGCTCTACTGTTCCGGGGGTTAGGAGGAGTTCACGGCCCGTCAATGCAACTGAAAGGATCTCTGGAGCCAGTTTGAACCGAGCCTACACCTCGCCGCAGAGCTCCTGGACTGCAGCTAATTTGGCACAATCAGCTTGGCCCGTTTCTGGGCAGAAAATAACACGTTAGCGGGGATGATTCCGTGTACTTGACAGGGACTTAAGCCTTGTGTAATAACACATCAGTTTCAAAATAAGAGTGGATTACATAAAGCATAACCGCCAGAAGAAGACTTTGGATGAAAGTACGAGGAGTTGTAAACAAGCTTCTGGAGTCGAGCTAACTTGGCCCAATCAGTTTGACCCGTTTCTGAGCATAGAATAACAAGTTAGTGGGATAATTCCATCAAGCTGACAGGGTCGATCATAGCGCTGTGCAATAACATCTGATTTACAACAGGGTGGCTCAGATTTCAGTCTGGAAATCAGCTCATCCATCTGGCCAACCTCAAATACACAACGTTTTCAATCAGCTCCTCAAGACACAGCTGATTCTGTGGCCAGCTTTATGGACAATGAGACAGCGAGTACAATGTTTCAGGGTTCTTCATAAAAGATTAAAAGTGACTGCAACTAAAGAGTAATAGATTAGCACAGAAAACTTTTCTCGGCGGACACAACTGTTTCACTTTCAAACCCAACCGGCTTTGGCAACAGTTTTGTTGAACAATAGGAGGTAGCCTCATGGCGGTAACAGTAAGCTAAAATGGTGCTTTTCAAAGCTGAATTTATTTATTTATTTTTTGCTTTTCCTGTCAAAATGTTTTCCTTTGTACTCTTTTCCATGTGGATTGGCAAATCCAATCGGTTTGCACTGAACATAAAATAGACCGAAGGGAAGGGAAGGGTCAACTATTCTACCAATTACCACTTCATCCACTGTGTTTGGACCCCAATGTTTTCAACGGCAAAGCCAATCCCCGTGTCTTTCCGCCAGCTTTTCCTTCAGCCACTGATGAAAACACAACGTGCCTGACAACAGATGGGTGCCAACATTTTACCGAGAGCCACACACTGCTTTTATTGTGAGGAAGCCACTGTTCGGGCTGCAGGGAGAAAACCAATCAAACCTGCCAGACGCTCGGTGCCATGCGCAACTCGTCACATGCACGCTCCGCTTCCCCCATTGCATCATTCCCTGAGAAAAAGCCGGGGTGACTATTGGCAGCTTCTCCCCAAAACCTGGTTGCACTTAATGAAATCTGACGGCCTATTTTAACCAGGCCTCAAATTCGAAACTGTTTTTCCTCCGCCTAATCCCGCAAGGCCATGAATATCCATATAAATATGTCACGTTTGTCTACATGGGGCGGACCAGTCGGCCCCTACAGTTTAAGCAATCGTTTAGGGCTGACAGATGGCATATTTCAGCGGGTGAAAGAAAAGAAAGAAAATAAAAACAGCAGTTCCGTTTTACAATTTCATCCTTCTTTCATTTTAGGTTGTATTAAACCCCCCCCCGCTTCCCCGAGGCTGAGGAATATCTAAAGGGGTATTTTGGCATCGGCTTCAGCGGGGGAATTGCATCCAGATGTGGCCTGAGTCTGGGTCTGGCTCACGGTCAACCAGGCCTGAATACAGAACAGGCAAACGAGAGGGACAAAGAGGAACCATGAAGCTCGGAGCAGTAAATAAACACAACCCCGGGGCGACCCGTGATCCTCAGGGGAGGATCCTGCAGGTCTATTAAAGCTGTTCTGATCAGGTCTGATCCTGGCGCACTTCAAGTTCAATCACCGTCTCCTGTGAGATACAGTTTACTGTCGTGCACCAATGGCACGGCTACTTGATTCGCAGTGAGCGGAGGCCCGGACCTCCAGGAAAGGGTCCGGTGAAGCACAAAATTGAGTTTTGATTCCTTTCACCTAACAATATCCCATATGTGCACAATGGGAGCCTTGGAGTCGGTCCCAGAGGATCCGGCGGATGACATGCACAGCCTCTGAAAAGGGTTCCCACCCCCCACACCCCCACCCCCATTCTCTCCATGCGTGGTGGAAGCGGGGTCTGAGATCAGCCTCTCCTCCAGTGTAATGGATTCCTGTGGCTGCGCTTGGCCGTCACGCTCATGTTGCCGGGTTCCATTATTTCAAAAAAAAGGGGGGGGGGAAAAAACACTTGAACTGTGACGTCGTCTTGTTGCGAAACAGATATGTGGCACTGAGCACCGATGGCCAAAGCCAAAAAAATGTTTTCTGACAACATCCCCCGCATGCCTGCACATGTGGGGAAGGGAGTTAATGACGAATGGCCCATTGTGTAATCATCCTTCAACCTCTTTGGATTTTAATCAAGAATAATAGCAAACGAGAGGAAAAAGAGCATCTCAGAGCCAAACGCGGATTCAGAATCGGCTGATGCGTTTTCTTTTCCGCGCGCACGGATCTCAGACCGAAAACAAGTAGCAGGGACACCGACAAGTAGAAATCAAACGTTGGTCCCTTTTATAAATGCTGTACAGCAAGGTCAGTTTAGCAGCTCCGCTGTCCACTTCCAAGCCTCTCAGCACAATTTTTTTTACTGACTCAAGTTCATATGAGTCACTCACCAAAGAGAATCAGGTCTTTAATTAATTGAGTCTTTGGGCGATTTGTTCTGAACAAGCACATCACTGACCAGTTAATCCAGCACGTCGGGTGGCTGGCAAGTGTGACCAATTTTTTTTTTTTTTTTTACACTGGCACCTTTTTTCCCATCCTGAAGAGTAATTACAGAACACTGGCACTTTTACAGCCCTTCTCGCTGTGCCGTAGCGCCTGGGATCATCTATTCATGCATTGAGAAGGAAAGCATGTCCATCCAGCTGTGATACACCTCTACCCAGAGTGGGACTTATTGTGTTAGATTTACTCCATTATCCATAGCGATGCAACAGTATGGTGGACTATTTGTACTAATTTGGGGAACTTTGCTTTGCAGGTCCACATTTTGTTTATATCTAAGAGGGTTTATTTTATTTCTACTAACAGTCTATCTGGGTAGCTCAGTAGTAGTACAACCATAAAATAAATGGTGAGGGGACGCTCTAAGCAGAACCTGACAGCAAGGGAAAAAGCTACAACTTTGGCTCCCAATGGTCTCCATACTGCATGAAGAGCAATTATTTGTTTTTGTTTTTTGTTTTTTCCACCCATGGCTCGTCAGTTAATTGTACAAGGGGCATGAAATAAACCGCTGGAGGTCTCGTCAACCACAGAAGACTTTCTGGATGATTGTCAAGTCTTTACATTGGAAGAAAAACCCACAAGCATCCAGTGCTCTTAGCCCAAAATCCCTCAGACTAATCAGAGTTGGGGAGTCAGCGGCTTTCTCACAGGTGGCGGCAGAGAAATGAAGTCCCCGCTGAGGTTGTTGAACAAGGCCTCTGATTTATCTTGATCTAAAGTTTGTGCATAGAATAAAGCCTGCTCGTGCATCTTGAGCAAAGTTGAAATGAATGGAAATGTGTCTACTTCACCCTGCCGAGGGAGAGCTAATAAAAACAGATGACTTTTCCAGAGCAGCTCGACCCACGCATAAAAAAATACCTGCAAAAGTGTGAGGCGAGTCATTTTATGGAAGGATGTTTCATTGATCTGGTCGTCTTTCGATCAAGTCTCAGATATATCACAATAAAAGAGTGAACAGTTTGCTTCTGGTTTAGGCTTCTAACTAAAAAAAAAAAGAATGTATCCTGTGTAAAATAATAAATACACAATTAAATGAACAGCCGGTGATGACAATGTCAGCAAAAACTCACAATTGCAAAGTTGGCTGCACCAAGAACCATGATGCAACTCAAAGAATCATCCAACTGAAGTGGAATAAATTCTGGGTTTTGTCAATTTCGCATTTTAAAAACCAGCATCAGCTAATTAGAGGAAACAGCCTCCAGATTCCAAGTCCTCCTGCCTAATGATGTGTCATAATTCCACCTAGAATCTGCTCTAACAATAAGACCACTGTGTCGCTTTTTATTTTTATTTTTTTTTAAATCACTGTCAGAGTGGTCATAAAAATTAAAGACAGACGAGTTCTTCCTGTTCTGGAATTCTCCGTGTTCAGAAGAATTAGTGCACCTCAAGAAAGAGGGCTTGTCGTAAAAACCTGCACTTAGTGCTAAAAAAAAAAAAAAAACAGCCTGAAGGGAATAGCGCAGATTCATTCCAGTGACACCGACTGAAAAATAATAGTGACCATATGCGCTACCAGCCGATTCACAGTGAAGGTTGGATTTTCCCATTACCGGAGAAAAGCCGGGTGCCTGACGCCCTTTACAGTCACAACCCTTTAAACTTCCTTTACACTCCGAGCTGAGAGTTGACAGTGCGGCCTTGAAAGATGCCCACATGTGTTTTACTGAAGGAGTGCGAACTGCACGGACCCTGAGGATTATGGTCTTAAAGGGATAGCTTGCTCAGTTCACCATTTGGGCTATTCGTTCTCTGGTGTCGTTTTTTTTGTTTTCTTTTATCCGTGAATCTAGAATGATTATGTGGATTTAAAAGTGTCACCAAGGCCTCAATAGAGATTGATAGAACCCCAATTCTGAGTGAACTCTTCCTTTAAATCTGGGCTGTTGTTCTTATTCCAGAAGATTTAAGTGCCACAAATCTATTTTTCTTTAAGTCTAGTAAAATACATTCAATTTCAAAACCTTCTCCCTGTGTCTTTATAATATGTTGATCCATCCAAGCACATTACTGTGTTCCACTAACACTGATCCCCCGTATCATTAGCCAAAACCACTAATTGGGCTCCCGCAGACACTGTTGCCAGTTTGTCTTTTCTTTCCCCCTCCTGAACACCAGAAACAAGCTGAGCCCTTAAGGGTAAATTCAGCCAAACAAGGACAACAGCCAACAATGTCTTGTTGCTGTCAGAGGTCATTGAAATTATCTGTCTACAAATTACTTTGTGGGCTGGTGGTAATCTGAAACCCAGAGCTGGAGGAGGCGGGTCCGGGGATAATGTAGAGTTGGTGCACGCCCAAGGAAGCATCATCAGCGCATCAGATGGTCTTTTTTTTTTTCTCTCGTCGCGATCCCAAACGCTGACACAGAGGAAAGACGCATCGCTGCAAAACACCGGATCCCCGGCCTGCGGCTCCCATATCGGATTCCACGCATTGCTCGTGTTACTGAAGCGCAGCCAGATGGATATTACGCAGCTGCTCTTTTGTCGTGTTGTGATTGAGTGCGGATTTACACCCGGCCGTTTGATTTACTTTCAGGTTGAGGATCGGACTTGCAGCCAGCAACTGACTTTTAATAGTCCTCCTACCGAGTGCGCTCAGGTCCCTGCGGGTGCATCAAACTGCCACAGTGCGGAGTTTCCAAATCAAATACCGTGGAGTATATAAAAAAATAATATTAAAAAGGTCCCATGTTACAGTCATTTTCAGATTTACTTTTAATTCCAGACTCCCCTGGAGGGACGTTGCACAATCTATTATCCACAAAACGCAACAACTTAAACTCCTGATGTTTATTCTGTTTTAAAGGTCCTGTTTTCTTGCCCTTTTTTGTGCAGATCTCTAGAGAACAAATTTAGCCCTCTGTTTACAGCCTCCCGTTAAAACAATGACCCTGGATGTTTTGCCAGACCTTTTAAATATTTGGAAGGGGACGCACACAAACACAATCGGGCCGAATGGTCGACTGTGTAAGGGCCCTACATGATGTCCCAAAAGCATTTACGCACACACTTGAACAAGGTACAGAACAAGGAATCCTGCAGGATTTTGACCACAGATTACGGCTAGAAAACATTGATGTGAACACAGCGGGACCTTTGTGACGCTTTGTGACGCGTCTGCACTTGTGTCCTCAGCCAGTCCAGCAGGTGTTGGCCTCGTCTGTTGCCCTGCTCCCACCAAACGCGCTGACCTACAGTGAAAGTTCAACAGCCCTTCACCCCCTTCTAAGGCAGTTTAGGGTTTTTTGAAGTGAGGCACAAGTGGCAAAGCCATCAGGGGAAAGTCGGAGAGGTCTTGCCGGGGTTGTCCGGGGGAAGAAGAGCCTCCGTCCTCCTCCTCCTCCTCCTCCGACACAAACAGGGTCACTGCTCTCAGCAAGAGCGTCTCCAGCCGTGAAATGCGGAGGCAAACGTGAACGGTGGGGAGGGGCTGCAAATGGTAGACCGATCACAGGGGCAGAAGGCAGAGTTTCATGTTTGAAAAAAAGAAAAAGGGGGAGAGAGTGCGGGGGGTCAGATGTTGAAAAAAAGTGACGCAGCCCACAAAGGACAGCCACTGCGCTGATTGACAGACGGCGGAGAACCGGCTTAATACTATTATGCGTGAAAACGTGCAGCCTGAACAAAAGTGCCGACAAAGCAACAGAGAGAAGCGCCCAAAGTTCCGCCACGAGGCTGGATTTGAGAAATTGTGGCTGTTATGTGACGGATGCTAAACTGTCAGGTCTAATAGGCAGCGAGACGGGAAACGGCAGCGATGCTGCTTCTGCTGCTGCTGCTGCTGCAGCCTCGGCAGTCCAGTGGAGAACAGTCCAATGATCAACACAAGGGAGCCAATTAAAAAACAGACTTTGGCAGCAAAACTGCATCATGCCGACCCTCATGTGATGCTGGAAACACATCAGAATCCGTGGAGACACATTTTTTTTCTTCCCTATTTTAGTTTTACCTCTCGCACGAACCTCAGCAGTATCTCCAGCCTTGGCACCAGAGGCTCGTATCGATCCAGGGGTCTCCTGCTAAATCTCGCACAGCCTTGACTTCTTTAATTATTTCTAACTTATTTCTTCCTCCCCTCCCCCTTTCGTTACATTGGCAGGAAGGAATGGCCGAACGGCCCTCCGACATGCTGAATAACCAGAATGAGGAGGTCAGCGAGGTGGAGGAGGTGAGGCTGCAGCCTATTCTCAGATATAAAGTGTTTCCGGGGGTGGGGGGGAGCTTCCTTTGTACACTTGCCTTGCAGAGATCAAACACAGGCACTGCTTTTTCTTCTTCTTTTTTCTCTTTCTCCCCCCAACACACACACACTCTGCGAGCAAATTTGTCTCAGTTCTCTGAGTTAGGCTGTTTTTCTCCCGCTAATTGGAGAGGAGACTAACAGGCGGATGCCGGAGATGGCTCGGAACTGAGGGAAGGTCACTGATATAAAGTTCCTCTTCTTCATTTGAGCGCCTTTGAAATGGATTTCAAAAGCGGTGGGAAGGCCGGGATATAAATAAATCCCACCGGGGGAGGGGAGCAAAAAGCATTAGCGGACTGGAGGAAATGCGCCAGGTGACCAACGCGTAAGGTGTAAACACGTTGGCGAAACGAGACGTTCCAAACGTAGCTATTTCTGTATCGGAACTCTGACACCGAGAGATTAATTATGCTGGAAGTGAGCGATCAAATGTTGGTGTGGGGAGGGGGATCAGTCGTCAGCCCATAAAAGCAGACTAACAGCGAACAAAGTGCTTGTTTTGTTGGGCACTTGGGATTGTTTGACTTAAAGACAACTTCTCCACCGTCATAGGAAGAAAGAGCCGCTTTCCGAAGCCTGAAAAAAGCAGGAACTAAAAAAAGGCCAGCGAGCGTACCTGGGCCAAGCGGTGACGTTCTCTGCAGCCGAGAGGAAACACTAGTCGACTTGGTGACAGAGGCAGTGAGTTGCAGGGAGCGGAGCGCTCGGCGCTGCCCATGTGACCCCGCGGTCGTTACCACCAAGGAAGGCGAGGCCATCTGGAAATAGCATTTTCCGACAAGCCTTTGGTGTCTCCTCTCTTTACACTCGTCTGACAGATGGTTCCACCTGACGGACGTCTGCAGCCTGTTAATGTGCCTTCAACCCCAAAAACAAATAAAAGGTCCCAACAAGGTATTGAACGGTCGTGGACCTTTCGGGGGGGGGTGTTCTACGTTTTTTTTGTTTTTATTTTCTTCCTTTGTCCTCAGCATGTGGGGCTATGGTTAGTCATCTTGATTGCCTTGCATTGCAATTCTACGGCTCGTCAGCGGGGGAGCGCTGGGGAGCAGGGGTTTCAGTCCATACATCACCGGCCCGTCCCCGCACAGACCGGCTCGCTGCAAACATCTGTCAAGCAGCAAAAGCGGCCAATATGTGGAAGAAGGAACGGGCGCCACATCTGCGGCGTTTAACAACAACCGTAAGTCGTCCGTTTGAAGATCGCAATATGAACCGCACGTCTGTCGAGAGGAGATCGTGAGAGGAGGAGGAGGTGAGTTACAGTCGGGCTCAAACGCCGCTTCTGCGAGCACTTCTTGCAGCCGAGGGCCAAAAATAGCGGCCGGTGCTAAACTCCGGGATGAGGGAGGTCAGGGTTCAAAGGGGTAGGGGGGGCGAACGGACGCCATCAGTCGACACTTCCACCGCGTGCAAGTATTCCCGCTCTTTACGTCTTCATCTGGCGGGCACGACGGCAATAACAAACAGAGAGCAAAGGAACGCAAGAGGCACGCCCTCTGGATGGTGAACAAAGGGCCGAGACTCAACTGAAACTGGCCGTCAGACATCAGAAAGCTGGAAAAACGCCGATGTTTGGCAAACACGTGCGCGAAACATGTCCAGCCGTACCCTTTCAATTAGCGATCAGGCAGGCAGGCAAATGGGCTCCCCCCTACGCCATCACACTGAGATAAATGCAAGCAGTGATGCCGCTCTCTGATTGGCCGTACGAGGACACGCATGTCTGTAGGTGGCGGGAAACTATTTTGAGATCAGTGTGTCAGACGCCGGCAGACAGAGTCGTCTTCCCAGCGGTGGGAATGTCGGGACCAGCCCGGGTGAATTCCTTCCCCGTCACCCCTGCTCCCCTCTCCTCACCCCTTGCACCCTGCCCCACAAATCTTCAGCGACTCGGGTCTTTAACGGCAGCGGGGGCGGGGGGGCATGTCGGGGCCTCTGACGGCGTTACGACCCATTAGACGAGGCGAAAAGGGGGAGGCGCTGGTTTGGTCACGAGGGGTTATTTAAACTGTAACCTGCCAGTGGGAGCACCTGTTGGTCAGGTCGCCCTCTAATGGCCACTGTGAGGGACGGCAGGGATCAATCTGTCTGTCGGATTTCTTCTCATTGGAAGTGTCTATAACTATATATAACTGTGTAGAAAAGAAAAGAACGGCTGACAGTTTCTTTTCTGGATCACAGAAAACTACGTAATTGAACAAATATTATAAAAACTGTACCTCCTTCCGAATCAACACAGCTTTCATTTTTACCCACCATCGGTCCAATCATCCTCAAAATTACATGGCTTTATCTTTTTTTTTTTTTTTACAATCTGTCACCTTCTTTTACTCAATACACAGCAGATTTTTCTTTTATCTCCTACACTTCTTCTCCCATCAAACCGCACCCCTCTAAACCGCCTCGTGCCCTCCCTCCCCACAGTCAAGAGGATGAAATCACTCCATCAGCCGCCGTCAATGTCACCAGGCAGCGCCGGAGAAGAAGGCTGCAATTAAACAACTGGCGCTCCAGTAATTACCCTTACAGTGGCCCTAATTACCCCAATCTCAGCGCCATTACAGCCTACGGTTGTGGGGGCGGGGTGGGGTGGGGTGGGGTGGGGGGGCCCGACGGCAACAACTCCCCTCACAGTCTGAAATCGTAGGCCTTTAGTAATCCAGCGTCAAAATGTGAAGGAGGAAAAGAATATGTGATCTTCGGCGGTGGCACCCTGGTAAACAAAGGTCGACGCCACTGGAAGGGCGACTTGATTGGGATCACACTAAGAGACAGACGCTCACGCCGACGCACGCAGCACCTTGAAACTTTGCCAAACGCTCTCCGATTCGGCTCGGCTCGGGAGTGTATCTTACACACATCAGCGCGCCTCCTCAATCTCCGTCTCAGCACTTTTTTTCTAGCAGCGATGCTGCTCTAAGCACATCACTCTGATCGATGCTCGCCTCCAGCAGATTCAGCACCCACGGCCGCAGGGACGCGGGGAGGGAGAAGACGAGCAAAGTGACATCTCAACTACCTCTGGAGAACTTTGCCGTGAGGGAAGGTGAGTCATTGTGGGGCTCAGGTGGACCCAAGGGGGGACGAGTGACGCCGAGGTGGGTGGTGTGGGAGGATATGGGCAGTGCAGGGAAGGTGATATGTGTCGCAGGGGAAAGAAGCAAAGGGGAGCTGCTGTGAATGTCGCTGGGAACTTCAGCGGGGTTTTGTTTTTGTTTTGTTTCGGCGGCAGCTGCATGCAGGAATGATGTTGACGTCATCGCCAACCCCACGACTGGCTGCGAAACGCACTCCCTTGCAAATGGAGAGGGGGGATGCTTTACATACTTTGCGTGGCGACAATTTCTGCTATTGTTGCCATGCAGATCAGGAGAGGACATATGGGAAAATCTCAGCACTCCAGTTGGATTTATTGCTCAAGGGTGATTGACGACCCTGTTGCATTGGTCCATTTCAATTAAAGTGGACAAATCAAAGTCATTGCTGAAAGCTTTTTACTGGTAACCAATGACCATATCAACAGATCATATCTAGTCTCAACGTGCAATAGGTAGTGTTGTAGTACTCGAGATTGGTTTCTTGGTCTCAAGACCAGTGTGGAGACCACTGTTCAAGGGTCTCAGTCTCTGAGACATTTCTTGTCTCACTCACAATGACAGATAATGAGAAAAAAAATCCAGCTCCTGCCGTTTTACGCTTGTGACACCCAGACACCCGGCCCCCTTATTCCTATTTAATTTATTTTTCAATTTCATGAAGCTGAAGATGTTTTTTGAAAAGGGTTCTAAATAGTTGGCAAAGCAGTAAAATGTTAGAAATTTATTCAAAGATACCTTTCTGAAAAGAGATGTTCCATTTAGAAGCAAACTTGAATTTAAAAAAGATACTGGTCATTTTTTCCTGTTTTCTTGTTATTTTTCTTTCATATACAAATTCTTGGTCTTGAACCCCAAATGTCTTGGTCTCGATCTCGATAGTCTCTAGTCTTGATAATGTCTTGGTCTCGGTTGGTGCGGTCTTGACTACAACACTAGCAATAGTAGAGCAAGACTTGGTGCCTTCGGTGGCAATTTATCTGAAAATGTAACAATTTATGCTGTTATTGAAGCATCTATGCTAATGTCTTCAGCAGCAGCTGTAGTTTGCAACTCCAGCAGGCAGCATCTTCCTCTGTGTGCCACCTGCCTCTTTATCCAATAGGTTCAGGAATTCAGGCAAACCAACACTTTTTTTTAGGTCATGAGCAAGATGGATGAGCGAGATCCCATCGGAGTAACCCAAGCGTTGCAGCAGCACGCAAAAGCCAACAGTGAGGAGGAGTTTGCAGAGTTCTTTCTTTTCTATGATTTTAATAGACCAATAAAAGACATGCACTTATTCATGAACAGCAGCCCGAGCTGGACGCAAGACTCTGCAGACCGACGCTGCTACCCCTCCCCCTGTGGGGCCATAAGGGGAATTTGTTTTTGTCAGGGCAACAGAACAATATCATTAGCATGCACCAGCCATTATTTACGGCGGCGGTGGCAGTGGCGGCTGGCTGGAGGATCAGACTGGCACATCTGCTACGTGTTGAGTGAGCGAGGAGGGCCATTTGAGCAAGCGAGCCGAGCCGAGCCGAAGAAGCCTGATTGATGTCACACACGGCACACAGTCCCGGCGGCCCCATTAGCGGCTACAGTCTGCATTACTGTCACACCTGTCAGCCGCCGCCGCCATCGCTAACCTGCGCCTGTCTGCCAGACGACAAATTGAGGGAATGAAACACTTCCCTCCTCTCTGAGACCTCAGCCGCGGTGAAATTGCTCCCACTTCCAGCAGGCTCCTTTTCTAGCGTTGGTCAGAATTGATAGCGCCTCGCTAGCGCACGCTGCTCGTTGTCGGGGTTCTTGGTCGGAAAACTACTCGACTGGGAGCCATAACAATAAAGTAGACAGTGGAGAGTTTCTTGGAAATATATATTTACGTGACAACACCAGGTTGGGCGCAGCGTTTTCTGTTTTGAGACAGAAAGTCGAGATGGAGGACTTTCATTCGCCTCTTTTTCTTCTCTTGGACTCACCAGTTCAGCAGAGCTTGCAAGGTCAGCCCGCTGCTTTCCAAACTAAAAAACATAGGTTGTACACACAATGTATGTCAACGGCAACTCTCCAGCGTGACCGAATGAGCCACAGACCCTGAACAATAGCGATTCATGTCGCACTGGCGGCTCCACAGTCAAATCAAACGTCGTCGTTGTCGCTGTTTTAATCAGCGCCGGCTTCAACGACAAAAGGCCCTTCTTGTAAGCGAGCACGCCGGTCTCGAGCCCCCAGCGCAATTAGCTTCCCTAAATGACGACGGCACTCTGATGTGTTTGCGGGGGAAAATAATTTACCCGCTCAATCTAATTACGCCTGATCTCCAAAGCCATGCGACGCGCGACGGGGCCGCTCATGGAGGAGAGACAGAGCGAGTCAGTCAGCCAAGACAAACGGATGCGATTGTTCAAGATGTTCCTCTTTCATTTAAACTAATTACGACACGACAATGTTCGCTTTGTCCGCTGCTTGAAAATTTTTACGGATCCAAGCTGGTAAACAGCGGGCGCTTGGCGTCTGATCTACAGATGAACAACTCGGGTACAAACTGACTCCTTTGGA
This sequence comes from Nelusetta ayraudi, assembly GCF_046127955.1. Classification (NCBI taxonomy): domain Eukaryota; kingdom Metazoa; phylum Chordata; class Actinopteri; order Tetraodontiformes; family Monacanthidae; genus Nelusetta; species Nelusetta ayraudi. Next base: position 3,224,584 of record NW_027466077.1, read on the forward strand.
CCAAAAACCTGCTGTGCTTCCGTTTAGAGCATTTGTTTTTTTTTTGTTTTTTTACTGAAAGCTCAGGAAGCAATTACCCTGCGACGTGAGACAGGTGACTTTGCCGGATCTGTTAAACGGAGTTTAATCGGTGCGACTCGGCCTCCCTGGCGGCCTCAGATTAGCAGGCAGGAATGTTTGTTCTGGAAGGGCTGATGCTAATCGGAACTTCGCGGGAGAGAAGCACAAAAGGGCCGGCCGGCAGACCCAAGCCACGGCATTCATTCTCACGCACGGATTGGACGGAACACGCTCGACCCAGTTTGGAGGCATGCATGCACCCATTCATTCAGTCATTCATTCATTCATTCATTCATTCATTCATTCAGACGTTAACACAGGGAGACTTTCTTGCAGACAGGAGGTAGAAAATAAATCAAGTAAAAGTAGACATTAATATCTTGACAGAGGCTCAAGTCTCATATTCTGTCCATTTTCACACTTCATTTTGGGGTCGGCCTCGCACATGTAGTTACCCCAGACAGAGCCGCATACTTAGCCCTCCGTTTACAGCCTCCTGCTAAAACAGCAGGTTTAAGCTGCTTTGTTGGACCTCCCGTGAAAGTTGGGAAGGGGACAAAAATGAAGGCGGTCACAGAGGGAGGGGTCAACAGCTGGCTGAGGATGTCACTGACCTGAGAGTGCCCTTTGTGACATCACAAATCATTTTGACTTAGAATATTCAAACAGAAGAAGCAGCATCTGGACTTGTCTGTTGCCTGTGGACTTCGCTGGAAGCCTAAGGACACTTTATTGTTAGAGAACATGCTAAAGTGAATTCTGCTCACTAATGGGACCTTAAACGATTAGTGAAAGTGAAACCAGTGAGACGGCGATCCACTGCAGAGGAGCCAGCGGGCAGAGCTTCGCCTGTGCAACACAACAAATCTTCTCCATTGCCTCTACAGCAGTCTACACAGGAAGCAGCAGTGGCGGTGGTGGTGGTGGTGGTGTTGTGCAGCCACGTCATTAATGAGAATGGATAGCGGGTCGGATGCGGCGCCTTGTCCCCATTGATCACGCGGCGGCAAAGAGCGATGCCGCCGTCCTCTAATTTTTCTCGGATCCATTCTAATTTAGCCCCGTATTGATAATTCCTCTCCCCCAACAACCTTCACAAGCAAAGCACTGCAAAAGGGTCCGCGGGAGAGCAAACCTCTGTGTGAAGGTATCGAGCAGGACGAGGGTGACGCCAGCGGATGATGCTTATAGATGCACTTGCTGCCGCCACCGCCTTTGTGGGCAGTGATCACTTCCAACCGAGCTGAAGGCTGCATCGATACGTGTATTAATGGTCACTCCGAGGCTGAACGGCTGAGGAGAGAGTTATCTGATTCTGTTGCTTCAACGCTCGGCCGCCTCAGAGTTTGTTGCCATCGATTGGGACCAAGCGACCGGCCCGGCGGCGACTTCTTCTTCTTCTTCTTCTTCTCTATGGCTTCCTTCTCTGGGACTGCAAACGCAATTCTGGTGCTGGTTCTTCCTCTCAAAGGCTTGAGTGTCGGCTAAAGGTCACATTTGACCCAACACCCATTACTCTACTTCTCCAACTCCTTCATCTTCTTTTTCTTCTTCTTCTTCTTCTTCTTCTTCTTCTATCCCCCCCAAACTACGGCCAATACCTCATAAATGTCATCCCAGTCCATCTGAACATTAATCTCTGTGAGGCCGGGGCCCAACCACTGGCCAAAACAAACCGGTCTTGTTGAAGCCCCCCCTTCACCACTTGGCAGAGCCAGAGGAAACAGAGGAGCACGGAGGGTAGAAGGGCCGTCTCTGTCCATTTTTTTTCTCCCACCCCCATCCGCCTTTCTTTAAAGCACGCAGTGCAGCGGGGTCTCCAGTGGGAAAAATATCTGAGGCATTATAGAGTCGGGGGGTCCGGCCTGCCACCAGCTATCAATGAGAGGAAGAGGCCTGTCAGAGCGCACAAAAGGGGAAGGAGGGCTAAGAAAAAAAAATAAAAAAAAGACATAATAACCAAGAAAGAATTAAGGGGATAGATGGAGGGAAGGACAGAGGAGAAGAGGGAGAGGAGGGATTAGAGAGCTGTCCAATTAGAAAGCGGAGGAGGATGCAGCGGTCGCGGGACAGAGCGGCGATGAGCGAGGCAGATAAAGAGCCAGCAAATTGAAACAGATAGAGAAGAGATAGCGAGCCGCGGGGAGGCGGGACAAAAGGAGGGTGAGACAAAGAGGGAGCGGGCGTGAGGAATGAAAGGGAGGGAAAAAAAGAGAGGGTTGAGAAATTAATTAGCGATTTCTGAGAGTCCAACAATGAGCGCGAGGGAATAAAAGGAGAGCAAGCGTCCCGTCGGCGCGGGCGCATCGGAGGCGGCATGTGGCGCGCCGCGATAAGGCGCCACCTTCAGCGTTGGCAGCCAACCCCGCCCCCGAGCCATCTGTGCCACGTAAACACGCCAAGCTGTCCGTCAAAGCTGCGTCCGCCTGACGAGAGGCTGGTCCCCCCCCCCCCAACAGTGACGTCGGCGACCCCTCGGCTGAGAGGTGACGACCAGCTGGGACACGGACTGGTGGGTTTTTTTCTCTCGAGAGACGCCGCGTCGGGTCGGGGGAGGCGGGAACGTTTGTCCAGACTCGACTCTGTGGAGTCGTACTCGCCACCGTCTTCCCCCTTTTTTTTTGGCTTCCTTTCATCCTTCCGGCCAACATGAGTGAGAACAGCTGGCGCTGCAGGGCCGCCACCGCCACCGCCCCGGTCGGCTGACAGCTGACGGAGAGACCAACGGGGGGGCAGAGAGAAGGGGAAAGTTAGGAGTCACTTGATCCCTTGGAAGGTGGAAATGCCTCGTTTGAACGTGCCATAAAAACCTCGGCCCTATGGTGTGGATCCCAAAATCAGAATATATTGGATTCTTATAGCTTTTCTGTCAATAAACTGGTTCAAGTTTTAACACTTTTGAACCAACCATCAATCGAGCCTCAGACAAAAAAATGTCTCCATCTTTCATTTTGGATGGCTGAAACGGCAGTTTATCATAATTTCAAACGCAAGGAGCGCTGCGGAAATACAGATGTTTTCATCTTAAGTCTTACTCAAGCGCTGCTTTTTTGACAAGATTTAAAACTCACACTAAATCAGTCTTCTTCATTCACTATGGAGGACTACTGCCGTGTGTGTGTGTGTGTGTGTGTGTGTGTGTGTGTGTGTGTGTGTGTGTGTGTGCCAATACCCCGAACGAGCAGTACGTAAAAGGAAAAGCGGGACGGAAAGTCAAGACCACAGCCATGGGAACAACCATGCAAACGGGCTGATGAGGAGAGATTAAAAGCCTGCGAGATGTCATCCACAGTCAAATAATAAAAGGAAAACGGCAGCACGAGCCACAGAGGTGGACGGAGTTCGCACAGCACCAGGCAGCAGAGAAGCAGAAGCCGTAACAGGCTCTTCCTGCGGCCGGGCAGGTGTCCAAACAGCACTGGCGAGGCCGTGATGAAGTGTCCTGTCATGAGGTCACTCTTCCGCTGCTCTGCGACCTCTCACCTGGGACCGCCCACGCTGCACGTAACTACTACTGGCGGATGGGGAATAAATGAAGAAGGGCGGGAGGGGTATTTACCCCAGCCTCGCAGAGTTAAATATCTCCAGAAAACAGACATGCTTAGCCCTCTGTTTGCAGCTTCCTGCAAGATGCGGCTGAGGTAAAATCAACTTCGAGGGCGAGGCGGGAGTGAGTGAGCTGCACGAAGCTGGGTTTGATTAATGGATTTAGCCCAAATCTTGAGCTATTTTTCCAACATTTGTCAATAAAGCACAATTGTGCAGCTCTGATAAAGTGACGTTGCCCTACAAAAAGCCAGCGCTCTCCGCTCTCTCCCGTTTAATAATTCCAGGAAATGTGGAGCTGGAGGTTTTGGCAACTTTATTTCCATCGCAACAACTGCCTTCACAGTAATTATTATTAATCCGAGGATAAAAAAAACAAATGCTGGAAAACAGCCACAAGTAATTTCTAGAGCCTTGCGGAGGAACTGTGGACCCACAACCGTCGCCACGCACAGTCCCTGAAAAGTAGAGCGAGTGAAGGAGGTGAAGGACGGTTTGTTTGTGGGGCGTTCAGTGACTGATTGCAGCACCAGAGAAGGAACCAGTCCCTTTATTATTAACAGACCATAGACATGAAAGTTGACTTTGCATAATATTGCACGTTTAAATTCCTGTCCTCTCATACTTTCCCCTGACTTAAGCTTGATAATAGCGCAGACTCTTCATTAAAGCCACATCTTTCCAGACCTTCCTCCTCCTCCTCCTCCTCCTCCTCCTCCTCCTCCACCTCCTCTACCTCCTCCACCTCCCCCACCACCTCCACCCCCTCCTGTTTGCGGGCTGTCAGCAGGTTAAAAAATGGCTCGGCACTAGTGAGGGAGAAACAATTACTCATGGCGCAGGCGGCGCAGACACCAGGAGCGCCCAGCTCCTCCTGGCTGAGGCCATGTGTTCCTAATTAAACGGCCGACCGGAGGGATTATCAAAGCTCAGGATTGCGTAATGACGCCGCCGGCAGAGAGAGCTCTTCAGGGCTCGTATCAAGTTAAAGGTGTCCGGGCCAGGCCGGGCCGGGCCAGAGGTCCTGGAGGACTTGGGGGGGGAGAGTGATAGGGGATGCGGGTTGCTAATGACAGAGAGATTTCCGCCGGTAACACCTTCCCTGCTTCTCCTCTGCTCCGTCGCCACTCAGCACCAGTTGGCCAGAGATGGACATGCTTGGATGGAGCTCGCCAAATGGAGGCATGTTTGGGCCCTCTCACACACACACACACACACACACACACACACACACACACACACACACACACACACACACACACACACACACACACACACACACACACACACTTGAATCCTGGTCTCCATGGTGATTGTTTTAGTGCCCGTGTGAACTTGCACCCCCTGCATCTGTCTCTGTTTGTTACCCCGAGGTGAAGCAAAGAACAATGACATTAAAAAAAAAATGGCTCTTTCATAACCAGCCAGTCAGTCAGTCGACGGCATTCTTCCACACGTTTCCCAATAAAGGACCAACTGGTCACAGTCGCACGAGGCGTTGGCGCGAAGGGGAATAAAAAATGTAAAAAAGAATGTTTTGTGCTCATCCCCTTCTCGCTAAGAACCGAGGAAAACCTCAAACCTATCACTTGTATTGGGAAAAATAACAGTCATCAGTCCAAGTTGAAGGTTTTGTGGCGAAGACAGAGAACCAGTTGGCCCGTGACCAAAGAGGTCGTTTGGAGCACTGACTCCATCCGGTGGAGGGAAAGAAGAACTGCATGCAGGTTACATTTGCTGCTAATTTGGCCAGATTTTCATCATTTTACACCAACTATAATTCAAACAATTTTTCTTTTTTTTTTTAAATCTAACTCATGTCAGCAGAATACTATCAACTTTAAAGGTGAGGTAAGTGCTTAAGATAATGTAAGGTGCATATTTCAAAACAAGACTATAAATGTACACATTGTCAAAGCGTGAGTGTTTCACGTACAAACGGGCACAACACACAAGAATGAAGTTCGAATTTGGTTTGCCGACTTCAATTGCACTAGAAAAACAAAGAACAAGGTGTTTGAATTACGCGCAATCTTCAACCAACAGCAGAGACGTCGAGCCTGTAGAAAACCCTGCAAATCAGTCCATTAAATGAATCGAAACCAGCTAAAAAGACTGTTTGGTTTGCAAACACAGACCGCAGAGCAAGTCAGGGGGAAAAAAATCAGCACATGTAAAATAATATAATAACAACAATCCACAGAGAGAAAAGAAACCTTTCAGCACAGCCACACAGAGCGGATTAGCTGCTGCTAGTGTCCTCGCTGCCTCTTCTTCCATTCAAACCGAGTTAGCAGGTGGACATTTTATGATAAACTATAAAAACTGCGGAAAAAAATTAACAAAACTCTTAACGACGAACAGCTTGTCTGCGACTGCGAACAACAGGCAGCCCAAATTGCCTCTTTTTTTTCACTTCACTGCCGATTGAACTCACCTGCAGGAAGTGTGATGTTGCACATTCGGAGGATTTAATTACCAAACAAAGTTTCCGGACAGATGTAAACTAGTCATTTTTTTGCACAATATTTCCATTCTGGAACTAAAACAATAAGCCGTCTTTGTTTGCGAGACGCGTCCAGCTGTGATCCGTTTATTTGCAGACATTTAACAGATGGACCACAGCGTTAGAAGAAAAAAAAAACACCATTATTGGATAAATAGCAAGTCGGAGCAACACATTACAGCTCAGCCACCACAAAGCTCCCACAGCTGCGCACCTTGAGGCCAGACATGCACCTTCCTGCCCGCGGAGCACAAAAAAAAAACGAATCAGGCTCGATGCATAAACATCTCGCAACAAAAGGCCTTTCGTGGTTCCAAAATCTGCCTCGCAGGTCCACAGGAAGTCAAAATCTACGGCGGCATCAAGGGCCGAGATGGAGAGAACGGCAGCGGCAATTATGGCATTAGTTCCTGTAAACACACGGTTTCTTGGTGAGCCGTGGCGTGAGCAGATCTGTCCACCCGGTTTACATTCCGTTGACTGCGGCGGCACTCACGGCTGCGCGGGCTAAAAGGATCAGTTCCGCAGAGATGAGTGAGATGAGCGACGACAGATGCCGGAAAAGAGGGAAACGAAATAGATGTGTCTCAACGCTGCAACGTCGCCGCTAACATCTGTATTAGGGCAGAGCGCCGAGAGGCGGCTGAGATTACCACCCTTCAGTTCAGCCGCTCAGTGCGCAAGTCCAACAGATAGCCTGTTCTATCAGGAGGCTGTAAACAGGGGGTTAAATATGACGTTTTCTGGAAATGTAGGGAGATTTTTTTGGGTGATTTATCGTATCAGGCTCCTTCGCTGGAGTCCGACGCACAAAAAAAGGTTGAAATCTGGAAAAACATGGAGCCTTAGATCACGGGGCCTTTTTTCTGATATTTTTCAAAGAGCAAGATCACAGATGCTGTCCTTAATGAGCAGGGGAAGCTCTGCTGTAACGTGAACGTGACCTTTGACCTTTAGGAAGCATCTCGCAGGATCGCTCAAACAACCATCAGCTGGAGTTTGCGCGTTGAAGCAGGAACAGAGGATCTTTGTCGACTCGTTAGCCACCCGGCAGACGAGCTTCCTCTCCGCCTCCCAGTTTGACGCCTCTGCTCGTCTTTCTCACTAAAAAAAAAAAAAAAAATCCTCTAATGGATTTTGCACATTTCAAAAAGCCGCTCCATCTTTCCTCCCCGCTCCTCCCTCACCCGCCCTTCCGAAGGGGGCCATTTGCCATCTGCCTCCCCTTCTTTCTCCTCCACCTCTCAAGGCCGACCGAGAGCCGCGGGCGGGCCACAGCGCCTCTTTGTTTCACTGTTTACTTCCCGGAGGGCGCCAGAGAGCCTGTTTACTGATTGCTCAAATCTCCCCCTTTTTCTCTCCATCTCCTTCTCCCTCCGCAAAGCTCGCCGAGCCACTCTCACGGACCGAGGTCAAGGTCGCTCCCATGCTCTCCTCCGTGCCATCAATCTCAGGGGCGGGGTGGGGGGAGAGCAGAAACTTCCTGCGTCTCACGCGATGCGTTTTCCGCCGCCCAATCCCAACGCAGATGATGAATACGACGTCCTTCCAGATATCACATCCGCTTTCTGCTGCTGCTGCCGTGTGCGTCCGCCAGAAGATAACAAGCAAACACGGGTCGACGTGAGCGATCATTTCATACACAGAACCTCACATCCCATCAAACGCTGAGCCTCTTTATCTCGATTGCTCGAAGAAGAAGAAGAAAACAACAATAAACTTTTGTGTCGTGTTTTGCGTTACCCGGGAAGGTGCACGCATGTGATCGAAATCACATGCGCTTCTCCCGCAAGCTCAAGGCCTCATGTGTGCGTCAGGTGCGCAAGACGCACGCCTAGCGTAAAACTCTCTCCGCAGTTTATTTTCAGGGGTGAGTGGTTGCTATTTTTTTTTTTTATCTTTTAAACGCGCAACACTCCACAAAGTTGCACACTTGTTCGACTTTGCGCACGCCAGCTGACTAACAGAACGGTCCACTGGCGGCAAAGACTGACTGCAGCCACCTTGTAAAAGTTTACAGACTCCACTTCGCCGGCTTTAAATGGACGCAACACTTCTATAAACGACGGGGTAACGACCGCCCGTCGGCGAATGCCAGCGAGGAGCATCACCTTTGTTGCGAACTGGCCCTGTAGAACCCCAGCAGTCAAAAAAAAGGAAAGAAAGACCCAAAACGAGTCGTCCATCGCTCGGAGGTGCATTCCTCAAACCTGAGAGTCACATCTTTCCCCGCTCTGACTCAGACTGGGCGGAATAAAGTAAGCAAATATGATCGCGGACCACAAATCACGGGCACGGTGATATATCGAGCAGAAACACAAACACAGCGATAAACACGAGGCCTGACTTTGTGTAAGCATGCCGAGTTCAGCCGTCGGGATCCATCAAAGCGGCCCATTGCTGATCAAATGCACAAAAAGGAAATCGGCCCACACTCTGATGCCGTGTTTCCAGGCGAGACGCTTTTTCTTTTTTTTTTCTTGCGCCAGAACACAGAATGTTTTGAGTGCACAAGTGCGTGAAGTGTGCTCACACTGACAAACCCGGAGAAAAGTAAACAATTAACCCCACTGGCTAAATGTAGCACACGTCTGCCCAATTGGGTGCGTAATAGTTTGACATTTTTAAAAATGCATTTTCCTTCGGAGAAAATGCAGTAACATTTTCCGTCCAATTTAGGGCCCCTCAGACCTCAGCTGGCCAATCTGCCTCTGTGGATACATTATAAGAATTGGATACCAGATTGGCAATACGGCGACGAGCTGATTTTTCCCAGTGACAACTCGAGGTACTGCAGCAAAAAAATTCCCATGGGCCCAAAAAGCATTTTTCCCATGGACTGTATTACAAAAATAAATGCCCTTAAAATGGCTGACAGGACGACTGTGACCTGAAAAGTGATTCATATCAAATCTTGCAATTGTACATTTTTCAGTTATGGTCTTTTAGTTGTTTATAATGGATGGCTTTTTACAAAGCAATTAAATGAATAAAGCTGAAAATAACAAGTGATCCTGATTCATAGCCTACTCTACGCAAGCAACGCAGCCAGTACGCAGTTGTTGTGAATGGGTTGCGCAATTGTTTTGCCTGCAGCTACGTAGATTACAGTTTTGAACGCAAACTCTATCAAAACGAACGTGAATTTGCATCGAAAATAATTTTTTCTGTCCAAGACAACTCAAAAATACCGGACAAAACCCCCTTCCCGTATTGATTCAAGATGGGAAGCACCATTTCGCTGTTGAATATGGGACAATTCTGGGAAGATTGCCAACAGTCTGTACAGGATTCAGACGGCAACGGGGTTTGTGTTGAAGTTGGTTGTTCTACAGCAACACCACCCCCATCCAAACTCCTGCTCCGTCAGACCTTCTCCAGTTGCCACTCTGCTACCTGCACCCGGGAAGCGCGGTACATCACGAGGGGGTCCATCTGTTCGGCATCAGTCGGCGCCCTCGCCAACGCGACACTCATCATCATCATCATCATTATCAGCCCGCGAGACTGTGTTTGCGAGGCGCCGTCTTGAAACACTTTCCCCCCCCCACCGATAGTTTCTTGTTTTCATCTCGGCCCCTTTTTCCCACGAACAAAAGAACCCTCCCACACGCCACTGTTGACGAGGAACGCGCATACCTCGCACAACCGCAGTAATCTCAACTGTGGGGAAGAGTGGGAAGCCAGTGAGAAACACAGAGGGGTCCCGGCGGACTCCCAAGGCCTCAATTCCAACAACAGAGGGCCCGAGTATTTGTGTATCAGCACCATAACATGCCGTCAATCACGCCGCTGTTGAAACATCGGGCTTATCAGACGTGGCACCAGCAGGCTGAAAACAGCCGACACTGCCACAAAACGGCTGAAAACAGCTGGGGGAGCAAACTATTTTTTGCATTATGTCCGAGCCGGGTTTGATTTCAATGTCACCAACAGCTGATTCACATCTATCACATTCCTATAAACAAGTGAAGGGTGGCTCGCTTAGTTGTTTGAGTTATTCAAGAATTCAGACAAACTGTTCTTTCCATTTCCTCTCAACCTGTTGTTGGAACAGACAGGAAGGTCAGGATTGATATTCTGAAGGGAGGATTCTAAAATTAGATTCATTTACAGGGAAAACTGAAGCCAAAAGGTCTTCAAAAGAACAAAATCCACAAGGATATGAAAAAAAAAAACCCGCACACCTGGAGGACGATGGCTTCCATATTGCTGCTGTATCTGAAACATTTCGCTTTTTTCCCCTTCTTTCAACAACAATATTGGGTTTCAACCGGTTGGCATGCTGCCCCTTGGGCTCTGACGTCCACAGCCAAGCTCCACACACGCCATGAGCCTTCCCCACGCCTTTGATAATGGGAGAAACCTGCCAAACACACTTTCGGCTCGTGCTTAATGTGTTGCAGGCCGGTGTATCGAGAGGTGAGTCAGAGCCAGAAGATGGGAAGGAGGTACGGTATGGCGTCTACACACGCAGACCGTGTCCGGTCTGATCTGGACCAAATCTCCCACAGAATTTGTTCAGTTTTAGTGAAAAGGACGGTTTCTCCTTCACATGCTCTTCGTTTGCGTTTATGCAACAGTTTTTCAAGTGTTGCATCATTTTGGGTCTGGTTTCTGGGACTGTGTGCACCTGCAGATTGTTTATAAAAACAGTTTTGCCAATCAGACTCTCTAATGACACACAAGTGCAAACAGACTCAACATAATCCCACCCAGCCTTTACATCAGCAGTGTTTGTAACTGCGAGGACCTTCCAAGTTGTTAAAGGAAAAGGTCTCACATACACTTAAACCCATTTTTGGATCTTTCATTTTCATTCCACTCTGATCTTTCATTCCAGTGGAGCATAATTTATCACGCCAGAAATCTCCAGCAAATAGCACATTAAGCCCTGTGTTTACAGCCGCCTGCAAAACAAACAAAAAAAAAAAATTGCTGGGCGATAGCTATCTGTCAAAAGTCAAAGCTTTGTTGCACCTTCCACTTCTTTGGTACAGAAGCAAATGTAGGTGTCGTGCAAACAACAATAACCTGGCCAGGAAGAGAAATGAATGCTCTTTGTGATGTCACAAAAGGTCAGTTACCAGAAATTTCAAGAGGAAAGTGAGCATCTAGCAGGACCTTGAATACAGTCAGAATTAAATTTTACAACAGTGCAAAAACTGTTGTGACCTACGATTCAAACGGTGCTGCAGCTACCAGACAACTTGTATTTAATAAAAGCTCCACTGGTATCGTGTTTATTTCAGAGACATTCCCTCTGCACATGCAACTCCGCGTCCACAGACAAGATTGCAACATGCGTTCTCGGACCACATCCTGCTCGGTGCCACTGAATTATCAGCCCTCCGTTAAGTTGGACGCGTGTGATTTAAAGCGACCTCTGAAGCCGTGTGAGAAAGTCAGACGTCCAGATGCTTCAAGCTCTGCCTCGCGGGTATACACAGACGTTTGCGACCTCCGACTGCAGCACGCAATTCTCAGTTTTTCTGCAATCTGATGTGCGGGACACTTGCAGGAAATGAGAGCCACCCATCTGCAGCTGATGAAGACAAAGGGCTGACAGACTCCGAGGGGCACGCCGAGACCCAGAAAAAAAAGAAAAAAAAAGCCGGAGAGCTTCCAAAAACGTTCTACTTTTTTCCTAAAGTGGGTGACAATGACGGATGACTCTGAACTCGCAGGGTGTCTTGTAAGTCATCCGGAGGAGCTGCTCCAGATTATTTACAAGAATCTGGGGGAAACAAAGCAGAGGGGTCCTGCATCAAAGGCAAACAGCCGGCCTGTATGGCGACAACGCAGTGCAAACAGGCACCACATGGTATGGCGGCTGAGAAATGGAGAGTTGGCCTCAATGAGGCCACAGAACCACGGCAGCGTAATTAAACATGGTGTAAACATGGAACTGCACAAGACTTCCCAGTGTGGAACTGTGGGAGACCCCCCACACACAGCAGGTTTCTCGTACTTGAACACAGGATGATGCTAATGTTGCGTTTGGTAACTGAAAAAGTAAATAATAATAACAATAATAATAATAATAATTTTCATCAATTTTCACTTGCAAACTGCAGCTGGGAATATTTGACGAGAGTGCTTTTAGGAAGCAAGGTAAATAAAAGAGGCGTTTTATGGCAACAAAGAAAAACAAGAAAAAAAAACATTTGTGAAGCTCTGTTGTTGGCAATTAAGAGCACTTAGTGTACACGTACCAGGTACCAAAAGACTCACAACATGAGCAGATTGTGTAAACTCGAACGAAGCGTAAGGGTGAATATATCAGCTTTCACAAACAGAGCAGGAAAACTCGCAGCTGTCTCCTGCCACCGGGGGAGGTTACGAGGCGCAACAAATGCGGAACTCTGTCTCCCTCTGGTGGCTCCCTTGAGACACTACAAGCTGGTCAAGATAAAATTGAGTCAAAATCATATTGGAAAGACTAAAAAATAAAATGAAATCGACAAAAGCGCCGCAGTCACAAACACAATCATCTTGTCAACAAGGCCTGCTTGTAATAACTTTGCCGTGACAGCAACAGTTAAATGCCAACACATTTGGATATTTATTTTTTTTAAAGTACTTACAATAAAAAAAAAAAAAAATGAAAGTCATTGCGGTACGTAGGGGCAGTTTTAAAAAAGCATGTTTAAGGTACACTTTAGAGTTAAAAAGGGTAAAAATATATCACTTACTGTGTGAACAGTGCTGCACAGAATTAAAGTAAGGCATGTGACTAGAGTCAACCACTAGGTGGAGATATACATTCATACATTGAGGTCTCTTTTCTAAAGGCTCGCGGCATTACGGTTTAGTGTCAGCCCCGTTGTTCATTGTTCATTTCATTCCACCAGCAGCACAGACAGTTTTCAGGAGCACAGCAAAGGATACAGACAGCTTAGTTTCTTGCTTTTTTGTCACAGTGCACACACAGCACACACTGAAACACTGAAAGAGATTCCAGGCACAAAATGCATTTGCAATCATTGACAGAGGAGCTCAGAGGCACACAGAGGTAGGTTCCTTCGTTAGCCCTTGCTAGCCGACTAAAGCACAGGAAAGATGACGACCACAACAAAATCTTTGTTAAGGTACAGTCAGACTTTTTTTCTTTGATTTTGTGAAAGCAAGAAGAAGTCAAGCCGTGATGCAAACACGATGGAGCTCAGATCCAAGCACACTGCTGGTGCCAAGTTTAACATTGCACAAGACAAACTTAAAAAAAATAAAAGATTGCCAGGCTGGAATCGGATCACCGGTCCAATCGTCAAGTTTCCGATAGATGCGGTCGAGGCGGCATCCGCGTTCGTTCCATGCTCACTTGCTGGAGGTGTGTGTGTGTGTGTGTGTGTGTGTGTGTGTGTGTGGGAGGGAGGGGTGGTTGGGAGTGAGCAGTAGGCCGGCCGTGCTCAGTAAGGGTCCAGTTTAATCCTCCTGTACAGGAAGCTGGTGACGACCATCCCGCAGATCTGAAATCAGGAAGCGGCGAGTCAAAGAGAGTCAGAGGGTCAGCGCAGCAGCAAATAGCAGGACGTTTGCATCGCACACAGGGGGAATGGAGCAGAGGTCAGAGGTGACGGTGTTAGCGGGGGGGGGGGGGGTGTAAGGTGTCGATGTCGCCAGCCAAGCAGTCGTTACTGTGGCAACATGTGTGTATCTGTGCGTTCGTCAAGCAAAATGAAGCAAAGTTGTGACAATTCAATGCAGACGTCAAAGAGTGGAGGACCTGATCAACTCCACAGTGCAACGTGATCACCGTCTGCCCCCCCCTCCCCCCCCAGGGCTCCGCAGCGCTTCAGAACCAAGTGGAAACTCTGCAACTCATGGTTTGCTGACATGCGACGGTGCAAAAAGGTGAATAAACATGTGGGGAAGCAGGAGGAGATATTGACCTGCGCCGCCGGAGCCTGCCGGGGTTGATGGATAAACAGGCCGGGGCGCTCAAATTCAATCTCCGAGTCTCTAAAAGCCCTCTGAGAAAGACCCATCGAGCCGCCCGCCATTGACTCATCGCTGCCGGCAGCGAGTTCTTGGTTATTTTCGGCGCCGATGGATGCACAGAGAGTGCCAGAGTTTTCCTCCTCCGTGGCACGAGGGGGCAGAGGAGGGAGGAAAATGCCTCCATTTGTCTTCCTGAAACCTCATTTAAGAGGTTAGTCCACATTCCAAACTGGCATTTCACCCGATTACCACTCGGCACTGTGCAGATGGTGAGGAGGCACACGAGCAGGATGGAGACATGTTTTTCGTCATGTTTTTTTTTTTTTTTTTTATGTCTGGAGATCCTGAACAGTCTACATCCACAAACAAAGAGTTGAATTGACAGTCAGCAGGTTAGAAATCCCTGTCCCTTTGTGGCGTAATAGGAAAGCTGCAAAGATTCATTAATTGCTAAAATAAAGTTCCAGGCTGTGGCTTCTTGTTAAACTTAAAAACAAGAAATATGTGCACAAAAAAAAACTGACGTTTTGATTGCTGTTGAATGATGTTCAGCAGGTGACCGAATAGCAAAGCCATCAGGTATTATTCATCAAGGCATTTGCACGGTGGGTTTGACCGTCGGCGCGACCAACGACATGCAGAGCGGCAATCGACAACAGGAAGCTGAAGCCAAGCACCCGAAAGGTTTCACGCCAAAGCCAGACAACAAGCGGGGTGCAAGTGATCACTTCGATTTGGGGGGAGAGGCAGAGCGGACGACACGAGAGGCAGCGGCATGCAGGCAGATTTCCACAGTGCAGCCCAAACCTTGTCTCTCTCCAGTTGATTTCAACATCACAAAGACGCTCAGGAGCTAAATCACAACATGCCAAAGGCCTCCTCTTCTTTATACAGCAGGTAGATAAAGCAGGCCGTCAGCGCTGCCCCAGCTAGCTACACACACACACACACATTAAGACACGCACGCACACACACACACGCAGCAGTTCACCAATGACAGGTTAGTGTGTTAAGAGGAATTGTGAGGTCTTCAATAAATGATTTATTGATAAATGATTGAAGAGAAGATTCCAACTAAAGCAAATCATTCAAATCATTTCAGAAAAAATTGGCTGCTGCTGAAAGAGACGACAACAAGACAGAAGACGTGACAAAATACATTCAGCATCCAGAGCTACTCAAGCAGGGCAATTTTTTTTTCCGCTTTATAAAATGGCGACGTGGATGACATTTGCACCTCCTGGTCAGTAGATGTCGCACTGTTCTTATGTACAACTAAGTTAGTTAGCGAACATTAGCTTAGCTATCCAGCAGACCTCAGCAAGGCCATTCTGCTACTTGGATTAGACCACATGTTTTGCTGCGTACAGTGATTTACTGTGGGTACATTGTCATGAATTTTCTTTAACCTGCGTCACTGCTACCTTTGAATTGAGGTCATTATCTGAAGACAGACTTCAGGATTAGAGGCTTTTAAAAAGAAACTGAATAAACAAATTAAAAAAAACAGTAACAAAGGTTTGTTTGGACTACAGTGTCCTGCAAGTTCATTTAAAATAGGTACAAAAAAAAGATTTGTTTGCAATTCTTTTGCAATTTTTCTAAACATGATAAAAGTATAACATTGACTGCAAGATGTTTATAGTGGCTGTCACTCTAGGACTGAAACCTATTTAATAACAGGGATATTTAACCTGAGGTGTTGACAGCAGTTGTCCCACTGCTGCTGATTTATAGCTAATAAATATTTAAACCCACCTGTCACCTGTGTGGTTTTCTGTTCTGCAATATATTTGTTGTATTTTGTCTCGTTCTTGGGCGAGACGGCAGAGCAGCGCCGGCGGTCTTACCTGCAGACAGGCCACCCCTATGCCAACCGCTCCGATGACCAACAGGTGCGCGGCCAAAAACCGCTCCAGCTTGGTGATGCAACCGCCCTGCAAGGTCAAATCTGACTTTTCATAAAGAATCGCATAGAAAGAAGCGGCACAACCAGCACACTTCCTGGCGCAAAGTCAAAACAGAGCCAAGAACTACCGAAAATTCTGTACATTTATTGCACATTAAATTCGTGGCTGAGGGGGTCAATTCACTGACCTCCACCTTGTAGATGTTGGACGGGTGGTCCCTCTTTCCGCAGCCAGGGGTGATGGTTTTACAGCAGCTGTCGGGCACCAGCCTGCCCTCTGCTGGCGGCGAGGAGACATACAAGCTGGACGTCCAGTCGTGGGAGTTGTTGCTGCCGCAGCACTTAAACTGGAGACGCAGAGAGAGAGAGAGAGAGAGGGGGGGGTGGGGGGGGGGTGAGCAAAGTGGTTTGGCTCCAAGTCAAATGATGTTGCAGAAACATTTTTTTTTTTCTTTTTCACGGCAGTGTTGCAATTCTGATAACGTTGCAGCCCCATTGTTGTTCACAGTTCACGAGGAGGACAGAAGCTCTGCTCTCTCCCCTCGCCCAGGGACCGGCTCATTTTCCGGAACTCTGCTACTTATGAGCAGCAACTAGAATTAAAACATTCAACAGCACACATGGCTACTGCAGGGCGCCGCGTGTGTCACAGTCACAGAAGAAGCTCGCCGTCCGTACGTCTTGCTGCAGCCTGTCCACCGCCGCCGTGATGGACTCCTTCCCCGGCTGCGCGTAGTTGGCCGTCATGGTCTGGTTGAGGTGCAGCTTCAGGTCCTCGCTCAGCTGCGGGGCAAGAGAGGAGCGGGTGGTCACGCTGCGTTTTCGAAGCGTCCACGCGGGACGGAGTGCAGCAAAAGGAGCGCGCAAAAGTTGCGGCCGCGAGGACTGCGGCGAGGGGAGAGTTTCAAAACTGACAAAGGTGAAAGGAGTGGGAGGACCGGGGCAAGTGAGATGGAGAGCGACTCCTACACATCTGACATGGCAAGAAGAAATAGACCTTGACACTGTGTGGCTTCTGATGTGCGTGTGTGTGCGTGCGTGTGTGTGTGCCCATAACGCACGAACACAAAGCCCTGGAGACACTGACAGGAAGGGCAGATGAGAGAGAACTTATCTCCGAACACAGACCGAAGCCTTTTCCATTATAATAAATCTCTGAGCTACCGTGGGCTCTTAAAAGTCGGCGCTATCGGAGAGGCAGATGTTTGGAAGATTAAACAAAAAAAAAAAAGAAAGACTGAGACCACATAGTGGACATAAAGCTAAGCGTTGGGGGAGAAAAAAGAAATCACAGGCAACACGACTGCTGAAGATGTAAGGAAGAAGCCGCAGTGGAGTTTTTCCTGCCTAGTTTTGTTCCATTCGTGCCACCACCACCACCACAATTACACGGGTTTCAAAGTTCCTTCAATACACACCCAGAGGGCAAACACACAGTCTGTCCTCGCACTAAAGCGCAATTAAAAACGCTCTGCAGAAAGAAAAAAAACATCCCGCCTACCCTCCCTGCATCCTCTCCCCGAGCAGCCATCAGGAAACAGCAGTTGTGTATTTTAGTGCGGAACGTGCATCACAACAGATTGTTCTGACTAACTCTCGGGGCTACTGGGCGGCACAACTACCGAAGACGGAAGGGGCCAGTGAACCGGCAAAATGCGAGATAATAAACCAGTGCAAAGTGAAAGACTATTTATTTATTTTTTTATTTATCTCAAACATGAAGGTAAAGAGAAATAAAAAGGATAAAAAAAAACAAAACACACAAAGGAAAATAAAAATATAAATCAAACAGCAAGGTAAAAATAAATAAGCAAACACCAGTGAATAAAACAAGAGAATGACGTTGTTCATGTTCGTCAGCATTGTGGCGCCGAGAGGTGCCGACTTACCCTCTGGTAGTAGACGTAGGCCAGAACTCCAGCTACCAGCTCGATGAGGAAGATCAGCAGGAGGAGGAAGAAATACTGGGGGCCAGGAAGAAGAGGAGCGACAGGCAGTGTTAACGGCACGCACATGCAACACAATCCATTCAGTTCAATTAAAACTTCAGTTTTGCAGCGACTGCAATGCCGACACCGCTGCAAATAAAGAAAAAAAATCACAGTGATCCCCCTCAGAGTCTGGATTCTGCAATAAAGTCAAAGTCAGCATATGGTGTCATTTGTGTTAAAACACACTGTGTTAAAAGGTGAAGGCACATCAAGAGTGTTCGAGTTTGAATAGAGAGCTCTCACCACCTAAAGCACCAACTTCCCTTCTTTACATTGGTTTATTTATCCAGCGCACACACAGACACACAGAGGCGTGGAGGCCCACCTGTCGCAGAGCGGGACACTGCATTTTGACAGGAAGTGCTACACTCTGGATCATTAGGGACGGTGGGGGAGGGGGGGGAAGGGGTCCAGGCACCGCGACACTGACACACTGACAACTTCCCACGAGGTGCGTACACGCAGCTGCACCAAATCTAAACGCAAGTGCAAAAAGCGAAGGCTCTCTCTCGTTTGCATGGTGCAATAGTGCAAGCGCAGCTCTGCATCGCTTGGTTACAGAGATTTTAGAACGGCATAATTTACTTGCGCGGCCGCTGCTGCTGCTGCCCACACACACACACACACACTCACACAGCTAACAAACGCCGCTTCTTCACACAAACTCACGCTCACACCTCCCAAAACTAATCTATAAATAGCCCAACTGATCTCAAGCTAAAAAAAAAAATAAAGACTAAAAAGGCGGCGCTGACTAGAAGTCCTCCATGCATCTACCTCCTCGCTGCTGCCAGCCTCTTCTCCTCCTCGCTGCTAGACCTCCATCCATCAATGGCGGATGGATGGAGCTATAAATAGCCCTGCGGCACCGAGCGTTCACCTCCCGCCTGCCGCTCTCCCACCAGGGCCGTGGCTCTGTAAAATAATGAGGACAGTGGCGGGTCCTGTCGCTGCCATTTGTCTGCATTCAGCCGTGGAACCTTGGACCCCCAGGAGGGAGGAGGATTAATTATTTATTAATTGACTGTTGCGGCGCTGAGAGGCCTTTCGAAAGCACGCGTGGGCTCACTTTCGCCTCTTGCCTGCAGAGGTGGCACGAGGGAGGTTGGGCACCTTCTCTGGTCCATTAGCCGTAACTGTTGTGATGTAACATGATGGTGAACCAAAGTTCTGACAGTCTTTTCTTCCTTTGGGGCATTAATGTTTCACGATATACCGCAAAGGTGCTATTTCGTAGATATTTATTTTCCACCCTGGAATCCAGTGAAGCAGTTAAAAAAAAAACATATTCAGCTCCATTTGCAGCCCTGCTAAAACCGATGGAAGCTGAAATAAATAATACATTCTTTTTAATTCTAATTTAAGTTCTTTTTAAAATTATACATAGGAAGGTCCAGATTGAATTTAAAGTTTATACGTTTTTTGGTTTCTTTTATCAAAAAGGCAAGGCTTGACATTTGCCATATCAGGGGCACTGAATGGCAGCAGAGAGACACATTGCTGGAAGAATTTGCGTAATATGAGACCTTAAACCTTTCCAAAAAAAAAAAAAGGCAGGGACCGCCGCCTCACCGTGGACAGACAGCTTTTCTGCTCCCGGATGACAGCGCAGCAGCCAAGGAAGCCTGTCACCACCACCAGGCCACCGGCCACGATCAGGGTGTACGCCGAGACTGCAAAAGTGCTGGAAGTCAGCAGACTCAAGTAGTTGCCCTTCTCCACCAGGGTCCAGACGCCAACACCCAACACTGCTGCTCCACCCACCTAGAGGAGAGGAAGACAGACATTAGATTCCGAAAGCACAGCACAATATTGATTTGCAAAAGCCATAAAAGTTGGGATGTTTTCTGAAACATATGGATTATTTTTTTTAGAGAAAATCATTGAGATGCTGGTGAAGCTCGTTTAGTTGCAAAGAAAGACTCAACATAAGAAATTCAAGAGATTGGAAAGGAGGAATATACAGTCTCAGAGAGACATGACCAGGGGCTGGCATAAACACATGCAACACGCAACAGCTGGAGGGAGAGAGCCCTTTCTGAAGGCGTAATGGCCACTTCCTTCCAAACAATCCCAGATAAGAGACGTGACCGCGGGTGGTGTCCAGACCTGTTCCTCTCATCAGGCCCAGAGACTCACAAATAGGAAATGCCTCCCAGTCCCTCTCCCCTTCACCCTCTCCTTCCATTTCCGTCAATCACGCAATCAAGTCAACAGGGCAGGAAATGCTTTGATACACATGCAGCGGTCAGGCTTTTTTGTAACATGTAGGTCCTGTTGGATTGTTTAAAAAATAAATAAATAAATAAATAAATAAAAAATACAAGTTTTAAAAATCAGGGTCAGAGCCAGAAGCATATAAAAGAAGCAGATGGCTGGAGATTAGTTTTCAAGCCGAGCACAGACGGACAATAGTCCTCGGCCCTGTCATCAAATTTCCATTTCTGACAGCCATCGGTGCCTCTGTTCCGTCAGCAAACTCTTTAGAAAAATCAATCGTTTACTTCTTTTGCTTGCTCCATTTTTGACAAAGTGTGTGCTAAAAACATCAAGCAGGACCTCACCCAGGTCAGCGACAAACACCCCCAGCCAGACTATTGTTTGCCTTGCATCATGTTTCTGACCTCCTTCAAAGACATGTTTAGGGCACAACAAAGCATCACTTTTATCAGGAGGCTGTGAACAGAGGGATAACTATGCTGTTTCTTGAAGATCCAGAGATTTCTTTTTTTTTTTTTTTACAATTCATGATGTGAACCAAGGGAGTCGAGAATATGAAGTTTGGATATAAAAATACAGATGTAATGTAGAACTTTCAATATTGTCGTTTTATTGCGTTGCATAATCATCTCTATTTTATTAATGATTTCTATGGAAACCAAAGCAGTTAGTTTGCTACTTTGGATGTTACCACATGACTAAAAAGTCCTTGGGAAAACACTGTATCTAAAAACCAAAGACAGAACAGAGCTGCCACTAAAACAGGCCAGTGTACAACTTTCTTTTCCCTTGCGGTTTGAGTGGGTGTAGCTTTTTTTTCTTTTTTTTTTTTACTTACCCAGAAAAGAAAGTTGAACACAAACAGCAGGTACTTCAGACACACGGTCACGCAGTCCCCCTGGTCCTCTTTATGAATAGTCTGCATCTTCTCTCATTCGGTTCAACTCTGAAAGGTCAGTCCACACAACGTATTCCCAAATTATCCACAGTGTCGCACAGACCATAAAACTCCTCATCATTAATTGGACTTGGCTACGGTTACAGCTCTGAAAATAAGTGGCCATGGGGTGGGAAGCACTCAGAGTCATGAAATCGATCTGTATCCCCGGGCGAATCTGCACAGGCGGAAACACTGTGGGGTTTGGTGTTTGCTGATCACTTAGTGCCACACCAGCACACTTTATGTATAAAAAAAAATTAAAATAAAAAAAGTCAGAGTCGGCCATAATTCGCCAGGTGGCTTAAAGTTCAGCTGGTTTGTTAGCTTGGCCCTTTGTTTTTGCACTTGTGGGCCCTCGTCATGTATGACGGTTGTTTTTGACCTTCCCATATTTCAGCTGGCATGTCACCAAATGAAGGAACGGAAGGTTGGTATGGCAACAAATATCTATATTTATAGCTAAAAAATATATATATATGTTTTAGGTGCGAATTTCCTCATGAACATACATGAGATCAATAACAGGAAGATTCCAATATATTGTACTTATCTATGGATTACAAGCACTAACACTCTCACGTCACTCTATCAATAAATCAACTTTAATTAACTCAATTAAACTCACCTGTGTCTACACCAGGATCTTCTACCCAACACTGGTGCTTACTAGTTAGCCACCAAATATTAGCCTGGCACAGATTTTACGATACGCTCTTTCGTCTAAAAGTGTCATTTTGTGAATACAAGATCATTCGGTCACTGAGTTGATTCTAATCAGTGCAAAGCTGAGCGGAAAACTCTCCGCGTTTGCGACCTGATGCAACACCACAAATGGCCACACGGCTTCCGCGAACGTCAGCCAATGGTGTGCATTTGGAAAAAGGCTCGTCTTGGTCGGCGTTTCCTTGCGACGTTTATTTCGGACTTTGACCAATGCGAATGTCCTCTGACGGAGTGGCGAGAGGGCCAGATAGACAAACAATCGAGCTACGCACAACACAACACTGTTCCGTTTATATTGAAAGGGAAACTTTTGAGTCCACAATTACTGAAGCGGTTGCAACATTCTGGACTTGAGCATCCTACAGAAAAAAAAAAAAAGAAGAAGAAAAAAAAGGGGGAGGGGGAGAGAAACACCTGCGTCGTTGATGCGCAAGACAAAGTTTAGCCGAATCACCTCGCATTTATATCGGTAAACAAGCGGCCTAGTCTCGCAGACAACAATATACTCACCCGGCTAGCGTGTATCTGTGATAAAATAGTTCGTCTGAATTATGGTTCCCTTTCTAAACGGAACCAGGAGCGCTGCAGCGGTGAGCTTTCGGTGCGGACAAGCTTGTTGCTCTCAGGATGTCCGACAGCCGTGCTGTCTGCATGATGCATTCAGGTGCAGTTCGGACTTTTGGAAATTTCTTGTAATTGTGCGTCGCCATGGACTTCTCCCTACTGCTTTTTAATCACAAACTAGGAAGTAGATAGAATAATTGCGAGGAAAACTGATTTTAAACTATAATGGACACGTTACTGTTAATTTATTTCAAAGGTTTAATTTGCAGAGAGACAGTATAGTTGGACAGCTACTGCAATAGACAGGCACAGCGTCATTAAATGCAGCACAAACAGGCCTCGCTACTTAAGACAATAAGTCCACAACTGATACGGTGTAAAGTACACTTCCTACTTTTGTGCTGCACAGTTTCTGATCGCCCGCAAAGGCACCACGGCACGAACTTGAGGAAAAGGTCAAAATTGATGGAGGAAATGGAGCTGCCCTCTTTTCTGCAAAATACACTGAACAGCGGCGTGCCAGTGGCAGGATAACCTTGGTTACATTGTGACTCAATACTTCAACCACAATGAGGTGGAGATGAATAAACACAAATGTGGAGGGGGAAAGGCACTGAAAGACCTGCAATGCTGCTCAATCCCATTTTTTCGTGCAGTGGTATTATTGAATTAAGTCATATGCTTGACTACCAGTGCATTCATTTAAAAGTGCAGTAATCTCACTAATATTCTCCGTGATGATTTCAAAAATATATGAATGGGCCTCAGATTTTTATTGTTTAGAATTCCACACTTAAAATAAATCATACTGTAATAACAAAATAGTGCAAGCTTTTGTTTTGAGACCCGTGAAGCCGCAAACCGAACATGAATATTAACGTGAAATGATTTGTTTTCTTATAAAGCTTTACACCAGCTTGCAACAAAACAAAACTGTAAGTCAAGAAGATAGGTTGAGGAAAACAAGTAAATTAGCAAAGGGAACATTAAAAATTGACTAAAAATGCAATGCACACCATTTTACTAAAGAAAAAACCAAAAACATAATAAACAAAAGAAAAATAAAAGACAAAAATAACTTTTTCTGCATGCATATTACCGTATCAATAATGTTAAACATGTCTTCTATAATAGCCTTGCAAAAGGCTGTGCTTACTCTCCCTTTGGTGACTTCTTAAAACCCCAAATCATTGCACTCTTATTTTCCATGTAATCAGGGTTTGCTGTCACAGCAAGACTTCCTCTCTTCTCAGAATAGACTCCTCCTTCCTCTTTTTCCACATCAGCAACTTAATAAGCTCCCAGGCTGTTCGGAGTGGATGTTGGCTGCATGCTGCGACGACGGTCACATGGTCTGGCACGGATTAGTCTGCCAAAACAACATTACTCAGTCGAGGATGTCATCACCCCGGTCGTGATTTCTGCACAAAACAGCTAACCGGAACATGAAGAAAGAGCAGTGGAGTTTGTTGTGTCGCGGCGACTGTGATGCGCGCCGACGTGCGTGAGGATTTCCGCAAGTAATGAAGACAGAAAGAGGGGGAACAAATCGAGACAAATGAGCGACAGAAGGACTTTGAGGAGCGCACATTTATTACAGCAGATTTACGCAGCCATTTCGTTTCAAATCCACATTTACCCGTGCCATCTGTTTTGTTTTGTTTTTTTTGTTTTTTTTTCACATTGCGTGTTTGTCTTGATGGGTAAATATGCAACTGCAAGAAACAATATAATTAAAAGTGGATATAGAAAATGCATTTTCAACCAGAGTAGGCCAACGTTGTAAAAGTTTCAGTTTTGTGTCTGAGACTTCCTGCTTCGTTCCCCTCGGTGTGTCTTCTCTCAAGCGGGAGGCCGGGCGGCTCCAACTCGGCCTCCAGCTTGTCGTGCCTGACCTCTTGTGGTCAAATGCACCCGGGAGCCAAATGTCGTGCCAGCGTTGGCTCTTTTTTGAAGTTCTACTTTCAACGAGGCACAAAAGAGAGGTCGAGGGTGCCGCTATCCCACGCGCAGAGGTCGGAAGGGAGATAGCGGATGGTCAGAATCTGCACCGGAGCGTGCTAATTCCCTCACCCCGCCTACTGCTTTGTGTGCAGTAGCGGTAATCAGGATGAGGAGATCCTCGATGAGGTGCCAACAATCTCGTCAGTAGCTGCGTTTCCATGACCCCTAGAATTGCGCAAAACCTAAATATCGCAATAAAAAAACTGGTCATGGAAACACCTAAACTTGGAAAAACCTCTCAAATATGGCTAAAAGATGTTGATGCTGTCATGAGGTTGTTTTTCAGATGTATTGACATAGAGGAATAACGCAAAAGTGTCATGAAAACACTCACGCATTTACACGTCACCTGACGTGGGGTCAAAGTGGGGTCTCGCAGGATGAGATTTTAAGAGAATTATGGTTTATGCGCTTCAATGTCATTAAATAGAAACACCTCCAAATTGCAATTGTGCTTTGTTGAAATTTTAGAAATATCACTTTTATTTTGTGAAAACCTGGAATGGAAAAGCAACTACTTTCACCTCCCTCCGCGTCTTTTGCCTGGGGGGCGCAAGCGCAGCATGGTGATCCAATCTACAACCATCATTTCGAGAGAATGGAAGGACGGAAGCGTTGGCGCTGAAATAAATAATAAATAAGCGCACAAATATATCACATCCACAACAGACTCAAATGTATTTCCAGCTTAGTGTCGGGGAGCAGAAATGAAAATGTGAAAACAATAAACTGAGACAGCGAGCATGTTATTTGTACCGCTAATTGCTCAGCCAGAGCACAGCAGTGTGTTTTCCCCGTGGCTTTTTTTGTCCCAAGCGTGAAACCCCAACATCTGTAAATCTGCTTGATATATGCTCTTCGCTATGATCTACTTTCTCATTAGTACAATCGTGATGAAAGGATGTGCCAAGATAACGGCTGCAGCCTGCACATCCATTGTGGAAATAAAAAGGTCTGATAAAGCAAACTAAAAAGATAAAGTTGACACTTTCCTCATCTTTTCTGATATTGTGCCATTCAGATGACATGGGTTGGGTTTTTTTTTCTGTATTGAGCGGAATGAGGGAACCTTTGGATCAAATCTAGAAAAATATTTGGGCAGTTCTTCCTCATAGAACAGTAACCAAAAGCCGTCGTGTTTGAAATAAAAAGGCAAAAGATGACCAGCTGGAGCAGCTGTCAGGCTCCAAAGCTTCAGATTGGTTCTTCAACCTCAGAGGGGGTCTGTCTTTGAGAAGTGTACAAGGTGCCTTATCCACAGCTGTCGGATCAGCAAGAGGAGAATGAGTTGGTGTGCAGGGGTCTTGACCCTTGATGCTGAAAAAATGAAGCCAAAGAGTGGGTGCACCTTGCACCTGCACCTGAGCAGAAACTTCCTCCAAACTTCAGCTGAGGTGAAAACTGCTCCTCTCCTTGCAGGACGCTTCACTTTCAGCATTGCGTCCTGAACTATTTTAATCAGGTTTTAAATCGCTTTGACCTGACAGAAGAGCAAGGCTGATGTTGCCTGTATCCAAGTTTTTGAATACTCTGCTGAGGATTATGATTTTCTTTTTTTGTTTTGGGCTATTCTTACTTTATTTATTTTTTGTTGCGTGGTGTGAAGATTTACTCACACCCAAGCTATTAAAAAAACAACACTTTTGGCAACATGAAGCGCGGGTGTTTTTGTGAATATTTACAGCCTTGGAACAAGAAATTAAGCTCTGAACACACAAAAATGTTCCAATCATCTTCACAAATAAAGGAGAGAGATTAGGAAAAAAAAAAGTGTAAGATGGGGGTTGGGGGGGTTGGGGGGGGCAAGTGCAAAAGCAAGTGCAAAACTCAGTACAATCATTTAAAGCATAAGAGTGTAGTTTTATCACTGAGTAATCAAATAAAACAACATTACAAGAGAGATAAAAATTAAATGGGAATAAAACAACATTTATTGATCAATTGGCATAATGGCTGAAATGCATTGCAATTCATGGCTTGTGGGAATAAATTAAACTCAAAAATCTCCACAGTCACCAAGAACTATCCTGGGGGAGGCATTTGTGAACAACACTCAGTGTCATCTTTATGCAGGTTGGGTTTTCCTAAACTACAAAGTGCACCTGTCATCCAACCTACACGCTCGTCACCGTCACTTTGCTTCACTTGCACGTAACCAGGAGCGCAACAGGATTGGGGGTTGGGTGTGTATTCAAAGATCCGTAGAACGAGGCTCCGCACACCTCCACCTGTTACATTTCATTTCACGTCTGCACGTTGATCACATTCATGCGTGGCAACGCGCCCAGCAGAAATGTGTGCACAGATACAGAAAAACGCGTGCAGGCTGCGAGCTGTTGTTACATAAGCGCGCGGCTGAGGAGCTCTCCTCAGGCTGTGACGGCTGGGAAATAAAAAAAAAAAAAAAAAAAAAAAAAGAGGCTGCTACACCGGGCTCGTCAGCGCGTACCCCCCACCTCCTTCAAGTGCGCGCTCGTCACGACTCGTGCGTAACTTTTGAAGCCCCTTTAACTTTTCTCCGAGTGGAAAACCGTCGGGATTACGCGGACGGGGGACTTTTTACGCGTGGCGCCCGAGGGGAAGATCTGAGCGACTTTCTGCTTCGACGTTACGTTTCCCAGAGAGCCTACTGGAGAAGAGGAAGCACTATATTGGCGCGTACTTTCTATGAGAAGCTATTGTGAGGACCCTCCCTCACCGGTGAGATCCCAACCGACAACCCCTTGTCACAGCTCGCTGCGCCGCAGGCAGCAGAAGGCACCGCCACCCGTGAGTCCTCCCACCTAAACAACCTGTTACCACGTCTCTCCGGCCGCGTTCCAGCTTGCGCGAATCTCACCAGCAACTTTTTTTTCCTTCTCCCCCACCTCTCGTTCGCCTGCGATGGATTTAACTGGCTCCAAGTGGAACTATACCTGCATATCTCTTTTTGTGACTTTCACCTCTACACGTATCCCTCCCACAAAGCCGGCTGCTGTTCGGGCATAATGTCAACACATTTCTGTTAAGGAAAAAAAAAAATAATAATAAATAATAATAATAATAATAATAATAAAACAAAACAAAAGTGGGGAAAATTCAGACCTTCGGCGCACTTAAAGAGTTGTAGCCTAAAATCTCGCCGGCTCTCATGGGATTAAGGCATTCGTCGCGTTGTTTGCTGCTACGGCGGAAGATGGCGGAGGCGGACAGCTCCGAGGTAAGGACCTTGTGATCGTCCTGCTGCAGCCGGCTGCAGCGGGACCCGGGACACCTTGACTGTGCAAATGTGTTGCGCGACATCGCCAAGATTCCTGTACCGTCCCTGCATCTCTTTAATGCTGGATCGAGTCGTTTGTTCTGTTTTAAATCATTGCCAACGCCGTGCAGCCACGTTTACGATCCGGGCTGCAGCACGATGCCGTTGCACGCTCCGGCAAAGTGCAGCGCCCGTAGCGTGTCATGCAGATGTCGGCGGGATGATGTACATTTTGCGGTGATTCTAGGTGATCCAGTGTGCGTATTGATCTTTTTTTGAAATTAACGATCAATCGGAGCCGTGAGACGTGAACGCATCTCGGCTCGCTGTCCTTGGTGCTGAAACAGTTTCATCCTCCAGCGCGGTGCCAAAGAGCGCAGCCTGCATTGTAATGGATTTAATTCGTTTGTCTATTTAGCTGACCACTTAGGAGTATACCTTGCACGCGCACGTGTCTTTCATCAGTCTATAGCAACAGCTGCAACCGTAAAGCTAATAGAGTATGTGCCCAATGTTCATGCATTTTGCACCTCCAGCACTGCTGCTGCGAAATCTTAAGCAGCTCAACAAGCACACAAGTGTCAGCCATGCAAAGAATCGCTGAGGTAAAGGCGTAAAGAACAGACGACAATGTAAAAAAAAAAAAAAAAGAGTATCTCGTAATCTGAGCTCTTCCTGCACTGGGCACTGAACCAGCCGCTCCAGGTGTTGGCCGTTTGAGCAAAATGTGGAGGAGAAAATGAGGCGAAATGAGGTTCTTAATCCAACAGGGCCTCATTTGGAGGCAATTAAAAATGCACAATAATGTGTCAGCTTTTGACAGGAAGTGAGAAGTAACCAACCATATTCTCAAAGTACACCTCTGTATGCCAAATTTAGAAAAGGCCTTTCAAACCATTTCCTTGTTTTAATGAACTTGAGCCAATTACTCCTTTCATTGCAATCCATCTTCCGTCTTTATCTCTCTCTTCCCCCCCCGTACAGCGGCAGCAGACCGTGACGTCCTCTAACTCCCAGTCAGCCCAGCCAGTGCCTACCACCCACCACGTGCCCTGCACCCCCCACACGCCTCATGTAGCGGCCCTGGCTACCTGTCCCGGTCGTGGCAAGATGGCCAAGTTCATCAGCCCGGAGGAAATGACATCACGCGATTACTACTTTGACTCGTATGCCCACTTCGGCATCCATGAGGTAGGCGGGCCAGGCTGACAAATGGCCACTCTGAGAGGATGACAGCAGATGCGTCGCTTCTTCTTCTTTCTTTTTTTTCCCCCCCTCCGTCACCAACCTGATGCTACTTTACTTGCCAAGAAGATTTATCCCCCGTTTCTCTGGCTTTTGGTCAAATTTAAAAGCCAGGGTTGATTTAAACCAACAGATTTCTCGCAGGCAGATAAGATCCGACGATGGAAGATGTCCAAATATCCTCTCTGGCCTTAATGTTATTATGTCTATAAATAAGAAACAGACAGAACAGTACACTGTGTAAAAAGAAGGCTCAGTCCCCTGACCGTTTCAAGCAAGGACAAGGTCAACAGCAGGCGGGAAAACAAAAAACATAAATCTGAACCTATGGGTTATTTGGCAAAATATCATCTGCACTTGACATCACTCCCCGTGAGTTATGCCCAGTTTGTTTCCATTGTGCTTGAACAGCAGTCGGACCTTCATGGGCAGCATATGTCTGATTTAAGACCTTCTGTTCTGATGTAATTTAAAAAAAAAATAGATTGTATTGAACCAGGTTATGATTAATGGTTCTTTTGCAAATGTGCACCTGTGCAGGAAGTGGGACGTGCTAATGTGCGTGGGAGGGCTGAAAAAACTCTCTCTATTCAGGTTTTTCTCTGGTAACAGCCTCTCAGGTAGCGCAACAAACACAGCTGTGAACACTTCGGCATAATCGTGTGGCTGCAAACAGACTATGAAACTTTGCACTTTCACGTTCAAAAAAAAAAGAAGTAAAGAAATAGATGGTGAACTGTCCGCATTATCCAACACGGTCTCCCAGCAACCTCTTCTGCAACCAGCTGGCACAAAAGACACCAGATGTGTGGTAACCGTCCATGTGCAGCAATCCATTAATCTGCATCCATCCATCCATCCATCCATCCATCCATCCTTTTTTTATTCAGTCCTCTAATAAAATGAGCTGCCTCATACAGTTGTGCAGTCGTAACCAGCTAACGACCTTCAGCGTGACGGAGAAGCTTGACGGAAAAGTTTGAGGACACGCGCGACCTCTTTTTTTAGGCAGCCCTATTTTAGCATGTGGGTCAGTTTTTCTGTTCGCTCGCAGACAAAGACGGTGTTCCGATTACGGGGAGTGGAAAAAGGGAGGCAAGTGGAATGTGCAAGTGGGCTCAGGAGATGGATATCAGGCGGGTCCCAGAAGGCCTAGTGCTGCGTTTCTGTCTATTTCAAGAAGCTCTGCCGCTGTCGCAAAAGACCTGCTGGCCCGGATACTCCCAGATCTACCTCAGAGCGCAACCTGCTTCAGCAGAAAAATCAGGTATCCACAGCACGGCTCCCGAAACTGTCATACACATTTTTTTTGTCTTTTTTTGTTTTCAAATTAGGAGATGCTGAAGGACGAGGTGCGGACGCTGACCTACCGGAACGCCATGTACCACAATAAGCACGTGTTCAAAGACAAAATCGTCCTGGACGTCGGCAGCGGCACAGGGATCCTCTCCATGTTCGCCGCCAACGCCGGCGCCAAGCATGTGTACGGGGTGAGACACATTCCCTCGTTAACGCATCGTTGCGACAGGGGGAAGCGGCGCACCCTCGCTGAATATGAATGTCTTGCTGCTCCCACCGGCACATTATCCCTCATTCCTGGCTCTTCTCCCAAAGAAGAGGCAAGAATGAGCCAAGAATGAGGGACATATACATATATATATATATATGCATATATATATGTACTGTATATATATATACATATATACACATAAATATATGTATATATACATATATATATATATATATACACACAGTATATACACACACATACACATACAAACAACACAAATATACATATGTACACACACACACCCACACACACACACACACACACACACACACACACACACACACACACACTCAAACATCGGGCCTTTTTAATATTCCTCTGAAGTGCTGGCATCTCGTTTGGTCCAGAGGCAGGAAATCTTGCTCGCGGAAGGCAATAAAAGACACTCAGCTCTCCTTGAAGCGTGGCTGTATGTCACGGGTTCATGCATTAGCGAAGCAGCTCTTCCCACAATTATTGCATGATTCATAGACTGCTTCACACTCACGGATGGCGATGGAGCAAAGTGATGCATGGGGTTTTCAAGCTGCCCAGGGTCGGTCAAAGGGGGGCGACCGGGGTGTCCGCTGATGTTAGGATGGATTAGCGGGATCTGATTGAATTTGTCCTTCCGGTAAAGAGCAGCCTTGGACCTATGGAGAGGAGCAGATAGTGGATAATGATGGAATATATTTTATCTTGTTTAAAACTTGTCACTTCTTTTCACCAACTCTCTCCACTCAAAGATGTGAGCCGTACTTTTTTTCCTTGTCCTTGTGCCTTCAGATCGAGTGCTCGAGTATATCAGAATATTCTGAGAAGATCATCAAGTCAAATCACCTCCACAACGGTAAGCACTCACTGGTTCCGGCTCCATGCTGATCAGAACGTGCGGGAATCTGCCATCAATCAGAATCACGGCTGAAAATTCCAGCCTGAACTTCACAGATGGTGATGACAGATGGTGGGCTCGAGGTTCAGTCAGTTATTGTTTGAACACTTTCTGCCGTCGAGAGACGACAGTCTTTGTAGCGCCAAAGGGAATTAGCACTCAATTTTCAACTGTAAGCAGGTCCAACGTACCTGGATTGGCGCAAGAATTAACCATCTAACTACTTTTGAACCTGACAAGATTATGCATTTCATGCCCCAGTGATGCATTTTCCCCCCCAATGCACTGGCACACTGACAAAGGTGAATGTTTTCTAACTACACTGGAGCTCAGAGAAAGGTCTGGCAGAGGGGAAGCAAAACTTGGAAAGTGATTGGACAAACCTTACTCCATCAGCTATGAAAGTGTTGCCAAAGCCACTCTGGAGTAAAGTGAAAAACATGTTCGAAGTCTTCAATTCATCAGTTCACTTTCCATCCAGCACCATTAATAGTAGGCTTTTAGAACTTCAGCATTAACTCTTGTTTCCACTTTCTACTTTTTAGGGCAACTGCACTATACATGTTCTGCATTATATCCAATTTAAAAAAAAAAAAAAAAAACTTGGTTGCCACATTCACAGAAAAAACCCACTGGACCTTTTCCTGTGTTTTTTGTTTTTTGTTTTTTTTGCACAAAGCTCCAATGCGCTGTTAGTATCTACTGTCAACTAAGCTCATTTGTCGCCCTGTCTCAGTCATCACCATCTTCAAGGGGAAGGTGGAGGAAGTGGAGCTGCCCGTGGACAAGGTGGACATCATCATCTCCGAGTGGATGGGCTACTGCCTCTTCTACGAGTCCATGCTCAACACCGTCATCTTCGCCAGGGACAAGTGGCTGGTACGGACAGATATAGCTCTTGTCTGGATTTACTTTCTCTCCTGCCGTTTAAGAGAGCCACCTGCTGAGCCCAGACTTGGGCACGTGTGTGAGCTTGTATCGCACGGCAGGCGTGCAGGGTGGAAAGGTTAACCATGACCTTCGCTTGTGTGTCTGTCTGCGTGCGTGGCTTTTGTTGTTCAGAAACCTGGCGGCCTGATGTTCCCCGACAGGGCGGCTCTCTACGTGGTCGCCATCGAGGACCGACAGTACAAAGACTTTAAGATTCATTGTAAGTAGCTGTGTGTGATTTTCTCAAATGGTATTGCCAAGTCCTTACTTTCCTGCGTCTCTTGCTCGGCTGTTTCTGGGCATAATGAAGTCTTTCTCTGCATGCGTTTTGGGACAATCAGGTAGCGGTAAGATAAACAGCGGGCTTTCTTTTCCCCAGTAGGCAGTAATTAGTTACTAATTAATAACTCGAGACTTTGATATTTTGGAAGCTATTTTCATAATTTACCATTTAACATTTACCAGTTTTTCTCTTTGTATCTTCACCCACTACAAGCTCATTTTTATTCACTGTTCAATTGAATCCAAAAGTGGGGCTATTTTGAACTTAAGGAGGATAATTTGAATCATACTTGTGATGAAAAAAAAACAAAACAGGCAGCACAGTCGACCAATAAAGAAAAAAATACACTGTAAAAGCTTTTTTTTGGGCTTCCCCAAGCAGCAATAAGTTTGATGAATGCTGCATTTGGGTTTCCAGGCTTTCCAGCTTGCCAAACAAAAAAATCATTAGGCTGTCGTGATTGTGCAAAGTGTGAGGGATGAGTAAGTCATTAATGAAAGGCCACCAGTTTGTCACAGTCTCGTTACCACAATTACGCATAATTGTTAAATGGCAGTTTTTAGATGTTTTTTCAAACAGGGAGTCTCTGGAGATGTGGTGTCTCACTGGTTGCTGCAGCAAATTGTTTCAACTGTCTATTGTTCATTCAGCTTATTTGCTCAGGGAGCAGACATTAAGATTGAGCTAAAAGCTCATTTCCACCACAGACTGCAGTAGCAATGAATCAAGATCAAATCTCACTCCAGTTGTAAAGTGATCTTTTCCTGAAGTGTCAAATTTAATAGCAACTCTCTCTGCTCTGTCTGAGTCACTCAAAAAAAAAAAAAGCCACAACAGCGGGAGAGCCGAACTTAACATTGTGATCCGGAACAAAGCAGCAGCGTTAAAAAGGTGCCATTCAAGCTTGTGCTTAGACGCCAAATCTGGGTCGGCAGCTCCTGCCACGTTTCCCTTTCAGCGCACAGGTGGCCTCCTGTTTTTTTACATACTTTCACACAAAATCCCAAAAGAATCTGATGAGGAAAAAAAAATAACTCGGATCCCGGCGAGCCTATTTTTAGTTTGTTTTTCCGCACATTAGTGGCATATCCCACCTTCCACTCCTTCAGAATGTGCCGTTTGGCCCCCAATCAAGGAGCCGGGTGGAGGAGTGAAAGGACAGAGGGAATGGGGGAGGGAGAAAAAAACTGTTTTTTTTCTTATTCAGTCCAAATTATGACAAAATAAAAGGCATGCCAGACACAGCGGAGGAGGTTGAGACGGCTGCGGTGTATTTTCAGCAGGGTTTCTCAACGGTAAGAAGGTCCAGAAAAAAAAGGGAAAACGCTGGAGCGCCACAGATTACTTCCTGGTTTTTACCTCCGCTGCCTGCCTTAAGGAGGGAGATCAGAGCTCAGCAGGAAACTCTGCACTGCTTTAAAATGTGTGTGTGTCTGTTGCCAGGGTGGGAAAACGTCTACGGGTTCGACATGAGCTGCATTCGCAACGTGGCCATCAAAGAGCCGCTGGTGGACGTGGTGGATCCCAAGCAGGTGGTATCTAACGCCTGCCTCCTGAAGGTGAGCGCTCAGCGAGGCCTTCCATACCGTGTGTGCGCCTCCATCGGCCCATTGTCCCTCCAAATCCATCAATCGATCAAGCCATCACTCAATCTAGGGAGCCTTCCATCACATTTCCAGGGCCCCTCAGCCTATTTTCCAGAATTTTGTTGGGCTTTTAGCTGTGATATAGCCTGCTTTTTTCTTTTCTTTTTTTAAGCGTGATGTAACCGGCGACTCATCTTTCATCTGACAGGGGAGAAAGAAGCGTTCAGGGGTGGAGACAGTCTCTCATGTCCTTTGTATTTGCTTCCCCACCTCCCCTTTTCCTATACCGCCTCGCCGGCTCATATCTCACTCCTCACCTCTCTCACGCCTGCTTTATCCTTCATCTCCTACCGCATCACCCCTTTAAACAATAGCAGTGGTGGGGTGAGGGCGTGGGGGCGTCCCCCCCAGGTTTCAAACTAATAAGGAGGGGGTCCCACTTCATCTCCTGCCATCCCAGTGGTAGCGAAAATGTCACACAAGAGCGGCAATGGAGTCGCCTCCAGGAGTGAGACCACTTTGTGCTCAAGAAGTGTGTGTGTGTGTGTGAGTCAGGTAGTGCTCAGTGATGGCTGCAAGATTAATTCTCACCATCTGCATCTTTTCTCTCAGAGGTGTGAGTTTTCAGATCCGACACTCACCCTTTCCGCTCCCCCGCCAGCGGCGTCTTAATTCAAACTGCCACTCATCAAGTAGCTGCACGGCCCCTTTGGAATTCTTTCTCTTCCGTCCACCTACAACCCACATACTTATCGCTGCGAGGCGCAGAGGTGCAGTGTTAAATGACAATCTGTCACGCTGTCGAGATGCGGGGAGGAAGAGCAGGGGGCGTGGGGGGGCGTGGGGGGGGGGGCAAAAACAGCTAGCGCTCGATGACCAGGCCGCGGCGGAACACCTGGTCTACTCGCGTTGTCTTTGTCGCAGCATCAGCGGATTACACCTGCTCCGTAACCTTGCCGCGCTCACACAGTGGCACAGGCTGCCAGGTAATTAGCCTCTTCTTTTTTTTTTTATCTTTCTTTTTTTTTATCTTTCAAGGCGTGCTTCACAAACAAAAGCACTCAGGCAACTGCGTATTCACAAAGAATAAAACAGCTCATGTGAAAATGTTCACAGATGTAAAAAGCATGGCATTTTTCAGTGGGAGAAGTTGCGAAGCAGGAAGTGACGCAACAACTCTGCGCCGCTTTGCATTTGGATTGTGTTTTATTCTTGTCGCTTCTCACACTCGAGTTTTTAAAGATCCAGTATGTAAAATTTTTACGGAAGCCCAATATTTAAGGGAGCCAAACGAACAGCACGTGTCGCATTCAAGGCACTGTCAGGCGAGCTTCCTTAAGAAATGGTGAAACAAGATGGCAGCTAACTAGGAGCAAGACCCTTAATGCTCTGTGTATATTCGAAAATACATGAGACCCGTTCTAAGGGTAGAAAAAACAAATTACTTTTATTGTACTGCGAGAATATACTTTAATTCATGTATTTTTGGGCAGTATGTTAAGCTTTAACCAATATAAAAATCATAAATCAAGCCAAATTTTACACACTGGACCTTTAAATACCGGCCCGCAAAAAATCAACACTGAATGAAAATGCTGCATTCTAGGAAATTTGTCGGCGAGGAAAGCATGTGAGAAGAGCTGCCCCACTGAAGGTTCCAGCCATCACACTCATTTTATTTTAGGCTGAAATTTTAAAACATGACTTTGATGGCTTAATCGTATAGATTCGAAGCGCCTCAAAAATCGGCCTTCGCCCTGAAAAATTAATGTGTTGTTTTGTAGCCGCATCCTTTTAACACACGGGTGTGTGAGTACATATAGGCCTCCATGAAGTGAGTAATACGTGTTTACCACATGCACACGCACAGCCTCCCTCTGCTGTGGATATGGGGGAGGACACCCACACAGCATGTGTACTGTGAGCACGCTCGGTTTGCCCGCCGTGATTCATCCCGTGGGCCTTTTCACACACACACACACACATTCACACACGCACGACAATCACGGTGAATAATCAAGGGCTGATTGACATATACATGCGGCGCACAGCGGCGTTGGATGTGACAAGCAGCAGGCGGCACATCTGAGTTAGCATCTGCACACGTCTCTATATTCTATCTGTGTTTTCTTTTATTTCATTTGTTTGTTTGGTTGTTTATTTTTTCAGGAAGTGGACATTTACACGGTGAAGGCAGAGGACCTGTCCTTCACCTCGGCCTTCTGCCTGCAGATCCAGCGCAACGATTACGTCCATGCCCTTGTCACCTATTTCAACATCGAGTTCACCAAGTGTCACAAAAAGACTGGTTTCTCAACAGGTGAGCTAGTATTAGCAACTACGTTATCCATCCATCCATCTTCTACCGATTCATTCGGAGTCGGGTTGCGGGGGCAACAGTCTCAGAAGATTTTTGAACAAAAGAATTTTCTTTGGTTCAGACCTGCGTGACAGTTTCGGCTATAGCTCCAGTCTTCCTCAGAAGCTTCATCCGACATGCTGCAGACGCGTCATTTAACAGCTGGCCGAATCAACAGACCTATCAGAGCCTATCGGGCTGGCCACACCTCCCCCACCTTGGACGGTCTCTGGAGAAGTGAATCCCAGGTATGCGAGAGAGTGTATGGCCCCTCGTCCCGGTTGATGGTTCACTTCTGCAGAGACCATCCAAGGCGGGGGAAGGCGGCTCAACGGGCCCGTTGAGTCAGCCAACTGTTAAATGACACATCAGCAGCTCGTTGGATGATGCTTCTGAGGGAGGCGGAAGCAGGTAACATCCTTACATCCCAACTTATTTGTCTGAACAAAAGAAAACAAGAGGAAAAACAAATGTGCTGACTGATTAACTAGCTTACAAAATAAACACTTCACCATTTTTTTTCCCTTCATTTGTATCTTACAACATTACTGATGACAAACATGCTTGCTGGACAACCAATTAGCAAACTTACCTGTCAATTTGAAATCTTGATTTTTTTGGATTTCGCTCCGCGACCTTGCATTCACCCTTTGCTGCAATGACCAAAAGCACCTGGCATTTCCAGTACCGTGACATTTAAGGATGCCTATAATACAGAAGGTAGCCACTCAGTTACATAAGTTTATGCTAATGGATTTATGCATCCTGCGCTTACATAATGCAGTGTAGAGGAGGTTCTATGTTTGGCCCGAGCCTTGTTGGGCCCGGGGCTCAGCGTCAGGCAGAGAGTTCTCAGCTGCCGGCCTATCGGAGCAGAGTGTTTAAAATACTCCTCTGTTCAACCAAAGGTAGCAGAGGGCAATTACATCAAGTGCCTTTCACGCACTTTTATCCCCTCGCATTTCCATTGCAATTTAACCTTCTTCTGCTCACCTGTGCATACGCATCTTTCCCATTTTCTCTCCAACTAGCTCCGGACGCTGCCAGCACGCACTGGAAGCAGACGGTGTTCTACCTGGAGGACTACCTCACAGTCAAGAAGGGGGAGGAGATCTTCGGCAGCATCGCCGTCCGGCCCAATGAGAAGAATGTGGTAGGGACGACAGGAAATTCCTCCCCAATTTAGATTCAAACAGGCTGAAAGAGTTTTGAAAGTGTACGTCAGAAAAGAGCCGTTTCCCTACCGCTGGATCACTGAATCAGGAAGAATACGACAAATAATTGTTCTTAAAGAGTATTTGACACTATCTAAAGTAGTGACAGACCATAATGCCGCATGCAATGTGTGTAACCACTCATCATCATCATCATCATCATCACCCTCCTCCTCCTCCTTCACAGAGGGACCTGGAGTTCACCCTGGAGCTGGACTTTAAGGGGCAGCTGTGCGAGGCAGCCATCTCCCACGACTATAAGATGCGTTAGGAGCGACGGGCGAGCAACAAAACTACCCCTCAGTCCTCCGGGACCGCCCCCAGAGGTGAGGTGGAGGTGGTGCAGGACGTCCTCCGACGAGGATTCCAGTCGGCGTGCAGGGGCGGCGCAACCGACTGGGTGCCATCATGCCAGCACCCATGTGATGTCATCAGAATAGTGCAATCATAACAGCAATAGTGCCATCAGCAGTACCAACTCGATGCACTTGGGGGCACAACGTTGAATGTAACACCCAAAATTAATTTCATTAATTTCTTCTTCGCTTTTCTGTTTCTTTTGTTTCAAATTTTTTGCCACCGAAGCAACAGAGCTCCAGTGGGTCGTCTGATGATTGGAGCAGCTAACTGGCTAATCTGTTACTGAGGGGCTTTCCTGCGTGTTTGTTTGGAGCGATCATGTGCGCTGTGTAAAATCTGTAGAGGGAACAGTCGGCTGTTGTGCTTTGTTTGTTATTTTACTTTTAATTGCATGTAGGATGTGTGCTTTTTTTTTCTTCACTGATTTCAGAAAGATGTAAAACGTGATTTATTGATTTTTTTTTTTTCTTTGATTGAACAAAGTCGAGAGCGACTGAACTTTGGTGCCAGAATAAAACAGAGCAATGCCTCAAAACAGAGGAGAAGAAATAAAAGAATACAATGACGCAACATGTGACGTAACTCTAGCAACAAGAAAGGATAAACACGACGATGAATAAAAGTCAAAGAATCACTGTTTCGTCCTTCCTGATTTACCATTCACCATTTCAACAGATTAAAAAAAAAAAAAAAAATCATTTTTTGAAATAGAACTTTACCAGACATTAGCTTTCCCACATACATAACGACTTAAGACGAAAATCCCAGTTATGGGGGGACCAACAGCGAAAACAACATTTGAAGTAAATGACACGCCAAACACTGTACACGGAGACAAACAAATTAGCTCGCCCCCTGGCGAGTTCTTAACTTCACCGCTGCCTAAAGGGATGTGGGTCGAACAGACAGAGCTGTACAACTCAAAAAGACAAAGCTCTTCTAAAGAGAGTAAATGCAACGCTAGTGGCTCCTACAGTTAGAGTCTCATCTCTTCTCCTAATTTCTCATGTCGCACATTTGATTGGATTTCTTACTTTGCCTGCAAATGACCGGCACAAGATGGCAGCATTCATATTTTGGATATTTTGGTTTAATCTGCTTTTTTTTTTTCTTAAAGAATATGAGGAAGATGAGACAGATTTTTTTTTTTTTTAACATTTAAAGGCACACATTTTCTTTTCCTACAATAAAGATCCAGGAAGGGCTTTGAATCACACGACTCCCGACTTCACTTGCAGCAGGCTTTTCTCCTGACGGGCTGCGCGGTGAGGATGATTGTGGGGTCTCTCACCTCGTCTTCCTGCTCCATCAGCACTCTGAGTAAAGACAGGCACTCTGCGTGAGCCAGTCATCAAGCTTTTACATCTCGCGCGGTTTGGTTTCTAGCGGACAGACAGTCCTACCTGGCCATGCTCGTCAGGGACTCGATCACGTTCTTGCCAGTGTAGGCGCTGACCTCGGAGAACATGATGTTGCTCTCCTACAGACGGCGCCCCGACAGAATCAGTCAGCAGTGCGAGGGGGGTTGACTGTTTTATCACTGTTCATACGAGAGCACTCACGGTGGCCAGCTGCTCGGCGTCTTTGAAGGACACCTCCCGCTCTTCGTCCATGTCCATCTTGTTTCCCAGGAGGAGGATGGGAACCCCTTCGCCCGCGGCTTCCTGGAGAAGACAACGAGAGTCACGAGGTCGGTGCCAGCTCAGCAGTAAAGATTTAATCTCCCCGACCCGACAGTGCGTGCGGAGGAGTTCAAAGGTCAAAAGGACCTGGACGTTGACGAGCCACGGCTTGACGGCTTTGAAGCTCTCGGCCACAGTGACGTCGTACAGCAGCACCACACCGTCTGCCTTGCGGAAGAACTGCTTGGTTATGCTGCGGAACCTGTGGAGTTGGACATTAATGAATTTTAAACACAGCAAACTTTTTTTTGGTGGAAAAAGCGATGATTATTGCGATTAGCGGTCTTGCAAATTTTGCTGCTTTAAATGATTTGTGTACTCTAAGTTTATAGTGCAATTAAAAATGAGATTTTGCACTCACTGTCTCACAAACAGAGCCGATCAAAAACTATAAACTAAAAGTCTATAAAGTGCAAAAAAAGTGAGGAGAACGTAAACTCGCCTCTCTTGGCCGGCCGTGTCCCAGAGCTGCATGGCCACCTGAGCATTATCCAGCGTCAGTGTCTTCACACTGTAGTCGATACCTGATCGACCACAGCAACACAACATAATTAGTGCATGTTTTCTAAAGTATCGCTTCCTTGAGTACATTGAATCTCCTCTCGCATTAATCTGGCCACTAGGGGGTATCCGGAGGCGTGACACCGACTTCGCCTTGCGCAGCAGCAGGTCTTGGCGAGGGTTAGAGAAGATGAAAGCCGGTGGGGGGGAAGAGAGAAATTCTCGAGGAGCGACATAATCTGCTGTACAATGTGCTCCGCGGCTCCCAGACGTGCAGTGTGACTCCTCAAGCCCTTTCATGTGACGCTAAGTCTCCCTCCGCATCGTCGGCGTCGCCAGCACACCGACACGCGCCAGAGTCCTTCCAAAACAACTTTGCTCTTTCTGTTTTTTTTCTTTCTCGCACGCACACAATATGATGACAGTGTTTTTCTTTTTTCTTCTCACCCACAGTAGCGATTGTGGACGGGTGGAAGCGGCCCTCGCAGAAGGAGCGCAGCAGGGACGTCTTGCCCACGCTGGAGTTGCCCACCAGCACCACCTTAAAGAGCCGGTCCGGGACCAGCAGCGCTCCTTCTCTTGACCTCTGCGGGTGACAGGTGACAGGAAAAATGTTCAAGGCAGAGCTCAAATAATACAACGGAAAATCTCACAATTTTGACTGAGATCTCGAGATTGCGACGTTATCAGAACCCACATGACCATTCTGGAGTTTCACAGATGGTGAGCAGACATCAGGCATCGGCCTTTTGGGAGGTTACATTGATGTTTTGACTGAAAACATGAACTAGACTGCAACGTCTTTTGTTGTTTTTTTACATTAGAGTGCATGGACCCCATGGCTTCCACTGTGTTGACATTGGGAGGAATTCCATCACTCTGTGAAACTCCAGAAGGGTTATGAGATGTCCCGATACTTTTGATTCAGCTATCTTAATTTCGCTTAATTTTACGTGAAACCACAGCAGGAACCTGCTCCTCCTACCTGCTGGGTCTCCTTCCCAACTGGTTGCCCTCTGGAGGACATGGCAAAGCGGGATTTCCTGGCTGGAGGAACCTCGTTTTTGACGACTTGCAGTTGACATGAGGTCGGGGTAGCGGGCAGGGCGACGCTCGTTTCAATGTCACTGGTCGCTTCCTCTTCAGCCTCGTCCTCCAGCTCGTCGTCGTCCTCCTCGCTCAGCTGGTGCAGCAGGAGCTGAGGGCCTCCTTGGAGGAGGTGGGGCAGGTGGTCCTCCTCGATGGAGATGACCCGACGGAGGGGAAACCCGTCCGGGGGGGAATCCAGCACCTCCTCTTCCACCCCCTTCTTCTTCTCCTCCTCAACAACATTGCCTTTCCTCACTCTTCCCCTGTCTTTGGCCGCCACCCTCTTGGGGATCCCCGTCCTGCTGGGGGGTTTCCTGACCTTCGCTCTCACTTCCTGGGCTTTTGGGAGGGCGGGGCTCGCCATGCCATTGGGCAGGCTTTTCTTGGGGGCGGGGCGCTGCTGACAGACGGGCGCACTGACCGGGGTGACGGGCCCGTCGTCCTCACTGCAGGAGGAGGAAGCAACAAACACGATTTGAAGGTGCTCAATGGGCAAGGCCTCCAGAGACTGGTAGGAACCATCCACCAAGAGTGGGGCTCTTCAAAAAACAGAGGAGAAACAGAGGATATATGTTGGATCAATGGCTCAGTGAGGTGGAAACATACTTGAAAGTGTGGATTTAGTTGATTGTTTGAGGGTTTAAGAATCAAATATCCTCTGTTTTTCCTCCTTTGATGCATGATTTCTACATCAGACTGAGGCTGAATTGGCTCAACGTGTGATTTGGATAACAGAGAGGAGAAAAAAATAAACGAATCACCTCTTGGGCAGCTGGGTGGCGTCGTCAAATATGTCTCCCACGCCCGCTCTCTGCTTCTGCTTCTTCCTGAGCGAGTTCCGAGGCTTGTTCAAAGACAGAGGGAAGGGTCGGGGGGTGAGGGATGGGGGAGGGAGAGGGTGTTACTGAGGCGTTCCGTCAATCAGGGAAAGGCAGATAACAGATGCCGCTGCAGCGCCAATTAGGTCTGAAGGTAAACCCACCACCCCGCAGCATATGTCCCGCTCGTCTTTTAGATGTTTGTTCATCTCTCTGGAAGAAGAAGAAGAAAAAAAAAAGTCGTGAAAGCAGGGGGAGGGGAAAAAATTGAGGAATATAATGAGAGACCTGAAATCTGCAGCAACCATATGTGAATGCAGCGGAGCGTAAAATGAAAAAAAAAAAGAAAAAGAGCACAGCAGCCTTTAGCTGACTTTACAGCTGCATCGGCAGGGAATACCAATTAAGGTCTGAGCCAGAGGCAGAAAAGAGAGAGGAGATAAAGGGCCGAACTGGTCACCGCAGTTGGATTCCTTCCTGTGGGAGGATCTAATTGTACCTGAGGAGGTCGAGCTGCTTCATGAGACTTTGCTTCTCTCGCTGCAGCCCCTCCGTCACTCTGTACATCTCCCTGGGAACGGACAGAAAGGTTGTCTGTTAGTCGATTCTAATGAAGCGACACCTCTGCAGAACACGTGCTTGCGGCCCCCCCACATCTCTTTCTCCTGATGCAGCCGGGAGGCCTGGTCCTGCAGCATGCTCAGCTGGTCCTGGGCCAGCGCCAGCTCCTGGCTGGTGGTCTCCAGCACGCGGGACAGCTCGTCGTTGGTCATCTTCAGCTTGACGTTCTCCACATAGCTCTCCTGCTTCTCGCTGCTCAGCTCGTGGCACTGGAGCTCCAGCTGCAAGTGACAGTCGTGGGTGTGAACTGGTGTTGTAGTACTGGAGATTGGTCTTGGTCTCCAGACCACTTTTTAAGGGTGTCGGCCTCTTCTCGGACTCTGAGGCAGTTTTACTCGGTCTTGTCTCAGTCTTGGACTGGACGGACTCTGGATTTTTGATCAAGACCAGTCAAGACTCAGCCGACACTGCAATGACATGATAATAACGGAAAAGAATCCAGCTGCTGCTGTGTTACGCTCTGCCCCCTTATTCCTAGTTCATTTATTTTTTAACGTTATGAAGCAAAGTTGTTTTTTTGAAAATGGTTCAAAATACAGTATTTGGCAAAGCAGCAAAATGTTCAAGAAAGTTATTAAAAGATACCTTGCTGAAAAGAGATGTTGCTGTTCCATTTCGAAGCAAACTTGTATTTAAAAAAGATACTGGTAATTTTTTCCTGTTTTGTTGTTATTTTTCTTTGATATATCAAGTCTTGGTCTTGTTTTAGTCTTGAAGCCCGAACATCTTGAAAACACTTGAGTGTGTTCCATTGCCCCCACCCCCCAAGCCCCCCACTCCCTCCCCACAAGATCGTTTGTGCACCCTTTTCTGCTTGTGGGAGAGATTCTCCAGCTCTTTGTCCTTGGACGAAAGCTGGAACTCCAGGTCGTGGCTGCGCAGCTGCAGACGCTCCGAGTCCTGCGCACACAGCAGGGAGGGGCTCAAAAGCAAACTACTTTTTCTGCGGAAACACCCTCCCACCATCCCGCCTCGGCACCTTGAGGAGCAGCCTGTCTTTCTCATTGTTGATCTGCGCCTCCATCTCCTCGTATAAATAGCGGATCTCACTGTCGTGGGTCGCGGCCTTCCTGCAAAACGAAGTGTGGGGGGTGGGAGGGGAACACTCGGTATTAAAGTGTTAAAGTGGGGAGGGTGATCAATGAATTGAGCACCAACCAGTGGGTGAAAACATTCATATTAATGCTACTTCTGCCAATACCTATTCAATCACACACACACACACACACACACACACACACACACACACACACACACACACACACACACACACACACACACACACACACACACAGCGCTGAGCTCTATTTTCAGCAGAGCACTAATTGGTATTTACATTCCACCCTAATACATAAACAGCCAATTAGCACAGCCTTGCCAGTGATAACGCAGTGCTGTGTGAAAACCA
Organism: Nelusetta ayraudi; assembly: GCF_046127955.1. Lineage (NCBI taxonomy): Eukaryota > Metazoa > Chordata > Actinopteri > Tetraodontiformes > Monacanthidae > Nelusetta > Nelusetta ayraudi. The sequence continues at coordinate 3,268,763 of NW_027466077.1, forward strand.
TAGGGATTCAATTTTTTTTTCACACACTTCAACGCGGTTCAGCGGCTCTGTGTACATTGTAAAGAGATTTTCAAGCAGCCACGATTAGTGGTCATTTGACACGGATGAAGAGGTCATTCTATAGGGAATTACAGGTAAATCCAAGCAAATCCATCCGGCATGGGGCGGCCGGGTAAACACACACACACACACACACACACACACACACACAAACAAGCTTCCAGTTATGCCAGTTATGTCACATAGTCTCTTGGAAGCTCATGAGGGGGAAGAATTTGCACCGAGCGGTGCAAAGAGTCTGCTTTCGAGTGTGGGAAAGAATTTTGCATGCAGGTCGAGCTACCTCTGGAGGGCGCTCTCCATCTCCTTCTTCTCCTGGTGGGCATCCTTGATCTGATGCGTGACCCTAGCCAGGAACTCCTCGAAGTTGGACAAGAGGTGCGGCTCGTCCCGCCGCAGCTGCGTCCAGAGGCTGCGCACCTCTCCGGGGCTGAAGAGAAGACAAGAGAATTAGACAGCGTGGATGCGGTGGTCACACTGCTGGTGACGGTGGTGGTGGTGGTAGTGGTGGCAACACTCACTCCTCAAACACATTACTTGCTCCCAGGCTCTCCAGCAGCATGCAAAAGTGTCTCTCCTCCTCGTCCTCCATGGCCGACAACTTGGCCTCCCACTGGCTCTGGTACAGGGCCTCCTTCCTGCCGAGGGCCTGGCTGTGGTCGTCCACCATGGAGATCCTCCGTCCATGCAGGAACAGACCTGGGAGGAGGCGGTGCAACTTAAAACACAACGTGTTGTCGCCTTTCCACGAAAGCATTGACATGAAAGGCCTTTTCTGTGGGGGCAAAATTTTACATATGGTGTCTATTCTGGTCACAATTTTCTGTAAAAGCTTCTGACAGCTTGGCTTCAATAGCAGTGATCTTTAAATTACATCAAATTATAACATGATGAAAACGTTTCTTGTATATAAACATTGCTAACTATTTCAACATATTTTTATTCTTGGACCATTTTCCAAGCAAATCCTGCAGAGGACAGTTACAAAATAGATATTATGAAAAAAACAAAAAAAACGAATCTGCCTATAACGGCGTTCGCATTTATGTAAATGTAAGTGAAATTGTGCGCGTGTTTACAACCTTTATTCCAAAACGATTCAACCTCAAATGGCAAAGCCCCAGTGTTGCCTGTCAGTAAACATGAATCTAAATATCACCGAACATGAGTCACTGTCAGGACGCGTGGACTCACTGACTCTTCTCTACCTGCGCCTCACTGCGCCTCAGCACTTACAATCCTGCCTCATCAACCTAAATGGTCTCAGTTTAACCAAAATTACATAACCTGGCATTTATGAACTTGTGACACACACACACACACACACACACACACACACACAAAAAAAAAAAAAAAAGGTGACGTAACACGCCTGCTGTGTGAAGGTTCCACCTCCTGGATGGGAGGGACACCTACTGAAGCCGGAGGAGAAGACCTCCAGCGTGAGGTAGCCGTTGCGGCCGGTGTCCAGGGAGTCAAAGACATCCTCCAGCTCCTCGGCAGACAGGGGCAGCTCTCTGTGGAGCCTCTGGCCAGGGGAGGGGGAGGGGGTGGTTGGACAGAGCACTGTTAATCACCAACACAGTTTGACGGGACGCGCCGAAATCTCACTCACTGCCACAGAGGCCGGTTTTCATAAAGTAAATAAAGGAATAAAGGAATAAATGAAAACTAAAGAGAGCCGCTGCTTCATCTCCTCTGCTGCTCCTATTAAATCCCCATTCAATCTCATAACAGCGGCGTGCCGGAGCAGGACACACAGTAACAATGAAAAGCACACTCAAACATCGCCATCAGCTTCCACTTCTCTGGCCATCAGCGCCGTTTTTAGTCGGTCAAGTAGTTCTTTTGTCCAGCCGGGACAGCGTTTCTTTTTTGTTTTTTTAAAGGTGTGTTTGTTTTCTCTTGTTTGCAGCACAGCATGTCACAGCAAAATGTGTGTCCTCGTCACCCTTTTACGAAGCATGCTTTAAAAAAGAAAGAAAGAAAGAAAGAAAGACAGTAAAGACCTCCTGGTGGTAATAGGTCCGCGTGTTTGCTTTTATATTTATGTTAAGAGCTGCACCCACTCATATGGAGGCGGCTTTACTGATCTCCTGTGATTTTTTATTTTTATTTATTTTTTTGCTAGATGTGAGATCTGTACAAACAAGGATTCAATTCAAGGTGGCCTTTGGAACTCATTGACAAAGAGGTCACTCTGTAGGAGGGGTCTTGCATCTTCCTGCACTGACCACAGGTCAGGTTTTCACAACAGAGGCTAAAATGACAATGTTGCGATAGACGTGCAAAAACAGGTAGTACCAATTAGGCTGTAATTTGCTATCTGATTTTTGTTGTTTGCTATGTTGCCAAATTCCAAGTAATGGGCCTTTTAAGATGAATGACAAAAAGCAACACAGCTACGACATCCTCTTGTTCTGTTTAAATAATCTTTAAAGACTCGTGTTGAGCTGCCATCCTCCAACCACAATGCAAATCAGGCTAGTCGAAGTGTTTATAACCGGACCCAATCCCACAGCAGCACACAGATCCTCTTTGTCTAACCCTCATATCCTTGCGGGTGATAAAGCCTTTGCCCTCCACGTCGCAGGTGCGGAAAAACTCCTTGGTTTTGTCCAGCAGGGCGATGGGCCCCCAGTCGGAGGTCCTCCTCTCCGGGCCGGGCCGGGCCAGGCCGTTCGCCCTGCCGTCCTGCTCCTCCATGTCTGGCCTCTCTTACTCCAGGAAGTGTCCGTCCGGCAGCAGCAGCAGCAGCAGCAGTGTGCACCGGGCATGAACCTCATCCACAGGCGGACACACACTCAGACATTCAGGCCCTTCCTCACTTGCGCCGCGTCCACGGCTCCGGGGGTTGCCATGACGACGGGAACGAACAGGAACAAAGCGTCAGATGATGATGAGGCCGACGATGACTTCGCTGCTCACGCATGAGACGCAGGTTTCCTGGGGAGACGCAAATGAGTTGTGTGGAAATCGGAGTGATCTGACGTTGCACAAGTGATTAATGCAACAGGGGCACACTTGTTACAACCTCCACGGTGCCTCCACAGTACTTCCCCCTCTGTTTTTTGTTTTTTTTCATCTTAATGAGCCAGGAACACGCAACTCACACCAAAAGGCATGTAAACATACTGTAAAGGATTATGATAATACCCAGCCATACAGAACACATGACGGTGTAATGCCTTCAAGACTGTGGCTCCCTTCTTTTTCTAAGCTCTCGGGCCCTTTAACTCAAACTTCAGGACTCAGAACATTTTCAGAGTGTTTGGTTTAAAATGGAAGTAGTTTTGGAGCAGTTAAAAATTCTGAATGAGCAGCCACAGTAGAAAAACAAAGGGATACAGTTTTTTGTTTGTTTTTTTTAAGTCAAAATGTTAAAACAGGCTGCTTGCGCTTGTAAAATATTAAAACATGCATTAGTTACATGTTGTAAGCTGCAAATACACCCAATCATGAGACCATCAGTCGCATGATGATGATAAATCTGACACTCGTCCTCTTGAAAGTTCATCAACTGACTTGTTGCAGTTCCACATGCAAAACTTGCAGATTCTTTAAGCTCATTTCAAACTTTAAATTACTTTTCTGTAAAACAAGTCACTTTGTTCCTTGAACCGGATAAAGCAGGAAGAAAAGAAAAGTTCCTACCTTGTAAAAAGCGAGTGGCACAAAACACTGAAGCCTTTCTTCCGTCCGTGAACCCACAGAGGTCTGAGCGGGCTCTCTGTTTTGGAAGTCTCGCCTCACAGATTAGAACATTAGAAGTCATTCTGCAACCATGTGATGTCAGGAGGAAGCGGCCTGCGGCTTTTGCAGCCAGCGTCTACGCGTTGCCCCCGACACAGACGGAGCAGCAGAGTGGGAGGAAATTTTGCTCCTTGTAAGGAGTAGTTTCTTCCTTTATGTGCTGTTATTTTTGAAAACCTTGATCAAAGTAAAACTTATAAAACTTCCAAATAGCCGTTTGTTTTCTTGCTGGTTATAAAAGCAAATGAAAAAATACAAAGAAACCATAAAAACAGGCCGTCTACTTGCTGTTGTTTTCAAAAACGTCAACTTGTACACATTTATTGAGTTGGAATTGTAGGGTTATAAGCATGTTTTTCCATCGCTCCATGTCCTGCAATGCCCTCTAGTGGCCAAATACTATAATCGCCAGCACAGCAAAACTCCTCAATGCCAAGTAATACAAAAGTCTTTAAAATAAAGATACAAAATCATTAAAGACAACAACTTTAAATGCAAGTGTTCAGTCACAGTCATTAAAGTGTTTCTTTTAGGGAGAAAAGCAGAAGCATGATGGTCCTCAGTACTTCTCTTCTGAGTCCTGGCAAGAGACAAACTTTTCCAGCAAAATGTCCAATCTCAGGTGCAACAGGGGATCATTTCCCAGGTCCCTGGATCTTCTGAAGCAGATACTCCATCTGGAGGTTCAGATTGGGCTGCCCTTTCTTCGTCTTTTTGCTGAGCATCTGAAAAGTCTCCGTCTTTTTCTGTTTGTACCTCTGCAGGGCCTCTTCTCGCTGTTGCTTGTTCTGCAGGTACGTCTGGGATAGAGGAAAAACAAACAGCAGGCTGATTGAAGAAGAGTAAAAAAAAGCCATCTTCCACAGTTAATTATTTCTCTTACCTCTTTCTTTTTCCTTTGCTTTTCTTTCTGCATCTCAAATGCCTCCTTCGCCCTCTGAGAGGACGTCTTTTTCAGCATCCTCTTCCTCATTCGGTTGCTCATAGGAAAACTAGAAAAGAGTGAAATCACCACATTTATTCTGTCTGGACCAAGCACTTTGAAAATAAGGCAAGAAACACACTCAACGCAAACATTTTACTTGCCTTTCTTTCTGCGGAGGGGCAGCAGCTTCACCGTCCCCGGGGAGGGAATCTGTCGGCTCAGATACTCCACCAGCCTCTGGAGCAGCAGCTACACTCTGATCTGGAGCATGAGCACCAGTGACATCACTTTCAGGTTTCAGATCTGTTTCGTTCTCCTGCCCCTTCATCCTCGACTTCATCCTGTTCATGCGATTGGTCCAGGCCTCATTCCTAAGTTTCTCTGCCTCCGCCATGTACAGATGTTTGAGGTGTTCTGGGTACTCCTCCTTGTACAGTGAATCAGACACAGGAGCTTTCTTCTTCTCCTTCCGCAGCAGCCGGTTGTACTCATGTTTGACTTTTTCCTTCCTGTAAAACGCAAAGCCTTGACCTGAAGAGAGGAAAGAAAAGGGTGACATTTTATTTAAATTAAGGCTCACTGGTTTAGAAAACATTATAATTAATAAACATTTGATCAATAAATAATTGTCTTGCTTGTTTTTGATGAAAATGAGAGCAGAATTAATAAATTAACGATTTCTCAACATTTATTTCATGAAATGTTCAAAGGTTCTCTGAAATAAGGTTTTGTTTTTTCTCAACTGCAGCTTGCTTAGCGATGACTTGCACAAATACATATTAAAGTCACAAAAAGGCGAGTTACTGCATTTAACGAGTTTTGTGTGGATGAAAAAAGTACCTTCTTTAAGATTGCCTTTGAATACTTTCTGCTCGGGGACCCACTTCCTCTTCTTCTTCACATCTTGCGCTTTACCCTTCGTGAACTTCGGGTTGCCACGCTTCGCCGAAGGCTTTTTAGCCTTCATTTTTTGGTTTGTCGGTGCCATTTCAGTCAAAATCGTGTGTGTTCAACTCTCACGCTCGTCGATTTACTTCCATGCTTCATTTGCATGTCGATCTCTGGCAGTCGCTGAATGATGACGCTAAAAGACAGACCTAGTAATCAACATCAGATAACACTAATCTTCAGAAGAAAGTCAGTTCAATTCTTGGGTTATTTCGTGAAAAACCAACACATAATTACATTAACTGGTTACGAACTTACTATGAGCAAATGCTATGTTGTATATTTGGTATAAATCCTCACTAACAGAAAGGTTTACTTATCGAAATGCATTGTCGATTGTTCAGGCCTAGCAGGACGTCAACATTAGCTCGCCACGGTTTAGCCCGACGTGGTTTTCTATGGTCTTGTTTTAGAGCTGTATAAAATGATGTCCTCCACACAAAGCCTCTCAGAAATTCAACGACGGATAGATGAAGTCACGCGGTTTCTGTTCACAACTCTGAGCATCGCTAATGCTCACACTGTCGAGTTTTTCACTCACGACGTGTGGAGCCGGTTCGTGGCCGTGCCACCGCAAGAAGTGTTAACCGCCTTTAGTTCCAGCTGTGACCAGCAGAGGGATCCAGAACTCAAAGCAAAAGGTACAATTGGTGTTGTTTTTCTCGAATGTGTCACAAATACACGATTCGGGCTCACAATTACCTTAATTACTTTAATTAAGTGGAAATAAGGGTTATTATAATCATGAAATAAAACTGTTACATGAGTTCCACCTATTCAAAGACACATTATTAAAATATGTAATTTTTAAATTCCTGTCTGATTTTTTTTCCCACATTATCATTATTATTATTATTATTATTATTATTATTATTATTATTATTATTATTATTATTATTATTATTATTGTGGTTTGCTTTTTAAATTGAAGGCCCACTGTGTAAGATTTTGTGGCATGCACTGATAAAATGTTGGCTGTCCCCACAAGTCTTCACAAATTCCAAATTCCATTTCCCACCGTATATTTTACACACTCGTTATTCAAGACAAACGTAAATTCTAGTTTTTAACTATACTGTTCTGTTTTTTTGTATTTCCTTTTGATTTTTTTTTTGTGTGTGATTTTGCCTGCATCGCACAAACTACACGCAAACAGACACAGTGCTTTTGTTATGTTTCCTGCTCTTCAGATCTCCCTGGGACCACTTTTGGCTTCTGCAGTCATACAAACCGGCTGGTTGACATGCACGGACTGCTGCAGGCAGCGAAGGCCCACGCTCTGCCTGGTCTCGGGGTGTGCATGAGCAGGAATGATCTGCTGCAGGCCCTCAACGAGAGGCTGGAGCACACAGGTACTGAAGAGTGGACTGTCATGTTGAGAGGAGGAAAGACCGTCCAGAGTCTGACATAATTTTTTGGCATTCCGTCTAATCCAGGTGCCGAGCTGGAGCCACACGAGTTCATGAACTTCAAGAAGACCCACGAGGTTCAGTCCATGTCTGCAGTGGTGGCCTGTCTGGCACAGCGTTGCAGGGTCAAACAGGTTTGTGCTGCATTCTTGAGGCCAAACTCGCCGACCTCCCCGTTTGTAATCTCCCTTGCCCTCTGTCTCCACTAGGTGATTGATGTGGGATCGGGGAAAGGCTACCTGAGCTCCTTCTTGTCCCTGCAGTACGGCCTCAACGTCTTCGGCATTGACTCGTCCAGCACCAACACCCACGGAGCGCTGGAGCGGAACAGGAAGCTGAAGAAGTTCTCCAGGGCCTACCAAAAAAGCAAAAGCAGGGCAGGGCGAGCGCAGAGAGACTCGACAACTGAGTCGCCTAGGGAGGAGTCGCTCTGTGGTGGTGATGATGCCTCACAGGAGGAGGTGCTAATTGGCTCCTCAGATGTCCAGCCCACGGAGGAAATAACCCTGGAAGACGAAAACAACGATAACTCCAGAGCAGAGGAGCTGTTCCTCAGCGCTTTCTCAGCGGACGTCGCCCAGACTCCATCACCCAGAATCCCCCCTGCTCAGCTCAGTGCAGAGGAGAAAGAGAGAAGGAAGAGGGAGAACCTTGAGTGGAAAGCCCAGAGGAGAGGAGACAGCGGCGGCGGCACCGCCCTGTTCTCACCATTGACCTCTTACGTTACGCCCGAGACGGAGCTGCGGGAACTCATCGACGAGCTGCGGGTGAGAAAATGCGTTGCGTCGTGCTCGATGCGTTTCAGCATTGATCGCCCCGTCCCAACCTACCTGACTTCTCCCACAAATTCAGGAGGCGGTGGTGGTCGGGCTGCACACCTGCGGAGACCTGGCGCCCAGCACGCTGAGGATGTTCGCGGCCAAGCCGGAGCTGGCGGCCGTCTGCAGCGTGGGCTGCTGCTATCACCTGCTGTCAGAGGAGTTCGACCCCGCCAGGGAAGGTATGGAGTATGGACACACTCACACACACACACCAGCCATTTTTAGAGGGGGATTGAAGTGTGTGTTGCTCACACAGCCTCCATCACTGTTCCCTGCGCTCCTCGCTCCTCCGACAGCCCATAAAGCCGCTCCGGACACCCGCCACGCTCACACCATCGGCCTAATCTGCTCAACCGTCTCGCCCTGCGTTCACATTTTATGGCAAAGAAGACGAATGTTTGGCCAAGAGTTGGAGGAACTCCCCTCCTGGAGGATCAACAATCGTCGTTTCGGGCCGATAAAGCTTTTTTCATGGATTCGTGATGAGAATAAAACTTTTCCCTCTTTGTTAATTCCCCATATGGTGATAAATTCTGGACCTTGTTGTCAGAATTCAGGATTATGCATAACTGCTGGGCTGAAATGTCTTTGTTTGATACAACACAGTGTCGTCTGCGTATGCTCTCACACTGCTACGCAAACAATTCGCAATTTTCCCTCCAACCTAAGAAGCAAACAAAGTCACACACCCGCTAGTTTCGCGGTGCATTCTGGGACTGAGGCCAGCTCGCTGCCGTGACCCATCTCACCCCTCGAAAAAGACACAGGATGAAGCAGAAAAGCCAGGCAACAGGAAGTGGCTGTAAAGTAAAAGTCGTCTGCTGATTTTGGAAACAAGGTTGCTGCCAGTAACCACTCCACAATGAGCTCAGGCTTCCAAGTGGCTCTTCACTGAGCGTGTGCAAGTGAATGATTCATTGAGTTGCTCCATTAATTGTAAGCACTTTCAAGCACATAATTCCAACGATGTGACATTATATTCGTGGAACTTAAGGACAGTGATACGTGTCTATTAGAGTTTAAGCAAAAGGTTAAAAGCTTCCCTCCTTTAGCACTCGGCCACAGCTTTTAAATGCTGAAATAACTCATTGGATTCTTTCTGGATCGTGTTTCTGCCCGTTTGACGAGAAACCAAAACACCAAACCCCTATTTACCTTTTGATGTGTGTGTGTCCCCGCTGCAGAGTGTTTGAGTGGCGGCGGCGGTGTGTGTGGTTTCCCACTGAGTCAGTATCTCCGCCAGCAGTCCTGGTTCTGCGGTCGGAACGCCAGAATGTCTGCGTGCTTGGTGAGCTCTGAACAACCATGTAAAAACATAAATAAGTGCACAAAAACAAAAACTCTCGATGGTACCAGGATGTGCTGCTCGGTCTGGAGCATCTGTGAAGTCTGCTGATAATAAAATACATTTTGAGTTTTTAGGATTTTAACACTTTGCATTTCTTTTTGTTGTTGTTTATTTTCCGCAAAACAGGCTCTGGAGAGAGTTTCGGTCGGCCAAGGGGTAAGTCAACCTGAATCTTCATCACTCCATCAAGACTTGTCATTGACCTTCTCCTGCGTTTATTCAATGTTTTGTTCATTTCAACTCTGTGATCGACTCTCGCTGAATGTGTCTGAACGGTGAAGCTCGGGGCTGCGGGCCAGAGAGCTGAATCACAACACCGGCCATCCATTAATGCTGGGGATGAGCCCTGAGGGGAATCTGTTCTCTTTAAATAACATCCTGGGTCACGTCGGACCTTCTCTGCAGATCCAGATGGAGTCTCTGTTCTACCGGGCCGTTCTCCACGTCATCCTGAGGGATCACTACGGCTCCTTCAAAAGGTACGAGGCACGAGGGACGGCAGAACTTTGGGATTCTTTCCCCACGTGATGCTTCGCCTGTTTAGTTTTAAAGATCAGGAGCACTCGGAAGAGAGAAAATCCTTCAAAGTTCAGTTACTTAAAAAAAAAATAATAAAAAAAATAGTTTCAACTGTGTTCACGTTTGAACTCTTGTCTCTCGTACATAAAAGCTCTGGGAGTGGGAACCATTTATCACGGTAGATTTAAATGAATTGCTTTAGTGATAAGAACTAAAAGCGTCCGTGTTCTCCTTGCAGCGAGAGGCGGGTCGGCAACGTCTACTCCAAGGCCAAGTCCTTCGTGGACTACGTCCGACGAGCCCTGCGCCGGCTGGAGCTGGACGACTCCAAGGTCTGGATCCAAAAGTGTCGCAGAACATCTTCCAGAGACAGAACGTTTTTGAGCTGTTGGCTAATTTTGGTGGAAACCGAGGATGATGATGATGTTTCCGCTCCTCACTTCCGACCTCACTCACTCACACCCCTGACACACTCCTTTCTCTCTGCCCGCAGCTCTCCGACACCGACATCCAGGGTTACCGCGAGGCGTACGAGCCGCGAGTGGACGAGATGCACGCCTTCAACATGGTGACTCTCCACACACACACACACACACACACACACACACACACACGTGTATATATAGCTGTGTTGTTCTTACCTGATTGTTTTTTTTTGCCCTTTTAACTCGTCGTCGTCCGTTTCTGCAGCTCAAGGTCGCTCTGGCTCCGTGCATCGAGGGTCTGATCCTCCTGGACCGCCTTTGCTACCTGAAAGAGCAGGTGAGACTTTCCAAGGTCCTCAGCCCTTAAATTTATTCTAATAGTTAATGGAAATAAAATAAGCAAACAGCTTTGTAAGGGCTTTAAAACGCTGTTGTTTTTTGTTGTTTTTTTACCTGAGAATGAGGAATCAGGAATCTTACACGCGTCTTTCTTACTTACAACTATTGATATTCATTCCGTTTTGTTGAAGCTAGTTTATTTAGAACACAATAATGAGCCTCATCATGCCAGATTTTGCCATGAAGGATCATTGTGGCTTGTTCGTCTCCTCATAAACAAAATCACAGTAGCAGCTGCAGACAAATAGCTGGAGCTGCAAAAAAACAACTGCAAAAAAATTTCACAAAGAAGTCAAGCCAACTTAAGACAAATGTACGCTTGACAAACTACGAAAGACACAGCTTTAAAGCAACAGAGGGATTTAGTCTTTTTTTCAGCCAGACTCGACAGCATCATTTGCTCTTGCAGCTCAGTGACTCGGGCCTGAATGACAAAGGTGGCGGCAAAATTAAATACAGCCCTCCGCCCTCCCTCCTAAGCCAATGTGCTAATCGCTCTGAAAATAAGACACACTTATTTTTTAACCTAAAGTTCAGCTGACACAATATTTGCACAGATTTGTCATCCTCCTTCCCTCGAGGGAATGGAATAGAGAAATTGTTAAAGTGAGAACATCACACAGCGGAGGAGGCCAAGAGAGTCGGGAACCCAAAACTGGGAGTCTACTCAAGATGACTCTCTGTCCGTGTTACTGAGCTTCTTTCTTCTGGTTTCTTTCCCCGCCTCGCAGGAGGAGTTGCCGTTCTGCGCGCTGGTGCAGCTCTTTGACCCGCTGCTGTCGCCCCGATGTTACGCCGTTGTCGGACTGAAGAGTTTCGGCGAGAGCACAAGGGGAGTCAATCTTGGAAAGAAAAACATGTAAAGATAAAAAATGGAAAATGGAAAAAAAAAAACAATTAAATGGTTATCCAGTGATTTGCACTTTAAAGGTTTGTGTGTGAAGAAAGCTGATATTATTATTGATTTTAAACATAACCCCTTAACTGCTGCCAATCAAATGGTGAATAAGCTACTCCGTAGGTTTCATATGTTTGTAAATCTGATGGTGATGAAGTCAGTGCCTCACCAGACATGAACCTCACTGCACGACACTGGCTGACACACAGTCAACCCCCCGAAAAGGAAGAACATGAGGACCCCGACAATCAACAACAAGAACCGTCTCTGAAGGATGGGGGCGGGGGGACAGATTAAAATACAAAAGGAAGAAAATTGTTGAAAGCCCTGCAATAGGAAAGACTTGAAATGTAAATCTGGCTCCATTGCAAGTACTGAGATAAAAGCAATAATAGCAACAACAAAAAAATCAAGAACAAAACACAACCAATCAAACTTCCACAGTGACACCTCAGTGCTCCCAGCACCTCCAGCTTTATGAATGGGGATGTTTTACCTGGGGTGGAATTTAATACCGCAATAAAATAACCTCATGTTACTCTTTGATGTGTATTCATGTTGATGTGGGATGTGTATTTTTACACATGATGCATGGGATATAAGTATAATATGAAAAAATGACTGTTTCACTTAAAAATAATGCAAGTTTTTTTTTTAAACACACACACACACACACGCGCGCGCGCGCGCAGCTCTTACTTTGAAGGGAGACGTACAACGTGCATGTTTCGCGCATAACATCCGTTTTTCCCGGAAGTTGTTGGTGCGTGTTGTGAAAATGAGAAACGCTGCGATATTTTGCTCGTGTTTTTAGACGTTTACAAACCAGCAGATGGCCTGGGAAAGCAAAGGTTTGTGTTGTCTGATTTTCGGTTGTTAACGGAACCTTTGTTAATTAAAAAGAAAAAAAAAAAACCGAAACAAAACAATCATGACCGTAACATGCGTAGGTTTATCCGCCAATCCGAGTCGCTCCCAAATCGGTGACAGCCGCATGTAAACAAACATTGTCCCAAAGGGCGCGTTGAATGTTTGAAACTAGTTTTGTTTTATTGTTTTAAAATGAAATCTGCGCAGGTTCCGGCCTCCCTCCGGCCTCCCTGCAGCTCCTTGTGCCCCCGGTCAGACTCATGTCTGCTTTCATATGGCGGCTCGTGCAGCACAACAGAGTCCTGCAGTACGACAAGGTGCTGGACTTCATCACCTTGACGACGAGCATTGTCCCCGAGCTGCTGAGTCCCTGTCAGAGAGCTCATCTCACGATGGACCTGCGGGCGAGGGTGAGGCCTCAGTCAAGCTTGTTTGTCACGCTTTGCAATCGTTTTTTCGCAGTTTTGCTTATTATTATTATTATTATTATTGTTATTATTATTATTATTATTGTTATTGTTATTTATTATTATTATTTTATTTATTTTTTATTTTTTTCAATTAAATAAATTAAATCTCTGCTTCAGCACTCTGATATTTTGATGTGACAGTTCACTTGGGTTTACTGTCTCCTCCAGCTCGTCCTCGAAATGTGTCGCCACGATGGCGTCGCCAACCTGCAAAAGATTCAGGAGCACCTGGACAAAATCCACACATGCTGTGCTGAAGTTGGCTCTGTAGAGCAGATGGTAAGCGGGAGGAAAAAGCATAGCTGTTCCAGAAGCAAAACATGGATGTACACATCAAGTTAAAAAAAACAGAACAACTTTGGTAATTAGATTGCGCTTTGAGACTATAGAAATTATCCTTCCATCCATTAATTTTCAATGCTTCTACTCTGGAGTAGTCGCCAGTATGGCGGGGCCACATAGATACAAACAACCATTCACACTCACATACACATCTACGGTCAATTTAGAGTTCCCAATTCACCTCACATGCATGTTTTTGGACTGTGGGAAGAAGCTGGAGAACCCGGAGAGAACCCATGCAAACACAGCAGAACATGCAGTCTCCACACAGAAAGGCCCCAGGCCCGGAATCGAACCCACAACCTTCTTGCTGAGAGACGGCAGCGCTGACCATAGAAATTAGTTTTGTGAAACTAATTGCTTTATTTGAATTCTTTGGGCAGGTCAGCGGTAACAAAGTGAAGACCTCTTACACTAACTTTGCCAGCCTGGTTCAGAGTCTCCTTAATGTCCCTCTTGAAAAGGAGGCGTTCTTCCAAGTGAGTCTCGCTGCAGGAAAGACTGCGTCTCATCTCTCGAAACTCCCCTCGATAATCTCAGTCCGGTGCTGTTGCTGCAGGACATCTTCCCCACAGTCTACGGCTCCAGCTACGACAAGCGGCTAAAGCAACTGGTGTCTCAGTTCCTGTTCAAACTGGAGCAGCTGCTGCCCGTCCCGAACCTGGAACAGGTACACACAGCTGTAGGAACAAGAAGCGGAAATAGTTCACGGCATCAGGCGTGTGTTCAGGTTCTTACCCGGGTGTCTTCCATGTCTTCCACAGACGGCAGCGTGGCTCACCGAAACCGCATCCATGTCGGAAGAATTTGAGCGGAGTCTGTCCGAACCTCTGGCCCTTAGGACACTGCTACTTCATCACGCACAGCTGGGGAATCTCAGCACAAGTGAGTTACACGTGGGAAACATCTGAAGGGATGACAGATGTTTGTTTGTTATCTCATCTTATTCTTTTTTTTTTTTTTACGTGCTGCAGCTTCTAACAGCCACCCCGAAGATTTGCTTCTGCCCACCTTGGGCCTCCCCAGTTCAAATGGTGTCAGCAAGGGCACCGAGAGTCACAATGATGATGATGATGATGATTACACTGATGAGGAAGATACAGTAGCAGGGGAGGATTCAGAAGAAGACAAAAGGAAATACTCAAATGCTGCTTCAGTTGACTGGTTGCCAAAAATGGAATCAGGTCAGAAAAATCCCAGCAGGAGCAGTGCTAGTAGGACGGAGGCCGGTCCAAACAATCGTCTCTCTAATTTTCTCATTACTTGTCATCCCCCAGGTGGAGCGTCCAGCCTATTTACCTGCCCACAGTGTCCTTACACTCACAGATTGATTAGGAGAGTGCAAGAGCACATCCAGAAGAAGCACCGCACAACCTCTTTTGAAAAAACTATTCAGAGAAAAGCTTTAAAAAGCCGAGCTGCCAAAAAGCATAAACAAGGAGGCGATTTAGAAGAAAAGGGGAACCAGAATCTTAAAAATTGCAGAGCAAAAATTCAACAAAGTGCCCAGAAGAGGCGCGACTCGGAGAACAAAGCGCAGCGGAGACGGAAGGAGCCGGCGGCCGAAGACAAACGCTTCCTGAGCACCAGGCCCGTCAGCAAAAATTTCACGGAGGACGAGACCAAATGCGGCAAGTGCGGCAAAGTGTTCGAGCACCCGAATCAGCTGAAGACCCACATCCGGCTTCACAGCTTCGCGTACAGCTGCGGCCAGTGCGAGAAGGGCTTCACCAGCCTCTCGGGCTACTACCAGCACCAGCGGCTGCACAAGAAGGGCCGCAACTTCACCTGCGCCAAGTGCAAGAAGGCCTTCCTGTGCGGCTACTCGCTCAGGCAGCACGAGCGGCTGCACGAGGGGCCCTTCACCCTGTGCGCCGTTTGCGGGAAGGGCTTCAGCAAGACCGGTATCACCAGGCACATGCAGATGCACCGGGGCGAGAGGAACTATCTGTGCACCACGTGCGGCAAGTCCTTCCTGTCGTCGGGCGAGCTGCTGCTACACACCCGCAGCCACACGGGCGAGACGCCGTACACCTGCGTCCGCTGCGGCAAGGGCTTCTCCTGCAAGAGTCACCTGAACGTGCACACACGCTCGCACACCGGCGAGCGGCCCTACTTGTGCGCCGAGTGCCCCAAGCGCTTCCTCACCCTGAACTGCCTGAAGAGGCACCGGCTGAGCCACAATGGTGCCAAGCCGTTCAAGTGTCCCGACTGCGGGAAGGACTTCTCCCAGCGGGGCAACATGAAGCGTCACATGACCACCCACAAGCCGGAGAGCAGCACGTGACGTTGGCGTTTTCACCACCTGTTTCTACACCAAAATGTGTTTTTTGCTCAACGCCTTAAGTACCAGTTCGGACTGCAGAGCTGATTTAGAAAATTCATTCTTTTTTTTGGTATTTTTTGTCACCTTGTTGCCTTTGTTCAAATTTCTACATCAAGCATTGCATGGTTATAAGCCAGTGTCAATGACAATCACAACAAAAACACACGCAGCTGCATTTTGCACAGGAAGTGCGAAATTTATGTGCACAAGTACACCTGAACGCCGCTGACTCCATTTTTATTTTTCCTCCACATTGTGCCTGTAAATGTGTTTTCTAAATACCTGCAAGTTGAGATTTTACTCACGCAACACAAGTATGATGGTGCGAATGGACGTGTGCAAACTTAACTCCTCAAACTAACCAGCTTAGAAGAGATGATTCATTTTGCAAGCAGTGAATCAATAAAGAAGTTGAAGGTGTGGGACAATTGTTTTGTAGTTTGTCTTGCTTAAAGAGGTCTGGCTTTTGTGTTTTGGTACACTAATGCTACACATTTGTATTTGCACAAGGAGCGGCTCTTCTGGTAGCACGGTGGCTATGTTGTTCCACTATGTTACCACAGTGGCCAACAACGTGGAGCTGCGCTCTTAAAACAGGGATTAATGTCAAAGATCGTCGACAATATTTTTTCTTACCACCGGACGGCGCTGATTCTTTTTGAGGGCCTGGAAAGGGAGAGAGGAAAGTGCAAACAGAAGCTGTAGGAAATGCAATTTATTTGCAATTTTTTAATAACATCATTCCTCAGATAAAAATGCAATGTTACAGGAATATACATCAGATATTAATTTAAAACTTGCTTTCAAGGGACCATACAGTCTAAATATACTTTTTCCTTTTTTTTTTTATTTACTGGTAGCGTGCGTTATAGGCAAGACAGACTCTGTCACCAATGACAGACTGACAAGTTACAGATACAAACTGTACATAACTTATTTACAAATTAACTTTTTTTTTTTTGTCCATTTTACTTTTTATTGAAAATAGGAGTAGAAAAGGTGATTGAATTAATATTCTGATTTATTTGATTTGTATTCTTTCCTCTTCTAAAATCTAAAATGAAATGAATGAAAATTAAAAAGGAAATGAAGAACTCTCCTTTTGGAAAAAAAAGAAATACGCAGAAGAAGAAAAAGAAGAAGTAGGTGGCGGAGTAGAAGAAAACGAAATGAAAGGGCGTGTCAACCGTGAGACCATGCAGTTGTCACTGAGGGAACCAAATAATGTTGGGCCGTTTGTCGCTTAGCAACCTAGAAAAAACAACAACCAAAAACGACAACAGAAAAACCCAATGACATCCCTCACAGTGGAGGGGAGAGCGGCTTATGTCAAGGAACTCAAGTTACAAAGTGGCCACCTGCCTCCAAAGCTACCGCAAGAACAATAACACACTCTAGTTCATTGTTTTTTTTTTTTTTGACCATATATAGTGCTGTTATTAATTACTACACTTAACAGTAGCATCACTTATAATATTACAACAAACTGGTCTCTGTGTGAACAGCTCCGGCGAAATAAACTCCAGGATTAACGACGGACCTCTTTCCCGCCCTCCTGCGGGGGAGGCCCGCCCTCCTGCGGGGGAGGAAGGAGGAATCGGATCCCCTGTTAGAGCGGCGAGCTGAGACTGTGGACGCGGTGGCGAGACACTACAGGACGGTGGAGGACAGAGACGCCTGGTCGGTGAGGAGCAGAGGGGCGTGAATTGGGTGATGGCAGTCAAACTAGATATTTCGTACGAAAGATAATTGATAGAATTCCCCATTTTCTTGCACAAAGGGCTACAAAAAGGCATACGATTTCCCAGCGGCTGCCTCCTACATTCAAGGGGCGGAGTTTGTGTCGTTTGAGGTGCAGCAATCGGTGAAATCAGGGAGAAGCAGCGGGTGCATGAGACCCTCAGCCTGCATCTTCAAGTAGGGGGCGCTGCGTCACAGTGGGTGAGGCGGATACGACTGGCCTACCAAGAAATCTTCCCCAAACTACAGATTGAAACAACCACCTTCAAATTTAAACTACAATTTTGCCTATTGTTTGGAAAGTCAGATGGGCCAAAGCAGCAAATACACTCACTGGTTTCCTTCAAACCTCAGTGGTGTTGCGAACAACTACAACTAGATCAGGCGGTGGATCTCTGGAATCCCACAGCCACACAACTGTGATTCAGAAAAAAAATTGCAACATCTTAAGATCTGCAAAGCCATCAATCTTTCTTTCTCGACCTCTCTCTATAGATATATATTCATATTTACGCACTTAAAGCAGAAGACCATTCATAATATATTCCTTCTTTGACCTTGGCTCCCAATAAAATATCTGTACATCTTCAAGACAAAAAGGCCTGTCCATCATCTCTAAACTCTCCAGATGGGGTTATAGATTATTATTGTTAGAATTCAAAATTTTAAATTGAAGAACAGGCGATGCAGCTCTCTGCCTCGACACACGAAGGCAAATTAAAAAAAAAATGTATTCAAAATATTCCTCTTAAAATACTTTAGTCAGGATCAAATATTGAGCAACACACTTTGTTTAAAAACAATCTCTCCGCCGCAGAAATGGCAAATCCACTGAGGGACGCCCACAGCTCCCTCTGGTGGCCAACACACTGTGCGAACACGTACGCTATGACACTCATTAAATGGCACGTTTAAAATACAATATTTGTTAAAACCTGTTGGATACCATCTTTTCTCTCTCGACGCTGAGCAGCTTGAGATTCTTTCAGGTGCTTGGAAATCAGCTCTTCAGAAAGAAACGTCTGAGCTGTTGGGATGAAGTCAGCAACTCTAAAATGGTATAAATAATATTTTTTTTAAGGGATTTTTTCCCACTCCAGACTAAATACAAGTTGTTTGTTCATCGCTGCCTTGATATGTTTGGCAGCTGAACGTTTTTCAAATCCTCTCAGTCCTCTTGTCGAGGAACTAATAATACTAAAAAATACAACAAAAAAAACCCTGAAGCTACATGACGTTCATGGCTCGAAGCATAGCACGATCTAGTCCTTGACAGCTGGATTTTTTTATTTTTTTTTTATTTTTTTGGTTTTGGTTTGTTGTCTTCAACAGCAAGAATAATGCATTTTTTCCCTCAAGAAATGTGTACAGTGCGCTTGTGATGCCGGACCAGTGAAAGAGGGACCGGTCTCTCAGTGCTACAGTAACGTCCAGACTGGCACCGGCAGGCTGCTGGTAGGTTCCAGGACACTACACACGACTAGAAACAGACACACAAATGCATTAGAAAGATTATTATTTTTCAAAATTGTAGCAGAACTGCTAGAATTTTTTTTCCTCATAATCCAAAGTGCGGCCTTTCTGCTTCTTCTTACTTTTATGGATAAGGAAAATTAAAAAAAAAGAAACTAGAAGTCTGGCAGCTAATCTATCAGAGCCTGTAGAGAAACCGCCTAAAATTTCATTTGGTAACATGCCATCAGCTTAAACATACTATGTTCCCTATTCAGTATATATAAATACAATACGTTCTTCTGCCTCTGAAGGGGAGGTTCTTCAATAAATCCGCAGTGACCCTCACTCAGCAGGCCAATGTGACATTATCAAGGAAAGACAATTTAAATAAATACATCCCCTAAATAAGTGTTTTTTTTCTCTCTCCTTAAACATTCTGGTGAATAAATATCCATTTTATATATCCATATATGTCTTGCTATAGTGTGATATATAAAAATATACAATCATTGGCTAGTGGTGGGGCCAAAAGGTGTCACAACTTTACATCCCCAGCCAGGGAGAGGGAGAAACCCCATGCACTTGTATGTATAAAACCTGCTGGAATTTCCATTAGTCGTCCCACAAAAAAACAAAAAAAAAACAAGACCATCAATTTTAATAAGATTGTCTATAAACCTTCATCCTCTCACTCCTGCTTACAAATTTGGGGGTGGAAGGAGGGGGAGATACTTCATATTAAAACATTTAGTCCTATGCCCTTGAACATGTTGTACTTGATGTACAGCCCAGTCTGTAAATCTGCAGTGGTGTCTGCTACCTACTCTGAGACCACTCTTGAATCCGTCTCATCATTATTCCAAAGTGTGTAAGAGGAAAAGGAAAAGATAATAAGACCGTTGTAGATAGCTGGGGAATAAAATGCTCAAGATTGTTTCATTGCTCAACTGCTGACCATTGTTATGACTTGACCACGCCTTTAAAAAAAAAAAAAACAGCACTGAACCCAAAGAGCCTCAAAAGACACAAGATATGCAAAAGCACCTCTACCCCTACTGCTTCCATGCCAATGCAGAAATAGTGACTTGCGTTGTGTTTTGGGCTGACGCTTGATAAAGGAGAGCTACGTTACTGTGGGATGCAGTGAGGATGAACCTGATTTAAAACAGCAGTGCCTTGCACACAATGTGTCAGCACGGATGCTGCGCAGCAGAGAAAAGAATGGACCACCCACTACCAGCAGCAGCACAACCACCTCAGTCTATGCAGAAGCCAACAGGATGATGAATGGGACAAATATGTTCATTTTGGGTATTTTACTGGCTGCATGTTGAAGCACAAGCATCGGCACTAATCCAACACTCGGTACGAGAACGACAGACAAACACATCCATACCTATACTGCACTGTCATGTACCTGATTTCAAGTATGCTTGGTTTCTCTGGCAGGAGAACCACTACGAATACTTTAAAATGCAACAAAGAGTAAAAAATAAATCATATCGGCTGACCCCTTTTTTTTTCCTTTTTTTTTTTTTTTTAAACTCACAAGTACATTTACTCTGGGAACCTTGTATACAGTCAAAGTTATTGCATTGTTTTTGCATATCTTGTGGGATGCGGGATGCAGCACCCACTCATACCAAATACTGCAACACAACATCTCAGAGTCCATGCTTAACCTGTATGGACAGCAAAAATAAATAATTATAATAATAACACTTTCTCCATTACACAAGGGGGCGACACAAGCCTCTGAATCTCTCTCATGGGCTCTTTTTTGTTTTTAAACACACAACACAGCCTAGTTTGGCACTTTTGATATGCACGTGAGCTCTTCAGGTCCACAAGTCTCTGTAGGATGGAAAACACAGCGAATAAAAGGTTTTATGTGTTGACTGCATGTAGGCGTTCTGCATTCTAGCCGTGTTTGAGGTGACAATGAATATTTCTGACGGTTTTTAAGGCTGTGATAATAAGAAACAAAATGCTCTCTCTCTAATTTAAAGAAATGTAAAAATACGAGTTGTAACTTTTCTTCCATTTTACTGTGACATTCATAGCTGATCGTTAAAAGGTCCCTTATTATTTAAAATAACACAGAAAAATCTGCCCCTTGTGATGTCACAATGTTAACTGATAACTCAGCAAAGCTTGAATTTTTCATTATTTATCATCAAGTTTGGCATTATTTACTATCATCAGTAAAAATGTTGCCAAATATACTTAACAATTCATGTTTCTCTGTAAATTTTAGCGCTGATAGCTTGGAGTTTGGACACTGCCGCTGTGGTCAAGCAGATTTCAATGTCATTTAGACTGCATGGACTTTTTTCCAGAGACAATTCATCGTGTGAAAACTTGAGCGAGACAGCTTCCTGCTTTAAAGAGTCAACACTGACGCTTCCCTGCACACACACAAACTATACTGCTTTCTGAACCTGTACTGCACTTCTAAATAATAAAAATAATGACTTTAAAAAAAGCGAATAAGCTAATGGCACTGAGTCGCTTAAACGATAAACTGATCGTCTGGGTGGTTTCAGCAAAGGTCCGAGCAAAGACAAAAAACAGATAAATAAAGAGGGACATACTTTGCGTCAGGGAGAGTCTATCCTGTGACGGTACAAACTTCTTCAGGGTTTTCGCAAGTGGGGTCACAGAACAATCACGAGCGCTGCCACACGCAACATCCACGTTGAGCATTGCATAATAATGTCAGAAGTGTTCCTGGCACAGGATTCACTGTGTGGCAGTGTGTTCCTACATCAGCCCCCCTCCCCTAGACACACCTGCTATAGGGAGGCCGCTAACGAGAACTCAGCTGGAAGTCCTGGACAGCTAATGGTGCCTCTGGGAGGGACTTCAGTGTTTTTAAAGTGACGTTTTTGAGGTACTTCCCGTCGAGTTGCAGATACAGTGTTGACCGCGCCCGCAGACTAGCCTGATCAAACGTAGCAGTTGACTTGGTAGCTTGCGTAAGCAAGTTTGAGATCGTTTTTGGGATTGTTTCGGTGGCGTCACTCTGGGTTTTTTTTTTTACCCCATGTTCTTTGAGGACGTGTCAACCGGAATACTGGAAAGAAACAAAAAGCCCCACACGATGAAGATGACACAGTAAAGATAAGACGGGGACACGAGTGAGGGGTGGAGGGGTGTTCTCTGAGGACAGAAGAGAAAAGAGATGTGCGCCCTGCGTTAAGTACTGAGGCCTGAGGTTCAAACCTGTGCCGTAGTAGAGAAAAGTCAACGTCAGCATGCTACCTTAAATACATTACGAGGAAATCAAATTGCCTGTGGAATAGAGAGAAAACACGCCAGGGCAACGACCAGGACAGAACTTCACTCTAAGATGATTTTCTGATGGCAATCCACATTTTTGCAAAATGTCATCTGATGAAATTCCCAGCGAATTCCCTTTTTCAGCATTTTGTTTAACTAATCACAGATTTTAATTCAAACAATGTCAAAAATATAGTAGTAATAATAATAATAATAATAATAATTATAATAATAATAATAATAATAATAATGATGATGGTAACATTTATTTAGTGACATGAGCAGACCCCGGACAAAGAGATGTGATTTCAGAGGTCTTGCAGCATCTGTACACCAGCCCTAGTAGTAGTGGTCTTACATCTGGAGATTCAAAACTATGATTAAATGATGCATCGCCGTGTGTGTGTGTGTGTGTGTGTGTGTGTGTGTGTGTAGTGTGTGTGTGTGTCTGATGGTGGTGCCTTGCAGCCTAAACTATGAGGGCCTCATCCCCGCAGTTCAAATTTACGAGGCGCCAATGTTGGCAGTGCGGATTTGGTTGCTTCTGTCGCTCAGAGCAGGTCGTCCACCGTGAAGAAGAGGGAAATAAACAGAAGAAGAAGAAGGAGAAGGAGAAGAAGAAGAGGAAGAAAGCAGCAGAAGATGCCCCAAAGGCTTTCAAACTTCCTGGCCAAGCTACAATGCCGGAAATAATCGCTGCTGTAAACTTAACCTTAATACCTCCAAAAACAGGAAAAAAAACAAATCAAAAAAAGAAAGGAAAAGTTATGCAAAGACTAAATTTTTCATAGATGTGGCGACTTCTGACTCTGCAGCTTGGCTAAAAAGTAAAAAACCGTGCTAAAGAAAAAGCAAAGCTTTGGAAGCATGCCTGTCCATGGTGACCCTGTGTTAAGGAGGCCCATTTCCACACACACACACACACACACACACACACACACACACACACACACACACACACAAGCCCTCTCTCACGCACACGCACACAATACCATAAATTTAATGCTACCTTAATTTACTGTCTAGGCTTAAAATCAGCTTTTTAGAATACATAAGTAAACGCACACATTCTCACGCGCCCACATCCTCGCACACATTTTTTTTTCTCTTCTGGGAAAAATAAATAAATAAATAGATACAATCTGTAAAAGGTGCATACTGATAGACAGAAAGACCCTCTCTTTTAGATACACGCTATCGCACACGTTGGTTTTTTTTGCACACATCCTGTACTAAAACGCAGGCGCGCACACACCCGCACGCACAAATATAGAATTTCCCACCCCCTTTTTTTCCTTTATACACTCGCACGCAGACATGACGCCCTGCTTCGATACTTAAAACCTCTTAAGAGTTCTCCTAAAATAAAACTGAGCCCAAAAACACATTTATAAGACCAGCACCCCGTTTGTGTAAAACAAATCAAGGATAAATTAAAACCCATAACATATCATGAAAAGAAAACACAAAATTAGTCATGGCTAGCCAGTTTTGCACAATATCAAACTGTTGAGTACATAGTGGGTGTGGTCTGTGGAGAGTGTGTATGTGTGTGTGTGTGTGTGTGTGTGTGTGTGTGGCAGCAAAAATCCAAAAGAATTTCCCACGCTGAGAGGAAGAGACGAGGGTCTTGGAAAAGTCCGTTTGCCATGTATTTTCTTTTTTTGGGGGGGTGGGTGGGAGGGGTCCGTTGCTCCCACCCTGTCAGACGCCTCCCCAGGGCTGGAAAAGATAAAAAAAAAAAAAAAAAACAAACAAAAACAATCAAACAAACAAACAAAAAAAAGGTGATGGAATTGAAGAGGAGGGAGGAGGGAGGAGCGGCGAGGTGTGAGGCAGAAAAAGAGGGTGGTGGTGGTGGTGGTGGTGGGGAGGGCTCGCTACTGCTGCCCCGAAAAGCCTCCCTTCCGTTTCCTGTTGGAAGCAGGAAGTGGTTGGGGGAGGTGGGGGAAGGGGGTGGAGCCAGGTCAAGGTGTTCTTGTCTCTTTCGCTGGGGCAGGTGCAGCAGGCGGAGGGGCTCCACGCAGGCCCAGTCGGTCCGTCCCTCACTAACACCCCCCCCCCCCCTGTCCCGATACCCCCGGCTGGCAGGGCAGTGCTCCAAGGTTCCGTAAGCTTTGGAAGAGGAGGGAATAAAATAAATGAAAAAAAAAAAAAAACACCTGCGAGATTCCAAACAGGGTTTTCCTCACCCCTGGCTTTTTTTTTCTTTTTCTTTTTTTTTTAAACTCGAGGCCAGCGGAAACCCACCCCCACCCTCTCCTGTCCCACTCGCCTGTCTGCTGTCCCCCTGCCTGGCTTCACGGCGCCCCCTCCTCCCCCACCCGTACGTGTCACGACGAGACAAACACAAGGAAAAAAGGAGGGAGAAGAAATGAAAACCACCGACACTCCATGGCGACGACAGGAAACCCGAGAGACCACTTCCTGCTCCGCGTTTCTCCCCTCTCCATTTTGTTTCTTGTCTTCTTTCCGTCCCTCATTCTTTCCCTCCTACCCGTCCCGCTCTGCGCACATTTTGAGGACATGAAAAAACTGTGAGGCACTTTAGAGACACACTCAGACACACGCGGTCGCACGGAGATAAAAAAAAAAAAAAAAATCGTAGATCTCTCTCTCTCTCGCTCTCTCTCTCTCGTGTGCCCGCGCACACTCGCACACAGGCGCACACTCAGATAGTATAGAGTATATTGTGGCATATTTTACTACAAATATTCACACATAAAAACTCATAGAAACCGACAAAGCCGTAACCAGGTGTTTAAAGTTGCGTGAACGGCCGACTGTGTGTGTGTGTGTGTGTGTGTGTGTGTGTGTGTGTGTGAGAGAGGGGAGGGGTGGGGACAGACAGTTGAGTCCAGCTGTGGCGGCGGTTGCACTCGCGCGCTGACCAGCGTCAGTCTCTGATGATGTCAGAAGGGGATGGGGTGGAGTGGGCGGGGCCAACACAACTCCTACAAACTGGTCACGCACTCCATGTCCTCGTCCTCCAGCAGCCCGCTGTTCCGCTGCCGGGCTCCGCCCACCACCACCACCGCCGCCGAGCCTCTGTGGCCGCGCCCCTCCTCGTCCGCCTCAGCCTCCCCCCGCTGCCTCTCCTCTTCCTCCTCCTCCTCATCCTCCCTCTCCTCCTCCTCCTCCTCGTCCTGACCCCTCCCCCCTGCCAGCAGCACTTGTCGCTCCTCCACCGAGGAAGGCCCGTGGATGGAGCCTCTGCTACCTCCGGCCTCCTCCCCGCCCTCGCCGACCGCTTGGTCCCTGTGCAGCGCCGCCGCCGCTGCGTGGAAGGGGACGAGGTTGCCGTTGGGGCTGTGCTGGGGGGCGGAGGAGGTGCCAGGCGCGGCGTTTGCGGCGGCGTTGCCGTTGAGGATGTTGTTGGCGGCGTGCTCCATCTCCTCGATGGTCATGTCGCAGGCATCGGCCAACTCGGCTTTGGTCACCTCAATGAACGATGGATCCTGGGCGAAATGGCCCAAACCCTCTGAAATTAACACCTTGGGGGTGAGAACGGGACACACAACATGGCAAGGAGATCAAAATGATGTGGTTTTTATCTTTAAATGGAAAATACAGTCAGGTCCATAAATATTGGGACATCGACACAATTCTCATCTCACCGCTTCCACCAGACTGCCTGCGCTGCCGTGGGACAGCGAGCTGGAGTCTTTGCCCAGCAGCGACGGCACCGTGAGGGAGACCGGTCGCGGCCTCTGATTGGACACGCCGGGGCTGGGGCTGTTCCCTCTGCTGTTCCCGTTGCTGTCGCTGTACCTGGGAGACAGACAAACAGACAGACAGGTTTCCCGTTCACTCTCTCAGCCGTGGCTGCGGTTGTGTAACGAGAAGTGTGTGGAGAGTCGGGTCTCACCAGGGCCCGCAGTTGACCGAGGGCAGGCTGGTGTTGAGCTTTTCGTGGGAGTTGGAGCCCTCTAACCGTACGGAGGGCACTCGCTGGTAGGAGGCATCGCTGCCGTGAGCTGCGGCAACACGGGGGAGGAGAAAACAATCAATGACATTGATTCATCTTGGGGGGGAGAAGAAATCAAAAGAAGAATACTGGATCCAGCCTGGGCTTGAGCTAACCTGCCCTGGAACGTTCTTGGAATTCATCTCACCTGTCCTTATTATAATTATTATCCATATTATTACTTTTATTATCATTATCCACACGTGTTTTTTCATTGCTAGTTCAACCAGCTTGAAGCTACAGTGGAGGCTATTAGACTATAAATAAACAATAGCTGCTGCTAAATAAATTAGCCCAGCTTTTTTTTGGATGTGAATGTCACGTTCATATAAAAAGAATAACGTAATTATTACATTATGTAATTATTTCATTTCATTCCTGTAAATATAAAGGTACTCTATATATTTTATATTCTATATCTGATTTTTTAACTTATCAATGTGTGCTATATTTCTATTGCATGTATATTTCTATTCTATTTTGTCTGTGTAAACACTCCTCAAAATGTTTTTATGCTTGTATAATGACAAAAAAGATCTTGACTTGATTTGAAAACAGAGGTGAAGGCCTCTTGCACTTCCAGCACAATGGATGAGACCAGATTTCACAGTTAAAATCACAGTAAAAAGGGCTGCTGTTGTGTCAGGCACTTCAGAGGAAGCAGGTCAATACGTCGCACGTTTCCATCAGATTCTCGGCTGTGCACCTGTGGGACTGGCCGGAGGCGTGGAGCACAGCCGGCTGAAGAGCGTGGGCGAATGACTCCTCCGGAGCAGAGGACTCAACCCTGCCACCGCCAGAGCCTGCGGAGAGGAAGCAGGAGAATCAGGCAGGGAGACGCGGGGCGGCGAGTGTCACAGCGCGCATTTTGCATTTGCTTTCCAACCTGATGGTGCACGAGGTGCAAGGGCACCGCCGTCTTCTGGCTGATGTCCGGCCTCGACTGTCTCCTGAGGCATTCCAGGTGGAAGGACGACCTCCGCGCTTGAATGAGGACAAAGAAGAAGAAAGAAAATATTCAAGTCGCTGCAAAAAATGTATTTTTTGAAAACAAAGCTTGGCGTTTCCTCTCACCCAGGGACGAGGGGCAGAGGAAGACTCTTCTCGGCGACTGCCACCCTCCCCCACCTCCTCGCCTGTCTTCCACCTCCTCTCCTTGCTCCATGGGAGTCAGCTGCTTGCACGTCTCGTCGTGGTACACCAACCTGGGCGGGTCACAGAGAGGAAGTGGGGGGACGAGAGGGGCATCGGTCAAGCACGGAGGAAGGGGAGGGGCCGGGGCGGGGGGGCAAAATAAAAAGGCAAAGCGTCTATGCTGAGACCAGTACATGTCAGAGGAGAGCGAGCGGGCGTCCTCGCGGTGGTACTCCCTTTCGTCGGCGTAGCTCTCGTCGTAAGTCTCCTCCGTGGAGCCCTCGCCGCGCCGGATGATGGGCAGGCGGCTGTCGGTCGAGTCCGAGCTGCACCCCCCGCCCCCGCCACGCACGCACCAGCACAAGGACAGACAGGCAGAGTGGACGTTAACATAGGACGCACACAGATACATCATGGAGACGAACAAGCAGACGCACAATCAAAACACACGCACACACACACACACACAAAACACAGAAAACACAGAAAATAGCAGCTGATTAGCGACAAGGGATGTGTTCTGGGGGG
Source organism: Nelusetta ayraudi (assembly GCF_046127955.1). NCBI lineage: Eukaryota > Metazoa > Chordata > Actinopteri > Tetraodontiformes > Monacanthidae > Nelusetta > Nelusetta ayraudi. Next base: position 3,296,382 of record NW_027466077.1, read on the forward strand.
GTGAGAGAGAGATAGAGAGAGAGAAAGAGAGACCAGACAGAAGACTGGAGGAGGGAAAGCGTTTGTTTCAAAGGCAAAGTGGTGCGGAAGCGTCTGGAATATGACCAACTGGTGGCGCTGGTGTGCTGCAAACGTCTTTAGAAAACAGAACTAACTAATCAGGATGGACAGGATAAGCCTTCGCAGTGGTTTGATGTAAAACTTTAGGAGGTTAAAACTTTTAGTTTGGATTAGTTTTGGTTTCTGATTAGAAAAAGGCAGATAGTCAGAGAGGTTTTTCGACAGAGGACTGTCGTCATTAACGTGGTGAATTAACTAAATGGAATGTCCTTCACGTGTTCCTTCTCCAGAACCAGAATCTTCACGTTGGTAAATGTTTCTTTTCTTTTTCAAAACTTAATCCAGACATAAAGTGCTTCTTCTTGTATTCCAAAGGCATTTCTGTCATACTCCAGACTTCCTGAGGCGCTTTAAGGACATATCTTGACAGTGAAAGTGTGTTTTCGTCTTTGTCAGGTTATTCCGACAGATTGTATCATACATCAGTGGAAGGATGCATCTGAGAAAGAATTACAAAGGGATGCGTGGAGTCTGGCTTGGTCTACTGCACACTGGGCAAGAAAAACACATGGATTTAGACGGAAAAACCTCTAAGGCACGATATGAGTAGCTTCTCCTAAAAACTATCCTTAAAAGTAAGAAAAACACACCTCCAAATGTCAAGATGCATCTTTAATCTGAAGCAAGGTTTCAAGGCTTTGAGGCAAACTCAAGATTAGATCCTGACTCAATCAATCTGAAGGCTTCCATATACAGTATATTGGCTGCGTTGAGCATGAGAAGGCCAACGCTATATAAATGTGGCTAGGGTTGGGTGTTGGGTGGAGGGGTTAAAGGAGTCACAGCAGGGGGTGCAAAAACTCAGGAAGCGTGGACGTGCATGTTGGGAATAAAAGCGTGCCAAGAGTTTTGCATGAAATACAGAGTCATTCTCCTTATAGAATATTATTTAAAAAAAAAACAATGGAATAAACCTCATGACAATCTAGCTTTTTGAGTGATTAGAATGGCCGACTTAAGCGCATTAACCTTGGATCTCTGCCATGACAATGACAGAAATAAAATAGTGGAAAAGTAGCGAGACACTGCGTTGTACTTAGAGCTGCCAAAAAAAAAGATAAATATATATATATATATTAAAGCAGAGCAAAAAAGAGCAGCAGCCTGTGATAGAAGAAGTTTGGTCTCGCAGAACCAAACAGTCTATCCGAGGCTTTATGTGTGGTTGAGCAACCAAAGCGTAATGTGCACAGCAGCAATATTTGACATTATTACTCTTATTATGAATGCTCAATGCTTAGATTCAGGGGAGTAATGCACAGACACGCACGCACACACGCACGCACGCACTGCTTTTTAGTCCCCTGGCAACATACCGCATGAGGCTGTCATAAAAACACGTCCTGCTCGCCACCCGAAAAAACCACAGAGGAGGAGGAAGGAAAGAGAAAGTGAGGAGGATAGAAGACAGTGTTTATATCCAAAGACGTGATATCATGTGTGTTTCGGTTCAAGCTAGAGATTCATATGTGGCCTCAGGTCAGAGAGAAACGCAGTCAGACCAAGAGGGAAAAGGCAGCGGCGGCGGTTGTAGTGGTGGCACTGACCTCTTTGGAGGGAAGCACCAGGCAGACCTGGGCAGCAGGATCGGGGTGAGCGGCTGCCCAGTGTGGCCGTCCACGGTACTTATTGACGGGCTGGGGAAGCGGCTGACGCCCTGGGTGACCACGCCGGCCATGCCGGTGTTATTGGCGTTGTTGATGTTGGCGTTGGAGCCCGACGAGGAGTAGGAGGACGGCGTGAAGGTGGTGGAGTCCATGAGCTTCTCGTGGGACGGGCTCTCGGCCTCGCACGGCGACCCCTTCTGGCTGATGTGCAGCGGCCGCTGGGTGGTGAAGGACTGCGGGAAGGAGCCGCGGCCGTCGCTCTGGTTGTAGTAGTTGACGTGGTTGCTGAACAGGCCGCCCGTTCGCTGTCGGAGGCGGGGTGAGAGGGAGGAAGATGAGAGAAGGGGGAGGAAATAACCCACGGGAGTAAGAAGCAGAGGATTCAGTGCACCCTCCACATCTTTAGATCTTACAAATGATCATAAGGTCAAAATCGTCGCTGGCAGCAGCAGCAGCAGCAAAGCTCAATCAGCCAAGATGGGGATGCAGAAGAAATCAGCTCCAACAGTGGAAGCAAATTCTTCTTAAATGCACATTAAAATAACGTTTTTTAAAATACAGGCATAAAATGCTCTTTCCAAGTCTCTTATAAAGGGGCGCAGTTCGCATGGCAGCTGTGAAGGATCCGGGATTCTTCACCAGATGCACCTCGTGACATGAGTTGGGAAGCGTGCCAGGTTTTATAAAAGCATTCAATAAAACAGCTTCTTCACAGCCGCTTATGGTAATTGAAGCACATGAAAATATCAACGACGTCGCAAATGGAGGTTTTAAGAAGCACAACTCACCACGAGGAGCCTCGAGGTGCCAGTGTTGCACATTTAACAGGGTGTTCTGTGTTCTGAATGAAGGTGGATTTATTAATTTTTCACATTTTTCTACACTAAACATTACAGGCCACGCAGTGATTTGGGAGCAAAAGCCATGTGGTGGAGAATGAGGCTTTTTTTTCTGGTTGTTTTTTTGTTGTAAACATCTGAGCGAATGCATGACAGCGTGTAAGTGGCACGTCCATGGAGCAGGCGGCCGGCGGCTCAAAGCTGCGAGGACGCGGCGCTCGTCCTTCTCTCCCTTCTGTCGGAGAGTGAGTGAGGGCGTGTGTATCCGACCTTTACCCTGAAGATGTCGTCCTCGGACGCGGCCGACACGGGCTCCTTCATGCCTTTGTCCAGCTCCTCCTCCACTGTCAGGTCCCCGGAGATGGCCCTCCGGATCTCGGGGCCGATGTCATGCAGAGTCCGCAGGCCCGCCTGTGCACAGCAGAGACAGTGTGCAGTTGCTGCCGGCGTGGGATCCCGGAAAAATGCCCCCAAGTTCTGAGTGTGCATGTGCGTACCTGCAGAGAGAGGGCAGTTTTGGGGGGCACCTTGGCCACCAGCCCCTGTTCTTTCCTCTTCTTGAACTTGCGGAAATACTCCTGGATGAGGAAGGTGGCGTAGAACTTCCCCACCGTCACCTCGTCGTCTGCAAAAAGGTGATGAAATTGTGAAGACATGCAAGAGTTCAAAACAAAAGCTGTGACTGACTGCAAATCAGTGATATTTTCATTTCACATCATTTTTTTTTAAAACCCTTTTCATCAGTTTAGTTCACGGAAATCCATGTCCCTTCTACTGGAGAGTCCAGCAGGAGGCAGATGGCTGAACAACATTATGATTAAATAAAGTAATAAACAAGGCACACAAGAGTTCTACTGGTGTGAAGAGAGTACTAACCGCCAGCAGGGGGCACCACTTGATCCAAGAGCTTCATGCTGGTTCTCTTCCAGATCTTCTTGACAATCGCTCTCAGCTCCTCATTGGCCTGCTCCAGGTTCCCTGGAACACAAAACAGTGGTACTAGTGAGTGTCGGCTCGCACAGTTCCCTCCTTGAAAAACCTGCCCAGGGGCAAATCATTTTAGCACATCCACACATGCTGCATTCAAATACGCTCAACAGGTTTAATCACTGCACTCGAATGGGGAGCTTTGTGCTCATGGTGTGCGTGTCTTGCTGTCACCTTCGGTCTTGATCCTGAGGGCGGTTCTGACCAGGGCGAACAGCGTGGCGTTGAACATCACCGTGCCGTCGCTGTTCAGCGGCATGTTCATCGACACCAGACGCTGCAGGGGACAAGACAAGAAGGTTTTTGTATTCATTTATTTATTTATTTTCCCCACCGTTCTGATCGTCCTACAGCTTTGGAAGGATCAGAGCAACTGGCGTGTGTCTGTGCTTGCGTTACCTTGCAGGCCACCCTGTGTGGACAGAGCTTTCCAAAGCCAAGGGGCGGCTGTATCCTCCGCAGCAGAGTCACCACGTCCAGGTGCTTTATCCTCCCCCTGGAAAAGCACACAGACGCAGGCGTTACTCTCCTCTCCCGGGTGAGTGGACGAGCCGGCTGAGGCCTGTCGGGACGTACTTGGCCTCGGGGTCGTACTCCGCCCATATCCTTTTGAACTCATCCAGGTGATGCGGCCCCAGGATGGACCAGTCGCGCGTCAGGTAGTCAAAGTTGTCCATGATGACAGCCACAAACAGGTTGATGATCTGAAGGGAGCCCGGACAACAAAACAGAACTCGGAGGATTATACGGCTCGCCCGTTTCCGATTATGGTCTGTCAATCACGCGGAGACCGACGCAGACAGGCGGTGCAGCTCAGTGGAAACTGTTACCGCACCTGAAAATGGTCTATTAAAAGGCCCAGTGTTACACTCCTACTCTCGGCAAGGCGATGTGCCCTCTTCCAGTGGATTCAGGAGAAGACCCCCCTCAGTCACACAGTGAGTGAGAAAAATTAGATCTCATCCCTTGACAAAACTGATGTGTAGTTCTTTGGTTCTCTGTTTGTATGTCTGTCAATGGAAAATCAATAAAATATTTTAAAAAAAAGTGTGTGAGATTTAGCGGCATCCAGCAGTAAGAAATCATCTGGCAAACAATGTTTAGACTAATCCCAGTTATCTGGTGTACCTTCTCTCGACTATCTCTTACCGCACCAGCTGTGATGTCAAAGTTAAAAAAGTAATAATCACAAATTAATTCAAACAAGAAACCTCAGCATCCAGCCTCAGTTCTTACCAGGAAGGCACAGAGCATGTAGAAGCTGACAAAGTAGATGATGGCAAACTGGCTGCCGCAGGCCTCGCTGGGAGAGTTGGTCTCATTGGTGGAGCCTTTCTCGCACGGCTGGCTGAACTTGCACGCCAGCATGATCTCCTGCCAGGCCTCACCTGTTGCACATCTGGGGGATGGAAGAAAGGTGCACAAGGGTCAGAAGCAAATATGCATATTTGAAGTTATATTTCAGGAAAACATTTTAAATGAAAGATCAGGAAAAGTAATTGATATTGATGTTAGAAATACTACTGGCAGGAGGGGAAGAAGAGCAGAATGACAATGAAGAACTCTGGACTTGGAGTATAGATATTCAGAGGGCCGGTCGGAAGGAGAAATCAAACATGGAATGAAAATGAGTAGTGCCGTCATTTTACCTGAAGAGCAGCAGCACTGCCTGAGGGAATGTCTGGAAGTTGTTGTTCCTGTTGATCTGCGTGTTGTCCCGCAACGCTATTTTACCAAACATCTGCGAAGAGGAGAGGGAAATATTTCCATTTGCAATAAAATTAAAATTGGCTCGCTGCCCACACTGAAGGGTGAAAAGAATAAACAAGAGAAGGAGGACATAGGACAGAAAGCAGATGAAGGACGGGGCTGGACATAGTGAGCGGAAGAGTAAAGTAGCAGGAACAGGAAGGAGTCGGGGACGATGGGGAAGAAAACTGAACGGGGCTAAAAGTCAGCTTACCTGCATGCCGATGACGGCATATATAAAGAACAGCATCACTATAAGCAGGGCTACATAGGGCAGTGCCTGAGGGAGGGAGAGAGAGAGAGATACTTATCAGTCACTTTACTTACGTTTACTTAGGTTTACAATTAGGAAAAGGTAACGTTTTGATTTTATATCTAATGATCAAAGACATAATGAAAAACACTTTGTAACCTGAGTGTAACCTGAACGACCTAAAGTGAAGCTAAAAATGCACCTCTGCAGTGCTGAGCTGCATTTAGACAAAACTAATAACAAGATAATGAATTTAAAACATTAAATTCACTGTAAATATTTTTTTTTTTTATTGAACTTCCATAACTTTGTGTGCTAAATGACAGCAGAAACTATATCAACATGTGCTTCCTATTCCAGATAAACGGGATGATTGGCCCAGATGGATCAAACGCTCCGGTTCTCTCCTCACTTGGAAGGATTTGATGAAAGTCCACAGCAGGGTCCGGATCCCTTCCCCGCGTGACAGCAGCTTCACCAGCCTCATCACGCGAAACAGTCGGAAGAAGGTGATGGAGATCCTGGCGCTTTCCTCCGAGTTCTGCAGCCCCTTCAGGCCATTTGGTGAGGAAATGGGAAAAAAAAAACAGGACCAATGGGAACACAGCGGACGCAGTGGTTGAGAAACACACACACACACGCACGCATGCACGCACGCACACGTGCAGAGAGTTAATAACTGGAAATCTGCATCCGGCAAAATCCCATCAAATTCATCCGAGATCTGGGAAAGAGTCGGAGGGTCATGCACGTGTATCGTCAGGCTTCTTGGGAAAAAAATAAAATAAAAAAAAATCACTTGGCAGCGAAAGAGGCGCATGATAAATGTGCCTGGTGTCCTAGTGTCTAAACAGAGATGCAGCACTAGGCAGGTAAATCACGCCGCTATGCTGAAACAATCTGGCTATCCTGCGGACCGGATGTCCGGTAGCTGAAACCGGGCCAGGGAGGATTCCATCGACAGAGGTGAGCCGTGTCATAAATCACCCGTAACGATACCTCAACACAGACGAGACGAGCACCAAAGGAAGGAATAAGAAATAAGTCAATGAAAAATGAAAATCCCAGCCCTATGGGCACATTTGTGTTGCGATAAATCATGCAGACGGGTCAATTGTTTGTCTGGCAGCCAGGAAGTGGCCACCATGAAAACAATCCTGCCACGACATCCAGGTGCATACAGACATTACCGCTGCAGAGGGGGGAAAGTGTCACACTGTAACTCAGCTTCCTCTCGTTTCAGATCACGCCCCCCTCCTCATGTGCCACCTGTGCGTCTCACCCAATTACCCATTGTTTCCACCTGTGCCTATCCCTAACCCTAACCCTGTGTGTTTAAAAAGTCTGCGTTTCCCTCGTCTTGTGCCAGAGTGTCTTTGTTTGTCATGTCTAGCCTTGTACCCGCTCACAGCCACAGCCCAAAGATTACACTGTAAGCCAGTTGTTCCGCGAGATCGAGTGATTTTTTTGTTAACGATAAGTTTTGTTATTAGCTGATAGATATTGTCTGTTGATTTATGTTCTGAGTTCCTTCCTCTTCTGTAGAGTAGTTTAGCCTTTTGCCTTTTCCTCCTTGTGAGTGATTTTGATTTTGTAACTTGTTAGACTAGACTTTCTAGATTTTCTGTTCTCTTAATTATCTCTCCCCGATAGCTTAGAAATCCTAGGAGTTTCATAACCTAATTGTTTGATCATTTTGATCTGAGTTTCAGTTGCAAATGTAATAAATGTACTTTTGGCCCCAATCCTCTGCGTCTGAGTCCTGCCTCGAGTCCCGGCCTGACATTAAGATAAAAATTTCATGGGTGGCGAATCATTTTAGCCTGTCTGTTTGTTTACTGTGATTGTCCACAACACAACACAACCAAAAAAGACTTCTGTACAGGTTTCCTTCGAATGATGCCGTGGCAAAGCTTCGTGCACGAGCCCTGAGAGACACCGTGGCTCTAGACTGTCTATTGTCCTCGTCCTCATCTGCAGGAAGTAGCTCCATGATGAAATATTCAGCCGGCTCTAGCTGAGTGCTATTCTAATACAGATTTACTTATTTATGCTGCTTCTGCTGTTGCTGCTGCTGCTACTGCTGCTCGTTCTTCGAGACAAAAAAGAAATGGCAAGGAGGCAAGAACCAAAACATCAGTCAAAGGCCCTGGGGTGCTCAAACTTATCTTATAGCAGCTCTGATGTCTGGGTTGAATTAACTATTTAAAAAAAAAATGCTTGATAACAGAAAAGAAAAACGACATAATGTATCTGGTTAGCCTTTCATTTTAATGTCAATAGAAAAAAGTCACAGAGTGGTCCTTCAATGTTTAACAGTATAAAATAAATGGCAGGAACATGCAGGTGAAACATCATAGCCACCGCAGTCCGTTAGACTTTCAAAACTTCTTAAAAGCAAATTAAACTCTCATGTCTGAACCGATACGTAAAAGGTGAAGCGCACTAACCACTGCAGCGTCCCTTGCTGTCACAGTCACGCATGCCATTTGTGTTTTTTTTCTTTTCCCAGGAAGCCTTAACTTTTCATTCTCTTTTAGTATTATTTTTGTGTGACATCCACAAAGAAACAAACCACAGCTTGCTCCAAAGAAGGATCTGCCGCTCTCCGCACGTCTTCCAGCAGTTTGGGACCAAAGATATAGAATTTTCCATCCTTAAGTACCATCATTATTATTAACATTATTATTCTACCCCTGAGATTAGATATTACTTCTGGTTTCTTTGACTGACGACTAACCCTGGAGGTGCGACCAAACTCGACCGACTGACGTGCGTAAAAACGAGAGACCCTTCCGAGGAGTCGAGACAAAAATCAGCACTTCATGTAATACCACAAGTGGACCACAGTGGGGACCATCGCACCACTGAGAGAGAAGGAGAGAAAGAGAGAGAGAGACAGAGAGGCAGTTGAGGCAGGCGAGCGGCGGCGGCGGTGGTACAGTGACAGTGAGGGTGAGAGTGGAGGGAACGTGTGCGGAGAATGACTTGAATTATTCAGACACATCGGGACCAATGAAGCGAGATGCAGCCGGAGAGACGCAACTCGCACACAGGGAGGGAAATACCGCAGGTACAGAGGACGTATGGAGAGGTGGAGAGAAGTAAGTGCCGATGATGAGGCACCGGGAAGATGCCACGCTCATGAGGTGGTGATGGGGGGGGGGGGGGGGGGGTTGGGGGCAGAGCCAAGCCATGGTGGGGAGAAAGCGGGCGGAGCCGCCATAGAAGAGTCACAACACTCCACTTGCACCAAAGGGCCTTCAGAATCCCTCGCCACACACACACTATGTACATACATACAAGAAACTATATATACAGTATATAAAGATATAAAAATATAAATGTATACACCCACACCAACATGTAGAAAATACAGACAACAGCTATACTCAGACGGATTTCAGACATGCTGCAAGGAGGCGACAGCGACAGCGGAGAGCGTCCTTTGGGCCATACCATGGGCGCGGGGCTGGAGGTATGGAAGGATGGAGGTGTGGTGGTGGTGGTGAAGGTGGGGAGGCGGGCGAGGTTACCGTCGGAGCATACCGTTGGCCTTACCACAGGGGGGTGAGAGGAGGAAGAGGAGGAGGAGGAGGAGGAGGGCGAAGAGGAGGAGGACGAGGACGCGGAGGAGTCAGCTGGCTTTAAGGAAAGGCAACAAAGATCAGCACCAGAGCAGCGCCTGCTGTGTGTGTGTGTGTGTGTGTGTGTGTGTGTGTGTGTGTGTGTGTGTGTGAGAGAGAGAGACGGTCAATGTAAACTGTGTTCAAGTGTATGGAGTGTCTGAAGAGCTGTGCATTGGCCCGGACACAGACTGAACCAAACCAGCTGCCGGCGAGGGTTCAGTCTCTGGTCAATCGTAACATGGTGGAAATAATTTTATTTTGGGCCACCAGAGAGCCTCCTGTGAGGTGCTGCTGCATTATACATCTGGCCACATCAGGCTGAGACGTGTCTCATTACAAGGGGAGCAACAGTGAAACATTAAAGACGTGTAAGATAAAGGAGGGGCTAACTCTAACTGTGTGAGCCTGCCGGTGTGTGTAGGTGTGTGTGTGTGTTATGGCAGGTAAGTGGGCGCCTCTGCAGCTATCTGTTCTTCTTTCTGCCGGCCAAAGCTGCAACAAGCTGAAGCTCAAGTTGGTTTACCAAATGCATCATGGCGCCAGACCTCCCACCAGCAGTGCCTATGGTGTCTGTCAAGGCTCTGGATTTGACTCTCTTATGCAACATCAAAGGGTGCGATTGAATAATTAAAGACACATGTTTTATAGAGCAGGAGATAAGTGTTCACATGCACAGAGCACCATAAGGCTTGGCACGACACACTGTGGCATTATCATAGATAACCAAGTTATGATAATTGGGAAACAAATACTAATTCATTCAAAACGTGACACCTGTGAACTCACATTTTCTAGCGATTTCAAGGTGAACTCTTTTCAAAGAAAAATGCCTACTTTTACTTTAATTTTAATCTCAACCCCAGAATTGTTAGGGTTAGGGCTAGAACCTGCATTATACACATGCCTTGAGTCATTATGGCCTTGTAATAATCATTTATAGACTGCAATTGTTGTTGTTTTTTTTTAACTTAGGGTCAGAATCTGAATGTTCTAATTAATGTTTTATTACATGTTTGAAAAACAGGAGTGACTTCAGATGCATTTGGAAACTCAAAATAAGGCTGAGTGACACAGACATGACATTTTGAGGGGGGCACCCACTGGCCATGCCAGGTACTGCAACACTGTGATGCTGAGAGTGATGCAGGTTGATTTATGAGTCAGAAACAGTTTCCTCTACTCTTGTGTTGGCTCTGTTAAAATGTCCTGTCACAAACAAGGGCATCATAACTTTCCTTTCCACGCCCCCTTAGTTAACTTAGAAACAGAATGGGAAAGAAAACTAAATGTAGGAGATAAGCAACGAAGCACAAATAAAGAAGAAATAACTTTAAAAGGACAATGCCAGGGAAAGAGAGAAGCCATCAAGAGAAGAATTAAGGAGGTAAAAAGCAAAAGGATGATGTATCTGAAGGAATTCTAACAGAGCCAGACACGCACCTCTATGATCACACAAAGCAGCAATGTAAACACAGAGCATTGTACAATTCTTGTGTGAAGGGGGGTCAAGATGTAGAGAGGATGAGGAGCAGGGGGAAGATAAAAGGAGGAGTAGAAGGAGAGTCAACTAGAGCTAACTAATCGCAGAGCAGGGGGCAAGTTGCCTCTGTGGTAAACCGCACAAAACAAACTGAATACAGTGTGTCTGAGGCGCTGAAGGATGTTGTGTATGTCGTGTACTGTCAACCAGACATCAGTGTGGACAGTATAAACACTCAACATGTGAATCAATGCACAACAAAACAGCACTTTCAAGCTGAACGATAGCATGAAGTCGCTGCTCTTCTTTTTTTTCACAGCTGTATTTTCTTATGTCGCATTTTCTCAGGCATTCACTTCAGCTCAGTCATCTCAAGAGGCAACATGGGTCTCTGCTCGCACACCCACTGCCTTCTCTTTTGAAGAGGCAGTGGCTTTTTAGCTTGCTAAAAAACAATCTGTTTGGAAGATATTCAGTGCCCCCCCCCCCCCCCCCCCAGAGACCCATGTTACCCAGCCTGCATTTCACGTGTGCAAGCATCACCGCAGAACCATTGACAGAAAGGACAGCAGGAAAAGAGAGAGTGAGAGAAGTAAACAGGAAAAAAGGAGGAGGGGAAGAAGAAGAAGTAGGGGAGAGACGGAGAGATGGAAGAGAAGAAGAGGAGGCATTCCGGCCTATAATAATGCAGAGATGCAGTCCGTACTGGCACCGCTCCGAGCAAACAAAGCTCACGCTCCTTCCAGCTCCAGACCAGAGATGCAACCAAAAAGGAAACCGTTTAAGATTTAAGAAGCGCCCGCTAGTTGACGGGGACAATTACAGAGCCGGCCTTGACAAAAGGAGTCGGACTGCAGGAGGAGAAGCACAAAATAATCCAAGTCAACAAGCTACAAACTGGGAGCACTCCAGACGGCCCCTTTCTAATTTCCCCCCCTTTCTTCTTCTTTCCATGTAATATTTACAGAAGGCTTTAAAAGCCGGCCGTGGCTGCACTTCGCTGTGTGCTTAGGAATAAACAAGCGGTTGCCTGCTTGTTGGCAAGTCGCCGCCGCTGCTATTGGATTGTAATTGCTCAGAACACTAAAGAGCGTCGACTCGTGCTTCAGTGGCTGCTGCCGCGTGGAGATCTGAAATTGCCTAAGTGGCGGGGTCCCAGTTTGAAACCGGCAAAAATGGTTCTCGGGGGACTCAGGGTTTGCGCAGGCCTTCTTAAAAGTGGTTAGAAAAAAATAAAAATAAAAATCTGACAAAACGCGAGCTGGGGCATCTCATCACGCAAGTCACAGAAGGATAAAAGGAAAAAAATAAAACCGAAAGAAGAATTTGCATGATTTGACCTGGGGCATGCCTTTAGGTTACGTGTGTGTGTGTGTGTGTGTGAGGGGAAAATAATCATTCAAATCAAATCAAAAGCAGACTCCGGGTCAACATGTTAGGGTGCAACAGGGGTGATTTGTGTAGATGACAGAGACAGATATGTCAGGCCCGGCAAATCCTCTGTATTCAACTGGCCAATCAACAGCTGCTTAAATACTGTCGGCTCCTGAGAGGAACCGATCCCCCTCCCCACCCCGTGACATTAGCCTGCATTGTATATATGCGTGTTTATTCCCATGTAACGAGACAAAAGAGCTGAATAAAGCGTAACACATCGAAGCGAAGCTGACGTCGGATTGGTGGAAGTTTTGTCATCCTCTCGCTCTCAAAGGGACAAATGCATTCGCTTCCTAAGGGCGTGTAAACAACTGGCACTCTGCAAATTTAAGAATTAAAGGCCTCACTGTGTTTTGTTTAAAGGGATCAATCGGCATGAAATGTCAATTTTAGCTTCAAAAGGACACATTATAAATATAAAATTGCTCTTGTGTTTTCATTCGTCGAGAACGGAAAACGGCATTTGTAAAGCGCCTCAAAAAGTGTTGATTAATTTTACTTCCTGGTCTGTGAATAATTGGAATTATTCCGCATTTAAACTGTTAGGAGAAAATAAATCTCAAGGAGAAATAAGATTTGATCCTAATGTTAGTGATTTGTTGCAACATCAACGCCTATCCATTTGTTTTCAGCCAAACTTGCTCCCATCGAAGGCTAAAATGCAGCCGGGTTCTGTCCTGATGCCTGTCAGACGCTCCTGCTGCCAGAGAACGCTTTCAATCTCCTGTGAATGAGGCGGCAATTATCCCTGGAGTGTAAATACAATACACCCTCAACATCTGACTTGTATTTGGGATCGTCATTCTCATGCAGGCCCACTGTTGACCATAGGGCCTCCGTGTCCACAACAAATGAATTCATACATACATTTACATAAATTTCACGGGTCCTGACTAAATCCATTTATGGATCAAATTGTTCCCCCCGCCACTACACGTTGCTATTGTTCGACAAATTTATTTAATTTTTTTTTTTTTAAACTCACACTTTTGACTGCAAACTCTGAGATTTATGAATCCAAAATCCTTGGAGCCTCAAGTCAAAGCTCAATTATTTTGGAAAAAAAAAAAGAGTTTGTATTTGTGTCTCCTCTCCACAAACACCTTGAATGCAGATTTTTGCTGCCAGGCCTGAATATCCACCCTCACGTCTGTCATGCTACTGCAGCACCGACCACAGGTCAAAGGAAAACAATGTGAAACAAACCAAATGCTGGGAAAAATGCAAAAGGTTCTGTTGGGAAAAATGCAATCTTTTTTTTTTTTTTGATGCTCTGATGCTCAGCAGACCGAGGCGTGAGTACCCATATGACACGCTTTCGAATATTAGAAAATCTATACAAAACAACTCAAACTAAAATTTTATTTTCAGCCTTGAGCTGCTGAAGGAAAAACAATCTAGCCTGTGCCTTGATCATCGAGAGTGTATTTTGCCCTAAAATATAACAGGAGGAGTAAACGTGATTACATCTTTCCTCTTAAGAACAAACAAAACAAATGATCTGAACATTTTTTAAGAATTAAAATAGTCAAAGTAGTAAGATAGGCTAAACAAAATGAGTTTTAACATGTTGGCACAAGTTTCTGGCTGCTTTCTGGAGTTCACTGGAAGTTTGAGCAGAAGCCTTCTAATCATTTGAAAGCACGCGAGATGGGTATCAACTCTCAGTCTGTGCGTGTGTGTATGTGTGTGTGGGGATGGCAGAGCGGGCGGGCGGGCAGGCAGGAAGGGTGCGCGGGAGTTTGGACTACTTACGTTAACCTCAGTGATCGCTATGTCAACAATGCTACCCACAACTATCAAGGCATCAAATGTGTTCCATGCATCAACAAAATAATGCTGCGTTGAGGGAGGATGGAATGAAGAGAAAGGAAAGGAAAAAAAAACAGACGAAACAGAAGAAAAAGAAGAGAACATAAGACATTTAAAAAGAATGGATTGAACAAAAACCAACAGAGAGAAGAGAAAAAAAGAATTGAGAAACATTATGTACATAAGAAGCGGAACGTGGGAAGGAAAAAGAAAAGAACAAATCAGAAGAGGTGGACAGCGGAGGAAGAACAGCGGCGGTCGGTCATGCTTGTCCATAAAAATATTAACAACAGCAAACTGTAAAAAATTCACAACAATAACGACGACAACAACAACAAAAGTGGTATGCTGCTCAAAAAGGTGAGTAAGTCTTTTTGCGATTGGTCAGTGAGTTAGTTGGGTTAGTCGAGCCGAGTTAAAGCCTGAGGACACGTCACCCTCTGAAAAGAGGTGAAAGGTGGGGAAAAACAAAAACGTTAAAAAGCAGAGAGGAGAACGTGAGCCGAGGGAAGCTGGAGCGCCGATCTAAACCCTGCATCGGGCCCGGGAACCAGCGGAGGAGGTTCACTTCCTGTTCCAAATCAGCCCACCCAACCCTCCCACAAGACGCAGCGGCCACCTTGGAGTTAAATATGGAGGGGGAAGATAAGAAGGATCGAAGAAAAAAAATCATAGAGGGAGAGAAAGAAAGAGAGAGAGAGAGAGAGAGAGGGAGAGAGAGAGAGAGAGGGAGAGAGAGAGAGGGCAGGAGGAAGTGAAAGAGGGGGGGAAGAAGAATACGAGACAGGGGGAGGAGGAGGAGGAGGAGGAGGATGAGAGTGGGCGTCGTACTTACGTTGATCTCACTGAGAATGACGTCTATTATGCTGCCAATTACGATGAGGAAATCAAAGACATTCCAGGGATCACTAAAGTAGCCCTGCACAAGGCGGGTGGAGGGAGTGGAGGAGGAGGTGGATGGGGAGGAGGAGGAGGGTTAGAAGGAGAACAACAACAACATCTGCTGCAGGCCCATGGTCGAGGTGGCGCGAGGTCGGGTACGGTGAGGAGATACGGCCGGGGAGGCAGGGGGAGCGGGAGGGGGGGTTATTAGCCGTTGACCCCGACGAGCCGAAGGATTCGGGTGTAATGAATGTAACCTGGCCGCTTCCATCCCCCCTCTCGCTATCTCGCCTCATCGAGCGCAATCAAATTTCCTGCTCGGCAGCAGATAGAAGATTTTGCCTGGTGGTCAGTTATCAACTGGAGTCGTGAGAATAAAGGAATAACTTCCAGCATCTTCGTTTGGATTCTTTCACGGTTTTCACACTCTAGACTGGAAAACTATTGATACACAATGACTTCTATGCAACTTATTTCTCCTTTTTTACGCATTCTACCTTCATCATCTACAGCTCTTGTCGCTAAAAGTCACCTTGCAACCGTGACTCAGACGCTGGCCACAGTAGGTATTAAATCACAGTTGAATGGCCTTGTTATTGGGTGGAAGATTAAAACTTTGTTAAGGACTTTTAGTACAGACATCACATTAGTGTCTCAATGCTGAAGTATGGAATGATGACACTATTTTTTGTTGTTGTTATATATCCTTTAAATTTAAAGCCAAACTGTTCAGTACATCAAGTCAAAACAATAAAGGAAGTAAGAATCTGGTCATCTGGCGAGGGCTGATCCGTCGGTGGGCGACGCCTGCACAAAACTTTTCAAAACGTTTGCATACAGGTTATTCAGAGAGCTGATGGTTCCGGAAGCGACGCCACGAGTGAACTGGCAGCTCAAAGACCTGCTGGAGAAAAAGCTTTGCTCCACTGAAAGGAATTTCTTTTCTTTTTTTTTTATTTTTTTTTTACAGGAGTTCATAAAATAAAATCAAACCTAAATATGGTCAGTCAAGCGTGCATGTCTAAAGACACAGTGCCGAAAAAAATCAGGACCTGGTTGCAGAAATAGTTTTAAACATTAAAATTAATCTATTAATTAATCAGATTAATCATCTGGATCGTTTGACTGGGGACAAGGCCACGGATGAAGAGTAATGTGTGCAATTAAGCAAAGGGGCAAATCCTAAATTGGTCAGACACATTTTGTGGAGCTGGATTTGGATAGTTCACTGGAAGAACGGCAGAGTTGAGATTTAATTACCAGTTAGAAAACTTTGCTTCCGCCGTGCTGATATTTTCGTGGTGGACATTAACTCCCGGTTCTGATAATTAACCGTGTGCATTTGGAAAAAAAAATCCTGGAAATCTTTTACCTAAGCAAATTCTTCTCATTATATCACAATAATTGAATCAAGACGACTGTGGAAAAGCACTTGCACATACCTGCTGCAATGACCATATTTTGACTTGATAGAACAAGTATGATATGAAAATGTACAGATTTAAACTGGATTTTCATCAATTGAAAAGCTGACAGCGAGTTTTGTTTTTCACATCGGGCCAGAGATCAGTGACAACGAATCAGTAACAAGAGGCTAATATGAGGGATGTTTAATAAACAAATATATCCCAATCAGCTGGGACTCTTGTTATTCACGCTGCTCTCCAGCGCCGACGGAACGAAACCTACCCTGGGTTTGAAGGCAATCAGCTTGAGGATCATCTCCACGGTGAAGAGGCCGGTGAAGAGCATGTTGAGGATGTTCATGGCGTCGTTGAAATTTTTGGTCTGACCGTGATGCTGCGAAGGACAAGGCAGAGACTTAATCCATGCCCTCTGGTTTGTTTTACATTTTTTCAATGTTTTTTCCCCGTCGGGACTCACCTGCATGGCCAGGCAGATGGTGTTGAGAAGGATGAGGGTGAACATCAGATACTCGAAGTAGGTGGAGTTGACCACGTACCACACCTTGTACTGGTAGGGGTTCTTGGGGATGTAGCGACGCAACGGGCGCGCCTTCAAAGCGTATTCTACGCACTGACGCTGTCGCACAAACACACACACATGGACCAGAACGTGAGTAGACGTGAGACTTCAGACATCATCCTGCTTTTGTTATTGTGAGTTTCCACAGCTAGAAAGTATTCCAGGAAGTGGAAGCAGGAAGTGTTACAATTTTCCAGCAAAAATGAGGAGAAAAACTGCCATCCAGCACTGTTTTTGCATGCTTTTTTCGTGGTCATTTCACAGAGCTTGCGGCATTTACAGAATTTTTGCAGAATTTCTACAAACATGAAGAGAGACACATAAAAAAACAAACAAAACCAAAACCAAAAACAAGGCTTACCTGGTTCTTGTCCAGCTCGCAGTTCTTGTACTCCTGCTCTCCTTGTTCCTGGAAGGTGACGATGACGAAACCCACAAAGATGTTCATCATGAAGAAGGCGATGATGATGATGTAGATGATGAAGAAGATGGAGATGACCACGCGGTAGTTGTAGACAGGCCCGACGTCCTCGGCGTGGGAGTCGATGGCCTTGTACAGCAGCCTTGAGGAGGGAGGGGGAAGCGGCAGGAGGGAGAGAGTCTCAGAAACAGGCAAACAGAGGCCGCTTTAACAGAGAGACAGTCGAAAAAACCAAAGAAAGAGAAAAAGCGGATGGCGCCACGGAGACACACCCTGGCCAGCCCTCGAAGGTGGACACAGCAAACAGTGCCATCATGCCTTGCAGGACGTTGTCAAAGTTGAATTCACTGTTGTCCCACTTTCTCTGGGCCCTTTCAGGCTTCCCGACGTCGCCGTCCTTGTACATTATGTAGAATCCCCTGTAAACCCAGACACACACACACAGGTTTTATCCAGCCGTGATGACACAACAGAGCCGAAGAGCTCGCAGCGAGGTCTCACCTGCACTCGGGCTCGGTCTGTTTGGAGCTGTCGGTGCAGAAAAAGAATTTGCCCTAATTGGGAGGGAGAGGAGATGAATCAATGAGTTCGGTGTTCAGTTCAAGGAAACATGACTTTTTTGTGAGTGTGTGTGAGTGTGTGTGTGTGTGTTTGTGTGTGCGGCGCTCACCTTGAAGAGCTGCACGCCAATGCAGGCGAACATGAACTGCAGCAGCGTGGTGACGATGACGATGTTGCCGATGGTGCGGATGGCCACGAACACGCACTGGACCACGTGCTGCAGGGAGGAGGAGGAGTTGGACGCTGAGTCTCCCGCACTTTGATGTTGTTTGTTTGTGTGTGTGTGAGACGTGACGTGGCGTGCAAGCTCACCTTCAGCCCCTTGGCTCGGTTGATGGCCCTCAGCGGCCGGAGCACTCTGAGGACTCGCAGGATTTTCACCACGTTGATCGCACTGGACCTGCAGCGGAGGCGGGATCAGAGAGCTCAGCCGTCAATCAAATAGAGAGCACGTCTTTTCAAAAGTGGGGGTGGGGTGAGGGCAGTGTGGTGGAGTCGGGGGGTAAAGACACAGAGGAACAGCACACACAGGACACAGTTATAAAGGCATCAACGTCGAAGATTCTGAACGTGAGTCTATAACTGCCAGCGGGGATGACGAGACTTGGATCAATCAAAAGTATATCGAGAGAGTCTCCAAGTCTGAAGCTGATTCATGTCTAAGGATGAAGTAACAAAGAAATGCGCCTCAATCATTCTTCATAAATCATGATGGAAAAAATAATGAAAACCTGGAATGTCATAGATGAATACTTTTAAAATAAATATCGATAAAAATAACTTTGTAGATATGTTTGTCAGATTTGATAAATAAAATTTTGTACACTAAAGAATAAAAAAAAATAAAAAGTAATAAACAAAAACTTGCTTTATCGTGTAGAACAATAAAAATACAATGTAAATCCTGTTATACACTTACCTCGTGAACAATCTGAATGAATCCAAAATATTCTACATCCTATCCTACATCCTACAATCTCTTATTTTCTTTTCGTATATAAGAAAATAAGAATTTTTCTCCCTGCAAATTTATCTCAAACCGACACGCAAAATCCGTTACTCCAAGACAGACAGAGCACAGCACCAGACGCAACCGACACAGACACACAGACACACAGACACAGAGGAGCGACAACAGGCAATCAGGTGTCACGCTGGAAGAGAGTGTCAGTACGAGCCGGAGGTCAGATAGTGTGACTCCCCAAAAACAACATTTCAACCGGAAGGAAGCAGGTGAATACCTTGACATTTTGAATTTCACAGCTGATGGGGGGGTTGGAGGGGGTTGAGGGTTGGGGGAGGGGACACCCGAGCGCTGGTCCCAGCAACCTGAACACGCCTCGGTGTGCAACTGCGAATTGCAAATTTGTTTTGTTGGCGCGATATCACGACTTAGCGCACGTAACGCTCAACGTCATCCCGTGCAGCAGGTAAAAAATGTGGTGATGTCGCGGGTGTCCCAATTCCATCGCAAGCCGATCGGTGCATTACCCAGGTCGCTTGCCGGGTTGCTTGACTCGTTATGTCGCGCTTTCAGCGCGGCTCGTGAGCCTGCTCCACTGCCACCAAATGCGTCCCTCTTTGTGTAGGTCGGGTTGCTGAGGCTCAAGGCTGGACAACCACCCCCCCACCCACCCCCAACCCAACCCCCCACCACCGCCGCATCCCCCACAGCGTCTCAACGGTCGGAGGAGGAGGAAGGAGGGAGGGAAGGAGGAGGAACATTCAAAATGTCGGTGTATCCGTGTGAGGAGGTGAGTTTCTTTGTTGGAACATTTTTCTTCTATCAGTGGTGAAAGCAGTGATTAAAGGGCAAAAGTGACACTCTACTGTGCTGGTGCTTGAAACACGGGAGAGGGGAGGTGACTGGTCATCGGACGTTTTGCACAGGGGGGAGTAGGAGTTTAAAGGCAGTTAAAGGTCGTTCGCGGAGGGGACGAGGTCTGTTTGCAGTGTGTCAACCAGTCAAAACGGCTGCCGTCGGGCTTCCACGATGTTTTCGGGTCGCTGCGGTTTGCTGCACACAGCGAGTCTTTTTTTTTTTTTAAATCTGTTAGACTGCCCATTCCAGGCGAACACAGAAGTGAATCAATTACCACCATTGAATTTAAAGGGATGATGTATAATGATCCATGCAACCATTTTGACTGAGATCCCACACCGGAACTACTTTTAACAGGAAAAAAAACACTGATTTGTGGCATTCAGGCGTTTCTATAGCCGAGGAGAGTTCAGTCCTCACGCTGACAATAGCAACGTCGACCACGGTCCACTTTTCCCGTTTAAAAACACAGTCTTAATGCAAACGGATATACTGTATGTCCGTTGGACGTAAACAGGTGAATTAAGGCTCCATAAAACCTTTTATTGAGATTTCCAAGGCACTGGAGCACTAGATTATATAGCACATCGCGTACAAAAAGCACAATCCACTCAAAATACGCACAGAGGGCACCGTTCTCCCAACTGAACTCTCCCGGACTATAAAAACACCAAATCAAGAGGTGACAGCTTGACACAGTTGAGGTGGAGGTCTGTTACAGGGAGGAGGGGTGGTGTTGGTGGTGGTGAGGGAGGTGGTGGTTACTGTGTGGGCTGACAAGGACTTACGTTGAGAAGTCTAGTCTATTGAGCGTTAGAGACAGAGAGTGCAGTATAGCGTATTAAACATCAGGAAATATGGCAGTTCAAGTCGTTATTTGCTATTAGAGGCAGAGAGCATTCTTAATAAGCATCACGGGGAAGAGAGGGAGGGAGAGGGGGATTGTGGGTAATGAGGCGTAACATTATTAAGCAACAGACAGAGAGAGAAAGAGAGAGAGAGGCGGCGAGGTAGAGCACAAATAAACCTGCATTCCGAACTGGATTTATGTTTGTGTTTCCAGGCCGGACCGGTTGTCTCGCTCACGAGTCATTATCTGCATGACTGCTCGCATATTATCATCATTATAATCATTCATGTATCATTACAAAATGTATGTTTGACAGTATAGTAAGCCTTGCTAAAGCTCAGTCGTGCTGTGAATCCTGGCACTTCGTATTGTGACGCAGAAAACAGGCGCAGTTCCCATTAAAAAACACAAAAGAAACAAACAAGCAAACAAACAAAAAAACGGCGTGCACTTGCAACTGGAAACCGTCGGGGCTGCACTCACTGGATCCCGGAAGAGATGAGCGACACGCTGACCACCACCAGGTCCAGGATGTTGAAGTAGTTCCTGCAGAAGGAGCCTTTATGGAGGAAGGCCCCGTACGCCGTCATCTGTGAGGAGCAGATCACGTGTTGACAGTCACAGTCACGTCTCACATTAAAGCCCACCGCCCACTCACTTCAGCCCATTTAGCCCTGTGTTCTCAGCCAGCTTTGGCTTTTCGCTGCACCAGTTTTAGCTTCCAGGGCTAAACCTCGAAACTACCTTGAGGATGATCTCGATGGTGAAGAGCCCGGTGAAGACGTGGTCTGCATAGCCGAGGATCTGCAAAAACAGACAATCCAGCATGGATTTTTATTTTATGTTTTAAATATTTCTTCGTTAAAATACAAAAATAACGTTTATAAAAATAAAGGTTTTTGGAAACAAAGACACGCTTGTCAATTCCAGAGAGTGACAGAAGAAGTCATTTTAATGCCACTGACAAAGGAACGCGTGTCCTTGTTGCCAAGTGTAAAACACTGCGGCTCCTCTGTGTTTCGCCAAGATCCAGACAAAAAAAAAAGGAATTTCAGATGTTTGCATTGTGATGCAGTGGGCATTAAACGACTTACATTCAGAAACACAAAAGGCTACAAGGCGGGTTTTTTTTTTCATCCACTTTACATAAAGTTAATCACTTGGGAGGAAATCTCATTAAGCGCAGCGGCCAGTCACAATAAGCTTCCGTCCCTCTATATGTTGCTGTCAGCTTTAATCCATTTAATGCGACATGAATATATCAATATATATATGTATATACAGCATTGGAACAGCTAATGGCTCGGCGACGGGACGTTTTTGCTGCTCTGCCTTGAAATGTGTCACCTGGTTCCTGAAGGAGAAATTCTTGACGGGGTCCTCCGCCGCCAGGCTGATGCTGCTGAGCAGGATGAAGAAGAGGATGAGGTTGGTGAAGATGTTGTGGTTGACGATCTTGTGGCACATGACCCTGAACCTGAGGAAGAGAAAGGGGGATAGACAGGAGGAGTGAGGAGGAGGGAGGGGAGGGGGTCAGTCGAGCTTTGAAGGCTTTTTCAGGTGTAGAGTCGGGAGAGTCTTCCTCTCACTTGTTGGTGTTGCTGAAGATGAAAAACGCGCGGGCCTCGGGTATGGGCACGGCCTTCTCCTTCAGCTGGATGTCGGAGAGCGGCCGCGGCCTCGGGCCCACGGGCATCTCTGGCTGGTCGTCGTCCTCGTCGCCTGGTGGACGGCGAGAAGAAGGAGATGAATGAGACACCTGGCGGCCTGTTGGGACCATCCAACTCTGGATTTAACTCTGGTTACCTATGTAATCATTAGCAGGATAAGGGTTCTTCTCCTCGGTCTCGTCTCCGCAGTACTCGTCCATGTTGATCTGCGGAGGGAAGGCGTCACGTGTAACCATTCAACCATCCAGATTCCTTCTCCTTCTTCGGAGCGTGTCCGCCGGCAGTACCTTAGTGGCAGTGTTGGTCTCCCCGTCAGAGGTGATGGACTTCAGCTCGATCTTCTCCTTCTTCTCCTCCTCGATGGGCGGCTTCTCGTTGTTGTGGCGTTTCTCAGGGCTGGATAACCTAAAAGAAAGGTGGAAAAACGGCAATCAGCCAAACACTGTTTGGCGGGAGGTTGTAAACAGAGGGCTAAATCGGCTCCCCACCTGGCTAGTTTCTTCCTCTCCTTCTCCTCTTCCTCCTCCTTCTGGGCAGACGTCAGGCTCTCCGCATCGGCCAGGTTGTCCACAGCGATGGCCAAGAAGACATTCAGAAGGATGTCTGTTCAAAAGGGGCGGAGTCAAGGGAGGCAGTCGACTCTTGCTCGGACGGATGACAAGCTAACAAGGCGCAGGGGTTTGTGGAAGGATACAGTTTCCGCAGATGAAGAGGATGATGAAGTAGATGCAGACCAGCATGCCGGGGAATGACGGCCCACCGTAGGCCATGATGCCGTCGTACATCACGGAGTTCCAGTCCTCTCCAGTCAGGATCTGGAGGCAAAGTATGTGAAAATGTAGCCAAACCTGACAAAAGTGCGCTCGGGTTGAAAACGTTTTTTGAGGGAGATTTCAGCAACACTGACCTGGAAGACGGTGAGCAGGGACTGGGGGAAGTTGTCGAAGGTGCTGCGGCGCGTCTCGTCAAAGTTGAACTTCCCGCCGAAGAGCTGCATGCCGAGCAGCGAGAAGATGATGATGAAGAGGAAGAGCAGCAGCAGCAGGGAGGCGATGGAGCGGACCGAGTTGAGCAGCGACGCCACCAGGTTGGACAGCGAGTTCCAGTATCTGGGAGGTAAAAAAAGACAAAACAACTCCGTCGTTCTCCGCGACCCTGGTTTAATTTTCTCGCTCATCTGCGACTGCGAAAAAAAAAAAAGATGCTGGCGTCCACCTGGTGATCTTGAAGATGCGCAGCAGGCGCACGCAGCGCAGCACGGAGATGCCGAGCGGCGACATGATCTTGGTCTCCACCAGGATGGTCTCCAGGATCCCTCCGCACACCACGAAGCTGTCGAAGCGGTTGAACAGCGAAACAAAGTAGGCCTGCGGGGAGCGCAAGGGTTAGAGCGACCTCCGGGGGGCGGTAGCGGTACTAGCGGGAGGTGACGAGACCTCACCTGCAGGCCCAGGCTGTACATCTTCAGCAGCATCTCGCCGGTGAAGAGCGCCAGCAGCACCTTGTTCGCTATGTCTGCAGGAGAGGAAACAAGAGAGAATCAGAATCAGAAAAAACTTTATTATCTGTCATGACAGAAAATCGCCTTTGACGTGACCCACATAAAATCAGAGAGACATCGATTTCGGTGAAAAAAAAAACCCACAAGTGTAAGACTCACATTGGAATTTGAAGACTCAAAAAGAATAAAAAGATAAATAGCTCAAACTGTCATGTTTAAAATGTTCATGACAATGGGTATGAATGAATTCTTGTGGAAGTTTTTCCCGGGACAGGGGGACTTTGTATCAGCAGCCTGATGACAGGAGTTGGAAGGACTTTTGCAAGGGGTGGGTGGGGTCATGTGTGATGAGGTTGGCTTTCCTTGTACCTGCCTGGGTGTGAAGCACTGATAATGAGTTAAAGAGAGGGGTGTCGGTGGAAAAGAGTTAGGAAAGAACGGGTAGACAGCGATGGCGTACCCTGCACGTCGGTCAGCCACTGGGGCTGCTGGTGATGCTCGGAGGCGATGGTCAGGGTGTTGAGGAAAACCAGGAAGATGACCAGCCAGTAGAAGACCTGCGACTTGACCCCTGCCCGGCACTTCCGCCGGAACAGCCTGTTCCACCTGCGCGAGTACCGGCTGGAAGGGGAAGGAGGAAGGGAGGGAGGAGAGGGGGAAGGAGAGAGTTGAGTTGAGTGCCATCAGTTGCCGTTTTAGTGACTTCGTCCTTTGCGGCGACGGTCAGCGGCTGTCGGAGAGCAGAGGTTAGACGTCCTGCGATTGAGTTTCTGAGAACCTCAGTGCGGGAGAAAAACATTAATGACCATCAACACTTCACTGGGATTTGACATCAGAAGGCATTCTCATACGCTGCTTACTTCTGCAGAAGACGCACCAACGTTCTCCTTCCTGTTTGGACACTTTGACCCGATTATATTGTTGTTTTTGTATTTTTGCTGTTGGGCTGCTGACCTTCTATGCAAAATATACGCATACGAGAGGTAAGCTGCACATCGTCTACCAATACCTCCAAAGAAAGGCATCCCAAACACTTTAATGGGTGTGAAGTCATGGGTAGGTACCAAAAAACAAGAGAAAAAGCCTAATTAGAGTCATTTGCTCTAAATTACCTTAAAGGTTAATGAGGAACAAATAATTTGTTAATGGCAGCCTGCCCGCAGAGCTGCTGCTGCTGCAGCTCCTGCAGCTCCGCCGTCTCGGCAGGAAACATTTCAGGCCCGTTTTTGAGAGAAAAAGAGCGGCGCTCGCGATGAGGTCATCGCCCAGAGTGCTGAAAAGCGGGATGATTAATGCGATATTACGAGTCGGGAGTGGAGAAAAAGCCCGTTAGAAGACGTGACCAACGTCTCGGTGGCGCAGTTTTGGCGACAGGAAGTCTGCCGCTGCTTTATGGCTGGAACGGCCCCTCGGGAGTCAGCGAGAGGACTCCTGCCCTAACGTGTCGCTGCAAACACAACTAGCCTTGATTTTCCAAAGAGTGAGACCTGCAGATTTTCACCTCGTATTTGGCTGCTGGCAGCTACTTTTTTTAGGGGGACTCTTTCTGGTTTGAAAACATTTCTACTGGTGTTGTCAGGAGTGTCTTTGGCTAACGTGTGTGTGAGAGCTGGCACACAGCGCCCTCGGCAATGACTCACACACATACATGTACGCACACTGAAAACGCAACACGACAAACAACTCACACCACGGCACAAGCGGACATGCGCACTCTCCAGAACATACTTTTTTTTCCGCTTAAATATGGGAAAATATTGCGCAACAGTCTTGAAATAAGTTGGACTAGAATATTGATGCATGGAAGTCGATTTAAAAACGCTGCATAATTGCACAATTCAGAAGTTTTTTTTCACCTTTGAAAGATGCACTCAAATCGCACTTTTGTTCTATTTTAAAAGGGGCCGGTAAAAAATAGTGACTGTGGTGCTGGTTCAAGTGGACATCTTCAAACAAAACAACAACACACACACACACTGTAAAAAAAAACAAAACCACAGCAGGTGAATGAAACAGGCTCTGTGAAACAACATGTACTAACCTGAACTTGGATTTGGAGATCCTATTTCTGGAACACAGAGAACAGAATGGATTATACACACACACAGAGGACACATAGAGACAGGCGCACGCTATGAACGGGGTGATTTGCGATGCCGCCAATTTGACCCAGTCGCTGTAAATTGCGCTGGGTATCATATATTCTGGAGCCAAGGCGCTTGCATCACTTTTCTTTCTTTTTTTCTTTTTTGAACAAATCACCCCTGCACATAAACACACGTGTCAGTGGCGTCCAGTCAGAACATCAGCAACTGGACGCCACTGCACTGCAACAGGCAAAGAAACAAACGTTTAAAAACTGAGGACGGAGGATTTATGGAAGACTTTGGAATGGGAGAAAATAAGCAAGAAAAAAAGAAAGTCTGATCAGAAATCTGAAGGAACAATTTCACTCCGGGATGAATTATGAGAGCACGAGTTGGATGTAGCTACCGAGGATTCATCCATTCACATCTCATCATCTGTCAGCTGTGATGCATCAACTGTGATCAACTGGTGTCTGTAAAGCTGCTTTTATTTATTAATTGATCGCTAATATTTCATCTTTATTCTTATGCAAAATAGCAGGAACCGTCCGCACATCACATACTGCAAGTTTGATTTTGGCACAGCTACTGCCGTCTGTCCTGATTTGTGTTTTGTTTTTGTGTGTGAAGCAGATAAAATTGACTGAAACACTGACTGACTGACTGACTGACTGACTGGCAGGCTGACCGACTGGCCGACTGGCCGAGCGGTGTACTGACGAAAGCAATGAAACGACTGGCTGACTGACTGAGTGAGGGAATAAAATGAGTGGCTGGCTAGATATGGGGCCCGACAGGCCCGGCGCCACGTGTCCGTCTCCATTACGAGAGCGGCGGCGTCCGCCCTCAGGTCGACCGTCTCGGCTACACCGGTGAAACTGACAAAACGCTGGAAAAACTCTCAAGCTTGATCTGTGTAATAACAGTCGCAGGCTAAAACTGCTGCAGGTTTTTTTTTTTTTCTCCCTCTGTTCTGAGTGAAAATCAGAAGTGAGGCTGTAAACTATGGCAACCCGTTTGGGCCCATAAAGAATGAAGTTACGGTCCTGCATAATTCTTTTTTATGGGCTGTCGGCAATTCACGCAACCTGTTTGATTCCTGCAACTGGTTTGCAGGAAGGAAAACACATACAGACATACATTTTAAACTGCACGGCTGCAGAATTAACATTATCTGATGCACCTGTTTAATATCCTTCATGCCTGCATCATAAAATATTCACAGAATGAAATGTTGACTATTGTAAGTAAAAATTGTCGATGAGAATTAATATCAATCTCACGAAAACTCATGGAAACTTCATAAAGGGTTATACTTTTGTATAAATTCAAAACTATAAATTTGGTCTTTATTGTGATATTCAATTTACAATTCAACTTGATATATTCATTATCCCATGAGAAATAAGCAGGTCCGCGCAGTGAGTTTGGCATTCGCGGGTCACTGCGCTGAAGGAGGGGCTGCAGGTCGGGGCTCTGTTCCTGGTGCGACGGTGGACGAGTGAAGACAAACAACATCACAAAGACGTGAGATGTGACAGACGGACAGGGAGAGCGCTGCGGAACAATGGCGAGCCAGCTTTCACTGATCGGAGTTCACATCACAGGCTGTGTTTTTTTTTTTCTTGTTGTGGCTGTTTTGATTCTCCGTGCCTGTTTATCAGATGATTACAAAGATGCGTTCAAGAGGGGAAAAAGGAGGTTGTTATGTGTAAAAGAAAAGAGAAACCAAAGTAGAAGAGTGAGTCGGCTGTTGGTGATCTTGTCGAGGGAGGAGGAGGAGAGAGAGAGGGAAGTGGAGAGGGTGGGGGCGGGGCAGGAGTAAAATATCCTGCTTTTAAAAAAGCAACATTTCCAGAGTTCACACGAGAGGCTAAATTCTGTAAAGCTAAACACCCTCTGACAGAAATGATCTCTACTTAGACTGAAAATCAATACGTTTCAACTGGTATCAATTGGAAGTTTAATGGCGCTGTATAACAATCCCACTGCGGCTGACAATCCCTGGCTTTTTATTTATTTATCTTTTCAAAGTGGCATTTAAAACCACACTTTCCACACTCCCAGTTCAAGAATAGTGAGAGCTTGAGAAGAAAAACCCCACATGCACTCTGCCCGGCCAGTTTATCTGGGAAATTGATTCATCATTTATTTAGAAAAAAAAAATCTAAATCTATTCACCTATTTCTATGTCATCTATTTCTACATTATCTTGGATCTAAATCAAATGTTGTCGATGTGCCCCCCCCTCCTCTTCTCCATCCAACCCCTGTGTGTGTGTGTGTGCTCAGTGAGACAGAAGTGCGGCTTAGTGACATCAGCCGGGCACACAGGCCCGCTGAGCCCCTGCTGGCTGATGTCTAAAACTGCGGCGCCGAGTTCATCCCCGGGACTTGGGAAGGGTGAGACCAGTGGTGAGGGGGGTGTCCAGTACTTACGCCAGGCGGGTGCAGCAGGTCTCCCCCTCCACGTCTCCCCCGGGGGCGTTGTCTGTGTTGACCGACTCGTTCTCGCTGGCTGGCATGCTCACTGGGAGGCGGGCGGCGGGGCGGCGGGCAGAGCCGGACGGGGAGAGAGGAAGAGGAAGAGGAAGAGGAAGAGAGGGATGAATCAAGAGTGGAGGGATCTTGCGTCATCCACCCGCACACAAAAGTGCATTCGGTCCCTCAGAAACGGTGCTGAAACACTTAATGCGACGCATAATTACACACCGAGTTACTTCTATCAACAGTGTTTACTGGCGGGGGAGCCGTCGCAGCGGCTGTTAGGACGGATTTTAGCTTCTTACATATGAAATTTGTTTGCCCCCCAGACGGGAGAGGGGGGGGTGAATAAATCATACGTTTGGAGCGCACTTTACCGCAACAAGATGTGTCGTGTGGCGCACTCTAGTCAACATGGATTGTGTGCGTCTGTTTTACTGCTACCGGAAACAACAGCGTTTGTTGGATTTACTACCACGACCAGTGGAAGCTACCACTGAAATTCTGACACCCGGCCTCCAGGGGGCACTGCATTAGTCAATCTGCAGTTTAGCAAAAGCGAAGCTAAACGCACAGCGCGAGTTGAAAACCTTTGGCCACAGTTTAGCAAATCCTGCGTTGATGTCGTCGAGGATGTTTGCAGATCGATCGTTTCATTTCCCGTGTGGACGAATCTGCGGGATTCCGATCAATGCAAAACGCCTGTGGTGGATTCACTCCCGCGTGTTTTGTTCTCTGACAAAAAAGGCAGGCGACCAATGAGGCCGAGCGCTCTTTGTGGATGGAGACAAAGAGCGACATTAATGTAATGTAATGACGTGTGACCACGGAGCTCCGCACAGCAAGGGGATTGCCGGGGGAGTGCGTGGGGGTGGGGGGCGGGGGGCGGGGGGGGGTGAGAGGGTAAGGGAGGGATGGTGGGGGGGGTTGGGGTTGGGTGGCGGAGAGGTGAGAGACTGACGGAGGTGTTGAGGGAGGAGAGTGTGGGAAGACTGATATGAAGTGATGCTTTTTATTGCTTCTGTCATCTTGCAGGCCGCCAGCGGGAGGGAGCCGGCCGCGTTCCCCTCACTGTCACCTCACACACTTATTGGAACGCCACCCCACCGACCGAGGGCAAAATCGCCCTGCGACTGTCAGAAGATAAAAACAAATAAGATAAAATAAGAGAACGTGACCGCTGTGAAATTAACCGTTGTTCTTATCATAAACAGGCCTGTTTGAATTGAACCAATCGACTCAATCAATTCATTCTAATTAAATCAATTTTTGTTATCTGGCAGTCACTTCCTGTTTTTCCGGTGTCTGTCACGGTCGCTAAACTAAAAAGGAAGCTGCTGATGGAGTTATTTGTAATTTTCCAAGGCCATCTGAAATTGCTCACCAATTAGCGGCGAGCGAGACGGAAGAGTCTGGGTCGAGCAAGGTCATGCTCGATGAAACAAAACAAAACAGGAGAAAATAATCAGCAAATTCGTGCATGCCGAGCAGTCCCTGGGGTCGGGGTTTAGGCCGCGGATGAGATTGCGCACAGCGTCCTAGTCTGACCAGCTCAGAACTTTGACAGCGTCTCCGTGAGCTGCAGGTCTGGGGATTCTGTTGGTTCCTCTCACCTCGGCCCCACTTGCGCCTGCCCGCCCCCCCGCCCGTTTGCTCCGGAGCCACTTCGTCGAAAGCACCCGAGGGCCCTTGGAGCCTCTCCCGAGGCAAACGCCGTATCAAATATAACAGCGGCCCGCCGCCTGCCTCCCCTCTCGGCGGAGCACTGAACTAGTTTAACACCTATTGTTAGAGTGAAGCCCTGCTCAGCCTTCCAGGCAGCGGCAGGAAGACGAGGAAGAAGGACGGAACTCGGAGGGACGACAGGTGGGGAGTCACGTGACCCCTGGAGGAAAGTCAGTGGGAACTTCACGCAGTGAGTCGTGAGTCACGCACTTTTAATTGTCACGGATCCGAAATTAAGAACAGCGCATCTATTGATGCAACTGAAAGCCATCATGTGATCATGTGACTTTGCTCCAAGTGGTTTGTCTAACAGGAAAATCTTCAGTTGATGCAGGAGGGGATGAAAAGTTTCCCAGCAGCAGCAGCAGCAGCTTGTTGCACATCTTTATTTCCTTAATTTCCAAATATTATCTCCACTTTCTATCTGTGCAAGAGAAACTAAATGAGATATTTTTTATTTTTCTACTGGGAGTGAATTAATAAATGCATTAATAAATGTGCTGTACTACAGGGAGGGTGTACAATACATTTTCCCCCTCAAATCTTAAGAATGTTAAAAATTTTACTGGATGAAGGAAATGAAGTATTTGGCAGAAGAAGGCTAACTGATCAGAGAAGGGAAGAAACACGTATGGGAGCAAGTAAGTGTTGTGTGTGTATCACAATACAATTTACACTTTACACCAGCTGTCAAAAGAAGACGTTTTCTGAGCAATGCTGTTCATAGACTGTGGATTTAAAAAAAAAAAAAAGCTCTCAGGGTTGTTTTCGGTAAACACTTTGCGACACAATACATTTGTGTGTTTTCTATTCTTCCTCTACGCCGGAGTGTCTGCTTTTGTTTCCCGGCCACTTCACCCGTCTCCTCGCCCCCCTCGTGTCATTGTGCGAGCTGGAGGATCTGCAGCTATTCTCCTCCAAGGCACTGGCTTCTCCATTGTGGAATTCTGCTCAATACCCGCCTCCCATCTCCAGCCACGAGCTCTAGCTAGCTAAGCGGGCTAAACGGAGGAGTGACAAATCTGATTGGAATAGGGACAGACAAAAGCTACTTCCAATAAATTTACACAACGCTTTACATATTTTTCATAAAGAAAAAATCATTTAGGAAGAAATCCATCTGGCATGTAAAGGTAATTTTCAAAATTGAGTCATCTATGGAAAACACAACACTGCTGAGGGCCGTGAGGTGGAGATGCATCTTGACCACAAGCCCGCTAGTTCAGACCCACTGAGATTATCTCTAAACCGAGCCGCCGCGCCATTAAATTTTCAGCACTAACACATGTCCGACCACGGCTGAGCACACACACACACACACACACACACACACACACACACACACACACACACACACACACACAGACACACACAGACACATGTCACAGACACGCACAGACACATGTCACAGACACGCACAAGACGGCCGGAGGGGGTCGCACACATACCGTCCTGAGAGTCAGCGGAGTGACTGAACCAGGCAAGCTTACTGGTCTTCTTACCCAGGTGGGCCGGAGACACGCCTGCCACGGAACGGCGAATGGCAGGACGGCGACAAAACGAGACGACAGCATGCAGGAGGACAAGATGGACAGAGTGTGAGAGCATGCAGGACGCGCACGAGCTCATAACAGGCAAACGCAGGTACACAACAGAGCGCCCCAGACATGAAACGTGCACATAAGAGAAGAGGAAACACGACTGTATTTATAAATATATGAGACATTTACATCTGAAAAAATAATCTCTTGGCTGTTTGTGCAGGAGGACGGATTAATAAAGTGCACGGTACATGCTGGCATCTGCAGCACAAAACAAACACACACACACACACACACACACACACACACACACCCTGTGTGCCCTATTAATATCTGTCTTCATTCAAACACTATTGACACTGTATGTCGATATCACGGTCCTGCAGGTCTTCTTATCGAGAGAGGAAAAGTGTGTGTGTGTGTGTGTGTGTGTGTGTGTGTGTGTGTGTGTGTGTGTGTGTGTGTGTGTGTGTGTGTGGTCTCCTTGTGAGTGTGTGGTCACTGGTGCGACTTGTTCATGATGTGCAGTCCCATCTGTTCTCTGTCCCAGTTACATTCTACGTCTTTATTTATCTCTCTCTCTCTCTCACACACACACACACACACACACACACACACACACACACACACACACACACACACACACACACACATACACACACTTCCCTCTTTCCTATCTCAACATCTACTTTCCCTGCAATCCCTCTCTCTCCCTCTCTGTGCTATCTTCTCTGGTTCTCTTATCCCATCTTAGGACATGCCTCTATAAGTGCATGTGTGTGTGT
The DNA here is from genome assembly GCF_046127955.1 of Nelusetta ayraudi. Lineage (NCBI taxonomy): Eukaryota > Metazoa > Chordata > Actinopteri > Tetraodontiformes > Monacanthidae > Nelusetta > Nelusetta ayraudi. The sequence continues at coordinate 3,328,609 of NW_027466077.1, forward strand.
GTGTGCGTGTGCATGCGGGCGATCTGGTCTATGCAAAATGTCCCGGGCAGCAGGGACAAACTGCCCTCATTCATCTTCCCCCGAGGAGGACCCATCCATCGAGGAGGCGAAGGAGGCGGAGCCAAGATCGGGTCGCCTCGCTTGCGCCGATTTTTCCACCTCCACAAAAAAAACAAAAACGCAAGAGGATGATGATTTATCTCTGGGACGGACAACTCCGCATCACACGTATTCATCACTTTGTCAGATCGTCGGAGTCTAATGGCATTAGTTAGACCGTTTAGGGGGGGCGCAAAAGCAGCGGAATGAATGTCGCATCCGGCAGCGACGTGGTTTTTATTACTCGCAAATGAGTTGTTTCTGGGGTAAATAGGTTTGATTTACTGCACGTGTACGCGCTCATTTTCGGAACTCATTTGACCTGGAAGTCGTTTTTGTTTTTATTCCCAAGGACAGCTCTCCGTTTTCCTCTGTAATTGTGGAGCAGCCGCGCGCGTCAACGCTGCGGTTTGACATTTAAGGAAAAAAAGTGCTGACTTTACAAATCAGTTTGGCCTGTGTCATATGCCGCCACGGTTCCACCGCGCTGATTGGCCCCTGCGATGCACAGCGGAAGACTGTGAAAGAGGTGGTGACAAATTACAGATTACCCATAGGGGGTGTTGGGCCTCATTTTCATGGAAATAGGTTTTTTTTTTGTTTGTTCGTTTTTTTTTTTTGTTTTTTTTACCAATTCCTGCCATGTTAATTTCTCGAGATTCCTTTAAAGATTAGACCATCGTTTTTCCTCTTGCTGGAAGTCATCTGCGTTTCTCGGAACAGGATATAAACAGAACGAACTATGGCGGTCTGCGTGCTCTGTCTCTGCATAATAAGACCGCATACCTTCTATTTTCATTTATGAATGTGAGCAGGCAGAGGGTTCACGCCTTTTAAAAGCCGACCCTCATCCTGGTGTAAAGGTTCACAAACCTGTGGGATTTATCGTTCATCTATTATTTCTTATTAAACAGGCTGGACGGCAGGTTTGGAAAAGCGGAAATCTCGGATCTCAGAAACTCAAGTCACAAACTTGGTTCCTAAAATGCTCCTCTTCTCTTAATTCTTCTTCCTGCTGTCGAGCGTTTGCAACAAACCGCCGCAGCATTCCGACTTCTGACACACCGCCAGAGTCACCACCTCTCACCCTCTGAAAGCACCGACTCGCTGCGGAAACGCCGCTTTCAGCCGGGAACGACCCAGACGGGAGCTCTTCGGCGAGGCTGTGCAATAACTCAGACTTGTAATGTCAGCGATCCAGCAGTAAATTCTCCCCATCGCGCACCTGAAAGCACAGCATCACTTCTTCTCGCACATCCTGCCGCTTATGTCTCACCGTGACTCTTCTGAGGGAACGTCCGCCCTCGCTAAGCTCAAACCTTCTAGTCCCAGGAAGCTCCTGCATCCACAGCCACGACCACGACCACACACACACACACACACACACACACACACACACACACACACACACACACACACACACACACACACACACACACACACACAAACAAACAGACACACACAGGGAATGACAGCGACACTCACGGTTTCTGGGCTTGTCATCGTCGAGGCCCTCCTCTTCATTCTCTGGGTCGATGTCTTCAGCCTGAGTGATCCAGTCTAAGTAGCCCTGATTGGTTGCACACAGGAAGACACACGGTCATTAAAGTAATGTAAAAGTAATCGAAATGCCTAGAAGTAATCCTTTGGAACGTTGGACGTTGGTAAGAAATGCTAAGTTGGAGTCCTGCTGTAGATGTGCGAGTCCGACTGCCTACTTAGAAGTGGACGAGCTATTTATGTTCATATCAACTCTTTATTTGATTTTCGGAACATTTTCAGGTCATGTGTCATTGCGTTCTTTCATGGCGAGAGATTCTTGGTTTTAAACATTTTTACACACAGGGCATTTCATTTTTTAACCCCTTTGATCCAACTCATTCAACATGCACAGGGCAAGTCAAAAAAAAGGTCCTTGATCTAGTTTGTGAGGGGCCAGTGGGGGACTGAGGGGTGCCTGCAGCCTACCTTGAGGTCCTCCTCCAGCTGCTGTTTTTCTCTGAGTTTCTGGAAGTCGCCCCGCGCCTTGGCCTTTTCCCTCTCCTTGGAGAACTCTCTGCGGGGGTTAGGGTGAGCGGGACAGAGGAACGGGGGTTGGGTGGTAGAGTGGTGGCACAGGTAGAGAGAGGGAGAGAGAGAGAGAGAGAGAGAGAGAGAGAGAGAGAGAGAGAAGGGGGGAGAAGAAAACCTGAAAATCTGGGCTGCAGCTTTTCTTGAGAGACTCACGTGACGACGCTGCCGTCTTTCGGAAAAAAATGGTGATGAATGTTATAAACGGGGAAGGAGGGCGAACCTGCTGAGGAGAGGGATGGGAATTAGAGCGAGAGAGAGAGAGAGAGAGAGAGAGAGAGAGAGAGTGCTGGCGAGGAGAGGAGGTGTTAGTGTGCGGGAGGAGATGAAAGTGTCACCGGGCCGCTCGCTCCGCAGCTCCTGTCCAATTAACGGTGGACGTTCCACTACAGACAGATCTCAGGACGCAAAGGCAGCGCGTTCGGTCGGAGCCGTGATGAATGAAGTCACGGCAGGAGCACTCACGAGAATTAGAGCCGCGGCGGAAAAGCCATTCGTTTGAGGAACTTCTGGGATCCCGGTGATAAATTTGACGCCAGTGAGTGTCGAGGAGTCGGGGCCGCCGAGTTTGGCCGACACATTTTTTTTTCTTTTTGTAGATATATAAAACACAAAAGTCCATAACAGTCACTTAAACACAATTTTTCAGCAACAAACTCATCTTTGGCGAAGGAGGGTTGGGTGGGGGAGGGGGTTGAGACACAGATGCTCGAGAGAACGTCGAGCGCAATTATTTCCGAAGCCCGGCGAGGCCGAGGAACAGTAAAACACCGTGATGTAATTGGCTGAAATCGTGCCCGGGTGTCGGGACGGCGGAGAGAATTAAGGTTGCCTTTTTAATTTAACGCTGCACTTCGGCGAAGGTCAAAGTCGGTCTGGAGGTCCCCAGGTGGACTTTGTGAATAGAAGTCGTTGTGATAAGGCGGACAAATCTGCATTTAAAAGTCCATTATTTTTTCAAGCCTGAGTTGTTAATATGAATTGTTAATATTTTAAGTCGAGTGTGCAGTTTGCTGCTTGCCTTTATATCCTGATTATGCCTCACTAGGGGTGTAAGGTTTAGTCGCGTGAGTATTTTCAATGCAACACGGTGCATTTTAATCTCTCCTTTCACTTTAGCCGCTACTCAGGAAGCCTCTGATTGAACACGCACAGTTCTGTTGTGATGTCACAAAGGGCACGGATGCCTTTTCCGCCATCCCTGGTTGCTCTCTTTCACAGTTTCACAGCCACCATTGCCTTCGTTCTCTTTTCCAAGTGGGAACATTTGAGTGGGAAACGCAGTGGTAAGCGTAGAAAAAAAAAATTGTGAGCGGGTGTAAACAGAGGGCTAAACGTGCCGTTGTCATGCCTTGTTGATGCTGTGAGAGCGGAAACAATAGGAGAGTAAAGATCTGGTGTACGGCGGAACTTTGTGAAGTTTGGTTTTGTCCTCTCTCCCTGGAAAGTCAAACCAGGAAGTGGAATAAAATACATCATGTGCTGAGTCAGTCTATGTGTGTATATTGTGTGTGTGTGTGTTGTGTTCTTGGGGATGATGGAGCCTCATGTCACACCTGCATGCGGCAGCGACGCAGGCAGATCAATGAGCAGCATGAGAGAAAACTCGCACGGCGTCGCTGGTCAGGGCGGCGGCTCCATCGATCTGCTGTGCGCCACCGTCACACAGTGCGACCGTGTCTGTGTGTCTGTGCCTCTGTGCGTGTGCGTGTACAAAACTCAGAGGCTCTGTCACAGAAAAGGCTGTCGCGCTCCGTGTCTCACCCCTGCCGTCCCTCTCTGTCCCTCCGCAGGTGCATATTTCATCAAATCCAGACGCCGTCACACCGTGTGTTTGCTGTCTCTCCGTCCTTCCCCCTCCTCCCTCCCTCCTCCTCTCCCCCCTCTGCCCTCCCTCACCTCCTTCGATCCCTCCCTCACCCCCCCCGCCCCCTCCTTCTTTTTCTATTAGTTACTCTGTGAGGCCGACACACACCCCGCGCACTAAGCAGTCGCTAAAAGGTCAGGCTGATGCAGTGTGCTGACAGCATCATTACTCAAAAGTCAGACAACGAGTCAGACAGCCGAACCCCTCCAAGCTGTTTGGACCAGATAGATCTCTATTATTTTTTTTTCCCTTTCCCCCACGATGCCTTTTGTCACTTGACGTGGTGGGCACGGCGGGTCAGATTCGGGGTCACTCAGTCGGCCCCGAGTCGCTTCACCCTCCAGAAAGGAGTGAAAGCTCCACGCCAGCCAACTAGCTTGAGGATGTTCATGAAAGTGTCCTTTTGAATTTGATTTCATGTTTTAGAACTAATAAAACCAGTGATGAAGTCCACTGAGATACCGTAAGTGACGTTTGCTTACCAGTAATCCATTACTAAGTAATCCACTACTGTAATGAAAATATTTGTTTTAGTAACAGTAATGTAATGGGATTACTCTGGAAAAACTGGTAATTAGATCATAATTACTTTATCAAGTGACCATTCCATTACTTTTCTGAAATATTTTGCGAGCTAAAAATGTCTTATTATCCACAAAAACAACTGAAAACAATGTTGCAGATTGATGATGCAGATGTGCTTGCAACATCATTGCTATGGGTACGCGACGATGCACCAAAACAAGCATAGCGGCGGCAAAAAGAAAAAACAGCGATTGTGTCTGATAGCTATAAATACAAACATTATTTTGAGTTCATCTCGACTATATCAAAGAATATTGTGGTTCGTTGTACGTTACGTGCAGGAAACAAGACATTCTCAACTGTTACTTTACCTTTTTTAACTAAAGTAATTAGTAATTAGTAATTGATTACTTATGAAACACAGTAGTTAAAGAAGTAATTAGATTACTTTTTAAGGATTAATCTGTAATCAGTAGCAACACTGTTGCTTACTCACTTACTCCCCTTTGTGAGAAGTGAGACAGTTCTTGGGGAAGGCTGCGAACAGAGTAAACTAAATTGTCTTCTGCAGATTTATGGCCTTTTAGGGATGACAAATCAGGCTCCAATAATGGATTTTTGTGGCACGTTTTCACATAAAAAAAAAAAAAAAAAAAAATCCAATTCCCAAGAGAGATGTGAAAATGATACGGGACGTATGATTGAATTGCATCCATCCAGGAAGTGTTTACCCCGAATGCTGTAAGTGTAAAATATATGTCAATATCCCTTCAGTCTTTGACAAACACATCCTTTATTTGGTGTAATATTAGGGCTGAGTCCACCGGGAGCCTGGATTTATCCTGCCGCCGCCTCGTCTTTCTCTCTGTTAAAATTCAAGACTCAGAAGTCTTTCCCAGCTGCAGTAGACGGTGGTGCGTTTCAAGAAAAAGAGTAATTGCGACTCGAGCGGAGTTGGAAGGGGCGACACTTTTTTGGATGTACTCGACGCGACGGGCAAGAACCCAAAAGGTTTCAATGTCAGCAGCGTCTTCTCAGCTGGAGGCTTTAGTTTGACAGGATCATTTATATTCCCAGCTGCGGATCCGGGAAGATCGTCCACAGGCAGAAGCAGGAAGTAAACAGAGTTCCCCTCGGCCAGCAGGAAACCAAGCAAAGCTTCTTCGGCACCAATGCATGCGCGGAAAAAGGCGAAAGGCACAAACGAGAGAGTGAGACAGGCGGAGCGAAAGAGAGTCAAGTTAGTCTCAGTTGACCTTTGACCTTACCCTTACCCGCTCAACACCCCCAGAACCAAGTTTAGCACAAAGAAGGATCCGATGATGATTAAGGTGACAAAATACACCCAGGGCCACGTGTAACCTACTGCATCGTTCACCTGGGGTTGGAGAGACGGAGGGGAGGGGGAGTTGGGTGGTGGGCAAGGGGTGAGTGAGGGGCGAGTTCAGGAAGGAAAGGGAGGAGATGGGGGGTAGGGGCGTTAGATATGGGATAGAAGCCTTCTGGTTTCACAGGAAGTTGCTGCGTCTCTGAAGGAAAGGTGCGTTTTCGGTCGCAAATTGGTGCCGAATCAGGTCTGAACCTGCGTCAGTCTGAACAGACAGACCGGATTCGCCTCTTCCTCCCACTGGACTGCTGTACGATGAAAACACTTCTGCTGCCTCTCCTCCCGCCGACCTGACTGCACTTTACTTTTCACGTTCTATCCGGCTCACGCTACACTTGGTAAGAGTTCAAACCTCCCGGACACCACTTTCACCTTCTCTCTCTCTCTCTCTCTCTCTCTCTCTCTCTCTCTCTCTCTCCCTCTCTCTCTCTCTCTCTCTCTCTCTCTCTCTCTCCCTCTCTCTTTTTTAGCGCTCCACCTTGATGGCGGCTGACCTCCAGGGTGTGAATTATTAATACCCCTGTCTGCCCTGGTGCTCTTATGAGAAAAAAACAAAACAAAACAGCGTGAGTCTGTGGTATCGGAAGGCGCTGCAGCAGGGGGCCACATTCATTGGAGCACACACACGCAAACACGCAAACACACGCACTTGAAAAACACAGACCAGCGTGCGCTGCCGGGCAGAAAACAGACATGAAGTGAGCAGGAGCTGATTAGCATGTGAGAGGGGCGCAAATGCAAAAACAAACAGCGCATGTACATGGTGTCCTTTAAAAGTCAAGACTCGACTGAAGTGTGTGTGTGTGTGTGTGTGTGTGTGTGTGTGTGTGTGTGTGTGTGTGTGTGTGTCCATCTGTCCATCAGAGACAGGTTGTGACGGGACCGGGCCCTCGGGGGGCAGCACTGATGTGAGCACAACAGGCAGTGGGGGGGGCAGCGACGGCGCCCCCGTGTGTTTGTGCCTCTCCCGGGCCCCGAGACCGAGGAGCTGATCGAGCGGAACCGAAAGGAGCGAGCAGGAGATTTTTGCTCAGTTCACTGATCGTCGGTTCGTCTTTCCTCGACTGCGGAGAGACTGTGAACTGTAGAGGACGTCAGACCCCCGCCAGTCTTTTTACCCCGCGACTGGTCAGGACATCTACTGTGGAATGAGGTCGGTCCCGCTGCCTGTTGCTTCTGCAATGTGCAATTTCACTGATTTTCAAAAACTGGCACTGGTCTGCCTCATTGATTAACTTTTAAGCACCTTTTGGCACTGAGTTAGCGGGTAAGCGGCAGGAAACTGCGGCGCATGGCAGCTCCAATCAGACTGTTTCTTTTCAACGACATTACTACATAACTTTCAGTTGAAATTAAACTAGCAGAATTGACAGAATTAGGATAAAAACATCCCTTGAGGCTATCTGTAAAAAAAAAAAAATATCAAACCAATTCAATTTACCCTCTTTTTCTTGTCATGTGTTGGACAGTGATGTCACACACACACACACGCACACACACATGCATGCACAGGCACAAAGTGAACAACTTCTTACCCGCTCAACACACCCAGAACGAGATTGAGAACGAAAAAGGAGCCGAAGATGACGAGAGAGACAAAATAGACCCACGGCAGCTCATAGCCCATAGCATCCTGCATCTGAGAGAGTCAAGAGAAAGAGGAGGAGAGGAGAGAGGAGAGGAGATGAGAGGAGAGAGAGGAGAGAAGATAGGAGGGTTAACACGAGAGGACACATGAGGACGCCAGGAGCAAGTGAGGGGAAACAAAAGGGCAAACGGTGTTTGTGTGTGTGTGTGTGTGTGTGTGTGTGTGTGTGTGTGTGTGTGTGTGTGTGTGTGAGTGAGTGTGGGTGTGTGTGTGTGGGGGGGGGGTTGTGGCAGGAAACAAGAAGTCTGTTAAAAAGAGCAGCAAAGGAAACTCTTGAAGAAATCTCTCCAAAGTCTAATTTTCAATCTCTGTGAACGGGCCTTCTCAGAAGCAGATAATAATACATGTTTAGCGCAAGTGCAGACTAGTCAGTGAACAAAAGGAAGGATGGAAAACAAGAAAACGGAGGATATGTTTCAGCTGCAGCAGCAGCAGCAGCAGCAGCAGCAGCAGCAGCAGCAGCTCTTGACTGCCATTAATCTTGATTGGTCCAAAATGTAAAGCGATGAAAACAATTCAAATGCAATAAATAGCCAAATTAAATCTAAGTTTTGCAGTCGGCTAAAATGCATTCTCATTGCAAATTTTAAGATTAATTATAGAGCGAACTGGCGAAACAAGCACTCTCACGCTAGCGTGTGTGTGTGTGTGTGTGTGTTTGCAGAAGGATGCAGCAGAAAGGGATGACGCAGTCAGGTGTGTGAAGCGAGTAAGCTCTCTGCTCAGCATGCACGCATAGAGTAAGTGCAATTACACACACACTCACACACGCGCGCACACACACACTCGACACCGCCACGCACTGGCTGTGTTTACACTTACGCGCGCACTAATACTCCAGCTGTTGTCCTTACGTTGAAAAAAAAGTCAATATTCTCTAGAAGCCGCTTCCACGTCCTAACGGAAGCAAACACGTCACTGTTGTCCCCATGGATTGCACGCACCAGCGCGATGCTTCTCTTAATATGGCATTAAAAAAAAAATCACATCAACAAAGAAATAAACTAGTAGGGTATCTGGTCGCTAACTGAGATTCCCTGGTATTTGAAAAAACCCATCTGAAATTTACACACCTGCACAAGGCAGAACTAAAATCGTCTTTGAAGAGTTGGAAGCCACGTTTTTAATTTCCGCCTCCACCGGCTGCAGTTTTCACCGCCGCTGCCCTATTCCTGCTCGAGCCGATGACTCAGCCGAAAACTGAAACTTCGCCCATTGTCCGACGGAGGCTGCTGTGACATTTTGTCTAATCCACGTCACCCCACCGGAGTCTTTGGCCGCAGCAGACCTCCAGTGTCGCGACGTCGGGTGGAATTGTGTTGGTTGGTTGTGTGGATTAGAAAATGTCACTAAAACAAGTGTTTCACTAACTCAGCCTCCACCGCCCCCCCGCCCCCCACCAGCCCCCCTCCCTTGTAAATCCACATGCACTTTCAATGGATATATTGGACTTTTACACACTGAATGTTCAAATGTAGGCCTATGTTGTATTAGATACAACCTTTGAGTGGACAACGCAAGGCCCTACCACTTCATCAAGACAGGGCAGGCCTCAACATTTGATTGCAATTCTTCCTCTTCTATTTTTTTTCCGTTGTTCGAGCGCTTTCCCACATTGATTGAATGCCGCAGACCAATCTATGGGGTTATTCAACAGGCCGGCCGCTGTGGGAGGAGCCCTGCTGCGGTGCGTTCATGTGCCTCTGTGTCAGCCACCGCCTGTTTGTGTGTTTCGCCGCCCCCCTCCACGACCACACGCCCCTCCCTCCCCCCTCCACTGGCACTTGAGCCGAGCATCAGGATTTGCTGCACGTTCCGAATGAAGCGGCGCCTTCAATAACACAGTGTATTGTCCGCATCGATTCAGGCTGAGATATGAGTGGACACACGTACACACACACACACACACACACACACAGACACACACACACACACACACACACACACAAGACATGGACACACACACATCCACACACCTGCCTTTCTGGCGGGAGGCATTTTATTTATTTATTTATTGTTTTGCTGCGCCGGAGCCCGTTGATACACAATGCAGCGGCTACGATCCCGACAACAAGCAAACACGACACGACACGCCGCGGTTGTGGTGTCCGGCTCACCCAGTAAAGCACGTCGGTCCAGCCCTCCATGGTGATGCACTGGAACACAGTCAGCATGGCGAAGGCAAAGTTGTCAAAGTTGGTGATGCCGTCGTTGGGCCCCTCCCACACCATTTTGCAAATGGTGCCGTTGTGAAAACAGTGGCGGCCGTAGGCCCCGTGAGGGGCGCACGGCGCCGGCTTCTCCTCCGTGATGGCCTCTGCGGCGGGCGACACAAGAGAACGGGACACTGTCAGCTGGTGCAATTTTCTCAACAACAAAAAAACATATATAATAAATTGCAGCAACAGCAGCAGTCACTCCTGCAGAAATCTTCTTTTGTATTTTCAGGTTTTGTCCTGTCGCCGAGACGCGACTGCGTTCTTGAGATGAATCTCGATATTGATTAACCTCAGAATCCTAGCAGTGAGAAAACTTGTGATAGATCTATTTTGTAATTGAAAAGAGAAAAAAGAAGAGGAAGAACTACAGCGAGCTGGTGGTTAAAGGGGGCTTGTAACGGAGCAGCCGTTGGAAAAATCAATGTTAAAAACCTCGGATTAATTATACAAAACATCCTCCTGGGGGGCTGATGTAAAGGTAAACAGACAGCTTTCCACCAGCACTTAGCCGAAGCAAAGTGCTTCCTCCCGTGGGATCCTCGCTGTATCACCGCAACAGCACTCGCAGCCGCATACCCGAGTGCTCGTGAACGCAGGTCTTGTGCATCTTGCCCATGAAGAGCTCCAGGCCGATGATGGCATAGATGATGATGACGAAGAGGACCAGCAGGGCGATGTGAAGTAGGGGGACCATGGCTTTGATGATGGAGTTCAGCACCACCTGTAAACCTGCAGGGTGTGAAGGGGGGACGCAAAGGGAGAAGCTGAAATCAGTCCCCGTGCGGTGCAGAAACTGTCCTAGACTGTGATTGCAGAGCTTCGTTTTGGAGACAAAATTCTCTTTTTTTTTCTCTCTCTGTTGCACACAACGATTCTAATGTTTTGAGAATCGGCAGCCAGGGTATCTGGAATGCTTCTAGACCTAATCGCAAGAGTGCAGGCACACACACACACACACACACACACACACACACACGCACACACACGGAGCAGAAAAAAAATCGATTTCTTCAGCCACCAAGACGGACGGGCTGACAGACAACTTGATGGCTTCTCGTGCTGTCTGAGTGTCAGACAAAGGGACAATGGAGCTGTGCGAGTGTTCACCACTGCACGTGTGTGTATGTCTGCGTCTCTCTTAGTGTGTGTGTGTGTGTGTGAGTGCGAGAGAAAGAGATCAAACATCGATATTAGCTCCAGCCTGCAGTTCATTTCTCGCTCTCCTCACTCAATCGCCTTTCACACCTGAGCCTGACAGCCTTCCTCCTTTCCTCCCATCCTCCCATCCTTCCCTCCTTCCCTCTTTCCCTTCCACTTACTTGGTACTCCAGAAACCAGTCTGAGGGGCCGGAGAACTCTGAAAGCCCTCAGAGCCTTGACATCGAAGCCGGCTGCCTTGCCCCCGATCGCTGTGTCACCGTCCCCCTTGGTGGCCTGCTCCAGGATGGCGCTGAACAACCTGCAAGACAGGAAGCAGAGAGTCCAGTTGCTGCTGTGCTCTGTGTGTGTGTGTGTGTGTGTGTGCGTGTGTGTGTGTGTGTGTGTGCGTGTGGGGGGTGGTGCAATGATTCATTCTAATGCACCTGCTGGGATGCAGGGGAGAAGAGAAATTTTCACTCCGCCACTGTTGCAATTATTTTTTTTTTAGCTCACTGAGGCTGTGGTAGTAAACAATCATTTTACAGGTGACTGTTGAACGTCTGAACGACTTCAGTCTAGCTTCTCCATTTTCCTGGAAAGCACTTTTTTCCCCCCCACTGCAACACCAGGGTGTAAACAAGTGAAAACTGCAAGGCTGCAGGCCGCAGGGGAAATTAATCAAACCTCGACTCCACCAGCGACAACCAGGGGCCTCGGTGGCAGGTCCAGAGGCTTCACCCCGGGCACTCACTTCCTGTTTATCACCCTTCCCAGCCCCTGACCATCAACACGCTGCACACGGCAAGCAGGGCACGTTAATCATCATCGCACACGCAGAGACCTAAAGAATTTTACGATGTTTTTTGTCGCCCCCTTTGTTGTCCCCTCACGCGCAGTTTCAGTATTTCCGCCAAGGTCCTTGCTAGATTTGACAATCACACTCATTTTGTTTTCGGGGGTTCGTCGTCTCCTTCGGCCTTATTAAATTATCTGCGGCCATCTCTTCGCGCCATTGCTGTGGCGTGCGCCTGCGTCCGTCCAGCTGGCCGGGCTTATCGTCCCCCCCCCCCCCCCCCCCCCCTCTCCTCCCCGCTCGGCCCTCGCTGGGATCCTTTGGAAATCACCATACAATGCCATTTTCCAGCTCGCGCGGCTCAAAGGCCTGGTCGGGCGGCACGTTAGTCACGGGGAATTATCAATTAGCGCAGATGAAATGGCTACTTGAAAGACCTCTCAAAACACATCGAGCCGCTCTTGCCGCTACCCTCTCTCTCCCGCCTCTCACTCGCTCGCTCTCCGCCGCGCCGCCTTCCTCTCCATTTGATTTCCTCTCTCTCTCTCTCTCTCTCTCTCTCTCTCGCGTGCCTATTTGAAAAAACTGGGGGGGGGGAATAAATAAATATAGAGAGGATGAAATGCGTTTCGAGGAGCAGCAGTTTTGCATCATCGTCTTTCCGTCCGGCGCGTTAAATAATAATTAGCGCCCTTTGAGCGCGGCGTCTTGTGCGCATCCATGGCCGCGGGCCGAGTTTTGCATTCAACGCTGCATAAGAGACGCTTGACATCGAAGCCGGGACCTCACAACTGTGATGTGACAGCAGCGTGCTGCAGGCTCGAAACTCTCCAATCGATGCAAAAAGACAATTCTGACATCAGAAAGACTTTTTAAAGTACCTAAATAAACGCATACGTTATGATGATGTCCCTAAAATCACTTTCCTGCTTCTCAAGCACATGTCACCCAGAGAACATCTTGATGCGTGTGTGTGTGCTTGCGTGTGTGCTTCTTTAGTGTGAGTGTCGGAGCGAGTGCCTCTGAGGCTGCCAGCCACCAGGTACAAGCTCTCTCAGCCATATGGTGAACATTCCAGAGGGAGAGGACTCTGTCACTTCTTATCTGCAGACGCAAGCGGGCACGCGCGCGTGCGCACGTGCACGTGCACGCACATGCACACGGCAGTGGCGGCGGCGGTGCAGGCCAGCGGGACAGCTCACAGCGCCAGAGCCCTCTGACAGCTGACCGTCTTCCTACACCTACACATCTACTGTTGGCACAGGGTGGTCTGTGTGTGTGTGTGTGTGATATCTTTTGCTGCTCTGTCATGTCCACAATAATGTGAAAAATAATTTGCCTTGTGAATTTTGTATTTTTTATGCCGTTTTTTTCCTTTCGCCGTGTTTATTCAAAAAGACATCAGCCCACCCTGCCGCAGTTAAAGGCGTCGTGTCGATTACGTCTGGGCATCTGATCAGCACTGCACTCCTGGCCATTACAAATAAAAGAGTGGCCCTCCGCATCAAAAAAAAAAAAAAAGAAAGAAAGAAAAAAGAAGCGACTCAGTTCTGGGACGGAGGAGACAGACACAGGCAGACAGGGAGAGCAGATAACAGCTAAGAGTGGTAAAGGTTGTGTTTATGCCAGGGGCATTGTCACTATGCCAGCTGACGTTTGTGTGTTTGTGAGTGTATGTGTGCGTGTGTGTAAGCCACGATGTTCAGCTAGTGATGCTTAATGTGAGCGAACACTTAACTGGCGCATTCACACAAGCTCCGCCCCCGGGGCTGAGAGCTGCTTCCTAGCTATCGCTCTCCCTTCTACGCAGACACACACACACACACACACACACACACGCTCAATTAGACTGTTGTTTTTCCCGTTAATGTCACTGTCGGGTTTACTGGCTGTTGCACTGCTGAACTTGAAATGAAACAGAAGGAAAAAAAAAAAAAAACGGGCGGGCACACTCGCAAAAACAGAGAAAACGCACGGGCGCAGAGGGTTTTAGCGGATGGGCTCTGTTGGCGAGTTGCAGATAAAGAAACACAGAAGCGCAGCTTTGCTATCAGCGCTCCAACGAGCTAATCAGTTTAGGCTTCGGCGGGCAGGCCGGAGTTTAGCGCAGCTTTTGTTCAGACGCGACACGCAGGAAGGTAGCGGTGACGGCTTTTTGTGTCCGTGCGTTGGTGATATTTGTGAAGCAGCCCCTGTTTTCAGACGGATGATGAATTGTTGCTACATATTAAAAATGAATGGGGACCTTATTCAAAAAAATACAAGGCACAACCATCACTCATTTTGGAAGGGAGACTGTGGATGCGGTGGTCTTTATTTCGTGATGAGTCTTTGGCATTCGCCGCCGTCTTGGCCTTAGCTTTAATTCGCTTGCAGCAATCGCACAAAGGTGCCGCAATCGATGCTGAGGTGCTGGTTGTTGTTGAGACGCGTGAAGTATAGCGGCGCACTCACCCCACGACCACGATGATGAAGTCCAGCAGATTCCAGCCGTTCCTCAGGTAGGCGTTGGGGTGGAAGAGCAGGCCGTAGGCTATCACCTTGAGGAACGCCTCCACCGTGAAGATGATGAGGAAGAGATACTCCACACGCTCCTGGAGACACACGGGGAGGGAAGGACGACAATAAGTGACTGTGTCTATTAGGGGACCAGGGCCAGAGAAGAATGATGAAAATAAATCACAACAGAGAGGGAAGATCTGCACACGTTAGACACAACATTTCCTGTTAGAAAGGCTGCAACAGCCGCGGCAGAACATTGTGCATCTTCACAGCTTAAACACAAACAAACAAACAAACCAAAAACCCTGCTGTGATTATCTAATCAGAGAGACTCTCTTCCTGTGCTCTGAAAAGAGGAAGCGCTCCAACATAAACTGTTGCGTGTCACTCCTCCTCGGGCTACTGAGCTCCTCCGTGACCCCCACGGCCCCAAGGGAGGTCCTGGGAAATGTCCTGAAGTGGCCCGGAGAGGGCGAGGACAGAACATCTCTGACCAAACAATCCATCTCCCTCCTCATCATCATTCATGGCTGCTTTTCTGATATAAATATATATTTTTTTTATTTATCAAATAGATATCTGAAATTAGATCGAGTTTGCGCCGCATCAACTTTTTCCTGCCCCCTCGTATTTATAGATACGTATTTATTTTTTCTTTGGCTTCAAAATATTAATTTAACTCCTCCAATCAGTCTGTCCATCTCATCCTCCTCCTCCTCCTCCTCCTCCTCCTCCTTCTTCTCCTCCTCGTGTTTCCCTGCTGCTTTTCCCATGGCCGCTCGCACACAAAGGGCCCCGAGGTTCAGGACAGAATGTCCCCGCGGGCTTCAAATCCCGTCCCCGAAGAAGCAGCTCAACCTGCGGCCGCAGGGAATCGCAGCTTTTACGATGCGCACAAAAAAAAAGAAAGAAAACAGCAGCGAAAGATGCCCTTCTGATGGTGCTGGCGTCCCTGCAGATACATTAAAAAGTACATCAAGAGTTATAAAACCAGCAGGCCTGCTTCTGGCTTTTTTTGGCCTTTCTGCAGGACCACAGTGAGACTCGGCGCCTGCAGCCTTTAAATGGTTCTTAGAAATGACACTATGATGTAAAGTCTTAGCAAAAACACAATCATGGCAAGCATCACGATTAAAAAAGGCCCCAGATGATGCAAACAACCCTTTACCAATGCTTGCATGCTTCCAGATTTGTCTGGTCTGGAAACCAGCCCTTTGTGATGTCACTCATTTTGCTGGCACTCACTTGAATTTATGTCCATGATGCTACAGCAGACATTTTGCAACAACAAAAAAACAGCCCACTACACCAATGCCAAATGATTTTGAAAACATTTGCACATTTCTAGCTCCGTTTTCGCCGGGCCTTGACGTCACGAACGCACACACACACACAAAAATGCACACACACACACACACACCTCCTTCCTTTTAAAGATACACAAAAGCTCCTCAGCGACCCGTCTCTCCATCTCTCAGACTGCGTCTGCCGATGACAAGCAGACAGCGAGGCGCTCGGTGGAATAAAACAGAGGGAAACATCTGGTTCGAACAGCTCTGCCTGACGTACACACACACACACACACACACACACACACACACACACACACACACACACACACACACACACACACACACACACAGAGAAACAGGCGCACTCATCTACCTCTGTTACTTCCGTTCATACAGACCCATAAAGGGCAAAATCCATAAGGGGCACGACTGATCTGGTTAGAGACTGGAAAGAAATTGAGAGCATGTGCATGTGTGTGCGTGTGCGTGTGCGTGTGCGTGCACGTGTGTCTGTGTGTGTGATGGAGCAAAGACTAAAGAGAGCGAGTCAGAGAGAGACGCAAGGCAGGCAGAATGACGGAGAGGTGAGTATGTGGGAGCAATAATTCAGTTAGCTGTGATAGGTCAACCAAACCGCCGATCCATCAGATCGGCCAATGAGATTACCGTATCGACATTCTACCATATGGTGGCGGACAGTGTTTCCATTCACCATGACCTTCTCTGTGTGTGTGTGTGTGTGTGTGTGTGTGTGTGTGTGTGTGTGTGTGTGTGTGTGTGTGTGTGTGTGTGTATGCGTGCGCGTCATCCATGTCCTGCAAAATGGGATTAGCCATCAAGCTGTTTTTGAAACAAACCCACCAGCACGTCGCACATGTGCACGTGAGCGTGCGTGTGTGCGTGTGTGCATTCCGTTTCTTCCCCAGTCCTCAGTGGTATTGCAACAAATTCCTGCTCCTTTACGTTTTTTTGCACTTGGAAACATGCGAACCTGATGCATCACTAACAAAAAAAATAAATAAAACGATCAAAAGGAAGGCAACAGTCAGACGAGCCGCTGCCGCTGCCGCTGCCGCTGCTGCCGCTGCTGCTGCCGCTGCTGCTGCTGCTGCTGCCGCTGATGCGGAGACGATGCCTGCGCGGCGCTGCACTGCCGAGCGGCGCCGCCACAGACTCTGTCGACGGTGATTTTGTCAGATGTGGCAGCAGCGCTGAGGCAGAGTTCACAGGTCTGGGAGGTGTGTGTGCACATTGGAAGTGGCGACGAGGCAAAAGTTTTTTTTTTTGTTTTTTTTTTAGCACGCTAAGCATGAAACTGTCAAAGAAAGTAAGATCAAAACTAAAAAAAAAAATGTACTCGGCTTATGAAGAGATTGTTGATCATGGAAAATTAAACTTCCAAAAGAACTCATTTTTTAAACAGATCTTAGAATTTGCTTTTTCCAATCAGCTTCATCTCAGCAGTGGCTGCTGGGAGCTGCTGTCTGAAGCACCGGGGAAAGACAGGAAGTGACCTCACTGCTGCTGCTGCTGCTGCTGCTACAGAGGCTTGCTAATGTGACGAAAAAGCATGAGAGTTGCTTTCCTGGACAATTTAAACATCGGCCAATAAAATCACTCGTCCTGGTTGTCAAAGACTTCCGGCCGCTCTCTTCCGAGCTTCTCATCCAGATTCCACCTGTTCGAGTGACGCTGCGACGTCACGGTCGCGACTGGCTGTCCTTAAACTCTCGACTCTGACCTCCAACCTCCCCGCGACTCCCCCCTTTCTCCCTCTCCCCTCGCTCGCCCATCCTTCACCTCCTCCCTCCCTCTCTCTCCTCCCCTCCAATCTCCCTCCTTCTCCGTGGGTGCCAACCAAGACGTTACCATAGAGACCGGCGTTACCATGGAAACTGTGGGCTGCAGCAGTGGCGGCGGTGGCAGATACACACGCACACACACACACACACACACACACACACACACACACACACACAGACACACTAATGGATGACACTGATCAGTATTGTACCAAGAATATCCACAGCACAAGTCCTAATTACTGCCCTCCTGTCAGCATCCCGGCCTCCTATTGTGGGTCTGCGTGAGCATACAAGCATGTTGATTGATATTTGTGTGTGTGTGTGTGTGTGTGTGTGTTATCTCTTCTTTTTTTTTTATACATGATAACTTTCCTCAATTTTGAGCATCTTGGGTTTAAAGCAGATATCTGATGAAGATGTAAAAAAAAAAAAAAAAAGCTGGAGGGGGGCAAACAACTCATCTTAGTTAGCCAATAATGGTAATTCTGAGACGATTATGGAGCCTTAATTGCGTTCACAGCGGCGCCTCCGACTCTGGGGTTAAGTTTTGGGTCACTGAGTCTTCCTCCTCCACCTGTTGTTTGTAATCGCTGCCACATGGAGGTGAATCACAAAAAGAGCAGCCGAGGATTAATGATGCAGTTTGATATTTTCATCTAGTTCTGTTGTAAAATATGCAGTGTGTCTGTAATTTACAAAAGAATAAGAGCAAATTTCTTTTTTAATGTTCTAATTTTAATGTTCGGTCTTGAATGTCACATTTCCACCCGTTCTTAAAGGACCATTTTGATGGTGCGGCGGCCGACAAGGGCCAAACACAAAACATCAAATGCACTGCAAACAGAGAATCTGATTCGTGAACGACACAGCAGGCCGAGGCAGCGCTGAACACTGCGACGCTGTGCTCTCAAGGACCTCACCGAGTGGGAACCATTCAAAGGATTCCGGCTTTTAGCGCGTTTTCATGTTTTCCCTCGGCCCACCTGCAGGTCTAACGTGAAAGCCTCGGGGCCGAGATTAAGTGACAAAGGTCACGTTCTCTGTTTTCCTGCCGACCAGGTGCTGCCACATTGACGTTTCTGGCATCCTGTTTTCGGGGAGATGGAGGCAAAAGCGGGCGAGCGAGAGGAAAACCTGGGCCAAGGAAGGCGAACTGCTGGAGGGAAGGTCAGGGGAGTAAACCAATCGTGTGAAACAATCATCTCATTAGCGTTGCTGCCGTCTCCGAGCCGTATTAAAGCGCTAACCGTCTTCTCGTTGTGCGCAAAAGAAAAAAAAAAAACCCAGCACCTCAGGGCGGCTGCAGCGAGATTCGAGGAGAAACAGAGAAAGAGAAAAAGAAAAAAGATGGATTACTTTAAACAGTGGATTAGGGATTAATGCTCACTTACTCGATGACACAAGCCCTTAAAAGCCCTTTTTGTGTAGTTGTAGAATTACACACATAAACCAGAACGCACTCCACCTGCAACGGAGACCAAGGCGGAGAAATGTAAAGTTCCGTTTTTTAACTTTGTCGCATCACTGTTTGAGCGTCAGCGCTCCCTCGTTTCTAAGATATGTGCAGAATTCAGACGTGCAGGACAACACAGAGGGAGAGAGAGAGAGAGAGAGACGTAAGGAGAGGAGAGAAGGGGCGGGGCTACAGAACACAGTCATTTGTTCAAAAATGTTAAAAACACAGAGGCATGTGTGTGTGTGTGTGTGTGTGTGTGTGTGCGCGCGCGTGCGTGCTGGTTTGAGAGGGGTTGGCAGCGCATCCTTGAGAGAAAAAGAGGGGGAGGAGGAGGAGGAGGAGGAGGAGGAGGAGAGGATGGAGGGAGGGAGTCTGAGATAGGGAGGAACAGCCAAGGTGACTGGGTGGAGAAAGTATCTCTCTTCCTCTTCCTCTGTTTTCATATCATCCTGCCATCCCTGATAATCACGCTCCCTCCCTCTTTGTCTCTTTCACCAGCTCCAGTATAAAGTGCCGCCACTGCTGTGTGTGTGTGTGTGTGTGTGTGTGTGTGTGTGTGTGTGTGTGTGTGTGTGTGTGCGTGTGTGCTGACTTATCACGACTTCTGCTGCCTCCTGCTTCACCGCGCAGCAAGACAGATGAGGCCACCACACACGCACACGCACACACACACACACACACACACACGCACACACAAACACACACGTGTTGGTCTTTCTTCCCGACTGAACCTCGACTCAAGCCTTAAAGTTTTATGATGAGGTTTGTGTAGCACAGACAGCGAGACAAGACCCCAAACACTCACGGACACACACACACACAACACACCACAACACAAAACACACACACACACTGATTTGCAGTCAGACGGGCGAAAATGAGCCAAATGAAGACAAAGAGAAGTGAGTCACACACAGAGAAGCTGCTAAAGCAATGGCCAAGGATAAATGGCTATAACTCAAGGGGTGACTCATGGTATGGAGTGTGTGTGCGTGTGTGTGTGTGTGTCAGAGCAGTTGAGCCTTTCAGGAGCAGGGCGACAACATAGTAAGAAGGACGAAGAGAAACTGTTGAAACTGTTCAATGGCTCCTGCAAAAAACTTTTCAGTGCGTCTTTTTGAGGCTGAAGCAGCGGGACGCGGCTGCGGTATCAGCGCCCCTTGTGACATCACAAAGATGCGATTCCCGCAGTTCATCCTTTTCCATCCAGTTTCATTGTTTTCTGTGGAGCTGCTAATGTGAAGAAAGAGAGCTGCTTTCCTGGACAATTTAAACATCAGCCAATGAAATCACTCGTCCTGGACGGCAAACACTTCCAGTCGCTTCCTTCCGAGCTTCTCATCCATATTCGACTCAATGACTAGAAAAACTGTAATGATACAGTAAATCAACCGCCTCCATCAGCTCCAGCCTCCTCACCGTCACAGGCACATTCTTCTCCTCCCTCCTCCTCCTCTTCCTGCTCCTCCCTCCTCCTTTCCTGTCCTTGCTCTTCCTTCCTCTGCGTCTCCTTTTTTGTCCACGTTGTGTTTTCCTCTGCGACTCCCCGGCCCTGGCCGTGTCTCGCGGGCCGTCTCCCATTCCTGCTCTCCGTGTACCCAATCAATTATCCTGCCTTCCGCGACGGGTAGATGCAGCGAGAGCAGGACGAGCGGAGCCAATACGGTGAGCGAGAGGGCCGCCGCTGCCGCCATCGGGACAGGCTTGCTGGCAGGCTGACGACTGTGGCTGCAACGATGGTCGACGGGAAAAAAACGGTGCATTAAACCCGGCCGTTCACACTCCAGCTGTGCCGACTTGCACTGGCGGATGCTTTAATCGGTTGATTCTAATGCAAAAACAGAAGAAGCAGTGTAATATCCTGTTGCTCCCACTTCTTAAAGCTCTCCAAGTCTCAATGTGTGTGTGTGTGTGTGTGTGTGTGCGTGCGTGTGTCCATGTTGCATGGCTCCTATCAGACCCAAACACACCGCTCTATCTCACAGCCGAGGGATGGAAAAGCCCCGGCTGTGAATGAGCGTGTGTGTGTGTGTGTGTGTGTGTGTGTGTGTGTGTGTGTGTGTGTGTGTGTGTGTGTGTGTGTGTTTGCAGGCGTGTACCGAATTGCTCCATCATTCCTTCCTGGTTAATGTCCAGCGGAGCGAGACCAGAGAACAGCCCAATGAAAAGGGAGAAACAGAGAGATACACGGGGCAAACACTTGCGTGTGTGTGTGTGTGTGTGTGTGTGTGTGTGTGTGTGTGTGTGTGTGTTTGAGACGATTTGTTAGAAGGCGCAGAAAATAATGGGAAGGCGAGGATCCGCGGCATCAGGAGCAGCGGCGCCGCCACCACAGCAGATATATCAATTATTCCCGACGGCGGCTGGAATCGATAACAATTCCGGGCAGTAAACACAACACGCTCCACATTACAGGCTCATTATGCGTCGTCGCCCCGATGTGTGTTTCACAGCCGGCACAGGTTCAGGCACGCCGGGGGCAGGGGGCGGGGCCGTGTCGGCGACGGCGGCGCCCGCTGACCCCGCGACCTCGGAATGTTGGCCAAGAAAAAAAAAAGTTAATTGCGAAACAAATGGCGTTGCGGGAGCCGTTGATGGCTGGAATGCAGGGAAAGTTGCATGCGTCAGGATTTAAAGGTCAGGTATGAAATAAGATTCAACTTTTCACAATTTCTGCCCTCGACCTGTAACATTCTAACTAAAAGTGCGCGCAAAGCGTCAACGCAACGGGGGAAAAAAAAACAGGGATAAATGCAACAACACATCTGGCATTTTAGGGGGATTCATATCTCTGCTGCAAACAGAGGGCTGCATATGCTGCAAGTATGAAAAAAAGTGGGCCGTCGTCCTGCAGGTGACCTGATCCACGAAGCTTTGATGGGATTTTTTTGGACGTCGCGGTGGTCACAGGCAGACTTTACCGCTGACCCACGTCTTTCGAAAGAAGAACGAATCAGCTTTCAGCAGAGTCGCCTGACAGTGGCCGTGTGTGCGTGTGTGTGTGTGAGTGTGTTTGAACGAGTGAGTGTGTGAGTTTGAACACTTCCTCATCGTGTGGCAAAAACCTGGATTTCTCGCGTCTTCGAGTCCCAATCAGAGCTTTCCGCTTCACTCAGAAGTCCGGAGCAACGGAACTCTGCCCAGAATCTTTCCTTTTACAAAACAACGACGACGACGACGACGAGAGCCGCTGAAGGAAAAACAGCTTTGTTGCTCCGCCAACGTCTTCACCTCTTGAATAACCTCACTTTCAGGTGCGATGAGCGAGAGGATCGCCAAGGGAAACACAGACGGAACCCGGAGAGGAAAATGACCTTGTGTAGGCAAACGGCCCCTGAAGCAATTAGAGCTTAAATGGGACCCTTTGAATTCATCCACGTACACGTGAAGGAACAAAATCCTGAAAAAAAATAAAGACAAATTCGCAAACTGTAAATCAAGTAAAAAACAAACCGACACCTCCTTCGCCCACCATCTCCTTTTCACAGCCTGTTCATCTTTCTGGACACGCCCACACGTAAAAACTTTACTTGTATTTTAAAGCGTCTGTCTTTATTGCAAACTTTGTGTGTGTGTGTGCCCACGTGTCTTAAGCTTTTACCATTGTTTCAGGCTCCGTTCAAAGACATTTTTTCCCTCCCGTCTGTACACCGAGACCACGTTTTTGATGGAATCCTTTAGACTGACTAAACTCCGGACCCCTCGTGAGTGCGCAAAACATCACTGTGTGTGCGTGCGTGTGGGCGAGCGTGCATGTGTCTGTCTGTGTCGGCCTACACTCATTAGCTCGCCGCTGACCAGCGTTGTGATGTGAACTCCCTGCTGAGCCCGCCGTGTCCACCGGCTCTTCGTCATTATCCGGCCTCCTCTCCTCCGCTCCACTTTTCCCCGCCGCCCTCCACCAGCTGCACGTTTCCTCTGATTATATTGCCTCCCACATTTGTTTCCTCTTCGCCCCAAACTGAGCCACTGGCATTGAATTTTCCTGCGGTTGTGCTGCGGTAGCTGTACTCTGGGAAGTGAACTCTGCAAAGAGGATTTCCTTCAGAAGGGAGATCAGTCGTGGTGATTTGGAGTCTGATTTCTTGCAGATTCTACCATTTATTAGCATTTTTTTTTTTTTTTGCAAAAATCCTTTCAAAATAATTCAGTTCCTCACCCCGGACTAGCTGAGGTTATTGCTAATGAGGGCATTTGATCAGTCATAGAAAAAAAAAAAAACAACTGGTTGAAACTTAGAATAGGCCAAAGTTATGCCTTTATTTTTGCACAGTAAAATGTTCATTATTCTCAAACTGGATGAATCAGACCAGATTTTTTCATGCATTTAGTTTCAACACTCTCACTTGTCACTCTGATGAGCTCACTGAATGCCAAAACGCCTCCAAAAAAAAAAAAAACACCTTGAGGTCACCGCAGACACAGCGACCTTTATCTTTCTATAGGAGACAGAGTCAAAGGACTTGGTGTCACTGGGGTTGATGAAACACAGTGAAACGGGTCCCAGGAGAGGACGCGCTGTCCTACAGATAGACGGAGCTGCTATGGCAGGACCGATTCGTGCCGCTGGCTGCGTCTCAGAGCGAGGGCGGGACAATGTCAAAGACACACAACAGTGAACGGGAGCAACAGAGAACACCAGCGTGCAGGGCAGAAATAAGAGGAAGATTAAATAAGGGGAAAAACAAGGTCTCATTATAAACAATGATTGTATCTTGACAAAAAATAGTAAAACAAATTTCAACTCCTTCAATAGTCGCATTCATTTCTGGGATCAACATGTGACTGACACGAGCACATCATGTATCCTCTACTCATCCAGTAGGAGAGAGGAGTCTCTCAATCCCCAATGGGTAAAATATCATTTTTGGCTGAAATATCCCTTTAAATCCAATTGCAATCTCTCTCCTCTGGTATTTTCTATATCCAGACGCCCCCAGTTTGCACCTAAACTTCATCCTGTTGTCCTCTCACATTCAAGCCGATGCTCTTTTAAACATTTTCATTCCGCTCCTGATTTTCTTTTCTATTTTTTTTCTTTTCTTCTCTGTGTGCTCAGTCCGTCCTCCTCACACGTTCACCCAGGTAAACGGGCGCTCTGTCCTTCCCCTCTTTGCCTCCTGAGTACTCCCATTAGTTCTGCTTGCTTGGTGTTTGATGGAGCCTGTTCCCTCCCTTCCCCTCCCCACGCCAACGCCGGCCCCCTCGGAGACCCTCCAACTCATCAACCTGCCCACTGCTGGCAGGAAACTCATGCAGGGGGCGCTGTCCCTTCAGGACGCAGGCCTGCAGTCAACCGGGAGAGGTGGGGGGTAAAAAGACAGTGTGTGTGTGCGTGTGTTAGTGTGCACGCGCACACTAATACACCCTGACAACTAATACACCCCCTTCCAGCAGCACTGGGTTATCGCGTGGCCATCGCTCCTCTTCTTCCTCTCGGAGAGAGAGAAGCGTCCACGGAGGTAGCAGCAGGAGATTTCACGGTATTGAGCGGATGCAACTAAAAGCACAGTTAGGGGAAAAAAAGGTCAAAGGGGGTTAATAAGCGTTCAGCAGAAACAGATTTAAGAGGCTGCATGTAATCCCACCCTTCGTTATGGGCAAAGACAGGAGCAGCGTCTGGTGTTTTTCTTTTCCTTCCAGCCTCTCTGTCTCCATCCTTCAGGCACAAGCTTCTTTTTCTTCTTTTTAATTCATCCATTAGTAGCCAGAAAAAGCGATCACTCCAACAGGCCTGTTGGAAATGTCATTTGTTTTTCTGTTTTACTTGGTACAGTAAAACAATTAAAAAAAAAAAAAACACCAACTAATGAGGGCAAACAGTTGAAGTGCAGTGACTCAACTGGCTCCAGGCTCATTGTTGACTCTATCGTTCATGTCCAGGTTTGAAAGAATCCAGGAGTCACCGGCAAAAGTTAATACTGGACCCTTTTCCCAGTTGACCCACCCAGGCCATGAACCAAGCAACTGACAAACAATTGAAGCATTGGCTAAACATTAAGGGGGAAAAAAACCCAACTCAAACATACCTCCTTGTTAACCGCACTCACCCCCCGACAAAAAGTAGTAGCCTGCAGGTTGGACTGGACCCGCCGAGGTTAAGTGCCTTGCTCAAGGGCCACTTAGCCACACTTGTGCGGAGCCAGGAAGAAGCGAAAAAACCCCTCCGCTCCCGCTCCTCTCTGCGTCCTCGGCTCAGCCATATTTTGACATTTCTTCCTTCGACTGTGTCCTATTTAGCTTTCTTGCGCGAGTACACGCGCCCACTGTGAGCGCGTGTGTGTGACGCTCTATTAAAACCGCCTGAACCAAGATTAGAGGAAAACCTCCACAGACAAAGGCCGATCCAAACGCTGCTATATCATTATTTTCCCCCAAATTTGCTCGGCAGGCGATTCCTGATGGGACCGTTGCTAAAATTAAACCAATCACTGTTCCTCGATTGTGTGCCGCTTTCCTGCAAAAAAAATAAAAAGGCAAAGAAGTGAAGCTTCTGCATTGATGAGTCACGCAGCGATACACACACACATACGCGCACACACACACATGCACAAACACGGGCACAAACAACCTCATGGACACAATTACAAGTGAGGAACGGGGCTGGGATCAGTTTCAGACTAGCGGCCTGGATTAACAATGGGAAGCGAGACTTGTGGGACGCTCACAAAAACACACTCGGCCTCCCTCGCTCCCTCGCTCCCTCTCCTCCTCGCTCGTGTCTCTTTCCCCTTTTCCCCCTGTGGGCAGGGACACATTCTGGGCTGTTGTTCAAAGCTTAGCAGGATTAGCTGCATGATCTTGCCACTTTTTATTTGTTTAAAAAAAGGAGGGTGGAGGGTGGGAGGGGGGAAATTATTTATTTCCATTTTTTTGTCTGTGGGTTTTGGCTGGGCGAAGTGGGAGATGAGCCTTTGGAAAAAAGAAAAGTGCTGGAATACAAACAAGATTTCCATCGCACAGCAGTAGGGGGTGCGTGCGTCACGTGACACGGCGCGCTGACACTCGCTGTCGTTTGACTTCCGCAGGAGCAAATGTCTGAAGCAAAATGTCCATTTTCTCTTTCTTCCAGACTTTAAATGGCAAAACTCCCTGTGTGCACACACTCACACAACTCCAAACCCCCTGTGTAAGTAAACCAAGAGGTTGGTGAGATAATCAGAAGCATGAAGAAAAGTGGAATTGGTGCATGACAGAAAAATGTCTCAACAACAAAACAGATTTCTGCCTTCTTTTTTGTTTCCCAATGTGGACGTGTGGCTATTTTGGATGCATCTGGCGTTGATTTGCTCCTGATCTGGGAGGTGAATATTTGTTTGAGCAGCGAGAAGAGATGATGTCAAACAAGAGAGACGAGCCCAGAAACTGGCTCACACACCTCACCCACCGGCTCTGTTTTCCAGTGACCTCATAATCTGCTTCTTGTTTGGATGAAAAGGGGCCGGACCAAAGAACAAAACCAATATATAGAAGAATATATAGAATATAGACTAATAATAATAATAATGATAATAATAATAATGATAACAATGTATCACCGATCTCCAACACTGGCAGTGCAGGACCTTTAATTCCCTCCTGTCTGATCAAGTTCAAAAAGAAAATGCAAAGAGAAAATAATTCATTTATTTCAAGAAAATGTTGCCCGTGTAATAAAGTGGTGTAGCGGCACTGAGCTCATTCTGCCTCCTCACAGGGGCTTTGACTTCGCCTTTCTAAAAACCAACCCTGGTGATTTGCGAGTCTCCTGCGATTTCCCGTTGCAGGGGCACCAACAGGCAAGTAGTAGCGAGACCACCACATTTGGTTCACTATTGTGTCAACCCCACCTCGCCCCTGACACACACACACACACACACACACACACACACACACACACACACTCCAGACCCTCTCCCTCTCTGTTCGTCTCTCTTGTACATCTTGAAGCGATCAGCGTCTTGGCAGCGGGACAACCGGCCGAGAGGCAGTAGCGAAGGTGGCGGCAGCAGCACGTGGAGAGATGAGATCCTGCGTTCTGCGTCGAGGCCTCACGTCCGACGCACATACACGCGCACACACGTGTCTGCGATTGCCATTGTGTTAACTAGCTGGCGGGGAGCCTTGCCTCGTCGTTTCCAAGGCAACAAGTTTGTAAATTTAGCGGCATTGTGCAACGTTTCTGTGTGAGTGTGTGGTGTGTGTGTGTGTGTGTGTGTGTGTGTGTGTGTGAAGATTTTCTCTCTCTCGCTCTCTCTCTCTCTCGCTCTCTCCCTCTCTCTTCCACCCCCCTCAAAGTACAATATTCAAAACATATGAAAAGACAAGAGGGCACGTTGGAGAACCGGGGCTGAAATACTTTTGGTCTCTGCAGTTTATCCATGCTGACAACGCACACACACACACACACACACACACACACACACACACACACACGTACAATTGTTGCATGCAGAATTCAAACACTTGACAGCAGGCAGGGTGCGCAACAGCTAACGCAAGGACATGCGCGTGTGTGTGCACGTGCGCGCGCTGATTATGAGGGGATTACAGCAGCGGAGATGCATGTGTTGTGTGTGTATGTGTGTGTGTGTGTGTGTGTGTGTGCGTGCGCCTCTGAACGACAAACAAACAGCACAACACCGTCTACCAACGGAGAGGAACTAAAGACCCAGGAACCAGAGCTGCTGGAGGAGTGGGAGGGTGGGGGTGAGCGGTGGGAGGAGGGGAAGTGGGGGCGGGGGATGAAACCAAAGGGGGTGAAAAAATGATGAAAGAGGAACTAACGCTTCCTGCTGAAATATTCAGGTCTGAGCGGCGCCGTGTGTCGCCCTGGCCCTGCGGATGCAGATACAGTAGCGTCACGCGACGGTGGGCAGTGAGAGACGACAGTCTGTGGCCTTTCCTACCCAGAAGCCTCTGCTGGGGGAGGGAAGGGAGAGGGGGGGGTAACCCGGCAGCCTGCAACCATGTTTGACCAGACTGAACTTCCTGCCTGTCGCCGCACTCTCCTGACTCACGCCCACTTAATTATTTAGGGGCATGGAAGGTGGGGGACTGCAAGCTTACTTTGCAGTTTGACGATAACTGCGTTCACAACAAATTTGTTTTATTTCCTTTTTCGCTCCGCCGGTTCATCCCGAAGGACGCGGAGACCAAAAATAATCTGTATTTTAGCCCGCCGGCAAATTACCGCCGAGTGAGGCGAGGCCCGATTTATTATTTCATGAATCCGAAAATGAGCTGCTATTTTCAGAGGCGCTATAAGGCGACAGAAATTAAAAGGGCAGCTCGTCTTCAAGGCGAAGGTGAAGACAGGCGTCGTCAAGGGGGCGAGGTGAGGAAACAGTCGCAGGGCTGAAGAAGAAGTGTTGTCGCGGCCACCGATGCTCCCTCGCTCCCACCCACTCCCGCCCGCCTCCCCCTCAAACCTTGAACTCGGCACATAAAACATTCAGAGGTTCCGGTCGGCTGGGGAACGTGCGGCTGGAGGAGAGGGAGACCTGTCGCCCGGCACGGCTGACAGATAAAGGCCAGACAGGAAACACGTGTAAGTTGTTGAGCGCGCGCTGCGGACAGCCGCAGCGGTAATCGCCCCCACCCCCCCGACCAACCGAGGCACTAATTCTGCGTCTCATCACGCCTTTCTAACCCCGGTGACAACCAGGCAGCGGCTCAGAATAATGGGGCAGTGGGAGCCCAGCTGGCCTGAAAACATTTATTTTCTTTTGCTCGGGAAAACGAAACACTGCGTGACTTTATTTTGAAAGGAAAAAAAAAAAAAGTTGTTTTGTTTGCGACTGCAATTAGGTTTTTTTGTTTTTGAAGAAAACCACTGACTCGCACCATTTGCTGCTACGCACTAGCGCAAACCACACATGCACGCTCCTGTCCACTAAAAGATGCAAGTCCCTGAGCCAATACGGCTCTCGGGCCTCTGATTGGACGCCGCGATGGTCCTCCATCTAATCCCGTGATGGTGCTACATTGCTTTGGTGGAGTATAGATTTCCAATGCCTGCTGCGAGACAAATACTTTTGGATGTATATATGTATATGTATGTATATATATATATATATATGTATATAACCCTGGTTTGTGTGTGTGTGTGTAAATATATATGTATATACATACATACGTACATACATAAATGCATACATACATGCATACACACACACACACATATATATGTATACATACATATATGTATGTATATATATATATATATATATATACATATGTATGTATACATACATATGTATATATACTGCATTAATTAAGATGCAGAAAGAAGTTTGTGTGATTGAGAATTCAACCGAATCATCACATGGAGATCTTCACTATTCTCCTTCCTTCAGCTCTCTCTCTCTCTCTCTCTCTCTCTCTCTCTCTTTGACTCAGTCACTTCATCCCTCCGTCTCACTCCCTTCCTCCCCAAACACGCACAGGCACACGCACACATGTACAACAAACATACACACACAGACACACAGACAAACATTCACCAGTTTCAAAGGATTTTCATATCATGGGGAGGTAAAGGATGGAGGGAGGGTGGTGAGGGAGGGATGGTGAGGAGTGAGGGTGGGGGTGGGGATCGGGAGGTAGCAGCTACACATTGGCTGAGCCGGGGCGTCGACGTGCAGGACGTGTGGCCTGCCTGCACGTCCCGCGCCGCAGCTGCGACGGCCACGCCCCCCCGAGACAGAGTGTGTCCAATCCTCTGCCTCTATCTGGGTCAGCCTCGCGCACGCGCCCGCACACCTCAGCGTCGCACTTCCTCCCTCTTTCCCCACCTCCATCCCCTCAAACCGCTTCTCCTTCGCCTCCTCTCCCTCTTCTCGGGCCGCTATTTTATTTCATTTGTTTTTCTGGAGCGGGAGAAGGACAGACGGGTGGCTGAGAGCGCTGAACGAGCGAGCGAGCAAGCGACCGGCGAGAAGAGAGAGCTTCCATTTATCCTGCAGCCAAGGGGGGGTGGGGGTGGGGGGAGTGGCTGAGGATACATTTTTCAGGAGAAGCAGAACAACTTCGCGTAAACACTCGCGTGGCTGCAAATCACATTAAAGGGCTCGGCTGCAGACACCTGAGGAGTTTGCTGGAAACATTTGAAAAGTATTGGGCCCTGTTGATCGCCAGCACAATCTGTCCACGGCTGCAGCACCGTGAGGTTGGGTTTTTTTTTTTCGCTATTTTTTTTTTTCACTGCAAAACAAGATGACAAATTCCCACCTACGCTATGAAAATGAAGAAAAAGCAAATCGTTACGGGACGACGAATGAAATGGCACCGTGGGTTTCAGCGGCCCGTTGAGTCAACAGCCGTCCCGTGTTTGTCACAGTTTGGCTCTGAGCGCCGTGTTTTGTTTTTGTTTTTTTTCCAAGCCTGAGGTCGCTCGTCGCCAGGACGAGACAAGACGCGATCTTAAGGCCTCTCGTCGCAAATATGTAATTACTGGTGGTGAAAATGACTCACCGAGGAGCCTGGCTGCATTTTTTTTTGCGGACGATGTCGACGGAAGGACTCGTTGACAGAAAGGAGGTGCGAGGAAACATTTATTCGATGGGACGTGAAATAGGAGGCGACGTCTTCTCCGACCGACTAGTTTTTGTTTTTTTATGGCCCCCGAGGGCAAAGCAACAGGAAGTAACATGGAGTGACAGCAAAATGGAAGCGGATGGAACGACCCAGCCGTGCACGTGCTTGGGTCAGCGCACGTACAGCGGGTTCACGTGCACGCCGGTCGGCAGCTGTCTCCAGGTCACGGTTTTAGTGTGTCTTGCGGTTGACAAAGACAGTTGAGGGGTTGTTTGAAAAGGAACAGTTCGTCCAAAACTGAAAATTCACTTTGTTTCCGACTTGGTTCCCTGTCAATGGCGACATTTTTGTGACCGACGGAAAATTTTTGGGAGTTTCACCGAGGTGAAACATTCTGCCAGTGGAGACTTGCACAAAGTCTACTGGAAAGATCAACAAAAATTTAGATTGCAAAAAGTAACAGCGACATGTTTTCCAGCTCTCAGACCATAGAGCTCTTTATTTTTTACACACAACACACTTTAAATCCGGTAAAAGCACAGTTTTCACCAAAGGGAAAATGGGGGGTAAAAAATTAAATGGCACGGAAACATTTTTCCATGAAGTGGTTCTCGTTCATTTTGGCAAGCTAAAGGCGGGAAACGTGTCGTCGAGCCTTTACACGTGCGCGCGTGTGTTCCTGTGTCGACTTGAGAGACGCACCACTGACACGGACACTACGGCGAAAACGCTGAGATGAATAATGCATCAGATCACTGCTCCTCGCCAGCCGACCGAGAGGTTAGACGCCATCCGATCAGCGGGCAAACAAAGTTTCACGTTCTTCATCCGAGAAAGTGTTTCTGCCCCGTCATCCATCTCGCCAGGGTCTGGTTAGTTGCTAACGTGAAGTCGAAGCGAACGAGCGAAAGCCCTCCGCTCCCGCAGCAGCAGCGGCTGCCCGCCGCCGTCGAGAGGCCCTTGAGCAAGGCACTTAACAGCCGACTGTCGGAGCGTCAGCGGCCGCGGGGACGAGAGCCAAGCGTGAAATTGACGCGCTCCGCCCCGGCGAACCTTCGTTTTTCGCACGAGCGGGAGGTCGCAAAACACACCCGAGAGAGAAAACCCCTCGTTCCTCTGGTCCGAAAAAAAAAAAGCAAACACACGCACACACAATAGGGGTGCGTGCGTTTCAATTAGGGGGGCCGGTGGCTGGTGTGGGTTTCCACCCGAGGGGGCCGCGTCACCTCCAACCACAACAACCAGCCGTCAGGGTGGAATCACAGGAGAGTGAGAGAGAGAGGAGAGAGAGAGGAAGAGAGAGAGAGAGAGAGAGTGGCTTTGGCCGACGGCCTGGACAGATGGACCGTAACACCAGGCGGGGGCAACAACACGGCCTGAGGGAGCGACGGGCTGAACACACACACACACAAACACACACACAAGGAGCAGCCGCCCCGCCAAGGTCGCCCGCCTTCCCCCCCCCCCCCCCCCCCCCCCCCACCCTGAGAGGCCCGACCGAGGCTACACGCTGGGCGTCACGGTGCATCCGTCCGTCTGATCTCGCGCTTGAAACGCTTAGATGACACCGAATGAAATTTGCCAATGCAGTTATTCTCTCAGACGTGCGTCCTGCTGTCTGTCTGTCTGTCTGTCTTGTCTCTGTCCCTTGGAACCACACAAAAGTCTTTTCAACAAAGGAGAGTTATCGAATGTTTTTTTTTTTTTTGCAGGGTGCTGCAAACAGAAGGCTAAACATGCTGCTTTGTGAGTTTTTGGGATTGATGGTGCGGCGGCGGCCCTGGTGTGAAAACAAAAAAAATGAAGCAGGGGAATCGGGGCCGAATGCGGGACCTTTAAACTGCACATCACAAGGCTGCTACCAGCAAAACCTGAACATTAAAGCGCCTCGCTCAGTTTTTTGATCATTTCCGTGACTTCCCAAGTGGAACAGCAGCTGCACCCCCCCACCACCCTCACCCCCCGCTGTTTCTCCTCTCCAGCCAATGAATAGCACCTCCCCACCCCCCCCACCCCACCCCTCCACCACCCCCATCTGGCAGAGAGGGAGTCGAGGAGGAGAGGGAGCACGTCATTAGGACTTGTTGAGGGTAATTCCTCTCCAATTAGCCTCTCGGTGATACGAGGGCCAGTCGAGGAGCAGGGCGGCGAATGACTGGGCCACTCAGGAGCCGCGGCGTCGCCTCATCCCGAGCGGACGACTTTCCCCCGTCACGTTTGTTTTGGGGGGGGGGGTTAAGAAAATAAATGATTAACTGCAGAAACCCGACTAAATGCAGTTCAGTTCCGCATCAAAACACTTGCAGGTTCCGCGGAGGAAACAGACTTGCCCTTTTTTGACTCCATAAAATGCGGTTTTAACACCGAGGGGCGCTCCCTTTTTCCTCGCCTCCTCCCGGAGCCTCAGTGTCACCCAGGTCACCTTCTTTCACCAAACATGGTAAACAGAGCGAGGCTGCGCTGCCACGGCTGGTTTATGTGGCCGCTGAGTGGCTGATAAACATCTCCCTCGCTCTTGGACGCCGGCGCATCCAGGCCCGACTTCACAGCCCATCTGTCTCCCCCTCCCCGCCGCCCCCTCCCTCCCCGTGACGGTAGCCCAAAACTCAAGTGTGAAACTCGCAAGAGCGGAGAATCGCTCCTTGTGGCCCTTATACTTGCTAAGAATTTATAATAGCGCTAAATTTCTTCAGAACCATAACTTTTTTTCTCCTTCCAGAAACAAAGATACCCCCTGTGAATCAGACTGAAAACTCACAGGAGCATCTTGTGAGCGCACAAATATTGCCACTCAAATGTCCTTCTGCTCTATCTGTATAAGCAAGCAGCAGCGCAAAGGATGATGGGTAGGCATGGGTTGACGGTAAATGTAGTTTAAGCCGTCACGTCCTGTCTTTGGGCACCACAGTAACACAAATGTTCCAGCTGCATTCCATCACTAGTTTCTCAAATTTGCAGAAAACATCCTCGTAAATAAACTAAGATCCCAAATCCTGATCTGTCGGGAAGAATGTCGGGGGCCAAAAGGAAGCACACTTCAGGTTCGGTTTCACAATAAAGGCCCAAAATAGAACGTGTCCTCAGAGGATTCCAAAGTGAGTTGGTTGTTTATCGCCGGTGGAGCCCAGTTTAGGGACTGTATGAGCCTGCAAGTCAGAGTTGGTATAAAGCAGAGCAGCCAGTAAAATTCCAAAGTCGTGTAGTATAGTCATGGTTTGCATTTGTGTCACAGGTGAAAAAAAAAATAAAAAAAAATAACATGGAGCCAGACTACAAGTATGCGAATAAAGTGTGTTGACATCCAGCCACGGCAGTGCAGCCGTGAGACTGGCTACCGATGTGTTGGCTCAGGATGAGGTCACAGCTCGGTGAAGGCCATTGTGCTAATTTCACACCAAACTCGGAAAGCTATGCGGATGGGGGGAAATGATTAGAATGCGCGAGGGGAGATTGTTGCTAGGAAGTTGGAAGCACACTGTGCTTTTAGCTACTCTTTACAGAGATTTACCCAAAGTGACGTCAAAGAGCAGCACCAAGTCTTCAATGCGTCTTGTACTGCACATATTTATTCTAAATATGGTATTCTGACGTTTTATTTTTTGCAATCGCTTTATTTGCGACAAGGGCGTCTTCTAATCTAAAATGTTTACTGCATCACTTTATTTACAGTCAAAATAGACACCTTACGCAACAATAAGCTCAGCTGATCATCATCTTCATACCCATTCTCCTCTGTACTCTCTGTTCTGTCTCAAACAACCCTTAAAACAGCCTTAACTGTCCATCCAACAGTATATTTAACCCTCTGTTTATGGTCTACTGCAAAAACAACAAAAACAATGCTTATCTTTGTTGGACCTTCCACAGGTCTGAAAGGAAGCAAAACAATGTGAGCAGAACCAACACCCTACCGATATGGGTGTTGGTTCTGCCTGGGAGAGGAATCAGTCCGCTGTGTGACATCACAAAGGGATGATTTCCAGAGCTCTTTCATTAGCACACACTTTCTGAAAGTTGGAGCCAGTGAAAGAAGAGAGGGAGCGACTTTTCTCATTTCTGTCCAGAAGTCCATTGACAGGGTGGAGACACTGCGTGTGAAGTACATGCTTCTTTCAACCCAACCTTCTTTCTTTCTTTTCATTTTTTGCAGTGGATGTGGGTGTGTGCATGTCCTCTGCATCTGTGCACAGGATCAAGTACCAGTGTGTATGTGTGTGTGTGTGTGTGTGTGTGTGTGTGTGTGTGTGTGTGTGTGTTCGATTAGCGCATGCTCCCTGTGTGGACTCGTTGTCACACACACACGCACCCCTGTCTGTGCAAATGAAAGGCTACTATCACCAAGGAAACCAGCTTGTTGCCAGGTAGCAACATGGCGAGAGAGAAAGAAGGGAGAGAAGGCAGGAAGGAGCGAAGGATGCGAGGAAGGATGAGGGAGAGGGGGAAAAAATAGGATCCGGCAGGAGGTGTGAGACGGTGTGAGCGTTTTTATTTAAAGCCGCCGTCATTGCAGAGTGCCAGTTATTATTCTCCTCCTGCCTGCGTGATTATTAAATAAATACCGAATGATTTACAAAAGGCATCGCGCTCCCTTAGCCTTAGCCTTGTTTACCGAAATCAGCTTGTTCAGCGGAGGACTCAATCAGCTGGTGCTGATTGGCTATCGAAGTATATGTCAAAGATTAAGGGCCTGATTTATGGCTGTTAATTCCTGAACTGATATCAGGGTAATTTGGTTAAATTCCTGCCAGGACTGCGAGGCTATGAGAATGATTTCTTCCATACAGGCCCGACTGTGCGTATCGGTGTTTCCTGCAGAGCAGCAAGCTCACCTGCCGAGCCCCGCTAATCAGCAGGACTGATGAGAGTGAATTTCACAAACCCCCTTTGCAAACAAAGGTTGCCAGATCTCTGAAACTCAGATCAGACTTCCAGGCAGCAGGTTTCAATGTGATGCAGCAGTCGTTTATTAATAGGAGCGTAGACAGAAAGGATATTACAAAGTTCCATGTCAATGTCTTTGTGCCCTTTTATCTGAAACTGATTTAAATAATAAAAATAAAAATAAAAGTTGCATGTATTGTACAGATGACTGATATTCTGCCTTATGCATCCACTCAGCTGAAAGAGCACAGAAATAATTTGTAATGGAGGCAGGAAGGTGATTGGATCAACATTCTGTCTATAAGAACCTTATTGGCCAATCAAATTGATTACAGCTAGTTTAGTGAGCTGATGGGCAATTTTAGAGTTAAAACAGACAAAATGTTTTCTGTTGAAGGCCGAC
This sequence comes from Nelusetta ayraudi, assembly GCF_046127955.1. NCBI lineage: Eukaryota > Metazoa > Chordata > Actinopteri > Tetraodontiformes > Monacanthidae > Nelusetta > Nelusetta ayraudi. Next base: position 3,364,213 of record NW_027466077.1, read on the forward strand.
AAGAAAGAGATTTTAGAGTTGAACGGTTGTTTATTTGTCTTTATTTGGCCAAAATCCCACTCGGAGGGTGCCTCGCCGTTGGAGACAGATAAATTTAGATCAAACTCGAATTCTAACTCTTAATTACAAGAACAACAAATTGGAAAATGGATAGATGAGGCATGGCTGTTGTTTGAGTTGCAGTTAGAGGAAAGATTCAGTTGTAAAACGCCTGAAGGGGGAACTTCCAGCCAGAATCCGACCAGGTCTCCTTAAAAAGCAGCTGGTTTTCACACTGCGTGTTGCTTCGCTGTGCGTGGGCAGGCGCACATTTCAATCTGTCCGCATCTCCGCGCGTGAGCTGGTAATTGAAAGCGACTCGGAGGTCGCCGAGGATTAGTATTAGATTAGAGTTGAACGTTCGTTCAACAATGCGTTTGACACATGGACGAGGTTACATCACAGGTCCGGACCGGCCGGAACATCGGCGCGCGCCGTCAGTCTGTCGGCCTTCATTACGGGCTGAGGGGGCGGCGGCTCATCAGAGGGGAGGGTCTGGTGGGTCTGTTAATCTGGCACCACCTACTTGAGCTTGACTGTGAGCGTTTCCTTCAGATCTGCTCTCTCGGGTGGTGGGTGAAGCTTAACAAAGCCTGTAGAAATCCCATAAGTGTCACTGAAGTCAGTTAGACCAGATGCCATCACATTTTTTGGCTATTATTAGTGATTATATATTTATTTTACATGGCTTTTATCTATTGCTACCTTTTGCACTTGTGGTAAGGGCATCCTATCCAATTTCAATGTAACCTGGAGTACAATGACAATACAGCATATTCTATTCTATTCTATTCTATTCTATTCTATTCTATTCTTATTGTGTTACGGGTAAAATGATTTTAAGCTGCCATGCCACTGATTGTTTAGCTTCTCATTTTTATCTCAGACCCCATGAGGGCAGACTGGTTAAAAAAAAAAAAAAGACGTTCAGAAAACGTGATGTTTACCCCTTTGTTTACAGCGCACTGCAAAAATGTTGGACCTTCCTTGCTTGGAAGAACACGAAAAGTGGTCCGGAAGTGGCCTCATAAGGAGTGAACTCGATCGCACTGTCAGACATGGCGGATCAGAATCATGACACAGCGGAATCAGACTTTTTTTTTGATGTCACACAGTATGTTTAGACTGTCGCACAGGACATAAAGGAGAAGCACCAGAAGATGGGAGGAGGAGGAGGAAGAGGAGTAGGAGGAGGAGGGAGGCCTCGCCAGCGAACTGAAGATGGCATTTTAATTAGATGAGGGAGCAGACACGGCGAGGAAGGAGGATGGAAGAGGAGAAGTGACGAGATAAGAAGCGCTGGGGGGGGGGAACGAGCGAGCGAGGAGGCTGGGGGGATGCTTTCATGTGCATCTCACCCTGGTACCCCTTGGCCGTATAATTAGCAGGAAAAACATCTCTTCTCTCATCCACGCCGGTGATAATCACTCGCGCTGATGTCTTGAAAGCCGAACGGGGCGGCTGCATCTTACTGGCTGTGGGAGCAGCCGGCGGAGCAGGCGGCGGCTGCACGCTTCCCTTTGAGTTAAACCAATGAAGTGAGCGACTTGCGATGTCTCAGTTAACCCCGTGTGCGCAACTTCAAATGGGATAAGTAAACATAAAAAAAAGTTCATTTTAGCCGACTGGGCGACGAGGGCATTTCAAGGCAAAAATGGCCAATTCACTGTAGAGACCATGAAAAGGTCAGAGCTGATAAATGGAATGAATAAAGCCGTTGCAGCTGTTCTGTTTCTATAGTGTCTTTATCTGGCGACAGGAAGGCAGAGTGGAGGGTTGCCGGGCAGCACTGCCCAACTCAACTCTGTCCAAATAGTCAGCGGCATGAGGCGTGCAATGAGCTGAACATTCTGCTGTCTCTCACACCGCGACCCCGTCTCATTGCACAACGCCGCCCTTTAAAGCCTATTCTATTCTATTCACCCGCTGCATCGACACCCTCCTCGAAGCCCAAAAGGTGAAGCCATGGATAAAATGAGAAAAAAAAAAACTACAACAACAATAAATGCCGGTTACATGAAGAGTGTAAAGAGAACTCCAGAGTTGTCCCTCCGTGGCTTTCGCCGGCGTCGTCCGAGTTGCCTTGGCAACCTCAAAGTTTGGCTACAGATCTCCCCAGCCCCAGGTCATTATTGCTGCGGAACAATCTGTATCCCCGCTTTTATAACCGCGGCGACGACTGCGAGAGGAGAAGAGACGAGCGGCCACGCAGCGGCTCGCCGGCCTCAAAGGACGGGGAGGCGGCGGCTCATTAGGGCCGGACCACAGACAGGGCAAATGTTTGCACAGTTCGACTTTCTGTTGGACGTGGAAGTCCGACATTTACTGGCTGTTAGCCAGGCTGCGTGCAAAAAAGAGCCTTGAATTGCTTTTTAATTTAATTTAAAGGCCCAGTGTGTAAAATGCAAGAGTACAAAATGCATAACCATGTTTTTTTGATGCATAACTCAGTCACTAAACTGATACATCTCTAGTGTTTTTTCTCATTAATAATAATAAGTATTTCTATATTTCCGTGAAGAGCAAGTGCACTTGTAATGAGGTGGGGCCCAAACATTTATCCATGGTGGCCCAGAATGAGCAAGTCTGCTTTTGGTTCTATGATTGTAACCTCAAATCACAAATCACAAACAAGATATTCCAGCGCAATCATTAAACACTGGTTGCAATATGATTCCTTACCATTAGATGTCAGTAAATCTCAGACACTGGACCTTTATAGGATCCGGGGAACCATATCTTCTCCAAATCTAGTTTCATACTAGTCCCACCCCCTGCTCATTATCTCCTCCTCTCATTGGCCCCGTCTGCACCACATCCTCCCCTCAGAAGTCCCGACTTCCCACCATTTGGCTACAAAACTCGCTCGACTTGAGCCCCGTTTCTCCTCTTTATCCCCCACAAACATCAAAGCCGACTCGGTGAGACGAAGAAACAGTAAAAAGCTAATGGCTAACACGTGGAGCCGTACGCTGCCGAACGTTTGGAATCAGATGGGCTGCGTCTGTCTGTGTGTGTTTGGGGGGAGGGGAGGGCTACACACATGCAATGCAGGTTTTTTTTTTACAGACAAGTTCACAGGAAGGAAGAAGATGTTGCCAATTCTGTGGGTTTTAAGGATTCATCAAAGCAAACATTTAAAAATTCTAAAACGCTGGTGTGGGAGGTTGAATATGTGGCGTTTTGCTCATTTAGCAGTTGAAAAGCAACGATGACGGCGACACATGTGCACCCCCATCCCCGCCCCAGCCCAGCCCAGCCGAGCCCAGCCCAGCCCAGCCCAGCTACCTCCTTTTTTTTGTTCTGTTTAGTTTTGTTTTTCTTCAAAAGGAGGAACATTAGATCAATGCACAAAAATCAGTGCAGCTTAGCAGCTGTTTTGTCAGGCCAGACAGACAAATTTAGTTTCTTTTCAGATTAAATTTTTTACATCGCTTTCAAACAGGGCGGACAAAGCAACAAAGCAAAGACTTGCAAAAAGTGAAAAAAAAAAAAAAAAACACAAATATGCGGCTGCTCCTGTGATCAATCCTGTCTAACAGCGCCGCTCCTGGCCGGCCCGGGCCCAGCAGTTTGAGAGTCATTACAAACCCAACAGCTGGCTCTTTAGGATCTGGCATGGGCAATTAACTAAGTGGAACGTTTACTACAGGAAAACGGAGGGGCTAGGACAAGCGTTCCGGCACCCGCAACATCCGTCGAGCAAGCACGGCTCGTTGCTTTACACGCTGTAGCTCCTTCTCTCGCTTCCTTTATTGAGCAAACACATGCACGGCTTGGTTTACTTCCTGCTCTGAAGCCACAACGCCGCGCCGGCTCTTTGAAGCAACCGGGGAATGAAGTTGATATGTTATTCACAGGGAGCCGTGTGCATAGCTTTCCTGCAGAGTGTGGTGTGCGTGTGTTTGTGTTTGGTGTGTCTGCACAACTCAGTGCAGGGACAGAGTGACAGCCTGGGCAGAGAGGAAGTGGGTGGCCACTTCTGGGTGCCCTGTGTGAGAGTTGCTGCTCAGGAGAATCGCCACTTGTGTGTGTGTGTGTGTGTGTGTGTGTGTGTGTGTGTGTGTGTGTGTGTGAGTGAGTGTGTGTGTGTGAGTTTGAGTGCGCATTGTGTGACAGTTAAAGTGCCACGCAACAGGTGTGTGCTGCAGTCAGCACTGGCAGAGATTAAACACAACCTGCAGAAATGGCTTCAAAAGCACAGTCTCACACACACACGCACGCACGAACACACACACACACACACACACACACACACACACACACACACACACACACACACACACACACACACACATTGACTCCACACACACACACAATCAACCACGACTGACTCCCTGCGTGTTTGTAGCCTTGCCCGCTGTTATGCTGAGACCTTTCACCTTTAAGTCCGACCCCCTTTGCTTTCAAGTGAGTTGAGCCACATTCATTGCAACACGCTCACAGGAAAGACAAATGAAGATGCTCATTCATCAAAGAAAGAGGAGTTTCCTCTTTAAGAGGCCCTGTATTCTGCCCCGTTTCCTCATCTTCATCTTTCACCCTGGACTGAAAAATAGAAAAAATATCTGGACCTCCAGAAAATAGCCTATTTAGCCTGCTGAATAACCACGCGAGAGTCCGCTGACGGGGTTAAGAAGCACATTCTGACGTTAGAAAACAATAAGAAGCCGGAACCATCACGTGGAACCTTCACTGAAAGGTAGGGAAGAATCAACCCACACCCAAAATGTTACAAGAAAAAAGGCTCCCGGAATGTTTTGCCTCCTCATTCCGTCCTCGCTCTCTCTCTCTCTCCATCCCTCTGTCTACTACTGTCACTCTCTCTCGATCCATTATTCATGGCGCAGTCACAGTCGGAATTAGAGGCGCGTGCAGCACGGCTACGGCAGCAAGGCGGCGGAGGCAGCCGCGTTGGATCACGGGAAACTGGGTCACCTCCCAGGAGCAGGAGCAGGAGGGGAGGGGGAATGCGGGGGGGCAGCGGAGAGGGAGGCCGCTGTCACATACGCACACACACACACACACATGCATTTATGTATACACACATACACTTGATAACCGTCCTGCAAAGTAAGACAATGGGGAGATGAGAGAATAAGAGGTAACAGCCGGAGACATAATAAGGCTGGTCACTGATAGTTAGCGGCATGAAAAAAACATATGTGCCATACAGCACCGACAACCGCCCACCCACCCACCCACCCCGCTCCTGGATCGAGTACAAGTCGCTCTGTACATCCAGCTGCCACGTTAGTCACGAAGCATCGAGTCACCGCAGCTGGACAACTTCAAAACACGAGTAAACGAGACCGTCGGCCCTGCTACGCTGTGTAGTTTTCCCATCCTACACTTATCGTGCATGCATAATTCATTTTTTGTGTACATGATGCATCACATCGTAGACATTTTACCCCCTTCCCTCGGTGCCCCCTCCTCCAGATCCCACTCACGCTAATTGCGATCCAGGAGCTCGGCAGTTCGGAAGTCTGCGGAAACTTGATGACGTTGAATTTTTGCCTTGAAATTCATCTTAAAATCATTGGGGGAATAAATGAAGACAGGGTTTTTGCCAATCAGATTTAAGCAGCAGATAAGAGTAACTGAGAAGAAGATGATTATCTGGGTGTTTTCAAATTTGATGAAAATAAATATATAAAATAAGCAACCGAATAAAGAATTTGTTACCGAGAAGTAAAAATTTCATCACATTAAAATTAAAAAATGTTGAAACCTACTTCTATTGCTCAGACTTTGGAGAGTAAAGCACACACATTTGGATCTTTTTATTTTTCATCTGTGAGCTCCTCAACTCAGACTCTGGTGACAAACAGTATAATGGTCTTTTCTTTAATTGCAATGAACAGAATTGAGCGAACAGGAATAAAAGGTGAAAACCGCAAGACAGAGCATTAACAAGGCCACTCCAGCGATCAGCACCAGTCTTCCTCCCACCCGCCCCTCTGCTTGCAATAAATGAAACCCACAAGCAACAGCAAATCGCTTTCTGACGTAACTTCAATAGGAACAAACTCATCGGCAGGGCGCGAGCAAACCGCGGCGCGGCAAACTGTGTGCCAGGCGGCCGCAAGTGACAAACGCAAGGGGCACAGCGAGCTGCTTTCCCTTATTGATCCGCAGCTCCATTTTCAAAAAGCCACATTTCAATTGTGGCAAAGTGACGCCAGAGTCACCGGCGGGCAGTCGCCGGTTAGAGTTCACATCCATTTAGGAACTTTTTGTGGAGATTGACTGGGTACTATGGTCATCACCGCAGAGAGTGGTTTGAGAACTGAGTGCATTTGAAGTGATTAACTGGCACTTTAAAAGTCTAGTTAGAATGATTTAGAATAACAATAACGTGTCGCTTAAAAAATAAAAAATAAACCTTTTCCTATTTGCTTGCTTCACCTTTCAGAAACGAGCTAAATAACACAATTCTGGAACACAGCCCTGTGTGACATCACAAAGGGCAATTGTACCACCCCTCCCAGCACAGCAGAGCAATGGTTCCTCCCTCGGACGCTGCATAGGAACCAGCTCCTTGGCGCAGGTTGAGGTTAAGAGATGATTCTATGATGTCGCTGTGACTTTGACCTCTGACCCCTGCAATCTGACGGACTCGTCTTCAGGGGCCAATGTGAACAATTTCGGCCAAATTAGGAGAAAATTGCCTCGATGCGCTCTGGAGATCATCGAATCAGGTTCGGGATAAGTCATGCGTGGGCAAATGATACATTTAAGAGGAGAAAAAAAGACAGTGGCTCTCACTGTGGCTTGTTTTGAGCGCAGGGGTTATAAAAGTTTGGGGGCATTTTAAGAAATCTGGAAACAAATAAAAGCTAGAACAGCAAAACGCACACCACACGCGAGCATTCACATGCAACAAGGGGAGAAAATGTAAACGTCTGTTTCTGTGGGGACCAGGACCTTTTGATGTGATGCCAGCGTGTAATCTGTGCACACACACGCACACACAAGCACACACACACACATACACACACACACACACACACACACACACTGCAGTGCTCTACAATGCTCTGCATCATAGTGGCTTGTCAACAGCTAGAGTTTCAAAGAATGTGTTTGTCTGCGCCAACCAGCTCCCTTTGTGCGTGTCTGCGTGTGTGCATGTATGTGTGTTTGCGCGCCCGCGCGCGTGTGTGCGAAAGAGGGAGAAAGTGAGAGAGACTCCCAGATCCCGCACCAGATGGCTAAATGTCAGTGAATACCACACTGACACGACTGCTCGCTCTCCCAAAACACAACCGCAACACACACACGCACACACACACACACGGCAACAGCGGCATCAACCAATTCAGGCCGGAGCCGCTGGCTGGGAAGCGGTCCTGATCCTGCGGTCGCGGGGGGGAGGGGCAGGAACGAGGGGCCATCGACTCCGACGTGCAGAGGTGCGTCGGAAGCTTTGATGAGCTGCCAAATTTCAACCAAGCAATCCGATTTCAAACAATCTGCCAATATTTGGTGGATTGATTTCAAAATAAAAGCACTTGCATGAAAGTAAGAGTCCTCAGACGTCCACCTGGAGCCTCTGCGTCCTGTTTAAAACCCTCTGAGGGAAGCAGGGTCTCCGACCTCGATGACGTGAGGCCTTTTAGCCGGTGAGTGCGCTTTGCTTTACTTCCTGGTGACGTCACAGCAGGCTTTTATGGATGTTTAAATATTGGTCGGAACACACGGCGGGTACACATTACACCCTGTTTGTCAAACCTAATTTGCCCCCGGACGTCTTCCACGCACTTTCGTTTGGCTTTGTTGCCATGGATTTGATGTTTGCCTGCGATATGCGTACGCTCACGCGCTCGCAAGCATACATCTGCATGTGTGTGTGTGCATGTGTGGGTGTGCACGCTCGTGCAAACAGCTCTGAGAACAGCAAACGTTACGACACATGGCTGCATGTCGGTTCTGGTTTGCCATTTTAACGTTAATGGTCGGAGGGCTCATCATGATATGACAACACAAACGACAAAAGCAAAAGGGAGATGAAGTTGCACTGTTATTGGTGGTGTCAGCAAGATTACTGTAGCTGCACTGAACAATGACACAAACACACACAGGTGCGTGCGCGCACGCACGCACACACACACACACACACACACACACACACACACACACACACACACGCTGAATAAACTAAAATGTAGGAAATATTTCACAAGCAGGCTTAGTTTTGCATCATAATTCACAACGAACCGACAACACAAAAAAAAACAACAGATTTTTCTTCACACTGTCAGTGTACATGTGTTGAGGATCTGTTGTTGCTAATTTGAAGAGCACATGGCAGAGATGCCACTCACTCCCGCTGATCACTTCAACACAGACTGCGAGCAGCCAAACTCCGTGATGATGCTGCCACCAAATAAAGAACAACTATTAATAACAGGAATAAATCATAGTAGGTCTGCATTTCCAAACTATGCCAAAAGAATACGGTCACAGGTGTTTTGGAGTGAACTGAGAAATACTCAAAATGAGGTGCTCTCGAATAAAATAGTTTGACTTATGTGTACTTTAAATCCATAACAAGATAGAAAATAGAATAAATGCAGAATGAGGCTGAGTGAGTTTAACGAGTGACACTCGAACACTTGGATGCTTAGGTGGACTATATGTGTCCAGGATGGACGGATGGATGGACGGATGGATTTTTCCGTCTCTCTCACTGGCTGCACGCTCCGTGGGAGCTGTAATGTGGGTCGATGTGAGGCCGATCTGGACGCTTTTAGCTGGGTAAAAATATCCCTTTCTTCAACTCTCACTCAATCGCTGCCTGTGTCTCACTTACCTTTACCGCGGAACACCTTGTCATTGAAGCGATCAAGAGAAAAACAGCTAAAGAACGTTTTGGGACTCTTTTAGGTGGAAAATGTGATCGATTCCAGGGACGCAATGAGAGAAACTTCACTGTTGTTGTATAAGCCTTGAGTTGATGTGATTTGACATGCCATGTATCACTAAACTATATAAATTGTAAAATTGTAATTTCACCCAAACAATCAAATCATAACTTGTTCTGGACTTTCAGAGGGGTGAACAAAATGGTCCAATAGCAACAGGACCTGGTCTTAAGCTTTTTTTGAAGGAGGCTAAAAATTCAAACATGTAGGCTGTAATTCTTCCCCTCTGAAACTCCAGGACGGCATAAATAGTCAGCAGAGCCTCCATCGACGAGTGAATAACGGGTGAGATTTTAATTCTGGGTGAACTATGCCTTTAAGGGCCCAATGCCAAGATCTTACATAAGTACTTCCATGAGTCAATATGCAAGTATAGTCTCAAAAATAAGTGGTTTGATGTATAGGTTTGGCACAGAGAGGAGACTGTGAAAAAAGAAAGCGACAATCTCCAGGGATTTGCTTTTGGGATTGGGATTTTGGGATTCTTGAACAAAATACACTTCCTCATACAAATTCTCTTTCTGATACGTGAAGAGGGTGCTTTGAAAAAAAAGTGCAATTAAAAAAAGGTCACAGGGTTTCTTTGGAAATCTTCCTGTCTTCATCGCCAATACGGGACCATTAGAAAGAAAGAGGGGCGGAGAGAGGCCAGAGGAAATGGCGTTGTAATGAATGTGGTGCCACAGCTGCTCTCATTTCGAGTCTTTCACTTTTATTAGACGGTGGACAAGAGCAAGAGAGTGGAGGACAGAGGGGAAGGGGACTGACGCAGGCCAGGAGCCGCGCTCGCCGCTTGTTATCTTCTTTTTCCTGCCAAGTCCGAATCAATTAGGCACCAAAGCAGTCGTTTCTCCCCTATTTTAATAGCCGTGGCAGCAATGAAAATAGTGAGTGTGGCATATTTTTGAAGTAACAATCAAAAGCCACAATGCACTAATTCGTTTTTTTTTTATTGTCCAGTGACTCAGAAAGAAGCTTTATGCTTCCTGTAAAAGCCACAGTCCATTATCTGCCGCGGCTTTGAGATGATAGAAAACATCAGAGCAGAAAAACAACAGCGCCACAAATCAATCCAAGGCAAATTGATTGAATCCGCAAATTTATTATTGATATAAGAAAATGTGCAGGACTGGAAAGAGAAGAAGAACAAGAGGAGCAGAGCACCAACAGAATTCTCTCTGGCCAAAACAGCCCTCGGTGTAAGTCCTGTTTGTTTAGTTGACTATTTTTTTTTTTTTTTAGTTGGGTGGGGGGGGATTTGTGCTAGACTGAAGCACCAAAGCGCTGCGGGGCTGAGCAGGAGTTGGCTCCAAAATATGGAACCAATGGAGCAAACACACACGCACACAAACAGCCTTGTGAAGTTGGAACTTTGGATTTGGAAAGCACCCATGTCTCCGACAAAAAATGGTCTCTGGGGGGTTTCCTTGCTTTCCTCTGGGAGATTAAAAAGGGGAACAGCAATTATAATTTTCGACATAATGACTCCCCAGACTCGAGCCGGCTTGGAGCCACTGCCGCTGCTGCTGCTGCTGCTGCTGCTGCAGAACCCTTGCAAGAGATTTTAGGCTTCGAGTAGATCAAACAACTCCTCCGTTCAAATGTGCAACACACTCGTTCAAGCTGCTGTTGACTGCAAGTATAAATAGCTCAGTCACATTACTCAGTTGATATTTGCACTTAAAAAAAACAAACAAAAAAAAAAAACAGCAAAGCACAGACGTGCAGATGTGCAACCTTATCCAGATGCGCAGCCGCTGCGTTCCACCGCGCACAATCCGGAGCACGCGCGCGCGCAAAAGCGTCACACGGCGCGCTCAAAAGCGTCACACGGCGCGCAAGAAAACACGGAGCGACATTGTTTAGATAAGTAAACGTAGATGGATGCTGATCGCTGCCGTCCGCCTATAAATAGACACTCCTAGCAACCGGCGGAGTAGCACCCAAAGGAACAGCGTGTTAACTTGATTCTCCACAGCAGAGACGTTGCTAGTGCTGGCGGGGGAGAAAAAAAAAAAAAAAGGTCCGGAGGCGCGTCAAAGACTAAGGAACAGATATCCAAGAAGATTTAGAGGCACGCGCTATTAATTAGGCATTAATAAGGTGCCACCGGTGGTCACGCTTGGCGACAAATAAAGATCCGAAAGACTGGCTGGAGGAGGATTTTGGCACCAGGAGGATTATGTATTCAGGAGGGAAGGTTAAATATGTTCACAGGAAATCAAGCGTGTTTGTTCAAAGGGGAATTAATTGATGGCTGGCGTGCGTTCCTCAGTGTCTGGGGGGGAAAAGAGAAAGGTCAACAACACAGGGACGCTTGAGACGTGAACCTTTATGACGGCTCTAAAATTCAGCGCATTACATATTAAAGGTGCCGTACTGTGTAAAATGAACTTCATAAATGTTTTCAAGCCAGCTGGTGAACAGCCCACTAAAAAAGTCCGTCCGTTAGTTCCTTTGGTTGCTTCGCTTTTCAGAAGGTTGCGGCCCTTTGCGATGTCACAGGGGGCGCTGATGCCTGGTAACGTCCTTTCCAGCTCAGTAACGAGCCGGGCCTTCAACCATCCTTCAGCTTCATCAGCAAGCTAAAAACCTGGCGTTTCTGCAGGAGGCTGTAAACAGAGGGCTAAGTATCCTTCATTTGAAGGGTTTTGCATTTTTGTTTGTTTTTATTGGATAAGAACTATGTTGAAAAAGAAGATCTGAAAATGAGCAATACAAAGGATCGTAGTAATTTTAAATTGACTGCAGTCTATTAAGTGGAGTTGATCAGTGTCTGAGGGGAACCGAGGCGAGGAAGCATCCCGGTGACACAGCGACCCTTTAAAGCACTCCACCAACATCTGATTAAAACCCTCGGCTGGAGAGCGCGAGAGCTCTTAATATGAGGACACGTTACAGGAAACGATAGTTTGAAATCTAACACCTGACTCTGAACATTGCCGGCGCCCACACGCCTCTTTCAGCGCATCGCATCCCAAACCCGTCCCGCATCGATCCACTTTGTCGTACTCAAAAACACAAAGACGAGTACAAGACAAAAATAAAGAAAGAAAAAACCTCCTTCCTGACGGTAACACAGGAAGGAGCCAGAGTGGGCTTGCGGCTTGTGATTGGCTCCATTAACCTCTGAAAGGTGATTTATCGACCGCAGCTGCTGCTCTAACATGCTTACTTCATCTGCGCCACTTCATTTGACACTCACCAACCCCGTCAGCTGCCTGTGATAATGGGTGCGCGGTGGCGGCAGGGGGGCGGGAAAAATGGCAGTCACGGCCAACAGGCCCGGGCGGCCTCGGTCGTGGTCGGCGGCGGGAGGGCGGGCGGAAGTGCGCGGCGCTCTCGCCTCTCCATCAGTCAGTGACTAATCAGGCGCATTGATCAAGTAATCGCTTGATTATGACATCATTACTCTGTCAATGCCAGAGCGTCCGTATTGATCAGATCGGATGGCGGTCGGAGGGAAGAGCTGAATCAGGGAGATTAAAAAACGGGGAATGAGGAGGAGAGCACAGAAGTTGAATTTAGGAGAAAAAAAAAAAACAAGCGTCTCTTAAAAAGCTCCAATAAAGTTTTGCTACAGCGGCGCAACAAATTTCTCCTCCTTTGACTTGGTCGCACTTTTGGTTCCTGCGCCTCCTCCTTTCTCCTGGAACCAAGGACGGATGAGGAGCATCGCTACGGTTACCATAACCATGACAACCCTCTCCCCGCTGCTATTATTGGGCTTGTCGTCAAGGAGACGGAGCGGCGCATTATGGGATGCGGGACCGAAATAGCAGCCGTGTACCGAAAGCGATACGACGCATCATCTGCTATTACATAAGAAAAGACTCCTGCAAAATCCAGCGGGAGGGTGTTTTTTGGAGGGATGGGGGAGGGGCTCCCTACCGTGTCGATTGCGAAACTCGGGTCAGAGGTCGGAGGTAAAGGTAAAGGTAAGGTAAACGACAGTGCAGCGATCCGCAGAGACCGTGCAAGAAAAAAAAAAACTTTGTGCAAACTTTTGTTTTTTTTCCTGTAAATGATAAATCTCTGCAAAAGGGGAAGATTAAAAAAAAAAAAAAAAAAAGAAAGGTAGATATAAATACAAATCTGTCTAAAATCAAAAGCGACTGCACATAGTGAAGGAACAGAATAACAAATAGCCGCAGCAGCCGTAAAGGCAGCAAGGTGACACATATTTGAGACTTAGCTCAGGGGGTTTAGGATGGGCCACATTAGAGCAGCTATTTAAAACCCTCCTGTGGCTCCGGCTCACATTATACTTAATGAGGGGATTGTAGCGCCAGAACGGAAAGGTGACACCGGAACGCATTACTTTTAATAGCGTCAAAGTAAATGTTTCTTACGGCAAGACAACACGACGTCGGGAACATAGTAGAATTCTTCCCCGAAAAGGGAAAAAAATATATTTACCTGTCACTCTATTAAGACGCAGTAAAATGGGAAAAAATGTAATAATGTCCTATAAAAGTCCTGTATTATACATTCATTGTATCTTATTTTTCTTCCCTGAAGATTATTGAACGTTATTCTTTACTGTGACCGGCCACGTGTACATCGGAGACAGCGCGAGGGTCTGCAGGCGGTTTCCTTCTCCTTCCTCATTGGTCGGTTTGTTTTATCTTCCACAGTTTTCAGCACATCACAAGCACCGTGACAAATAACGCACATGCTGAATCTGTGTGTATTTTTGCCTCCCTGCATTCTGCCTGTCACAGCGCCGTAAAACTAAGTCGCCACAGCTGCAGCGGCGTCTATCGGCGTGTGTGTGCCAAGACGACGTGCGGTGTGCTGTTTCACATCAACAGCGAATAGCAGCGATATTTGGCCCCCAGTGCTGACAGACGATGAATGACAGTGATCTAAGGATGCGTTTAAGGACTTCTGCACGGGCTCTCATTCCCCCGCTTATCAGATGTCAGCAGAAACCGGTTCCCCGGGGCGACTTTGGGTCCAGATATTTTTGAATTTTCGCATTGAACCAAAGCGTTTGGGCCTTGAAAGCGCCAAGGGTCAGTCAGGACTGAGTGTGCAGATGGAAAGAGACTACTGATACCAAGGGCCACAGCCGGAGTGCAGTATGTACACTGTCAGGCAGTGTGGGAATAAATACAATGCGAGGGATTAGTTCAACATGAGAGTACGTAAAAAATTGTATCTCACACAACAACAACAGAGCAGCAGTGGAAATCTGTCGTCTGACTTTCCCTTCCAGGACCTGCAGACTAAATTGACACAAGTCCTCAAAGGTGAATACCAGCAAATCACCATCAAACAAGTGTTCGATATTTTGGTTCAATTAAAAAAAAAAAAAAAAATCATAAATCTTCTTCGCATAGCTGGAAGATTCCTGGAGATTATGTTTACCCCCTTTTTCATCCGGTGCCTGCGTCCTTTATCATGAAAGGCCTCCCGTGTGGAGCCTGAGTGGCGTCGCTCCCTGGAAACGGGATCGCAGCCTCCCGACAGAACTCCGCTCGGCACGGCGGCGGCAGCGAAAGTGAGTGAGTGGGTGACGGACAGATTAAGATGAAAACAGCTGTCTCCCTGCAGCCCTGTTTACTCTCCCTCTGACTCATGTACCTGCGCCGACACTATCATCGCTGGGAAATCACTGCGCGTGCGTGTGTGAGTGTGTGTGCGGTAGTCAGGCAGCGGAAAAGAAACACGGACTGAGAACGTCACACACACACACACACACATATCTGAAGGCCGTCGTGCAGTGAAAGCTCCCCGCTGATGAGGGCCGTTTCCTCGAGAGACGGGACGGAGGGATGACAGAGTGACAGATGTCGCAGCCGCCTCGCGGAGGGATTAGCGACCCCCTCACACTAATTCACTGGCACACATCCGTACTGAATGCAATCACGTTGATTTACGGCCCTGCGATTGACCCTCTCGCACCAAATGTCCGCCGGGATTGGCCGCCACCTCCTCCTCATCCTCCTCCTCCTCCTCCTCCTCCTCCCTACTCCAGCGCCATGAGATGAGGCCGTAGTGAGGACACACGGACGGGGGATTTGTGTTAACACAGTACGGCAACTTTGACGCATCCCCACCAGGCTGGCCGCAAGCCCTCGGGACGAATGGCCAGATATTTGGAATCTGGCAAAATGTTGCACCATTTGGATAATTAGTTTCTACCTAGTTTAGGATTCAAGTTGACCAGCAAGCAAAGAGGCTTTGACTTCCTCGAGTGATGCAATCGTCTTGAGGAAAAACTGTTTTTGTCCTCGTCCCGCACATATATAACCTTAATATATAAAACCAAGTGCTTTTATTTTGATTCAAACTCTTTGGTCAAACTAACTGAAGACTTTTTTTGACTCAGTGCAGCATGAGAAACTCACTGCAGCAAAACTAGAAACCTCTTAGAGCTTCAGCTAGCCTCATTTCCCTTTCTTAACAAACACCAAACACGGTTGTACAACACCGGCAGGGGGCACTGGAGGGGGAACAAAACACGGCAGACAGCCCATGAGCCAAGGCGTTGGAACCATCACCCGCTTGAACAACCTGCATCCGCCGATCTACTCACCAGGTTGGAGTTGGTGGCGTTGGAGTCGTCCTCGGGGAAGGGGATGTAGACGGCTAAGGCCACGCAGTTGGCGAAGATGGTCATCAGGATGATGATCTCGAACGGTCTGACAGGAGCGTTGAGGAACAAACTTGAAACAGACACGGCAGAGCAGGACTTGGACTCGGGCTGACAGGGCAGGACGAGTCGGGGTATTATTGATTTGCACCTTTTTCTGACGATTCGGGGCCCGTTTTGATGAGAGGGCAAAACATGAGTTTCAGCTCGAGGCTCGATCCCCTTTTGGGCGTCCCGCTTAGCCCTCTCTTTACTAGCGCGCTAATGTTCAGGTGGCGCTTCCGCATTCTTGTGCAGAATGATCAAGTGTTAGCAGACGGTGTTTTTGTTCTTTGGGGTTTTTTCTTCGCAGCCTTCTATGATGACACAACAGAAAGACGCCAACTAGGCCGCGCAAGCTAACTTGTGGACTCAGATGACTACAGAACGTCTGCCTGTTTTGCAGGTCCTTTGAACGGAAAAAAAAGGGTCAGTGAACACGCCGTCACATGGGCAGAGGTGCTTAAACCGTGCGGCAGCAGAGATGAAAGAGCCCCACTTTGCCTTTTCGTTGGACAATGAGATCTCGTGGGTCACTCGGGAACCTCTTTGAGCATGCCGGTCGGGGGGGTAGGGGGCGGGGCCTGCTTTCGAGAGACACAGCACATGTCCAAATATGGGTGTGAGTGGTGGCAATGAGCGGGCCCGTCGCGTGGAGGACAGGACGCGGGCGGAGAAGGAGCCAGCGTTTGGGAGGGGAGGACGGGAGAGTTTTTTTTGTATGGAACGGTCCTTGAGAGGGGAGTGACCTCATTATTTTTGGCCTCGGTGACAGAGAGAGAGAGAGAGAGAGAGAGAGAGAGAGTGAGAGAGAGATGGAGGGAGGGAGAGAGAGACACAGATGGAGAACTGGAGGAGAGAGAGGGAGGGGAGAATGCGAAGGAGAGATAAAGGAGGTCTGCTTTTTATCAACACAATTGCTAAGTGCCGCCGCTGTCACCTCCCTCCACCCCCCGTTTGGCTCCGTCCTCGTCTCTCCGCCACTCCTCCGCTCTTCCCTCTCTCCTCGCCCTGTTGTCAAACAGCAGGTCCCACCTCAGCGCAGACAGCAGCGGAGATTCGGCCAGAGTGAACAAAACGCAAAAGTTCGAGTCGGGCGGGGCGAGTTTGATCTCTTTTCCCTTTTCAGAGGGCGCAAGTGCACGCAGCTCCTCGATATCAACCCTTTGTGATGTCACAAAAGGCATCTGAACCTCATCTGACCCACGATTTGTTGGTTGGCACGGTTGAAACATGTTGTTTTCTCAGAATCAGAATAGAATAGCCTTTATTGTCAGTGTAGCAGAAGATACAATGAAATTGTTTTGTTCTCCTTCCAGAGAAGTAGAAGTTCAAACAAAGCATCAGGTTTATGATGTTAACAGAGGATAACCTTATTTCTTTCATTTTTTGAACTCTTCATCATTCCAGGCTGCTCAACTTTCAGACAGGAGCAATGCCTCTTGTTGGATCCAATGTTTTTTTGTTTTTTTTTTAAGTATTTCTCCATTTTCACAGCCTGAAGTTCAGTACAGTACAGTACAGTCTGGTGCTTTTAAAGTGTTAACTGTGCCAAAATAAAGTGCACTCCGAGCTTTGCGGGGGAGAAATGGAAGGTTTGCGTGTGGGGACGCCGTTAAAATTGTCTCGACAAATGAGTGATCAAGCCGCAATTTGAATGAGATGCAAAAACCCCAACTTCCGTAGCCGTTTAGAGCCTGCAGCCACTGTGGCAATCGCGCTGCGGGTCTGCAATCCACTGCGGAGCCGGAATGGTCCAGAGGGAAAAAAAGAGAAAAGAAAAACAAAAAGCCCTTGGCGGAGTGCAAAAGGCGGAAAGGGGGGGGGGGGATAAGTCGTTTTATGGTCAGATTTGTGATTTGTTTGTGTTTGTATTAAGGGCTGACCCTTCCACATCGATAACCGCAAGACCCTTTAGCTCCGTCATCCTGGGACCGTAATGCATCAAAGCTAATCACTCACCCCTGTACAGGGGACTCATTAAAACACTCTCCAGACGTGCGACGACCCGCAGAAAAAAAAGAAAAGAAAAAACAAGGGAGCCTGTGGCTCATTTCAGGTCCCTCGTCTATAATTTATTAAAAATATATATATTTATTTATATATATATTTAAATATATATATATATATATATATATATGTATATAACCCCAAAGGTCTGCCAACGTCAACATGATTATAAAGCCACTGCTCGCTGAGCTGCAGAGAGAAAAAACAACGCTGGGATGATATTTGCCTGGGTTAAATTCAAACAGCCAATTAAATTAGTGCTCCTGCTGTACAGTAATCGGCCGTAACAAGAGCAAATGATTCCATTTTGAACAGCGAAGGCATGAAAATCTTTGCCAGAAAAAAGGTGATCTGAAGTGCTTTTTGTTGTTGTTGGGCAAAGATTCAAACCCACAGACTCACGTCTATACAGCTCATTGAACGCATTGCTGACTGTGCACCGGGACGCCACTATTCTCCAGGGACTGACGCAAACTGCCTCACACTAAATGTTAATGTCGCAGCAAGAAAACAGGGACGTGCATCATCCCTGCCGTTGTTATCTGGGAGAGTAGGAGGTGAGAAAACATGCAAATTTGCAAAACCTCCCCGGGGACCCAATGTAATATATAAGCTTTCAGCATTTAAACAGGGTTTTTTTTTTCCCGGGTACGAGAACTGAGCGACACCTTTTCAAATGTGCCACTTAGCGTGATTTCACGTGGCGAGCCCAGCAGTTAGGCATATATGAGGGGGGGGGGGGGGCCCACCGCCACTCTTCCCTCGTCTCCCCCCGTCTCCGACCTCGTGGTGCCCAGGTAATGCCTGAGCGCTGTAATTACGCGGCGTTTCGAGAGCGTGTGTTAGCGTGCAGATGGGTCCCGCTGACCTGTTGAGTCGCGAGCGAGCAGGCGAGCGGCGGCAACAGCTGTTGCCATGGCAACAGAGGAGGGGAGGGCAAAATAGAGGGAGATTTTTCGTAATCGGAGCATCTCATCTGAGGTGCAAAGTCACCCACTGGAACAGGAAGTCACTGCAGAAATGAAGGACGGAGCCACTGAGAGGGTCTTTTTTTGGGGGAGGAAAAAAAACTGCAGCGCTTCACTTTTTCTGTCTTCATCCCTTCATCAACTTCCTCCTCCCTCTCCGAGTTCCCTGCCGTCCAAAATCTCCCCCTCTGTGAAGTCTTTCCTTCTATCTGTCCGAGCCCCCCCCCCCCCCCCTCTCGCCCTCCTCTCTCTCGCCACCCTTGCTCCATGGCTTCTGAAAGATGCCAGGAATTGTGGGTAACGATCTGAGCGCTGATCCGTCATTGGACCAGGCCGTCCCGGAGACCTCGAGGGATTCTGCTGGCCCTCTTCTTCCATTAGTTTTTCTCTTAGGTTTTCTAATAGCAAGCAAGAGGAGTAAAGGGAGGTGCCCGGAGGGTGGGGGAGGGGGGGGTCCCGGGGTCTGCGGCGGACAATTTGATCTGTGGTAATTGCTTTTAACACAGCGGCGAGGAGATTTGTTTGCAACCCTCGGATGTTCGGCACAGTGGAAAAATTACACCATGTGCCAAAGTCACAGCTGAAAAGCCACCTGAAAAATAGTTTTAATAACATGAAAAAAAAGTCCAGCTTTGGCTAAATATTAACAATAACATTGCGGTTGGTCATTTGTAGAGAGAAATAAAAGCAAACAGCGGTTTTGCGGTGTGTCTCGCACAACTTCTTTTTTTTCGTGTTTTTGCTGGAACATGACAAATACGGACGGGACGGCAACAAACTGGAATAACTCGGTAGTTCTCTTGTGAAATATTACATTTTGCTGTTGTGACACTGAGGGGGAATTTGTCTTTTATCCTGTTGCCTCCAAAGAGGGAATATTTATTGCGAATTAAATTCTTAGTGAATTTTCCCCTTCATGTAATTCTATTTTAAATACACACGCCGTTGCACTCCCTCTCCTCCCCCTCCCCTCCTGCCCCTCCTCCTCCTCACTGCTCGCTGCTGACCCCTTCCCCTGCCTCCTCCCCCTCCCTACCCATGTTCATTACTTGTCCTCCCCTTTGCGGCTGCTCCATCATTTTTCTTGTTTACTTGCTGCTCAATCCCGCCCCTCCATCCTCACCCTCTCCTCAGCTCCATCATCCCCCCCTGCTGACATTCACGCCTCCTCCTCACCCCACCTCCCCGCCCCCACCTCCTCCCACTCAGGACCATGTGTGATGATGCTCTTGCCCAGCTCACACCCCTGTGCACGATTCCCCTATTATGGATTTCTTTTCCCCCACCGTGACTCTGATAACTCCTGTCCTGTCAACCTCACCCTGAGGGAAAAGCAAAGTCATTACGTTAGGCTCCCTGTCTCTTCCAAAAGAGAGAGTGAGAGAGGGGGGGTGGTAAAGGAGAAAAGAACGAGGGGGTGTCAGACCAGGAATAAAGGGATTTGGATGGACAGAGAGAGGGCGAGGCAAATGACAAATGGTCGAGGGAAGGAGGAGGAGAAGGAGGAGGAGGAGGAGGATCCGAGGCCCCATGGACCCGCGGGAGCGAGGATGAGCGCCGCGGCCGGAGAGAGAGAGGTGTGAAGGAGGGATGAAAATTACACAATTTGTTTCGTCTCTCCCCCCTGCGAGAAAAGGGAAGGCTGATGAAAGAACGGCAGAGGAGAAGGACAAAGCGAGGAGCGTGAACGGAGGGAGGAAGTGCGATGTGCTCCTAAGCTGTTTACGCCCCTCCTCTCTCTCCTCGCTGCCGTAATTCCATTTGTTTGCTACTTGCATCAGTGTCATGGCAGTTGCAGTGGAAGCATGGAGAGCAACAGAACAGCCGTCCTGCACGGGACGCCCAGAAAAAAAATCTGCACATTGTTGTTGTGTTTTCGCCCGCTCAGTATTAATGCATCTCAGAGTTCTCTGAGAGTTTTTGATGGCACATTGTAGTTTCTAACGTTTCAATAACAGCCATTTTGGCCGTGAGACGACTGTATATTAGGGTCTCTGCCTTTTATTCTATAAGATGCCAGACACTGTACATCCATCCAGCCCAGAGACAATGAAAAGAGGAGCTAAGATTTGTATGTGGTTAAATAAAAACGTTTGGTCGATCACATTCAAGCGGAAAACCTGTTGAACTTTAACTGCCGTCCTTCCTCCCCATTTGAACGCCAAATTACATCTTTTTTTTTTGATAAAAACACCTCGGAGGCTTCCCGTTTATCTCCATCATCTTTCTTTCCCCCCTGCGTTCCAGCTAGGGGCGAGGAGGCAGCAGCTCTCTCCTGCTCTTGTCGCAACTAATGGAAAGAGGATTAGTTCCTGAAATCTGATACAGTTTTAAGATGACTGAGACGGCTGGAAGGATGGAAGAGGAGGAGGAGGAGGGAAGGAAGGAAGAAGATCTCAGAGTTGGAATCTGAGTGCGTGATGAGAGCAGATCCTGGCGTAGTGTCTGTCTGGGTGTGCCCGCCTGACAGCGCATTTCGTATTAAGGGCACTGTCAGGCAGGCTGACTTCAAAAATGGCGGTGCAAGATGGCAGCTAACTAGGAGCAAGATCCTTGCTCTGTATATTCTCATATACATGAGAACCATTGTAAGGGTAGGAAAACCAAACTTTCATTGTACTGCGAGTACACACTTTAATTTATGTATTTTTGGCCAGTTTGTTGGGCTTTTACCCATATAAAAATTAATTTTATATAAAAATGAAGTCAAATTTTACGCACTGGCCCTTTAAGGGTGGGACATATGAGCGTGCAGAAAAACCAGGACGAAGGATACTTCCACTCCACGATGCTGATGCAGGCCCGGCGAATGGGGTTCTTCAGCGTGAGGCACAGCAGCGCCCGCGGCGGCCGCGTGGCCGTCGTCGTCGTCTGCTTCTTGGGCTTGGACGTGTAGTGCTGCCTCTTCCGCTGCGTGGAGCTGGCCGTGGAGATGGGCCCGCCCCCTCCTGAGCCGTGCCCCGCCCCTGCGCTCGCCCCGGCGTTGCCCATAATCTTGGCCTGCCGCGCCGCGTCGATGGCCGCCTGCCAGCTCAGGGCCGCCCCGGCTGTGGGGATGTGCTCCGGAGCCAGGCCCACCACGCCCACCACCCCGTGGTTGACCCCGCCCCCTCCTCCATCGCCACTGCCGCCACCGCCGCCGTGCTCATTGGTCAGGCCGGGGGGAGGAGGAGGAGGCCTAGGGAGGGGCGGAGGGGGGGAGTAGTCGGAGCCTGGAGAGAGAGAGAGAGAAGGAAATCAGCTCTAAAAGAAAAATAAATTGACCGTCAACAAGCTCTCAAATCACCTCCCGACGCCGGCGAGTGAATCATCGGCCGACTTAAGAGGACACGATGCCTCTCTGCTCTGTGGCTTTCACACAGAAAGATCACTTCAGAGGCTTCCGGGCGGTTTTACGCTGTCGACGTATCGGCGGGCGAGCGCTGCACGTTTTCAGACGCTGACGAATCTCCCCGGTGGGACCACGGCGATGACTAACGCCGACCCATCTGTCAGTCAAGTGCAATGGAGCCGTGTGTGCGTCGTTTAGTGTCTCAGCATATTGAGCGCGCCGTGCAGTCCGCTTAGTTTGTGTCAACACAAACAAGGCCCGTAATGGGACAAACTACTGAACACAAGCCATAAACGTACAAGCAAAGAAAAATGTATTATTCAGCAATAAAACATCTCTCAAAGGATCGCTTCATTCAAAATGTGGCCAGATATGCTTTCAATTCAATAGTGGAGGTTGAGGTTTTGACGCGGTACATTTTCCTGAGCTGTATTTCCACAGAAATCCATAAAAAAGGAGAAAAAGAATAGCAAGCGAATTATAATAATCTCAGGAAAAGATTACAACATCTGTGTCAGCCAGACAAATTGCAGGATGGAGACTAAATGACTAAAAGTGGTGTAACAGAGAGTGTAACACACGCTGCCTTCTTAGCGTGATTAGAGGAAGGTCCAGCAGCCACAACCTCCCATGTCCCGCTCACGTCTCAACTCAGATTTCATAATCGCCCTCCTTCCTCTCCTCTTTTCTTCTCTGCTCCATGCGTCTCTCTTAATGGACAGTGTGTTTCTGGAACTAAATAGCTGGATAGAAATGAGCAGAGTAGGAATGCTTCAAAACTACTGCAGGTGTGTTTTGAAAGCAACATGTATTCATTCTCCAATTAAGTTCATAAAACCCCAGAAAATTGCATATTTAGCCCTTTGTTTACAGCCTCCTGCAAAAAAGAACATTAAACTTTAACTTCCTGTTAATCCCGATGCCTTGTTTGTTGGACCTTGTACTTGTTTGGAAGGGGAGAGAAAGGAGCCAATGGTACCAAAATCCCTTCCGATGTCACAAATGGCATTTCTTAATGACTTTTAGACTCATTTTGAGACGGGCAAAAAAACAACGCATGCAGTGTATTATGCATATACTTATCTTATTACAACACTGACAAAGTGGATTGTGCTCAATATAGAACCTTGAAGTAAAAAGTAAGTTGTGCCCGTTGCTATGAAAAGCATTAGGATGCAGTTTTGCAGCTCACTGAAAGTCAGACCTGTCATATCTGCATCTGAAATGATCCTCAAAATATTCTGGTCCTTTATCACATTAAACCAAGCACTATTAGTATGTCAGTTTCAAAAATCCTCCAAACGTGAAGTTACTTTCAGGGGGCAGGGGAAGGTGGGAATAAAACCTTTAAAAACCCACTTAAGTTAATCCAACCTGCGCCTGCGTTACAACCGAGATAAGGCGGCTGAAAGGGAGAGAAAAGGGAAAAATGGGAGTGTGCTGGGGTTAGAGGGAGAGGAGGCGGAGGGAGATAGACTTATCCTGTGTGCTTAGTACGATTACAGACTGGTTACAATATCCGCCTAAATCCCATCCCTCCCCCCTCCCTCCGGAGTGTCGCATCTCCACGTCTGGAGTGGCAGGGGAAGACGGCCCGGGAGGAAAATTAAATCAGATCGCTGGAAGTTGAAGCAGCATCAGACACACACACACACACACACACACACACACACACACACACACACACACAGTCACACACCTGGGTTATTAAAGTACAGCAGGCCAGATCAAGCCCTGTTCAGCTAAGCGATGCCACAATAATCAACAGAGGTGAAACCTTCACATTTCCCTTATTGCTGGAGTTAAACCCTAAGATGTAACTGCCAAAATAAGTTCCATACAGGAGTGGCATCAGGATTTCAGCACCAGTGACGTACGAAATCTGATTCTGCACCTATGACTCCCACAAAAAGACAAAAAAATGCTTTGGTTTTTAACTAGGATAGAAAGTCATTATAATCCTGACTTTAGCCTCAGAACAAATGAATAGATGTGTCTCTAGAGTTGTGCGCCGCACGGTGGCCAAGGAGCTTTTCTTTACATTCAACAGCAGTGAAGTCACCTATGAGAAGCAGCTGTGCCTTATGGGGAGAAAAAAAAGAACTTTGCGGCTTCAGAACTGGAGCATGACGCCATTTGGATGGAGATGAAATTTTCCTATTTCTTTTTTCTCTCTCTCAAGTTTAAAAGGGTTCCTGCAATTTTTTGTTGTTGTTTTTTTTTAAAGGCAAGGCAGTTTGTGCAGACAGGGCCCCCCGTGCCCTGGGACACCTCTCGCACTTTGTAACACAACAGTGCAGCACGGCAAGGGATTATGGGGTCTCTCGCACACTAACGAACGCTGCGCGCTTTAAACCTCTCACCATATTGTCGTCGATTGTGGCGTGATCGGTTTAACTCTCTGTGCATGCCGCTCTCACTGACTGTGTTTTTGCGCGTGCCTGTGTGTGTGTGTGTGTGTGTGTGTGTTTTTGGATGGGAGAATGTGAAAATGCAGGGCTGCACGAGCGCGGGGTGTGAGGATTAAGGCAAGAGGAAAAACTCATTAATCTGTCTGGATCGCATGTCTGTCTGTGTTCCTGCATCGCTGCATATGGACTCTCATGTTCGCCTCTGTGTGCATGTGCGCATGTGTGCGTGCGTGTGTATTACATGATGAGCTGTGAGCTGATATTAGTGACCGTAATTCCATTAGCGGCAGTGTCAAGAGAGAAATCAAACGGAGCGTTGTGGGAACTTGATCCTGACATGAGAGGATAAAGGGATGAAGGATGAAGGATGAGGGACGAGGAAGAAGACGGGATCGTGAGAGAAGAAACTTCAATTCTAAAGGAAGGAACTAAAGGGGGTGAGAGTTTGAGGGGCAAGAGGAACAGATTAAAATCTGAAAGAAGGAAAAAAGGGAAGGAAAACAGACAGAAGGTGGGTCCACTTGATGATGAGTGACAGATTTGATGTTGCAATTCATCCATCATCCATCATTTGACTTCACAGAATGAAAATATTTCATACCGTTGTGTGCGGTTTGCACCGTACGGATTCTGGTGTAGACAAACCAGGAAATACGTTTCCCAGCATGCACTGCAGCACTTGGGCCTTCGAGCACCACTTTAATCCGTGTTTACGTTCAATGCAGCGAAATAAAATTGTAGCAGTAAACTCAATTTATTGGGTTTTACTCTCAACGTCGCTGCTGCTCACTGCATGCCCCTCGTTCTTTTTCCAGCTTTGCATTTTTCCTTTTTTGTTTTTATTTATGTATGGATTTATCTTTCTTTTATTTATTTTTACATGCTGTTCCACGCAGGATTGAAAGTGTGACAGGCAGCTGAGGAGTGACTGAGCTGCTGGGAGTGAACTGGAAGTGAACTCGACTGCGCCGAACCCCAAAGTGCGAAGTGAAGTGCGACGCGTAATGAGGCGCGATACGGACCTCAAGTTGGCGGAGCCGTTATCTCCCCCTAAATGATAAAGAGCGGAGGGCGATGCTATCTATCGCTGCCGTTCTGCGCACTCTGCCGCGTCGCATCGCCGCCGCCGTCGCAAAATACTTCTGTTTGACATCAAAAACAAAACAAAAAATAATACAAAACACCAGCTTCCATCCAGATGTCAGCAGCCTGGAGCACTTTTCAGGCTTTAATGGACTTTTCCGAACTTGTGTAGTAATGTTGCATGTTGTTTATTCCTGGATTCGTTTTTGTTTTTTTCCATTTTCCCCGTACAGCATGGATCTATTTGTGTGGTTGCACAGCGATGATGCAACAACAGAGTGATGATGACACACAAATTAAAGTGGGAGGGGCTCTTACATTAACACAAACACACACACACACACACACACAC
The DNA here is from genome assembly GCF_046127955.1 of Nelusetta ayraudi. Taxonomy (NCBI): domain Eukaryota; kingdom Metazoa; phylum Chordata; class Actinopteri; order Tetraodontiformes; family Monacanthidae; genus Nelusetta; species Nelusetta ayraudi. The sequence goes on from NW_027466077.1 coordinate 3,389,977, forward strand.
ACACACAGATAGATCATCTTCCTGTCCATTTCCTCCTCCTTCTGCTGCTGCTCCCTTTCACCTATTAGCGCTCATCCACCTTCAACACCACCGCTCCCCCCCCGCCCCCCCCTCCCTCTAATCTATACAGCTGTCACTCCCTCCATTGGCTCTCCGGCGATGGACAAGTTCATTTTCGGCAGCACGGCCCTTCCTCCTTCCCCCCATCAATCCACTGCCGCCTCCCTTCATTTCTCTCCATATCTCCTGCTCCACTGCCCCCACACCCACCCCCACCTCCTTCCATCACCCCCCCTCCCGCTCCCCCCGTCGCCTGCAAAACGCTGACGCAGACTCCCTCCATCCGTGGAGGCACTAGATGATCATCAGGTCTTAGTCAGCTTATAAAACATGGGAGAGCGCAGACGTGAGGACAGTTTCGACCCCTTCTTCCTGACAGTGTAATCCCCTGAACTTTGGATTCTGTTGTTTTTTCAGAACATAAGACCTCACGTCTGCATGCAATTTCCAGAAAACATCAACCTGCACTGGTGACTCCACGGACACCTTACCTCACAGATCCTCGCGTGTCAAATGCTACTTCAGCGGGAAGGCAAGCGAAAAGGTCGATCGATGAGCCGTCCGTCCCGGCTCGGGATGGTGTTTACCGACCATGATAAAGGCAGAGAAGACGTATGAGAGCTGTAAAAGTATGAAACATCGACTTGCCGATGCTTCCTGGTCTTTTTTTTCCCCCTGTGTGTTGACTGTGTGATCACAAAATAAGCGCTTGGGTTATATTATTTCTTACCCGTTTTTGCACCATCAGCTATGTATTCCAATACAAACATGGCAAAGCAGGCGCCTGTATAAACCTGAAAACAGCGTATGTGTTTGTGCATGTGCATGTGCATGTGTATATGCATGTGCGTGTGTGTCTCCTTGCTTTTTTTTTTCTCATATGTGCCCATTATCTGGCTGAGTGAACACAACGTACAGACACACCTGCTCACCCTGCACGCTGCCTGCATGTGCACACACACACACACACACACACACACACACAGGGGCAGGCACGTACACACGTGTACACTTACAGACACCTGCTTCCACCCCACCCCCCACAAGACCAGACACACTTGGGCAAACTCAGAAGCGCTAACACACACACACACACACAAACACACACACACACACACACACACACACACACACACACACACACACACACACACAACTTCTCCTTGATCTACGACCCTGCCGACAGATGTTTACAGTACAGAGCTGACACGGATTTGTGTCGATGCTGGTGCACACAAAACACTTGCACATCCGCGAGCAGGTCATGTGTGTGGTGTGTAAAAGGTCTTCGAGTTTTTCGAGCCAATTTTAGCCTTGAGCTTCACATGATTAATTACCCCCCCAAAAATCTCCAAGGAAAACATCATTATGCTTTGTCAGACCTTCCACACGTTTGGAAGGAGACAAAACGACACAGACACCAGGCGTTGGTTCCTCCCCTGATGCCACGAATCTGGGGGAGATTTTACTTGTTGGTAGGAGTGTGTGTTTTATAGGCTACACTTGTGCTTTTGCATAATATGGCTCTACACATATGGGGGTATAAAAAAAAAAGATTATGTAAAAAAACAACGAGCTTATTCATTATTAATCACAATTGTCTCTCGTCCGACTGGATAATAAAGTTACGCGGACAAAAGATGACGTCAAACAAAGAGGGACAAGGAGTTCTCTGAAAAGCCAAAATCTGCTTCGCTTCTGCCCACTTTTACCTTTCACCGACCTGCGCAGGTACAGGATGGCAATGGGCCTTTTGGTTAATCAAGCAACACTTTGGCCGTCTGCCCGGCACCCACTTGGGAGAACTAGTTCCAAGGTCCTGTGTCAATGACTGGGCTGCCACTTCCTCCTATTACACATCAACGGGAGGCCGGAACCTCTTGCTGTGACAATACAGGCATGATGTGAGCTGAATGGACTTTCACGGAAGCGCCAAAAAAAAAGACATTGAAAAGCATTTACACATTGTTGATTTTGTTTTTTTTTGGGGGGGGGACAAATTTCGGCGGATTATTTGTGTAGCTAGACACTCGAGGCTATGTCGCACCTCGACCCTCTGAGCTATTAAACCATTCAATGGATTGAACGCTGTCCATAAAACCCCCATTGTGTATGGATTTATTCATTAAACTGTAACACGCGACGCAAAAGTGGGGAAGCGGAGCGGGCCCATATGAGAAAGCATGTGCACGCCATTCGCACATGAGGTGGATATGACAGTGTGCGCGCCGAGGGAATTCGTGCATATAAATTATTCACATTCACACTCTGTATTCAGCAGCACATTGCTCACTGTCATCTGGACTTTCTAGTTTATTAAAGCCCGGCGCAGCGTTTGAGCTATGAATCATGGGAGCCGACGAGCTGATTGGTTGTTGTTTTGCTACTCCTGGGAGGTCAAGGCAAAAAAAAAAAAAATGATAAAAAAAAGACTTATTTCCCTCAAAGTGGATGATGTTGAAATAAAATTAAAAAAAAAAAAAGATTAAGTGAAAGACTTTGTTTTGAGGATGTGCAGCAACAAAAGTATGGAGAGAGGCTGCTGTCTGCAGCTTCTGTCTTCAGCCAGTCCTAATGCTGAGCAAATTAACTTGAGCCCGGAGATAAGGGTGCGCGGCTTTGCGCTGTTTGATACTTTGGAAGTAAAGTCAAAACACCCCTTTGGCAGGCGACTCGACTGGTCGGAGCCAAATCCAGTGCGGCTCTCCTTTCCTCAGACATGTTCCCTCAGATTAGTCTTCATTCCTGTGCAGCCCAGAACCCGAAAGCGCAACATCTGAATGTGATTTCGAGGCCTGATTATATGTACGATAAAAAAGAATTAAAAGCATGCTGCACTTGATGACTTGAGCCACTGATGTCAACTGATTTTGAAATCCTCCATCCGCAGCAGTGGAAATTTACAGCGGTGCCACGGGTTTCATAGTTTCCTGCCCTCGTGTCCTCAAACCTTCAGCCTCTGTACTTCTAATCGAGCCCTACGTTTCCTTACGCCGCTCAATTAGAATTAAAAAAAGACTTTCACTCGAATGTTGTGAAAAATAAAAGCACGCTTCATCAAGCACCATCCGAAACTCCTGCAGTTATGTTACAGCGCCAGGCTGACATTTTCCAGAACAGGCCGTTCTCCTCCCCTCATTGGCTGGATGGGAAGATTGATACCGTGTCTGTTTTTATAACAGGAAATGGGGCTGGCCTGGACGACATGAGCTGCACAATTTTCTTGATCAGGAGCAGGAAATTCCTCCAAAAGATTTTGGCACATCCTTTCGTCGCTTCTCCTTCAATTCAATTTGAAACGCAGCTCAAAAAGCGTCTGGACATCACAGGCTGTGATATGGTGCAAGCAGACAAGATGTGAATCATTTAAACCAAATAAAATAAAGATATGTGTTTTACAGCCTTCTGAATGAAAAGACTCGGCATGGTCGGCCGGTCACAGATCACCATTCCACATCAGTTTGAGGATCCTAATTTAAAGGGCAAAGGTCAACACACACACAACACGAATGATGTGGAAATGAGAAAAGTCTATCCTTTAATATTTTTGCTTCCTTAGAACTGCTAATCCTGACAACCAGGACAAATAAAAAAAAAACACACCGATCAGGAAAAACAGGCACTGTGCGAGACCTTCAATCAGCCGCTGTCGCTGATAAGTGAGACTTCCACAAGGTCACTACAGGTCGGTGTTGTGTAACACCGACACAAGAGCGTGCTTTGTTTTTTCCCGCATGACGAGCGTCTGACGGGCAAAGCGGCTGCCAAGACAATCTGTCACGCCGCTTTAAATTAAAAAAGGAAAACTGCGCCACCTTCACCGCCGACCCTTTGAATGACAAAGACAAAAAAGAAGTTCTGGGAAGGAAAAACGACAGGGGAGGTGGCGGAGAGGAGGGAAGAGATAGTTGGTTGCTGTGCGGAAGAAGGAGAGGAGGATAGGGAGTTGGAAGGCAGGAGGAGGCAGAGGAGGAAGGAGGAAGAGGAGGAGGAAGAGAAGTAGGGGGAGAAAGAGGAGGAAGAGGTGGAGGAGGAAGAAGAGGAGGAAGGAGGAAGAGAAGTAGGGGGAGGAAGAAGAGGAAGAGGTGGAGGAGGAAGAAGAGGAAGAGGAGGAGGAGGAGGAGGAGGCAGGCTTGTTCACACGGTGCGCCTCTGCGCCGACCCTTGCATGCACACACTCGCGTTCAGGCAGAGCGCAGGCAGCAGATATTAATAACTCCCCTATTAATATTCATCTGCAGTGGAGAGATGTGAGGCCGGTGTAACCCAAATACCAAGTCTCTCTCTCTCTCTCTCTCTCTCTCTCTCTCTCTCTCTCTCTCTCTCTCTCTCTCTCTCTCTCTCTCTCTCTCTCTCTCTCTCTCTCTCTCTCTCTCTCTCTCTCTCTCTCTCTCTGCGCACCGCTCCGTCACATTTCATTCCAGCGATCAAGGGGTTTGTTTGTTGTTTTTCCTTCATCTTTTTGAGAACCGGGCGGCTAAATCGAGCCGACTTGACAAGTGTGAATCTTAACATGGGATTCATTTTTTAACTCGGCGACGAACGTCATGACCGCCGTCCGTCAGCCGTCAGCCACTTTCCTTCCCGCGGCGCCGCGGACCGGCCCGTCTCGTCTCTTTGCGTCGCTCACCCGCTCCCTTTCTCTCTATTCCGCTCCACGCTCCTTGGATAATGCCGCCAGACGGTGCTTTCATCTCAAGTGGCTTCCGGTGAATGACTTGCATAGGCGCCACGCCGTCCCGCTGAATGGGCCTTGGAGAAGGTCATCACGGCGCAGAGGCGGCCCGGGTGTCACATGACACGCCCGCAAGTTCCGGCCGTGGCGTGCTGAATACTTATGAGGAGCGTTTCGGCGTACAGTGCAAGTGTGTTCGTATGAAGGGACAATGTGCAAAATTGACAAGATTGTAACAGTCCGCGCTAACATATTCAGTATATCTTAACCTGAAATGCCAAATAACTGCACTCACCTGAGCTATAAAAGCCTACAGGACATGTTTGTCAACCAGCCAGTCAGATTTGTTCTGGCTAGTTTGGACAGGAAGTAGAGCTTGAAGTTTCCTGCTTACTGTGCAGCGTTTTACTAAGCTGGGCTCGCGGCTGTTGGGAAATCTGCTGCTCACCAAGAAAAAAACCTTCTGTGCCACTTATGTTTTTGCTTTTTTTCTATTTAAATGTATTAAAATGTTGGGTTTTTTTTAATGTATAAATAATAATATTAATATCCATTTAATTTTAATAAGACAGCTGCTACAGCGACACCACAAACCTGAGCCGCAAGCTAGCTAGGCCTTCAGCCACTTCCTGTTTTTCCTCTGGGGCCTTTCATGAGGCAACGAGCAGCAGTTACTCCTGGTTGTGTCACACCTGAACAGATTCCAGGGCAAGCCGAGGATGACGAGCCGATTTCGATCCAGCTGCCGTGCAAAGCCAGTAAACACCAGTCAGTGCACAGAAATAAATAAATAAATTCGTAGGAAAGAGTTTTTGCCTCGGTTGCCTGTTCTGTGAGAACGCACCACCTTCAAGCCGCAAAGAGAAAACAATATTGCCAGTTTTCATTGTTTTACATTTTTAGGTTGCAGGCTTTCAAACTATCACCAGCCAGAATCCAAACAAGGGCGGTTTGCAGCTCTGGCTGCTCAGCCACTTTGGCAGCAAAACCAAAACCGTCACTCCGGCGTTCCGTCGCTCTCGCTTTCCCATGGCGTCTTGTTGAAAACACACGCTACCCCAGTGAAATGAAATGGAAAACAAAAATGTCTGAGACTTGCGAGGGGCGACCCTGGCATTGCGTGCCGAAAAGTGAAGGCGCTCCAGAAACACTCTGAGTAAACCTTCGCAGTGGATGGGTTACCATGGCGAAGGCACTTGGCTGAACATCCTGGCCTATTTTGACTGACTTTGAACTAATGGCCGAGCTCCGCTCCGCCCCAGTCGACGGGAGAAAAACCAAGCGCCGCTGCGGAAGAAATCAACCCTCCGCCGAGATGTTTTCCGTTAAATGTAAAGCAGACGCGAGAGTGCCGTAAGGCCATTTTTCATAGGAAAGTGCGACTTTTGACCGTGATGAAAAGTTTTTCAGCAAAACAAAGTAATTATCCCAGATGGCGTGCCACTGCATAGCTTTCATACAGAAGCGCTGCAATGCAAAACGGCTTGATTTGGCGGACAACGACAGAAATGGCTGTATAATGCCTTTTTTTTTTTTTTTTTTTTTTTTTTTTTAATGCTCTACAGCTCCGTCTGCAGCCAAGTGTGCCAGCAGGACTCCTCGACCTCGCCCTCTGGGAGAGAAACACCGGGCAAAAATGAGCAGAGCATGTTTTTCGGCCGAGCGCTACATCTGCTGCCAGGTCGACGGGAGGTTAAAGTGCAGCGCAACGCCTGCTGGGAAAAAAAGGGGAGGTAAAAAACAACAATTGTGAAGGAAAGATCTGCACGGTGGACAGAAGGTATCGGCCGACACTCTCTTTCTTTTCTTTTCCTTTCCTCTCCTCTCCTCTCCTCTCCTCTCCTCTCCACTCCTCTCCTCTCCTACCTCCCGGCCCTGCAGTGAGGAATGCAGCCCCCATTTCTGCTCCGCTGGGACCGTCCAGCAGCCAGCCAGCCGTTAGGAGACTGTGGTTGCAACCTGGGAACCTGCCAGAGAGGAGTAGGCGGAGCCTCGCTAATGCGAAGCAGAGCGGTGGTGAAAACGTGAATGCAGCAGGTCAGCAAAAGGAAAAAAAGAAAGGGGGACACGGACAGAGGTGGCGGCGGCTGCTTTTGTCGGTTTTTCGTGACGGTGCCGTGTTTACGGAAGGATCCCCCGCCACGCCCGCGTTCTGATCCGCGCTGAACTATCAGCTGGGGGCCGCACGCCGGTGATGATGAAAAGAGGCTGTGTGTGCGCGTCGCACGCTGCCCCCGGCGAAGGTGGTCGTGACACAACAACTGGGAAGCTCGTCCCCCTCTGACGCAAATGCAAAAAAAACAAGTGAGCTTCAGTTGTTGCCGACTTAAAGGAATAGTTTTTCCCCCCACAGTTTAGCGAATTGACCCGTTTGACATTTTCCGGCAACGTCAGGAATTTCATGTCAGTGCCGGTGTGACTTCCAGTGTGATGAGTTTCATGACTCGCTCCTGAAACTCGCTGGAAAGAGCAGCGAGACCAACATGGTGGTGGCTCATATAGGAGGCAGCAGTGGATGGAAATTATAGCGACAAACATGTTGATGTCACTGAAATGTCACTTGAGACAAACTTGAGGCTTGAAAAATGTATTTCAGCCGCTGTGCTCCTTCTGGCCATAGTCTGTCAATTTAATGGCAATGAAAGCAGTGCGAGGAAGGCTCTTTTTCTTTCTGTCAAACTCCAGAACAGCTGCGTGGCTGAGAAAATGTCAGCAGAGCTTCGGCCGACATTGTGGTGAGTAGCAAAAGAGTTGAACTAGCCCTTTAACTGCTACCAGATAATATTTATAGAGTTACCTCAAACATAAGACTTGATTCAAAGATCCTATCACATTGATAAACAAATCCATTTTTAATAGCTCCCTATGGGAAAAGCTTTTTGTTACCAGGGCCGGTTGAATCAATATTCTCTGTTTATCTAAGGAGCAGCAAATTACCCTTCACACACACACACACACACACACACACACACACACACACACACACACACACACACACACACACACACACACACACACACACACACACACACACACACAGACAAAGCTATTTTTAGTTTTTCTTCCTGACTTATTACATAAATACTTTACAGGCAAACATTGCAGAGATGAAGAGCACCGATGCAAAAGGTCGTCGAATACCAGAGTGTCTTTGTTGAGAGTCTTGACTTCAGACAGACGCCGCCGTTCATAAACAATTCTCAACAGAGCAGTTTTAATATCAGCCGTAGCCAATGCTGTCTTCAAGACAAACGGACAATTGTGTCCATGGCTCCATTTCTTTCTGAAAGGGCCACACTCATCCAAGCAGGCCCCACAGCTTATGGAGGACTGGGCAGCCACCAACTGCATCCAGTCGGATTAAAATACCGCTTTGCTTTTCAATTATTATATATGCGACCTAAGATAGCTAGGTCTTACACACTGGGCCTTTCAAACAATGTAGTTTGCACCCTCTCCCCTTATACCCAAAAAGCCAACATTCAAATTCAAAAGCTGCTTTATTGACCCAAGACCTAATTCATCCACATGACTCCTTCAAACAACAGGGTGACAGTGTGCGCTTACAGAACCCCTCCACCCCGTAACAAGAGTCAACGTTGGTGAGACACTCATCTGATCAGACCACAGATATGAGCGGGTAGCGCCAGGACCAGGATCACATATCAAGATTTCAAGAGGGATTTGTGTTTTGGCAAATGCCAATAACAACAATAATTGGCCTGTAAGCTCTGAAAAAAAAAATCCTGCTGACATCACATAGAGCAGCAGCCATAAAGCTCCCCAAGAAAGAATCATTAACAGCAGATCCCCCCCCCCCAAAAAAAAAAACAACAACTTTATTTAAAACCACAATAACCACGATTAAGATTCCTTCACTAGAAGAGTCATCGACGGGGGAGAGGCGGCGCTGTTTTACTGTCCAGTCAATAAGCGTCTTCGCAGGAGACACAGAGACATTATATTCGTGTGTGTGTGTGTGTGTGTGTGTGTGTGTGTGTGTGTGTGTGTGTGTGTAACCCAGAGAGGAGTTGTAACCTGGCGTTACAACACACAGGGGAGCTGTCAAGCAAATCGCGTGCATGCACTTCTTTGCACCTCTGGAACAAATACACGTCTTTTTGTTTCTCTCCTTTTGTGCCTTCAAGCCGTTGAAAAGAGTGTGCGCGCGCGTGTGTGCGCCAGTGATTAAGTGACGAGACTACAGAGCAATAAAAGGCTAATGAATGTGCTCTCCTGGTTTCGCTCGACAGCGTGGCATCACGGCAGTCTCGCAGGGACCGTCAGCTTGACGACCAGGGGAGGGGAGGGGGGGGGGGGGGCTGCCCACTGTCCTGAGACCCCCCGGAAAAAAGAAAATCAAAAATCACACAGACAGACAGTCAAGATGTGAGAAATGTACGACAAGTGCTAACGCTAGAGAACCGGCAGACCGACAACAGAGCATAACATTCCGTTGTTCATGTCTAATTTCGAAAAAATAATCACTTTCTGCCATGTTGATGTGACATTTTGCAGAACTTCAACACATCATGGTGAAAAATAAACCAAATATTAACGTCGTCATTCTGGCCCACCGTGAACTCATCAAGAGAAGCGACAAACCTTTATACACAGAACGAATAACGTTGGAGAGTTTGGAGAACTCGCCATCGGCTTCATCTGGCTGCACTCATCTCCATGTTGTTGTAGACCAAAATGAACAACAGTGCACAGAACATCACAACATCAGTGCAAGTAACACAACATGAATTGTTAGTCGTTTCGCAACGTGCACGTTCGCTCTTCATCACGCCGGCCGAAAACCCACCTCAAGCAAACTTACGTTTTTTCTTTTCTTTTTTGGCAGTTTGTTCTTTTGGCAGTTTTTCCTTTTGTTTGTTTTGTCTTATTCCAAAAGCGGGTCGACGCCTGTTTGCACAAATCCTCACAGACACGCAATTTCTCAACAAAGATGAACAATTTGCTTGACAAACACGAAACAGCTAATAGATTTTTCTTTCCCCCCCCCCACCTCCCCCGGCAGATTTACAGTTCTGAGGCTCAGTGGGCACCAGGTATCAACTTGGCCCCTCCCCCACGCTTCATACCCCCACCCCGCTGAGGCATGTGGGGCCTGGGCAACAGAAGAAGAGGAAATCAAACACGGCTTTGATGAGAGTTTGGCTGCCGAGCGAAAAAAAAAAAAAAAAAAAGGCCTACGTGTGTGTGTGTGTGTGTGTGTGTGTGTGTGTGTGTGTGTGTGTGTGTGTGTGTGTCCTTGCACGTGTACGTTTACGGATATAAATACATCAGAAATGGAGCACAAAGGGCACAAACATGAACACCGCCCACTCAGAGAGCTGATAGAAATGACACAACACAATGTATGATGACTAAGGAGATTAGTGGAGAGGAGATGAGGCGGGAGGAGAAGGGAAGAGAAGAGAGAGAAGAGAGGGGAGGAGGGTGAGGGAGGGGAGGACATATGTTGAGTGGGTGGACGAGCAGGGCAGGCAGGGTAGGGGGTACGACTGGCAAAAATCACACCAACACACATACACACACACATACACACAGTCACAATCTAACAAAGATGCACGTACATGTCGCTCCGCCATCTGCAGCGTCAGCCGCCCAGTCCAACCGTATCCCACCATCATATTTCCCCATTTTCTAATATTCTGCATGATTTTATATATATATATATAAATATATATATATATATATTTTTTTTTTTGCATTCAACCCAGGCAAACTCACTCTCCCCGCCTCTTTCACTTCTTATCTCCGGTTAGAATAAATAAAAATAGCATTCACATGCACCAGTACTGTACACACGGCGGCCCGTCTGTATTTGCATGCATTGCCTGAGTCTGTGTGCGTGTGTGTGCGTGTGCGTTTCTCCTCAGTGTGCAGGGACCTCTCATGGCTACCGTGAGCTAATGAGCTCCATTTAAATCCAGCCCCCTCTGATCCTTCCTCTCGCCCAGTTTCTGTGCCCCAGGGGCCGCTCGCTGCTCTGGCCTGGAAACTGCGGCGGCGGGCGGCGGCCATTTTGGCTCGTTAGGAACAAGCTGCTGAACCAACACGCGTGTCTCCGTGAATCAGAATCAGACTGGTGTACTAGCATGTGTGTGTGTGTGTACAAATGTGTGTTTGCGTATGTGCTCGGGCGTATGACTAAATATTTGTGCGTGTGAATTCACAGGTTTTTTTTTTTCTCTTCTGTGGACACGTCGGCGTCGCCTCACTAGCTTATCGATGAGTCATCCTCAGGTTCTCCCGTGGCATCGCTGTCTTCCCTGCGTCGCGTGTTTAACTTTGCCTCTTGCAGCCCTCTCATGTTTAAAGCCGTTGTTGTCCTCGTGCTGTATTTATGTTTATGTAGTTTTTTGTGTAAGAGCGCTGCGACCAAACCGGCCCGCTCCTACTGCGTCATCAAAGGCTTCGGCTGAGATTATGTGCACGCGCGCGCATGTGTCTGAGTTCGCTTTAATTTGCATTTTACATGGGTACTAACCTTGCCCGGAGCTACAAGCTGTACTTTGAGAACCACACCAGCGCACGCGCACGCACACGCGCACGCACACGCACACGCACACGCACACGCACACGCACAAAAGTGAGTTTCCTGTCTATATCTTTACTTTCAAGAAGCCAAATTGACCATGTGTGCGGCACCGTGGGGGATCAGGGGCGTCGAAAGCAGACCACGAGGGATCCTCTCAGCAGAACGGCTGATTGCCAGACAGAAAAACTGTGTAGTCGGTCACTGTAAAATGGGATTTAACACCGGGGTGCAACGGCAGAAACACGCCGGACCGGTTGGCAGCTGCGGGGCCTGACGGTTAAACGGGCCGGTTGCAGTGCTGCAGTTTTTTTTGCTCTTCCACATGAGGCCGTCTGGTCCTGCAAGTGACGCCGTGTCGGGCTGTGAAAGGCCAAACAAATACCGAAAAGAATGAGATAAAAAAAAATGCCACAAGCGAGAAGTGGTTAGTCACTTTTTTGGACCATATAAGACAGTCTCAGAAACACACACACACACACACACACACACACACACACACACACACACACACACACACACACACACACATGCTTAGACCAGAGGGGTCTCCGCGTGAAGGGGAATTGAGCAATCTTCCAGTCTAGCGACGGGGGTGAGCTGATCATCCTGGTATGAACATGAACTTGTTGGAGTGTTTTCAAAACACAGCGAGCCGGAGGAGCCGGGAGAGTGAAACGCTGCCAGCCTCAGAGGTGTGAGACGTACACGGGCGAGGCTCAGAGAAACTGAAGCAGAACTCAAAAGTCAGGCCGGTTACCATGAAGTGAATATCTACCAACATTTTCCGACCTCTCATTGGTTGAGACGCGTCTACTTTTCTTGCCAGAAGCCATGCAGCTGCACGTGGAATTCAATGTTTGATCGTTTTTTTGTTTTTTGTTTTCTTTTGGGGGATGAGGTTCCAACCTCAGAATTTGGACACCCCTTCCCCGACTCCTCAGCCACCCACCCCCCAAAAAAAGTTAAATTGCCAAACTCAAAAGCCACCAAAAGCAAGCACAGCTTTATTCCAGGAAGACATGCACACAGCCGCCCGCTGTGATTGGCCCCTTTAGGAGGTGAGCTTACTCAGTTTGCATGTAGCTTCTCATTTACTGCTCTTGTGCAAGTCTTGATTGTAGTGCGCGCGCACACACACACACACACACACACACACACACACACACACACACACACACACACACACACACACACACACACAGCAATTGTGCCTCATCAGTGCCAGTACTTCTGAGTCATTAAGCTATTAGACCGCTGGCCACGAACAGACCTTTTTCTCCGTCCTGCATTCCTCCTTTCATAGCCAAAGAGTCCCATTGTAAACATTTAGAATGAAGTGCCATCAGCTCAGCCATCACACAGACACACACACGGACGCCGTCCACACTTGGTATGGAGGCCTGCGGGTCTGTTTAAAGTTCAGGACTCTCTGCTCTTTTGTTTCTCCTTTTTTTTCCCCCTCTCTCTCTGGCTGTCGTCTGTTTGTCCTGTTTATGTAATTGGGGAAGATTGATAAAACACACGCTCGGGCTGAGGCATTTGTCCCCCAGGCATTGCCTGGCTGGAGCGGCGTCTGTATGAATAAAGTCGGCCCTGGCGAGAAAAAAAAAAGGAATTCAACATTTCCAGTTGGACAAGTGTGGAATACTGGGAAACCCGGTTCCAGCTGGGACTTGGAGGAGGGCTGAGAGGGGGTTCTCCGTACGGGTGGAGGAGAGGGGAAATGTGGGAGATCACGTCGGCTCTTGTGGGCTGATTAGCAGAAAGTTAGCAGAAAACTCACACTGGGGATTTTTGGTTCAGACAGGGACAAAACTGGAAGCTCATGAGGCCGAATCTGAGCTTTCATGACCTTTTTCCTATGTTTTACCGGGGACGCTGTGCACACTCAAGTGTAAAATTGTTTATAGTCAGGACTTTGATACGACCCTTTTCTGTCATGACCAAACTGGCTAGAAATCTTGTTAAAACAAAAAAAAAGATTGAAAATAATTGCCTTTGAGACAAACTACTGAATTTGTAGCTGCAAAGTTACTTTAATTCGCACACGTTTTAGCGCCAAAACGGACCGACAGCAGACAGACAGACAGACAGACGGAGGGACAAAAGACAGAGACAAGCAGGTGGATACAGACAGGCGGAGACGGGCCCGAGGAGGAGGTGGAGCAAGCAAGAAGGCGCTGGAGAGACAGAAAGACTGAAAAGGGAGCCTAAGTTTAGCTCTCCCCTTAGGACTCCATTCAGGTTCCTCTGCTCTTCTCGTCGTCCTCCTGCTCTCCATTTCTTCCTCACCTCCTCCTTTCTTCAATCCATCACAAAATAATTAACTTGCTATAAGTGAAATTAATTCCACTAATTGGTTTTAAAGGTATTTTTGGACACTGGTGGAGTGGGGTAAAAAAAAAGGGTGAACCGAGAGAAAAGAGTGTGTGTGTGTGTGTGTGTGTGTGTATGTGTGTGTGTGTGTGTGCGATGGGGAGGATGATAGTTCACCGAGTCTTATCACAGCAAGGAGGATTCGACCTCATGGAGCAGGAGGTGCTTTCAAGAACTTCCTTCCTAAGAAGAGACTGAGATCAACCAGTTTCTTAGTTACGGCTTGCGGCAAAAGCATCTGAAAAATACAGGTTGAGATTTGAGATCGTTTGGTATTAAAAAAAAACAACAAAAAAAACCCATCCAACATCACAAAGAAAGAAAGAAAAAAAATCGGTCATGTCGCTTGACTTGAAAGCAGAACGTGCAACGCGAGGCCCGACTAAAATAGCTCCTCCATGTCATCCCGAGAGATATTTTTGTCTCGCGTGTTCTTTCATATTTGACATATTATTGACGCATTAAGGATAAAGGAAATTGGGGCGGCAGCGAAGGAGATCGGCCGATTTAGGCCGCTTTACCTATCGCAAAGCGGTAGCAAATTGGGACAACGTTATTCGGTCGGCAACACAAAAGGTGCGTCAGAAAAAAAAAAAACCCTCTCATCTCTCATACGTGTCACTTCTGACCACGACGTGTGACACGACGGCGTCACGCCGGGGCGTCCAAACAACCTGCTTGTCACGTGGCGGGTGACCTCTTTGCAATGAGGTCACGGAGCCTGTTGTTCCTTCTGTTTGCTCTCCGTGCTGCTGCCGTCAAACCCGGCTGTGCGTCAGCACACATTCAAATCCCATCGACAAGCAGAATCTTCGGCCGTCGATAAAGGACGGACGGCAGCAGTAAAGAAATAAAGCAGATTCTGGATCATTTTTATTTGGTGACCCGACGCAGCTGATGGATCGATGAATCCGGGATCATTCAGAAAGGGGCAGCAACTACAATCGGAAAGAAGTCTGACCTTGGACCCGGAGGGCAGCTATTGCTAATGACGGTCAACGTGAGCCACGCCCACCAACCACTGCCCACCGCTACACACCAAGAGCGCCACAGCGCTTCGGTGGATTTCATGGTTTCGTCTTCATCGACATGTTCCGCTGTTTTTCGCTTTGCACCAGTGTCCCTGGGAATGTGGCACACGGGCTCTTCAGCGGCACAGACTGAGCTTTATCCAATTCTGTCTTTCTCCCTCCCGTCGGCCAGGTTCACCTTGTTCAAAGGCGAAACCTTCAAACCTCGACACGTCGCGTCACCCGAATCCCACCTCGCCACTCACTCTTATTATTTCTCCAAATCGTCGCCTTCTCCTTTTTTTCTACTTCCCTTTCAAGCTCTCTTTTCCTCCTCCCGCCATCCCAATCGACGCAACACCAGAAGCCACTTCCTTCCTTCCCTTCGCGCACACACACACACACCAGAAGGACTAATTGGGTCGAGGGAAAAGAAAGGAAAAGAGGGGAAACACAACGAGACAGGGAGAGAGGTTGAGAGGAAGGGCAGGGAGGGAAAGGGGGAGGAGGCGGGAAGCGGGGAGGGGGGTTGAGGGGTCCTTGGGGTGAATTATTCATCTTACGCCCTGACACCTGAGGGCAATCGGCCTCTCTGTGAGTCACCAGTTAAAGCAACGGAGAGAGAGAGAGAGGGAGAGGGAGAGAGAGAGAGAGAGAGCGAGAGACTCAGACCTGCCTGAGAAGATATTAACACCTGTGAGTGAGCATGGGTGTGTGTGCGCATGTGTGTGTGTGTGTGTGTGTGTGTGTGTGTGTGTGTGTCTCCATCCTGCAGCGTATTGTCCCCTAAGCTGATCATGTGCTGCCTACATATGGAGACCATCCAAAGTGTAACCTGTGGCTGTCAGTCTCACACGCTCGCAGACAGGCTAATAAGCTGGGTCAGCGCAGCACTAAATCTTACTCACGCTGTGCCGCAGCCTTAAGCAGGGCTGGTCTTAACCAGCAGGGAATACACACACACACACACAGACACACACACACACTCACACACACACACACACACACACACGAGCACATGCCTAGAATGCACACCGGCGTGCGGAAAAGGTCGTGCCACGCATGACAAACAGACGCGCTGCCGCCACAAAGCGCCGCTCGCCATCTTCTTTCCATTAGCCGCTATTAAATTAATAGCTGCCGTGATCCTCTCGCCGTGTAATACGCCGTAATCTGCCGTCTCCACTCCAACTGTTGACTGGATCGCGCGGCACTCATTAGCATCGGGCCGCGGCGTCGCCCCCTGAGTTATTAAAAAAAACAAAAAAAACAGCGCATCCCGAATTTCGGTGGCGGTGAGTGACAACGGGGGGGGCGCTGGCGGGGGAGATTTTAAAAAAGAAAAAAAAATCAATTCTGGCGAGCGGTCAAACAGTGTTGGAGTTCATTCTGAGCAGTTGGCCCACGCTGCTGTCCAACTGGAAGCGATTAAAGCGGCGGAATCTTTCTCCAAAGACACTGCAACGCGTTGGGTTTTAGCAGCTGATGGACTTCACGCTCAAATAATCAGAGACGCTTGTTTCTGTTCTGAGACGTGAAGTTGATCAAATGGTAATTTGAAAAAAAAAAAAAAAAAAAAGACAGAAAAACCTCCGGTTTCATAAACATGTGTGTAATCTATTTCACCACAGATTTTGGAGGATGCTTCCTTTTTTTTTTTTTTTTAAAAGGGGGAAAAAAATTTGATGTCTCTCTTGTCTTCTGGGTCCCCCCCGCCCACCCTCTTTTTTACACGCGCTCCACTTTCGCTGGCACTCAGCTTGACTTCCGACTGAAATTAACCAAGCAGACCAAAAATAATCCACCGCAAGAGAGAGAGAGAGAGAGAGTGAAGGACAGGGATGGGAGGAAGGAAGGGAGGAAGGAAGGGAGGACAGAAGGGAGGAAGGGAGGGAGGAAGGGTGTTAAAAAGAAATCGACGCAAAAACGAAGGATGGCGGAGGGGGGGGGGGGGGGGGGATTAAAGGGCGAATACAGAGCAAGTGTGTGGACGCGGTTAGAATGATGCTGCAGTGACAGAGGCGGTCCTTCAGCAGCATTCCCGTTTCCACTTGCTGACAAACGCACACACAGGAAGTAGTGGAGTATTCAATACTGACAGGGACAAAGTCTTCATTTTCCGAGGCAACAGCGCTCTGCTCGAAAGGTGGTCAGCTTTCACAGATTACAGCCCGCCGCTGCCGCTGCCAGAAGTCGAGGAGATCAGCGCCACGTGACGTTTGTGCGGCAGACCCCCCCGCGCTCGACACTTTTGATTTGTGACACAAGCGGCTGGAATGAGTTTCTTTTTTTCCCCTTTTTTCTCTCGTGGTGTCTGAGCCACCCCGGGGCGAGGACCTTGTGACACCAAGAAGATTAAGAAAGGGAGAGGAAGATCTGCCGGTGTGTGTGTGTGTGTGTGGTGTGGTGTGTGCGTGTGTATGTGTCTGTGTGGAGAGGGGGTTCGGATACTGGATGCCACTAGCGGAGGGAGGGAGGCGCAGCCCGAGATAGAGGGACAGGAAGCGCAGCGCAGCATTTAAAAATAAGACATCTGCGATTGGAGGAAGTGGTAAAAGGTCCCATATTTATGCAAAAGTAATGTTTCCTAACAATATTATTGACCTCTGGCCTGTTGGTGAACTTCCCACTTTTCCCAATTTTTATATGTGGATGGTACAACGAAGCAAATAACCCGGGTTTGCTGAGCTGCTTCACCGGAGTTTATGATAAATTAAAAAAAAAAAACTAACGTGAAAACAGGTGCAGTGTGGTGAACTTGTAAAACCTTGTTGCAAAACAGGAATGATCTCTGCGTAAACTTCACACACACTTGCACACACCTTGCCAGGTAGACCTGAATGTCACCTTGAGGGAGGAGACAGCTGTCGTGATTTGTAATGCGCAGCTCTGTCTGCCTGCATGACCACTTTCTATTAGGCCACTCCAAATTGCATTCACTCCCCACTAATAATGTATTCAGCGCGCGCGCACGCACACACACACACACACACACACACACACACACACACACACACACACACACACACACACACACACACACACACACACACTTGAGCGAGAGCATAAAGTGCTAAGCTCCCACTATATCCACTTATGTGCCTTTAATAAGTTTTTATTGTCCGGACACTCAAACCCCCGAGCAGCTTCACATACACATAAAAAAAAAATAAATAACTGCGACGCACTTGCATGCACATTGTTCCGCCACAATCGAAGCGCGTTTTTTTCTCCATAATTAATGGATTAATCAAGACGTAATGAGCGCGGAGCGGCTCCGCACGGCGCTGATTAACGTCAATGATGGAGGAGCGTCGGGGGGGCGGTGACGTCCGTGTTTGAGACCCCCAGTGGAAGCCGAGTGGGAGCTCGTGCAAAGGGGCTGCCCGGCCGGCGACGGTGTCGGGGAGGAAAGTAAGTTGTCCTCTGGCTTGTGTTCCCTTTTAATTAAATGTGTGTGCGCATATACGGGTGCATGCGTGCGAGTGCGTGCGTGTGTGTGTGTGCGTGTGTGAGGGAGTGTAATCACGGCGTCTTTCTCTTTCCAATTACGGCTTTAATCCATCAGCTGCTTGTTGCCATGGCGTTCCCTCTCTCCGCCCAATCAAAGGCGAAGCGGGGGAAGCTACGCTCTGAGAGGACAATCATGTAACAACTTCAACCGCAGCCTTTGATACGAAGGGCGAGAGGCTGCAGGAAGTGGCAGTTCTTAAAAAAAAAAAAAAAAAAAACTACAACGACAACAACAACAACGGCAAAAACAGTTGGGAAAAAGCCAAACATTAACTTGATGGCGAGCGGAAAAAGGAAACGCTGTTAACCGTGCACTGTGAACAGATTCCCGAAATTGGATTGCACTTTTATAACAAATCACCACACGTGAGCCGCGTTTATAAATCACACACGGGCGAAAACTCAATTAAAGTGAGTCTACTCAAGTGAATTGGAATGAATCCACGCGAAATGTATAAATCAATCCGCAAAGAATTGCATTTCCTCATAATATCGGGCCTTTATCAATACACTTTCGATATACTTTGCTTTGCAAAAATGGCTTTGCCTTTTTTTTATTTATTTATTTTTTTTCCATTTTCTTTCCATTTGTTTAAGCAGGCAGGTCAATTAGGAGAAAAGGCAGGTTTACCATAACAACACTGCTAGTGCAGCTGCTCTCACCGGTCCCAGGAGAGTGCAACATGGTCAGGGGAACCAAGCGCGCGTGTGTGTGTGCGTGCGTGCGTGTGTGTGTGTGTGTGTGCAGAAATAGAATACAGGTTATTCCTCCCTCAGTGCCACTGTGTTGATGTCGGAGCCTTCCTCTCCATCTTCAACACAACATCTTCTGCCGCTTTAGAATCAAAACCGGCTCGATACAATCACACTGTTTTGAGCGCTGAATATTGATTTGGGGAGGGAAAAAAAAAGGGAAAGCCGCTTGATTTTTTACTATGCTCCTTTCAGTTCGAGTGCATACGAGTCACTGGTCTAAAGCTTTTGCTCTGTGAGGTCACACAATGTTGGAGTTCCACAGGTAAACACTCACACTTAAGATTTTTTTTCTCTTTCATGCTGATCGTCAAACAGAAAAAGAAAGGGTGGGTGATAAAGAAGCGACTTGTATCCCGGTTTCACAATGAAATGTGAAGCCGGCTGTTGATCCAAAAAATGGATCACGATAACAGACGGTAATCCCTCTTCAAAAATGACCAAGCTGCATCAGAACGGTGCAACACAGCGTTTCTCTGCCCCCTGCGTGACCTTTGCTTCTGTCTCTCACTCACTCACTCTTCAGCCTCTCGCGAACTGCTCGTAAAAAAAGATACACCACAACGTTAAAAGGACATAGAAACAGCATTGAAAGAGCTGTTCCATCAGTGTGCAGCTTTCAATTTTACTTTACCTCCAAGACAGATGCTTTCATCTTTTCATTCATTCATTAAAAATTCTACAGTATGTTTCCCCCCTAAAAAAATAGAAAAATAAATTCGATGAGTTGCATGTTGAAATGTTTTGACCTTTGCTGCCGGACAGAGCTGCACCATCCCCGTAACGATCGCCACGTTGCGATCGTCCTGCCGAGGGACAGTGGAAAAGAACAGAGCAGCGCTCCCCGTCTCCCTCTCCCCCTGTCTCACTTTCATAAATGGATTTATTATTTCCAGGCCCTGACCTGTCCTCCTCCCCGACAGGACGTCTGTGACTCGACTCAGCCAACAAATTACTGCCAGCCCTGACCATGAGAAGCCTTCCCACCAATCACAGACCCTGTGAGGAGACGCTAAACCTGCTCTAATACAAAAGAAAGACAGGAAGAAAACCCTCATCAGTCATTCACTTCAACCCTGCAAGACAGCAGGATGACTCAGATTTCAATTCTGAGATGTTGGTGCATTTGATGTTGCCAACCCTCAATAGAAAGTTCCGTCGGTTTTATTTGCATGTACAAACAGTAACTGAAAAAAGAGGCGGCGGCGGAGAGAGTGAAGAATCAACTTTTGCTGTGCGCAGCAGAAAACCACAGAAGAAGAAGCTGAGGCTAGTGAGGACGCCCTGCTCAGTAACGCTAGCAGATTGTCTTACCATAATACAACAACAACACATAACGACATCTGATTGGTCCGCTTAAAAGTGGCAGACAGTTTCCCCTCAAGCTCCACCTCTTTCTCTGGGGCTCTTTCGTGGAAAACACATCTCTTTGGCGTGCCGGGGTTGTGTGAATTAATCCGCCAGAATGTTGACTCTGCTGCGGTCGACCGGGCCGGCATGCGCTTGTTTTTATTTGTTTCTGTTGTGACTCACTCTGCCCCCCCTCGCCCCCACCACTCACACCAAAACGAACGCCACTTTTCGCTCTCCGCTCCATTTCGCGCCTCCTATTCACATGTATTTAAGCGGAAGACCGACGACGGTGGCATCGTCATTATCGAGTCCTTGGACGCCCAGACCTGCCTGACAGCCGCTTCACGTCTCTTGCCACCTTCCGCAGCCTCCCGCTCACCTTAATCTCCCTCCACCTCCTCTCATCTGTCAGTCTTCCCTTTTCCCTGCTGGCCTCTCGCTGCCCTCCATTTCTCCCTCCTGACACTTTGCTACGTAAGTGTGTGTGTGTGTGTGTGTGTGTGTGTGTGTGTGGGTGGGTGGGGCTCTTGCGTGAGCTTGTGTGTCACGGGCAGTCGTAGGAAGCCTGGGTGATTAACTCTGATCGCCACCAGATGTCTGACTTTGAGGTACAGTCACACACACACACACACACACACACACACACACACACACACACACACACACACACACACACACACACACACACACACACACACACAGCGAATGAAACAGACAGCAGAGCAGCGCAGAGCTGAGCAGAGCAGAGACAAGGTGAGTGACGGCAGCGGCTGAGCGGAAGCAAAAGAGGGCCGGAAGAGGGAATGACACATCAAGGAGACAGCGGAGGAGAAGCAGCCGCCCGGCCGGCGTGCACACCATTGCCGCCGTGTTTCCTGTACGTGAATGGTGCCGTGTGTACCGCACGGGTTCAAAGAGGTACAAAGTGTCCCTCGTTTTCTGACAAACAAACAACGCAAACGGAGCGTCACGTGCCCCCGGATGGCTTTGATGTAGCCTCAGATCAAAGCTGCAATTGGCCGGATTCCTCAGATGTCGTTCACTCTCCGGGAACACGTGTGCTAGCAGGAGGAAACACAGAACAATAATAATAATAATGATTCTAAAGTGTATGTGTTTTAAGTAGATTAGCGACCAACATTATGCAAAAATGACATGGTGGGATGCTGTGCACGTGAATTTTGGGTCTACCAGACCGGGTGCTCAACGTCGAGCTTGATGATTGGTCGAGCGTCGGATCCCAATTTCAATTGACTCAGAAGACGCTGCTCAAAGGAAGACGAGGCCGTGCACGGAGTCGGCAACACGACTGCCTTCCTAATCAACACCCCTGCAGCCATCAAAATGGGTCATTAGCACTCGCGCTAATTAGCTTCAGCACAGGTTCTGTGCGGTTGATCTCTCTGGGTGTGGCAGGTAAAAGATAGAGACAACAAAGCAAACACCATTCTCGGGCGCTCTTTTAAAAACCAAAACAGTCACTTCACTTTTATGAGCAGGTGTTTATTCAGCACAAAGTGTAACTGCCGTTAGCCTAAGCGTTTCTGGCTAAATAGCCCATCAAGAAGAAGTTTAAAACATGTGTTTTTGCTGATGAATCATCTGCAGCTCCAACACAAGTCACAGTGTGTAAATTAAACAAGCTGCGCGCCTGCGATGGCTGCACATTTGTGTGTGTATGTGTGTGCATGCGTGCGTGCGTGCGTGCGTGAGCGCAATAACGCAAGGGGCCAAGCGGTGCGACATGGTTCCCTGCGTCAGTGTTAATAACCTAACCCTGGTAATTGGCATAGAATATTGATAGAGAGAGAAATGGCCCCGAGCAGATCTTAGCTTCATTAGCAGAGGCCATCGGTGGGGGGGGGGGAGAGAAGGGGCGGGGAAGCAGGACTGTTCACAGCATTCAGAGAAGGCGAGGGGTGGTGAATGGGAGGGGCGGGGGAGCAGGCGGCTGACCAAGGATGTATGGTGAGGTGAGAGGCCGGAGCGAGGGGGGGCACAAAGCGGGAATGGCAGCCAGGTGGTTTTAGGAAAAGCCAGAAAAGGCAGAAAAGGCGTGCGGGCCGAAGGCTCCTTTCACAAAACCTAGAAAAGGATACCGAACCAATTTGTAGGTGACCCTGCAAATTGCAGGACCCAATCACTTCTACCCAACCTGCTCGCAATTAAGTTTATTGAGTGAGGTTGAACCTTTTAGAGGCCCAGACTGAGGCCGGGACCCCCGGCTTTCACACCACGGGTGAACAAAAAAAAAATGAAAAAAAAGAATTTTCGCCGCCCCCCCTCCTCCTCTCACCCCTCCCCACCTACTCTCGCAGCTGTTTGCTAAAGGCCGGCGTCGTCATGGTTACCCCGCTGCCACGTCCACGCGTTGTCGTTAATCATCAACTTTATCACGCCACAACCTTTAGATGCACGCATGCAAGGAGGGAGGCACGGATGGAGGGCGGGGGGAAGAAAAAAGAAATCAACGTGGCAGCAGACAAGTCCGCAAGCTGGGAAGACAACGGGGAGAGAAGAGGGACGACTCTGTGGTTTTCAACAGGTCGCTGTGTCTACTTTAAACACCCAGAGTGTTCAGAACAGAATCAAGCAACATCTGTTTTATTTTATTTTTTATCACAGGTGATATTAATTGGCAGCTGCCAGAAGCAGCCGGAGCACTGACAAAAAACACAATATTTATTACTACTATAAGCCAAAAATACATGAAGATAAACATTTTTAAAAAAATAATCAGGAATTGTTCATTCATTTCTCTCTCTCTGTCTCTGGCTGCGTTTCCCTTACAGTTTTTTGCAAACTAAAAACGATATTTCTCAAATTTCCTTCCATTGAATTTCATTACATTACAATTGCGATTTGCAGGTGTCTCCATGAATGGTGTGAAGCGCATAAGCCGTAACTCTCGTGAAATCTCGTCCCGCAGGATTTTACGAGAATTATGTATGCTTTTGTTTACGTTTGTTTTCTGTCAATAATGGTTTGTGATATTTTTCTCTTTGAATAGCTGTAAAAAAAAAATATTCCGTCTCCTCCTCCGTCCAAACATGACACGCCAGTTTCACTCGAAGGGAGCTGGTCACGTGACCTCGTACGTCACGTCCGCTGACACGTAAATGCGGAAAAAAAAGTGTTTCCATGACACTTTTACGATATACCTCAATATCGATACGTCTGGAAAAACCTCCTCATGAGGGCGTCAAAACTTTTTAGCCATATTTGAGAGGTTTATTGAAGTTTAGGTGTTTCCATTACCTTTTTTTCAATGGAAACGCAGCTTCTGACTTGTTGCATTCAGGGCAATTTACATATTAATGGTAACATCACCAGAGAATGATCTTTGAGCAGAGTGATAGCGTAGATACTATGATGCCTCTTGACAGAGTCACAGCACTCCCTGTGCGGACGACGGCCTCACTGCACCGCCGCACTTTATGCATCGACTTCCTCCTGCGTACGTCCGTTTTATGCACTTGTTATAGGGTGTAATATAATCCGTGAGGCAATTTAAAGAGAATTAGCCGTACGGCGACACTAAAGCGGGCCCTCGCTCCCTCACGTGCCAAACGGCCGACTTCCACCGCTCGCTCTCTCTCTCTTTCTCTCTCCATCCCTCACTTTAATCGTCGCATCTCTTTCCCTGGCGAGCACGTTGACTCGCTCCCGGTTGACATGACAACAGACAATGTCGCGCCTCCTGCTCTGATGACATCACTACAGGCGCCAGGCCCACTTCCAAAAAGAAAAAGAAAAAAACAAAACGATCATATCCTCTCCCTCTGTACAACCCAGTCTCTCTCTTTCTCTCCCTCTCTCCCTCCCTCCCTCCCCCCCCCCTATTGATCTGGAATACAAACTAAGAGATTTCAAAGAAAAGACCAGCCCGGCCAAATGGGTGGAGACAGGGGAAAATAAGATGAGAACATAGCGCAGAGGAGGAAAAGACACAGAGAGGAAGGAGAAGAGCTGGTTACTATGGCCCCGCCCACTTTCTCCCTCCACTCGGCTGGCATGGAGAGCTTCTTCACTCTCATTTCCATACTGGGTGACTTTGGTATAAACCACAGAGGGACGTGCAGAATCGATTTTGTGCAAGGAGGGGCGAGCTGACAGGAAGACACTGTGTGTGTCTGTGTGTCTGCGTGTGTGTGTGTGTGTGTGTGTGTGTCTGTGTGTCTGCGTGTGTGTGTGTGTGTGTGTGTGTGTGAATGCAGCCAGAGAGGCTGAGAAAACTCTCACTTCACGGTGCGAGCGGTGAGTGACGATGACCTCGGATGTATGAAAACTTCTGTCTGCGGTACCGCGAGCAGATTTGTGACGCTCACGTGAAGACCAAGCCAAGCCAGGTGTCCCTCATCCCTGTTGGGATGCACACAGTTTTTGTTACTTTCTAAACATGTGATTGGTCCAACCACACTTTTAGCAGGAAGCTAAAATTGTGTTGTTGTTTTTTTTTGCTGGAAGCTGTATCCAGAGTGCTAAACAGGCTGGTTTCTGGAGGTCTATAGAGTTTGCTCAGTACAGTGACACACACACATCCGCACACACGCACACGCACACACACACACACACACAGTGTGGAAGGAGTTCCGTAACAGGCCTGTTTTAGCCATTTTGATTCCAGATTGTGAAAGTGAGTCTGGTCTTCTGGGAGGTGGACTGCTCCATACAGCCATACACTTACTCCCTCTATGACACACACACACACACACACACACACACACACACACACACACACACACACACACACACACACACACACACACACACACACACACACACACACACACACACACACTGTAGCCTGCTGGGAAGTGGTCCATGGAGCACACGCATCAAGACTGGCCTAGATAGATAGACGGGATGGTAGGACACACACACGCACGCACACACGGTAGTTCCTCCTCTTCTACACACAGACAGTCAAGGACATCCACATGGCCTATATAGTTGATCCACTCCCTCCTGGAACACCTTCCCCTTGTCTTAAGACAGAGAGGAAGGAGGGATGAAGAGGAGAAGAAAGGGAAGCGAGGGTACAGACACACACACATAAACAGAAACCATTTGAATTTCAAGGAACGAGAGTAGGAAACCGGAAGAGACGGCAAATATGAATAAAATGCGGAAGTAAAACTCAAGGAGGGACAACAGAGGGGAATGAAATGGAGGTACAAGACTTAATTCCAGAATGATATCTGATTTTAATATTCTTGATGCAAGCCCGAGACACTCCAATAACTGCCAGTCAGAAGAATGAAGGAATAGAAGCTGACTGAAGCAACCACAACAACCCCGAATGATTAAAAAAAAAAAAAAGAAAAAAGAAAACAGCTGTTGCAGATACTTTTAAGGTCAGTTTTCTGCATGTCCAGGTAATTATCAGGTTTACCAGGGAGCCTGGAAGCAATGGACCCAATTGCAACTTGGCCAATAAAAACAGAACTCATTGTTAATCACATTACAGCCATTGTTTGACTAAAATGCTGCTCCTGACTGAATGAGAAGGAGAGTTGGACCCGTTTCTGGACAGGTGTTATGCTTTTGTCCTCTTTTTTTTTTTTTCAAATAGTCAATATAATTTGGACCGGAAACATGTGGATGTGTGTAAACATTGTCCGCTGTTTGCAGCCCATGTAAAAAAAAAAATTAAAAAAAAGGAAACACAGTGCTGCACACAATCTCAAATTAGCAAGGGGCAGGGGGAGGGGGACAGAACTGCAATAATTTCATACAAGCAAAGCAACAGAATTCAGCTAAAAATAAAATAGATTGTATAAAGCCCTACACATGGCGGCACACAGCCAAGGGTGTGCTTGCTTGCTTTGCTGTTGCTGCTGCTGCTGCTGCTGCTGTTGCTGCTGCTGCTGCTGCTGCTGCTCGACTTGAAAAGAGCCGAGGACTAAATCTCAGGATGTTTTCCCCCCCGGTTTGCAACCTGGCGTGTGGTGCTGCTGCACATTCAGCAGCTCAAGATATGTGGAGCTGCAAGATTAACACAACGATTCAACATCAAACAAACGCATTACGGAGTCCCCCTGGGAATCATTACTTCCTCTTCAATGTCTTATATGGAGGCAGAGCCTTGCTGTACATGAAAAAAAAACTGTCTATTTCTGATATGAACGGAGCGGATCGCGGCAGGGGGGGCGGTCCTGCATCCCTGGGAATTATTCCCATCTCGGCCGAAGCTGCTCCATCAATTTTCCAGTCGATATCCGCGTTTGTTGTCACCTTTATAAATCGGATGGTGAGACTTAGTGGCTCTGGATGAGAAATTATATCCTTGAAGGTTCACAGTGGTTCCCTTAACTGAGACTAACCCAGCGCAGCAGATGGCACATTTTCTAAATCTTCTGACTTTATCCATCTGCCAAAGAGCGCCATGATTGAAAACCATTGACGAGGCCATTTAAAATGGAGCTTTTCACGACACTTTAGTTGATTCTTGACTTTACTGCAACTTCGGTGATGCGTTCAACCTTTGCATCCCTGAAAGGAAATAATACGTAACCCAGGAAATGGCTGTTAACAAGACGAACAAGCTAAACTGTGTCATCAAAATTCGACACAAATCAAAGCAACATTCCTCAGAATGAAATCAGAGCTTTATTGCAGATTCCCTTGTTGTGATGCGGTTTAGAAAAAAAGAGACAAGAAAGTTGTATTTTTGGCTCGCCCGGCCCCTCCAGAGCTTCTGCTCAGGCATTTACCTCCCTCCTGTCTGCCTGAACGCTGGTGCGGGCAAAACTCACAGAAGGAGCCCGGCGCCTCGGGCTACACAACAGGCTTTTGGTACCCATGATTCTCAGCTGCCAGGAATGACTTGACAGCTCTCGGCCTGAGACGCGCTCACAGAGGGAAGTGCCCAAATAAATGCACATCCACACGCACACATACACACCCCGGAGGCATTGGGGGAAAACACACACACACATTCCCATGCGCGGCAGTTTAATCTATCTTTTCTGGGTGCTGTCACCCAGCGGGTTGACGCTCACTGTGGAGGGAGAGTGTGCGGTGACAGTCGGACTCCTCTGTAGTGCAGGCATCCATCCGTGACAGGCCCACCAGAGGCCCAGCAGAGGCCCCGCAAGACGGCCAGACCTGAGATCTCAATGGGACAAAGACGAGAACGGCTGCCGTAAGACGGCGTAACGGGATAAGGAGGCGGGGGGCAGGAAGCTCTCGCGTACAGCTGCATGTTCTCCGAGGAAAAAAAGGAACATTTCTATAAAGACTAATAAAAAAAGAAAACAACCGCAACAACAACAAGCTGCAGAGTTGTAAAAACCCTGTAAAACGTTGCAAGGAGTCGATGGCAGCGGGTTGGGGAGCAGAAACCTGAAAGCAGGAACCTTTTCCTTCAGTTTAAAAAGAAAATCTCACGGCGCCTGCTCGGCCAACTGGGCTAAAAATATCCACACTCATGGTACTGTACAATGCGGCGGCGCTCATAAAATAATTCATGGTGCTTCATTTGGAGAGAAGACTCTCTCACTCTCTGTCTCTCAGGACTCTCAGGATCAGAGCTCTAGTCGACTGGACACGACTGTGCACGGCGACGCTGCCGCCGTTTTCCTCTTAAACAGACGGGTTGGTGTTGACTACAGTCGAGCACGCACACACACACACACACACACACACACACACACACACACACACACACACACACACACACACACACACACACACACACACACACACACACACACACACACACACATTTCTTGTGATTCAAAATTTCTGAGTGCGTCTGCCCATGCGTCTGTCCTCGGGGTGACAAACGTTTTTCTCTTTCATCCCTCTGTCTCTCTGCCTCCCTCTCTGAAATTAGTTTGATAAAAAAATGAAGACGATGACAACGCACATGCGCACGCACGCGTGTGCATGTGTGCGTCTCACATCTGCTCTATCTGCTCGTGAAGGAACGAGGAGAGCGGCTTTGCCGTTTAGTGCGCTTCGACCCGGCTGCGAAACCAAAGGGCCGAGTTTAGAAATCCGAGGCCCTCACGGGCAGTCGGCCTTCCGAGTGGGAGCGACCCTGTGTCACACATTTTTTTCCCTTTCTGAAACAGGCCACACTGGTTTAAAGAGGGCAGAGCTTCAGAGGAGGAAAAGATTCTTCTGAACAACTTTTAATGCAATGAGTTCAAACAAGCATCAAGACTGGAGACACATAGCACCGATTAGCGCAAGCGGAACCTGTTGAAGCCTGAGGTCTCAGGCAGACGGTGGACTTTGTGTTACCCCAGCGGCGGTGCACCTCCATCACCCTGCGACCTCCTCTATCCTCCCGGTGTGCTTATTCAGGCTCGAGCCAGAAGACTCGCTCTTACGTAACCGGTGTGACGGAGGCCTTCCAGGCCGAACTCTCTGCGCAGCACGGACACAATTTGCGGCGTGCGATCCTTCCATGTACGGAGGCCCGCATTGCCAATTCTCACTCGCTGTTCCGTGTCATCCCTCCCCTTGTCTCCTCTTTTGCAGGCAAATCCACTCCGAACGCCGCAGACTTTTCGAGCGCAGGCGGGCGGAGTGCTTAATTCATAGAGAGGAGGAAACGCAATCTCACCGATCGATAACCGCTCGAATTGACCGGCACTTTGCGGCTCGGCAAGCGATGGGGGCGAGACGAGGACCGACTGTTGGTTCGAGACGACAAAAGGCAGAAGGGGAAGCGCAGCAGAGACGGCGGCGGCAGTGGAGACCAGGGAGGGACGCATGGCCGGGCATGAATAATAGAGACGGCTTCCTGCTCGTGTCTGCCTGCGTTCCCCCTCGTCTCGCAACTTGGGGGAAGGTATAAACACGCCGAGCAGAGCTGAGACGGAGGCACGGCAACCCCCTGGCCACTCCCAGGCCATACATGTAGCAATGGCAGCCCAGCAGGGGGTCTGCATGGACCCATTACAATATTTAAAGAGTGTTTACAAGTCCACGCTGAGGCCCCACTTTGGGTCCAGAAAGGTAGATTCAAAAGGTGCATGAGACCAATATATTTAGAATATTTTACAAATGAGGAATAAAGCAGCGTTTTTTGGGGGGTTTTTTTTAGGACAGCCACGGCCGACGTGGATAATTCTGATGTCAGAAGAACAGGGACATTGAACATGTCTTTTGGATACAGACAATGTTCGTGATTGAAACTTAAAAAAAAAATTTTAAAAAATCCCATAAAGTAGCACCAACGAAAATAAAAAAAAATATGTGAAAATAAATTATGACTGATTGACTGACTTTTTGGTTTTTGAGCTAGTGGGTAGTGATAAATATAGGTTTCTAAAAGCAGTACTGCTTACAATTTTAAATAATGTGCACAAGTAATCCAACAAATAGCTGCAGTAAATATGTTTACAGCAAAGGCCTGGCAGTTTACGTCTATTAAAAAAACATTTGCGTGATTATTTGGGAGACGACTAGAATGTTGTTTTTTTTTAATTCTGTCTGTTCTTTCGCAATAGCTTAGGAAGCAGCATAGAGTAACAAAGCATGTTGAAATTAAGAACTTAATAGGTGAGGAGGGGCGCAGAGAGAGAAAGACAAGGACAAAGTAGGAAGAGGAGGAGGAGAGGGACCGTAAGAGTGGATGCTACAGGTGTGGAGTCATCATTACCACTGGTGGCTTCAGACGGATCGATAGAGCCGTGTGTGTGTGAGGGAGAGAGAGCGAGAGAGAGAGAGAGGGAGAGAGCAAGACAGAAAGAGAGGTGGGACACATAAGCACGTGTCTGAGCTGAGGGGAGATTGGGGGCGCGCTCAAAGGCGGCGGAGGCGGCCAAGCAGGTACAATGCATATGGCAGATGGCCAGTTGCTACTGCACACACACACACACACACACACACACACACACACACACACACACACACACACACACACACACACACACACACACACACATTGCTGCCGGTGTTGCCGTATTGTCCCGCCACAAATGAAGAGCGCGGCCCCCGGCGGCACCGAGAGCTCGGGACGGCCTCTGGATAGATTTTCAATGCACATCCAGCAGCTTAAGCAAGACGGAGGCACCGTTAATCCTCCCCCTTTCTCCTCCCCCTCTCTCTCCTCCACAACCCCCCTGCCCCCCGCTCTCCTTTCCCAGTCCCACCGGCCCTTCCTCTGCCACTGCTCTCTCACTAATTCATCCCTTTCTTCCTCTCACGCAGGTTCCCGTCTCCCGCTGCCTCCATTTGCGCCTCTCCGTCCTCCTTCCTCCCCCTTGTCTCACCCCTCTTAAAAACTAACTCCTCCCTATGCTCCATCCTCCCAAATTTTCCTCCTTGTCCACCCCCCACCCAGATGGGTTTTTTTTATTTTTACGTTAGAGAGCGGCCCGTCGTTGAGTCATAACCTCGAGCTGAAGTCGCCTAAACTTGTCAGCACTTTCTACCTGCACTGCAGCAGCTCTCTGTGACTAACGACGCTCTGGAATCACAAACTGTGGCCGCAACAGATGAAACGCATGTGTAAACACGGCAGGGTCGCGTCTGACACGGCCCTTTTCAGAGTCAAGTGCTCGTCATCCTCATCGTTGCGTAACACAGCAAAAAAAAAAAAAGGAAGTAAAAAAATCCCTTTATACCACGCAATCTAAAAACAAGCACAACATGATATCATCTAAATATTTATGTATCATAATTGTCATTCATGGTTTTGTAAATGTAACACACTTTTTTTTCAAGGAGAAGCCATATTGAGCTACACAGCCTGGAAAAAGCTCCTCTTATTTTAGGATTAAGATCCAATCTGACACCGAGTATCGATTGAGTAACAAATCTGATTTTTTTTTCCTCTTTCTCTATTTTTTTTAAGACTGGTGCTTGACTGCCCGGATTTATGGTGTGGCACTTTGATGGATGATCTTGGTCTACCTGACATTTCACTGCTGCTGCGGTTTAGGTAATATTTCATGAAACATTTGGAATTAACAGGCCCATATGATGCAAAATTCACTTGATTTTCTTTTTACAACAGTGATATGTGTCTCTGCCAGTGAACTTGCCAGAAAAGAAAAATAATTCTGGCTCCACTTTTTATAAAGTGTCTAACCAAACTGGAGATCGCCTTTTGTGGTGTCAAACAACAAGAGCACAACATGAAACTGAGACACAGTTTTTTCTATTGGAGGTCATAAACAGAGGGCTAAACTTCTGAAGATCCAAAGACATTTCTTTGGGTGATTAGTCATACAAAGCTGCTTAACTGGGGTCTGGCATGAAAGATAGAGAAAATTGGTGAAATGTGGGACCTTTAGATCAATATTTGCACAATCAGGCCATTGCAGTGGAATACTGAACAGTGAGCTCCAGTGCCATTACAGGTAGAATGACCATTCTCACACTCAGAGTTGAGACTAATCCAGTCCAGGATGAAAAGTAAGGATATGTTAGAGGGTGCAATGTGACTACGGGTGACGACAACAAATTGCAGGCTGTGGTTTTCCACCTGTTGCCACAAAAACCTGTTCTATATCGTCAGCAACTGTGTGGAACAAAACAAAGTCACTCTAGAGTACCTGATCCACCTAATTATATACAACAACAGGTTTTTCCTTGAAAAGCTGCTTATCAAACCAAAGCCGTTTGGTGAAGAAAGAAAAGACCCTTGTGTTGTGGCATTTGCATGGAGAGGCGAGCGTGGTTGCCGCATCGTGTCTTCTGAGGTGACATCAATGGAATCAATGAGCGCACCAAGTCATTACGGCGAGGCGATTTGGCAGGTGGCCCGACGCTGAGGTGCCCCAGTGTAACCATCAGAAACCAATTAATATCCTTAACAGAGGAATCATGCCTCTGGTACAATGGCCACAGGGGGAAATCAGTGCACTGATTACACTGCTGAAAACTGTAGCCGTAATGAGCGTGTGTGTTTGTGTGTGTGTGTGTGTGTGTGTGTGTGTGTGTCTGTGCATGCATGCATGCATGTGTGCATGTGTGAGTGTGTGTGTCACTGTACAATATGATAACAAATTTGTAACTTTCGGTCATCTGTCTTTGTTCCTGTTGGCAGATTTGAGAGACACAACTATTCCTTTTATAAAAGTGTCTGTTATTTAAGAAAATGACTTTGCGGAGTCAATCAATGGACATTAGCATTTGGCGCAATCACGTGGGACATAAAACCGCTCTACATTACATAGCGGCTTAATGTGCATTGCTGAGCCACTGCCCAATATTTGGGAAGTGAGTATCGTCTGTCCTTTTTTGTACGTGCGAGAAGAACTTATTTACTTTCTTTATTTTTTTCCCATTTCAGTCCCACATGGAGAAACCCTCCCGAGAGGCATGGTCAGGGTCAGCTGCAAGACTGGATCTAAAGAGTTCCGGAACCTTCGATGCCTCGGCAAAAGCAGCCGGGTCAGGGATCAAGTTGTGCTGAAGTTTTTGGTGAACTGGCGTCTCTTTGTGTTTACACAAGAACGCCGTCGTCTTCGAAAGATAAAACGATGTCCACAAGAAAAATAAATGGGGCTCATTTAGTCGTATTAATACTTATACAGTTGCAAATGTCTACAGCTTTGAAGCCCTGATGAGTGTTTACACATCTCGGGGCTTATGAGAACTAATAGAGCTGGAATGACGACAGCAGTTAAACAGTGTTTAGTACCCCTCAATAGCTGTCACGTAGGTGTCAATGCGCCAATGAAAAATGAGCTGTCCATGGTACTGAAACCCCCACCCGAGTGACCTGATCAAACGAGGTCTTTGACACAAACGTCTGTACAGCCGCACTGAGGGACGCTTGTCTGACTTGAGAATTTTTTTTTTTTTTTTCTAATCCGTCCAACTCAGGTTCGCTCACCTGCAGGGGAGAGTTCCACCACCTGGAGCAGCTGACTCACAAGTCTCACATTATGTAACACACGCTTTTACTGATGTTTGGAGACACCGATGGGCATTTGGCATTTTTAACCACGTCAGGTTTCACAGAAACTACATGCACCGTCTCCGTCCGTCACAGATGATTCTTCAAAGGCACCACAATGTGCAAAAATTCACTGTGCTAATGTTTTCCAAACAATACTGTCTCTCGCCTGTCACCAAAGCACTGGGAATATGAAAGCCTATTCTTATACCTCTTTAGCTCGCTGCATCTTTTAGAAAGTGTATCCCTAAGAAACACTGTTTGGGAGAGAAGTCCTTCATCCGACCACAACCACGGCTCCACCTGTTCATTCCACCTCTGCCCGATCTTTGTTTAATCAGGGAACTGATGTGTATTTTGGGGGCTGTACGGTAAACGGAAGGCTAAACGTGTGGTTTCATGGGGATTCGTTGAGGGGGGGTAAATAATGTGCACAGCTCTAGCCTTTCAAATGGAAAATAAAGTTCTAAAATGTGTTTAATACGAGCTCTTAATTAAGGCCGAAGCCAAAATAAATTCTAAGGACAGGTGTTATTTTATTTGTTTGACCTTAACGCCTTAACCTAACCACGCCAATATTTTCAAAGTGCCCAGAGGGTATTATAAATTAAAAAAAAAAAAAAAAAAAAAAAAGGATTTCAAAGGTCTGCCCTCTTTCTGCAGCCCCTTGTCCGCTCTCTGCAACGATTGACGATGATCATCAATACTTTATTTGGACAAGATCAATGAAAAGCTATTTTTTTCGTGTCACGTGACATCATGTTTGGTGTGTAAACGCACACACTCCAGCCTACACTCGAGGGTGATGCCACTGTGTTGCAAAGTTGCTAGCGGAGGAGCGGTGATAGCCGCATGGACGTAATGGTCTGTCTTGTTGCTGCTGCTGCCCGATGGTGATTAGTTGCTTCTCGGAACAAACTGTCGGTGAATGTATCTCGCTGCGACACAGGCGCGCGCGCACACACACACAAACACACACACACAAACACACACGCAAACAGCCTTCCCTCGTCTCATACCCTGTTGCTATGGAACCTGTCGCCAAGGCAGAGAGGTATGTGGTGCTTGTGATGGAAGTGATGGACGAGGGCGACGGCCACGATCATGGTGACGATGAGGAGGAGGAGGAGGAGGAGGAGGGAGAGGGAGAGGGCGATCGTGTCCACGAGGAAGCGGACGGCGACGGGATACGAAACGCTTCCAGGATGCGGGCCTGCCGTCAAGTCAGAAATCGCATCGCAACTGGGGCTCCGCTCTCTGCAACGTGGGTGGAAAAAGGAGCGACGCGTAATACTGCGCAATGCAAACAGACCCTTTCCTCACCGTAAAACAAACCGCAGCCCACACACGCACGCACACACCAACACGCACGCGCGCCGAGAGAGACGCCTTCTTCTGCCTCCAATAGAACGCTTTGAAAGAGGAGGAAAATATAAAATAAAAGTCGTCACGATCAACTTGGGGCTCGTGTCTTGCGCGACACGCCACCCCTCCGAAATAGCTCGCCGTCAACCCCGTCCCTCGGCAGGCGAGCGGCTCCTGCAGGCCCTCCCACAGACACCTGTCATCTCGACGCGTTTCCACAAGGAAGGAGCGTCTTGCGGGCGTGAGAACTTGGGTGAAAACGTTGCAAATGTGAGGACGGGGTGTGTTTTTTTTCTTTTGGGTTTGTGCTTCTCGTGTGACTAAACATGATGTGTTTTTCTTTTCTATGTTCCATTCCCAAAAGCCACCCGCGCTGGCAAAACAAAAACAATAATGTTGCGCGCCTTTTCTGCTATTTCCAGTTGGGAATGCGTCTCCCACGATCCTGCCCCCCCACCTCTACCGCCCACCGCCCACAACCGCCTGTTGGTTAAACATGACCGCTGCCCACCCGAACCCGTTGCGCCTCACTTGAGCACTTGAGCGGCCTGTCCACCACAAGCGTGAACCGGGGGGACGGTATGAAAGGGAAGGAAGCAAGCAAGCAAGCAAGCAAGCAAGGCCTCGACCAGATTCTGGGTACCTGTGAGAATTGTTGCGCCGATTTACAGCACAAGTTGACTGGGGTGCAGAGCAGAGGGAGGTGGGGGTATCAAATAAACAAAAACTGCACGCAGAAGGAGAAGAAAGTGCCGGAGAGCGAAACAGAGACATTTGTCCATCTGTTGAGGAGCACGAGCTAACACCCCCTTCCTTTCCTCTCCCTCTCTCCCCTCCTCCTCCTCCTACTCCCGCCACCTCTCCTTTCCCCATCCCATCCCCATTTCCAGATCATCTCCCCCTCCCTCCGCACCCCTCCCCTGCCCTACTCTCCCATGCACAGTTACAAGATGTTTGCCGCTAAACAAATAAAGAAGAAAAATAGCGAGAGGCAACATACCTTGATGGTTCTCAAGGGTGTCCTCCGGGATGTACATGTTTTTGCTTTCATTTACCATATATGTAGTCCTGCGTTATCCCAACGGATGAATGAGAGGGGGAGGAAGCTGGAGGAACAGGGGGAAAAGCACCCTCCAAATAAGAAAAAAAAAATGTGGTGGAGGGAGGGAGGGGGAGATGAAGAACTGTCTGACACGGACAGTTTTTTTGGTGGGGGAGTATTCCGTTCTTCTTAATTGTGTGGAGAGGGTCTCTTCCTGATGGAGTGAATATTACCTAATCCCCATGATGGAGGTGAAGGCCGGGAAAAAGAGTGAGCTTTCGGCGGAACCGGTTGGGAAAACGCACCGGTGCATCTCTCGGTACATCCGGGCCCTAGGCGAGAAACATGAGACCAGCGCCGCGTTCAATTCAATTCACACCTCGCTCACTCGCTCTCTCTCCCCGTCTCTCTCTCGCTCTCTCCCTCCTCCCGTCTCCCCTTCTTCCAGGTAGGTTCTTTAAAAAACGAAAGGAGATTATCTTTTTTTTTTTTTTTTTTTTTTTTTTTTTTTTTACAAAAAATGTGTTAGAAAGCACGGGCGCTGTCAGTGTCGGTCGCAATGGATGTGCGCAAAAGACGCATTCGTGCGCATCTTCAGCAGCGTGTCAAAACGCGGGAGGATGAAGAGGAGGTAGCAGAGGTGGAGGTAGAGGAGGAGGAGGAGAAGGAGGAAGGGGAGAGGAGAAATTTTAGGAAACGGAGCGGAGCGGGGTGTAAATATTCCATAGCGGGTTGCGCGGCGTTAAATCTCCCAACGGGTTGTCGGTTATTCCTGCAGCAGAGTCCCCGCTTTCCACGGCGCCGAGAGGAAAAGGAGAAAATAGAGCCTCCCCGAATAAGCCAGACCGTCCTGTCTCATCCGGAGACGGCTTGCTGTGTCCCGATTCAGTCCATTATAGTCCGACGGTGTCTGTCAGTCAGTCAGTGTGTGAGCCTGTCTGTCTGTCTGTCTGTCCGTCTGCCTGCCTGCCTGTGTCTCACTGGTCGGGTAGAGTTGGAGCTCTTCGCTTCTCTCTGCCTCTGCTGCCCCTGCAGCTCAGCTCTGCAGTGATACAGAGAGAGAGAGAGAGAGAGAGCAAAGGAGGAGGAGGGAGCCCCCCCATCTCCCTCCTCTCCCTTCCTGTACATGTAGACGCTTTGACTGTTTCCAGATGTGTGTGTGTGTGTGTGTGTGTGTGTGTGTGTGTGAAGAAAAACTGTAAAGGCGCAATGGTGGAGAATCGGCAACTGGTAACCAGATGACAGTGATGATGATGATGATGATGATGATGATGGGTAAATGTGTGTGCGGGAGGGGAGAGCGAGGGGTGACAATATCTTGGAAGGAGCACAGCAGGGTCAGTTGGACATGCGAGGGGCTTTAAAAATCAGAAAAATCAAAAGGTGGCTGAAACAGAAAGAGTGTGTGCGCAAGCGAGGAAGAGAATAACGAGGCCGTCGGTCAGTCAGTCAGTCAGTCAGTCAGTCAGTCAAGGGAAGAAAGCGAGCGACAGCAGGAGATCGGAGATGTTGTGCCCACGTCTGAGTGCCTCCACATCTGGACTCCCTCAGCGCCACTCTTTTCTTTGGCCAAGTCTGTGTTTACACGCGCCTGAGATCTGGTTTATCGATGCCTCCGCGACTCCGTCTCTGATCTTCGCCCGCAAAAAAACTCTGAAGGCCTTGCGCGCACATGTTGTGTTACTATTTATTTATTTGCGCTGACAAACGTAGCCGTCTCTGTGCGGTTTGGGCCTTTCATCTACATGCATAGAAAAAAAACAACAGATTTTCAGGTCACTCAACGCAGGAGAATTTTCAGAAACGACTTCCAGGGTAAAGATCTTCTATAAACTCAGCTTTACTGTTTGTGTGTGGAATACCAGGACTTTTTTTTCTCTTTTTTTTGGCTTGCCTACTTTCTTCTTTTGGTTCCAACTATTGTTTGCGCAGTTTTATCTCCTTGGCAACTGCTGATAAGTGGCAGGCAGGACCAAAATAGCTAGTTTTAACCTTTCTAGCGGGACTTTTTGTTGATGTACATCTACTCTGCGGCTATGTTGAAGACGTAACATCCCGAAGTAGCTCCACTTGAGAGTGCGGCTGCTGATGTGACCCCTTCCCATGCTGCACGACTGGTTCTTCGGGCTTCTGATTGGTCAACATTCAATTACACTTGCATCGTCACCTCCTGACTGGACAGTTAGAGGTGCGCATCAAACGTTTTCGCAGGGGAAAAAAATAAATGTGTTATTAAAAATGTGTGAAAGTACCGCATCAGCAGAGGCCCTGAACTTCAGACGGGATGAAGGTTGATGCTCGCCGACAGAGTTTGACCCCTTATTCTATCTAGCGACAACAAACAAAAGGCCTTTACAGAATTCAATTACGTTACCCACTTTTTTTTCGGCCTCAGGAGACTGAAGTGTGTTGCAACGCAGCGCTGAATTTCTCCTGACTCCTATACAGCAAAGAAAGTAATTTTCGGGAGACATGGTGTCTTTTTTTCTTTTTTCTGAGGCAACGCAACAACAAAATGAAGCTCGTTCGGGGAGCGAAAAGCCAAACAAAGTTGACTTCGGCTCTTAACTAAACAGCTCTAGACCGCTTGGCTCTCCGGCTTCAATTAGTTCTTGGACGGAGCTGCTGTGGCAAAATAACATGTCACGTTCTTTTCTGAAAGGCTCTGAAAGGGAAAGGCAAGGAAGGCCGACAATGATCAGATGACAGGAGTCATCAGATCATTTCCCTAAAGTTCAAAGTTCAAAAAGTTTACTGACATATGCACAGTGTAACAGGTACTTGTACTATGCAATGAAATTCTTACTCTGTTCATTCTCCCTAAAAAGACTTGCGTCACACAAACCAAAAAAAAAAATTGGAGTCATCAGATCACTTCCCTACCCATCATCCACTCTTTCCTCCGAAGCTGCGTGACCTTATTTTGAAAATCAGCTCCTCTCTTTTTTTGGATATGCAAACATTTTTTTATGTACATTTTCTTAAAGTCCCATAATAGACATAATGTCCTTTACCATTGTCATTAGCAGTAAGCGATATGTGTGTGACTGATGAGCAGTTCATTTATAGGTTTTACAAGTTTTG
Organism: Nelusetta ayraudi; assembly: GCF_046127955.1. Taxonomy (NCBI): domain Eukaryota; kingdom Metazoa; phylum Chordata; class Actinopteri; order Tetraodontiformes; family Monacanthidae; genus Nelusetta; species Nelusetta ayraudi. Next base: position 3,428,629 of record NW_027466077.1, read on the forward strand.
AGGATTTTTGCCCCTTTGTGATATCACAAAGGACAAAGGACAATAACTCCTCATAATGCAAAGAGCTGGTTGTTTGTTTTCGTCATACTGTAGCCGGAAGTGAAAACAAAGGTGATCAGGTGAGCAGAAGACTGCAGAGGACAGACAGCCAAGTACGCTGTATTCTGGAGCTCTAACGTTATTTCTGAGAAAATAATTGTGCAAGGCTGAGATAAAAAATAAAGATCTAAACAAAAAAAAAGCCTTTAATGAGACCTTAAAATAAATATGTGTCTGTTTCTGCCTTGAAGCGCAGAACTATGCTATTCGAGGCAGCGGGAAGCATATTTGTGTTCTAATTATGGCACTGACCATCCAGTATTATCATATTTGACTCTGAAAATGAACTTCACAACGAGCAGGCCTCATGTCAATCTGACCGCAGGCTGTAATCAGGGGGTGAATTTGATGACTCAGCCCCGCCTGCGTTTAATACAGTAGCTCAGTGCCGTAGCCCCGTGTCACCACCCACCACACTGTAATAGAATAAAGCCTTTTTGTCTGCGGGTGTCACTGCAGACATAGTAAAGACGGGGAGACGGACAGAAAACTGAGTCTGTCGCTGACATCTGACGGTAAATTGTCTCTTTCAGGACAATATGTGACGCCGATGCTTTGTGGGTAAAATGTATGCTTGGAGGGAATAGAAGTATTGTTTAAAACAGAAAGAAATTTTGGTTTCTTAGTAAGCAGGCAGATTTTTTTTTTATTCTCAGACAAAAGCATTCCATCATCGATTGGAATAAAAACATGATCTGTTGGAAAAAGCTTATGGGAACAAAGACATTAAGTAGTATTTTACATGAATAATACTGCCACATACATAGGTCTACTGTCAAAGCTGTTGGAGGCATAAGGCTGTCCACTGATTTATGAAATATCAGAAATTGAGAACATTTACCATCAACTATCCAATACGTAGCTGGTAAACGGTGGTGTTAAAAAAAATGAATGACGTGAAAAAAAAATTAAAAAGTCAGTAGGGCAGCACGCAACTGCTGAAGCTGCAGCCTTCTACTGAGGCTTAACAGAACCACTTTTGTTGGGTTAAACCTGGTGAAGCGCAGCAGGCAGTAAGGATGCCAAGCAGGTCATGGGAACAGACACTCGTGCCCAGGGGATGCAACGCAACAACGCACAGATTCACAAATGTCCTCCGTAATCCAGGCTGCGCACGGACCCTCTCTTCTATTTATGAGCGCTCTATATTTGTAGTTCCCGACCCCTTTGTACGTGTCCATGACTCCAAAGCTCGGTGGGTCTCTGGGAATGTCTGTCCAGACAAACACGTCCTGACTCCATACCACGTGGGAAACAGGCAATCTGCGTGTCGGTCAAAGGGGGAAATCCCCATCCTAACAGTGGAACTAACTTCAGTCAGCACTGCGGAGGCTTTACATCGACATATAAATAACTACATTCACACATTCAGTACAGCAAAAAGGCTTTCTCATCTGAACTGGAAGGCCAGCAACAGTTTCTCATTTTATGAAAATTTTTATGTAATTACTGAGTACTAGTATTTCAAGAATAATTCACTGAAAAATTCCCCCACAGAATTCGACATAAAATAACAGGCTTGCAGAACATGGTGTATCCACCTGGAGAAATGAATGGATCTCAACTGAACAACCCAGACAGGTCATCTATCGCCCTTTAGGCGTCTACCGTACCAGAAGGCAAAAATCAATTGGTCCACTTGAGTTTAAAAGACCAACTAAAGTCATACACCTAATTTAAACAGCTGGTTTGAATAATTTAAACAGCCCTGCCCAATTTTTTTACGCAACACTTTTTTAAATGTAATAATTCATCTTGAAATATCTTGTTTTAACTATTTTAGTACGTGTCAAATAGGTGTAAAATCAATTTTAGAATAACAATTAACAATTAAACAATTTAATTTATTTCATCTTCTACCATTTACGAGCACACGGTTGTTAATTTTCTTTCAGGTGCTTGCAGGCTGACATTTATTTTCATATTGACCCGAAATTGGTAACAGTTTCACCAAGCTGTCCACTGGCCCCGTGCCGTTAGCCATCCCATCTGCTAGCCAATCACAAACATCTCTCGCCCTTGTCCCCACCAATCAGAGTGAACTACTCAATCCCCACTGAACGGTTATTGACAGTATTGACCCGCTGATGGACAACTCATTAGCCTGCCCATTGGCAAACAGATACAAACCGGCCAAACAAATAGATACAGATGCATTAAAACACATTGTTACACATACAGCAGCCACCACTCAGACAAAGTAATAGACACGCTTCCACGAGGGGCCCGTGGCTGAATAACAAAGCAGCTACTTCCACGTTAGTGCTGTGAATTCCTGAAGGAGCATCACTCACGTTTCAGAGGAGAAGTTGTTACAAATGTTTAAAGCAGATGTTTTTCACACTCAGTGAGCAGCTGAGTGGTCACCGCTTCACTCAAGGACACTCGGGTCCAACGACTGTTGATGGGTGCACACCAGCTGTTGTATCTCTACAGTGGCATATATCTGATGACTGGAGCAGCTATTATACTGCGGGGAGGGGGGCGGGGGGGGGGGGGTGATTATGCCATACATAATGTAAAATATGGTGCATTGGGGGATACAAGAGCGCCAGAGATTGGACATTGTTACAAAGTCATTTGACACATGTAACCCGCACTCAATAGCAGAAATCAATATCCAGAGGATATTCTCCACAGCAGGTAATAAACTGATTACATATATTAATTATATATTATATTCTTGCAGCTATTGTTGCATTAAAGATGAAAATGAAAAAAAAAGTTGTCTGACACAAAATACATCTGAAGGAATTATTATGACATAATAATAACAAAACTTACGAAGTTGCCTTGATTTAAAAAGTTAATGTGACTTCTTGCAATTAGGGAGAAACAATCACAACAGATGGGGAAACAACAGATTTCAGCCTTTCACCCAACAGATATCAAACTAAAAAAAACAAAAAATCTCTCTTTTACACACACCCTTGCTTGATTAAGTATAACTTTCTATAAAGATATTACACATACGATATTTATGAAGTGGCTCAAAAAGTTTTCACTTTTTAGAATCGAACTTCATTGGACTGTTAAATCACAGAGAGTTATGCCTGAAGCAGACGTCTGACAGACAACCAGACTCCTTTGTAAAACGCCCCTACATTGTCCTCTTGTGGTAAACATTGGAAATACAGCTTTGCAAAAAAAAAAAAAAAAGTCAAGCCAGACTCAAATCAGCGTGATTGAATGTTTGATGTAAGAACAAATATGCGGGTTTTTTCCTTTTCCTTTTCAGTCAAATGGAGAAGAGACTATCAAATTACTCCATCATTTTAATTTGTTCGTCCTACGGTACTAGTAAGCACGCAATGCAAGCCGCAGGTAGTGCAAGTAAAGACCATACTATTCCCACATGTGACACATATAAAGACGAGATACGTCATATTCCCCTCCCAAGTATTAATTATTTAAGTATCATAATTAAACTGAGAGCCTGGCTCAGTGATACGTACAGTATATCATTTTCGAACGATTTTGCAAGGTTGACTGACAGGGCTGTCATCAGGAGGTCGGCTGCCACTACTCATGTCTGGTTGTTTACACTCTCCTAGCTAAACATGGCTGCTAATGAACTCTCTCATGGCAGTTAGAAGTGGGCAACCCCCGGTATTTTGAAAGCACATAGTTTCCAAGCAGTACAGAACTCTGTTGCTATTTGAAGACCGCTGTGGTTTTTATATTTTCCTTTCTGCGTGTTTGCTTTTCATCCCATCTTCGCCTTCCTGATCCTGTGTCGCGGCGGCGGGCTAATCCGCTAACTTGTCCATAAGGAACAATGACAGCTACTTCTGCGGGCAGCAGTAACTGCCCGCCCGCTAAGGGACTCGACATAAGTCTAGCTGCTCTGCAACGACAGGACCCTTACATTAATAACATCGTTGACGTGGCCAGTCAAGTCGCGCTGTACACTTATAACAACAGGACAAATGAATGGGTAAGCCTGAACCGAAAGGTAATCTTATGCTAATTTAGCTTAGCTTCGTCACAGCTCACCGGAGGCGCGCTTCGATCGAAAGATCTCCTCGAGGAAAACTTTTTTTTTTTTTTTTTTTTTTTTTCTATAAAGCCGTCGCATCGGTCCATAACTTTTTAAACGTCTAATGTAGTTTTCAGGAAGTCACGTGTGTTTCACACCGGCTGCTTGATTAGGTAAATACGTGCAATTGCTTGTTTACACTAGTTGCCAATCAGCCAATCACATGGCAGCAACTCAATACATACAGGCATGTAAACGTGATGAAGTCGGTTTGAACATTAACTGTACTTTTTATGTAATATCACACTCGTGTCCTGTTTCATCTCTCTAGGAGAAGACTGAGGTGGAGGGGACCCTTTTTATCTATACCAGGTAAATATAAATGGAGCTGGTATTTCAGAGTTTACTTGTATGGCCAAACCATACATACATGTTACATAGTACATGGGATTGACTCTGTATTAATCACCCTTTGTGGGTTTTTTTTTTTTTATTTAATTTTTTTCCGTGTTCTGCTCCCTTCTCTCTAGACTGGCATCTCCAAGACATGGTTTCACCATCATGAACAGGCTCAATATGGAGAACTTGACAGAGCCAATTACCAAAGACCTGGATTTCCAGCTGCAGCATCCGTTCCTGCTTTACCTCAATGCCAAATGTAAGAAATTGATACTCCTGTTTTGCATTACCATTAGTTACTGGTGCTCATATTGCTTTTATAGTTTTCATACATTTTGTTTTTACCAGTTGTCAATTACGGCATGCAAACATTTTTCAGTATATCTTTAAACTCATCAACCACAGCAATTAAACAACTGCCGGATTAATTCAAGTATCTTGGCTTCAGTGCAGTGTTTATTTGGGAGTTGCAGACGCTCTGCACATCAGTTAACGTTTCTGTAAACCTTCCGGTGAAGTGTGCTGGCTAGTTTTCACTTTCAGCGCCTGGAAGTCCTGCCAGCAGCGTAAGCACATTAAAAAAAAGACAAGAAAAAAAAAAGACAGGTGCATTTATAGGCACAGGAAGAACGCGAGATTAAAGATGAGCAATGTGATAGGGTCAGGAACGTTTGCTGTGCACCGCTGCTCAAGTTTGCTTGAGCGGGAAACGTTTGGTCCTTATAAGGAGCAGAGGTATTGTGGCGGCTGGGCTTCTGTCAGCGCGTCTCCTTCGGGAGACCAACATCTGCCTTGCACGACAAAGAATGTGCCTGTGGGAGAAGGGCCTGACAGCTCAACAAACTCAGGGAGCTGAGATTAGATACAGCCCAGCAGCCACTGATACCGTACACACACTCACTCAGGAATCAATGACACACACTGTCCCACACGCCTCCCCCTCCCTGCCTCCCTCATCCTACTTCCTGTCCTATGCTCTTGAACAGGCTCAGGTGGAATGTCTGTATTTAGATAGTGTGGCGTTCTTGTGCCTTCTCCGGTCCTCTTACTGCAGCGCCTTAGCCGTCTTACCGACACTTTGAAAACAAAACGAAACATCTCGAGGGCTCAGTGACATAAGACTTGTAATATTAACAGCAGTGATTGCAAATTCAACCACACCCAGGACATTGAATCACCCGTATTGTGCTCTGGAAATCATCCCTTCTGTGATGTGATGAGTTCTCTAATGACACCCCTCAGGAAAACTGTTTTACCAAACAACGTATCAAATGGCATTCTCAGGTTAATGATTTTATATCAGTTTTGGCCAAATTATGATTCCATCTAAGAAACACCAGAATGTTGAGCTGTCCAAAGATGGAATGAGAGAGTCAACAATGAGCAACATTTACCAGATGGCAGCATGTGTGGCCCACATGAATCTCTTCCTGAGAACCCGTCTTACAAATGGGAACGAGTTGAGGAAGTTTTTTTCCCCTCTTCCTTCTTGTTCCTCTCACTGCCAAATATCTGATCTGTAAAACTTGCCCGGCCCCCAGGCTGTCGGTACTGCTGCCAGTCCCACCGTGTCATGACCCTTGTGTGCAAGAGCCGTGGAATCTTATCATTAGACAAACATTTAGCTCTCAGTGCTGCCGTTACTTCCTGGAATGGCAGTTGGCACAAAGTGGCACCCGGGGCCAAAAATATACTGCAGAGATACGTGGCAGAACGGGGGCCAGACGCAGAGAAGAGAATTTCACTCTGAGAGCGTAGTTCCTTTTCTGCTTCAGACACACAACGTTTTGTTTACCACTCGCTGAAACATCTGCAAGCTCGGCCCAGTGAGCACCTTTATTCAATGTGTTTGCCGGTTTGGATCGCTATAAGTGTTATGTAACATATTTTACAGGGGGGGGGGGGAAACGTATATGAAGTAGTTGTGTCCTTGACATTGAAGATTGCATTGGTGAAACTCCCAAAGAGAAATTATTGTTATTGAAACCTTCTTAATTCCTGTGAGGTGTGTCTCTGTGTCTCTAATGATTTGCTGCTTTTAAGTCTTGTGAGTCATGAGAAAAGTCCATTACTGTGTAATAGAACCTTATAATAGCTCTGATTCATCCATTAATTAGCAGCAGACTGGTAATCATAAAATTAAATCATTACTTGCGATTCAAAGTTGTTGTTTTTTTGGCCTTGTTAAATTTCCTTAGAATTTGGTGTTACCATGGATGATTTATTCCCTGCTTCCACGTTAAGTCTTACCTCCAGGCCGGATGTATGTGTATCCAAGGTCTTTTTCCGACACCAGCAAGCCTTTAAATCTGACCTCAGGTTCCTCCTCCAGTCTCTCATGCTTGGGCTTTCTCTGAAACAAGCGCCTCAGCATGGTTCCTTTGTACTGGAGCTCCTCGTTTAGTCTTTGCGTCGATTCCGAGTTTCTCAATCGATGTTCGGCTCTCACCTCTAGAAATTCAAAGGGATTAAAAGGAAGTGATGCTTTAGGCCCTGTGACTTTTTCCTCCGTGAAAATGTTTTTTCCTCTTCAGAAGCAACAAAGATGTGCAGACGTTCTGGCTGTCATTGGGCCCCTGGATGGGTCCAGCATAAGCACAAAAAGTATTTGGTGACATGTGCATCATAAGTAAGTCACCACATTCTTCGGTGTCCTCAGTAACTGTAAAGAATTTTTATATTTATATAATTACTCCTCACTCATACATACAAAGGAACCGAGGAGGGTCTTTGTCAGACGATGATGATTGCGAGTTACTGTAACAGCGCCTCTGGCAGGCTGTCTGGAATCTAAATACAGACTTCAGGAATAGCAACACCTTCCCGCAACTGCTGTGAAAATATACTTAATCATGAACGGCTCTATAAATAGGTCCATGAAACAACTATGAAAGTTCTGTGACGACAGATTAAAAAATGGAAAGCTCCAAGAAAAAGTGCAGGACTTGGATTGAAACATGTTCAGCCAGAAGTCCAACTCCAGTTTGCAAAAGATTTCAGATCCTTTTCAGAGAAAAATCTTCTCTTTGGTCCCACTTTGTGGTCTATTTGGTCATTCTGTCCGCTCGTGTGCGCATTCAACAGGCTCCTTTGCTCCTCGGAAGCCGGCCGAGATGTTTCTCCCTTGGCGACGTCGGTCCGTGCGTCACCCTTAAAACTTCAACCTAGTGGCCACCTCTTGTCGGTGCCAGTGGCTGGTGGTTCCTCTCTCTTGCTCACTTGGTCTCTCTCCCGCTGATGGCCGGAGCAGCTCGTCTTTAGTCTTTCCTCTGGCACGGTGTCTTCGTTTTTCCCCTTCCTTTCTCTTCTGTCCCTGGATGACGGGGATTTTGTTGTAAAATCAGTTTCTCGCCTTGCTATTTTGTGCTCGCCATCAATCTCAGCCAGTGACAAAGCTCCGTGCGTTTCCTGACAGAGCCGAGCTCATGACGGACCGACTCAGTCAGTAATCCCCCCCCCCCCTCTCGACTCGAGCGCACTTCTCGCACTCCTCTCGAGTTTTTCATCCGTCTCACTCGTATTTTTCAGCCTGTTTTCCACCTCCCCGACTCTGCCGCCTCTTCGTCCCTGTCAAGCAGCCTGACTCCCCGCCGCCTTTGTGACTGAGCGGCTCCACCAGACAGGCTCCCACCGCAGTGACTTATTTAGTACGCGGCAGACTTTCCCAGGCTCAGAGGGACTCTGCGTGTCCGTCCGTCCCCCTCCTCCCCGTCCACACTGACCCCAGAGTGGCTCGTCCAGCCTCGTAGCCAAGTGTGTGTATTTATGTGCGCGTCTGTCTGTGTGGGAATGTGTACGTATTAGATAAGAGCGGTGGCAGAGCCCACTCTGACCGGCATTTGTTTCTGTTAAAGTTTTCAAACTAACTTAATATTTTGCCTGTTTTCATCCCTAACTTGTCATTTTTTGAGAGAGTTTGAGAGTGTTTTTATTCAGGAAAACATTTAATCCAGTGTTAATCCAGTGAGTCATCCTTTGAACTGAGGAGTTTGGATAAAAAAGGTTTTTCATCCCCTTCCCAAAGTGAGTGTTGTTTTAGTACCAAACCTTCGCGATTCAGGAAATCCCCGGAAGGGGATGAATAAAGTACTTGTCCATCCATCCATCCATCCATCCATCCATCCATCCATCCATCCATCAATGTCAGTGGATTTAATCCAAAAAATGTTACTCACATTTTTTGGATTACTTGAGGGGATAATAGAGGTCCAACTATTCCTTTATTTTTAATTTTTTTCCATTTATATTTTTCCCGGTAACAAATTTCGGGCCACTGCCAACCAGTGAGGAGGAACAAAGTCTAAATTTAACAAGCTATCGCAAGATATCACAGCGTAATTCCTACAGCGTGATCATGTGACAAATGTCTATCGGTGTTGTCTCTCTCTCTCTCTCTCTTTTTTTTTTCTTTCTTCCCTCCCCCTTGAACACAGTGTTTATGTAGTTCCAAAGCCTCCTGGGGCCCATAATGGCACCGTTGGCTTGGGTCCCCGCGGGGAAATGAGTCAGTGTAAACCTCAGGATTAAGAACCAGTCGGGGCTAATAATAGAACCTTCCCGTCAGGGCCTGCCTTGACGTCACAGCAGCAGAGGTGGATGGTGGCGCATCTGAATTTATTTGATTTTGCGGTCGCGGCAGGTCTGAGCGCTCGTCGTTCTGTCTGCTGACCTTAGTGGCCGCTGCATTTGAAATATCAACAGGCAATTTCTACATTTCAGCCACTAATTTGATTAGTTCAGCATTTGTCTGGCGTAAGACCTTTTACTCCATTAATGTTCCTCAAAACATTTTCCAAAGTTCACCTCCCTGGTCTTTCTCCATTCTTTAGTGGTTATCCATGGGATCTGGTTCTACGATAAGGGCGACTGTCAACGCATTGCCCAGAGAATGAAGACGTAAGTGCTCTCGCAGCCACAGAGTCTGTGTCAAAGTCGTTTAAGCAAAACAAACCAAAATGAGATTTTTTTTTTTTTTTTTTTTCCTAATCTGGTTTGTAAAGTTGTGAGCTGCTCTTGCTGAGAAATTGTTTTAAGATCTTTATAAAAAACAAGACAAAAGTAATTTGTGATGGATTGTAGTAATGGATCAGTGGCCTAAAGCCAGCAAATTACTAATGAATGAAAGAGCAATTTGAAAAAAAAAAAAAAGTCAATATTTATTTTTGCTTAAATCTGATTAAGCATGCAAGGTAAATGTAGTCCTCATCTTTACTTGTCGTTTGTGCAGTTTAATTCCTGTTTCTTGTGGCTCTGCCTATTCACACATGGACTCTCCTTTCCATGCGTGTGTGTGCAGTCTGACCCAGCAGGAGCAGACCGTGGCCCAGTCTCAGGGAGGGTGGTTGTCCCCAGGAGGTGGAGGAAGTGGTGGTGGAGGAAGAGGAGGAGGAAGAGGCAGAGGAGGAGGAGCAGGAAGAGGCAGCGGAGGAGGAGAAGGAGGAAGAGGAGGACGAGGAGGCAGCGGAGGAGGAGGAGGAGGAGAAGGAGGAGGACGAGGAGGAGGAGGAGGTGGAGGAAGGGGTGAAGCCAAGGCAGTGGACATCATTCAGATGTTGACCAAAGCGCGCACGGAGTACGACAAGGTATCGATCGATATGGAAGTTGCCGACCACTAGGCGTCGCTGTCAAAGACAAACTGGACTCAGTTTTTTTCCCCTTCTTTATATAATTTCTCCATCTGTTCCCCTCGTGGCCAGTCAACCTCAGAGCCCAAGCAGATCGGAGGCAGCATTCTAAGTGGAAACCCCAACCTGATCAAACCAATACCTGTAAAACCCAATGCTCAGGTATAACAAGCACGCACACACACACACACATATCCTCAGTCAATACTCTAGAGGTCCTTACACACCGGGCAATAGGAGAAGTGACACAATTAAGCAACGCAAAAATGCACAATTTTAGTCTTTGGGGACTCCCAATATTGTTCTTGAGAGAGGAAATGGGTGAGTTCAACACAATGATCCAGGGGCTGGTATTTTAACCAGTGAAATTTCGCCAGTACTTTAGAATGTCCATTGGACAATTTGTAGGAACGCTCTGTCAAACTGGCTCCACGTTTGCAGAGAGAGAACAAATTACCGAGAGCCAATTGATCCGGAACGGCGGCTAGCTACATGTCTGAGGTCAGGTCAGCACGTCATCGACATGCCAGCATCATTTCGATTGGTCAGAGGTCCAGCCGTTCGCCTTTTTCGCCTCCGCGAAATTCGACACAAGAGCGAAAAAATAACAGGTGCTTTTTACACTCTGTGGAAATCCGCTGCTGGAGTGGAAGGTCGCATTGACTTCAAGTGGGTTAAAAAAAAAAAAAGTTTGCTCCCGGTGTGTAAGGACCTTTACTCTAAACCATTAAAGGCCCTATATTCTGGACATGCTCTCCTAATCACTCTGCTGCTTCTTCTCTGCTTCACCATGTTATTTCTCCCAGGACGTTGACGGTGCTCAGCGCAAGCCTCTCTCCCTGGCCACCCTGTTCGCCTCCCAGACACAACACCAGCGCTCGCCATTAAAACCTGACCCCGCGTCCCCTCTGGCTGTGCCGCTGGAGGAGGCGGCGGGCAGAGCCGGCCGTCCGCCCGTCGCCCGCACGCTGACGTACGAGGGCGCTGTCAGCTCTGGCGACGTCACCGCCGCAGCGCTTGGGTGCTCGCATAGAGAGGGCGAGAAGGGGAAAGATGGCGGCAGTGTAGCGGCAGCGGCCCAGCCGCAGCACTGCCCGGCCATCCAGAAGCTGATGCAGGGACAGAGGAGCGGGGTGGGAGTGCTGCAGACCGTGTCCGAGTCCCCCGAGAACAGGCTGTGTGACAACGGGGTGCCGCTGGAGCATCACCACCACCACCATCTCTTCCATCATAATCAGCAGCAGCATCAGCAGCAGCATCAGCAGCAGCCGCAACATCTCCCCTTCCATCATCACCACCATCATCATCATCACCACCCTCAGCAGCAGCAGCATCATCATCATCATCATCAACAACAACAACAACATGAGCTCCAGACGGATCCAATCAAGAGACTGTTCCAAATTCAGCCTCTTCCTCCGTCCTCCTCCTCTGCCGCTGCCGTGACCCCATGTTGCCCCATCCCACCCCTCCAGCAGGACCCCCGGGTCCCCATGGGGCACGTGATGGTGGATCCAGCGCCGTGTCCTCACCTTCAAGCGCAACAAAGCCAGCATCTGTGCTACAGCCTGGCCAAAGCTCAGCCAGAGGCTCAGCAAGGCAGCCAGCCAGCAGGTAGTACCACTTCAGGTTACAGACCTACAATTAGATAATAGCGACATGCAGGTGTGCAAGTATAGAAGTGAACTGATGAAAGACTTCTGTTCTAATGATTTTTTTTTTTTTTTTTTGCCAGTTGGAGAGTCCCCTCACATGCCAGGTGTGGTCTCCCCTCACGAGCTCCTGCAGAAGCTGCAGCTGGTCCAGCAGGAGCAGAGCCTGGCTACCCACAATCCCCCTCGGCCCAGTCCGGGACTCGCCCCTCGGTTCCTGGGCCCTTCTCAAGCTCAGGCCCCGGGCTCATCTCCAAACATGAGCGCGGCAGCGACGACGGGTCAAAAAGCTGCGCTGCAGTTTCAGGTGACAATAGGAAGAGTAAAAGTGTGTTCACATGAATCATCTCTCACGGAAGCGTGTTGCATTCACTTGGGGGGGGGAAAGCGCCGTTTTCCGGGGTAATTATTTTTTTCCCGTTTTTTGGAGTGATTTCTTTTTTCTGTTTTTATGACAGATTTTTCCCTGTTTTTCTTGTTTTTTTGTTTTTTTTCCTGAATTATCGTGGTACTTCAAAATCCTGCGAGAAAACTGTCAACCTGCAAGTTCCACTCCAGTGGATCAATGTTGATTCATGCTACTGCTAATGCCATATATGTCCATATGATCCTGGAGAAGCATCACTATGTCGAGGAGATCTGACTGAGCTTTCCTTCTGGAGCAAAGTCCTCAGGTGCCTGCGTAAAGTCGACAAACTAATGGTAATACCGTCTATGTGACTTAAAGACAGGACTATCTCCCAGTGTCTTAAACCCAGGTCAAAGTAAAACTTGATTAAACTAAACAGGCTGGCCATGTTTGCTTCCATTAAATCCAGTTCTCAATAAAGGAATGGATGCGATTGTTTCAGATGCTCTCTAAACTCAGGGGAAAAGGAATAGTCAGAAAAACAGAAAAGAAAATTATTCTGAAAAAAACATTGGAAACAAACACTCGGAAAATCAGAAAAAAAATACTCTGAAAAACCAACCATAAAATAAATTATCCCGACAAACAGAGCTTTTTTTTCCCAATTGATTGCAATATTGCTTCTGTAATCTCTCACCATCTCTCAGAAGTAACAAGTTTCCCTGTTACCATCCAGGTCATCTCCCCCCAGCGAATCCCGGCCACCGTGGCCCCTGAGCTGCTCCTGTCGCCCAACATGTTCACTCAGGCCAAGTCCAGCTCCGCCTTGCTGGGATTCCCGCAGGAGGGTAGCCCTGCCCACTTGACCCTAACCCGACCACAACCACCACCGCAGCAGCAGCAGCAGGACGGGATCCCAGTTCTTTCCAAAAGCCAGCTCCAAGCCACGCTGCTGAACCTGATCCAGGTGGAGCTCCTCCCCTCCTCTTTCTGTACTTCCAGTCGACAGTCGGCACTTCCGACTTCATGACAATGTGTTTATTTATTTATTTATTTTTTTTGTTTGCGCAGACCGACAGCCACTTCCTGGACGCCATTTACAAAGCCTACGCCGGCCGCTTTGCCGACAACGCCAGCAGCAAGTACTGACGGCTCCAGCTGCAGGGCTTCAGTGCTTCCTCCGGACCCTGACTTCAATCCTCACGGCCTGACCTTCCACGCCTGGCGCGTCCAATTAAAATTTTAAACGTTTATATTCCGGTAACTAACCCTTCACAATCGCAAAGACAGAGTTTTGGTGCCACCAGTAGTTTGGTCCCACGCAGCTTGCATCTCGTGCTCCATCTTTCTGGGTGAAGACAGGGTTTTATTTGCCCAGTCGTAGCAGACATATTTATCTCCTGCCGGTCTCAGCTGTGCAACACCAGCAGGCCTCCCGGCCCTTCGGCACACAAGTCTTCCCGCTCTCGGAGCTGTCACATCATTTGCAAACCCCACTGAAGCTGACTTTTGCTGATGGCTTTTACCCCATCTGGAAGAATGTGTTTGAATATTTAGCAGTGTTGTTTTATTGCTTTTTGTAATTCTTTTAAACGAAGTTCTAGCATATTTGGACTGAGTTTGCCTCCTTGAAAAGAAACATATCCGTACTCCTCGCGTTTCATTTGAAGTTCTGTCGACGTGTCGTCACCGTGGTTGTTGACTTTTTGTGATCGATGTGTTTTAGTCTTTACTTGCGGGAAGAGATGCTAAACGACAGGAGCTAAGATTTTAAATAAATTTTTCCCAGATATGGTTTAGGAAAAGCTGACATGGCATCCATGTTACTTGAAGTAGAAGGGAAGTCCAGGGGACCGTCAGTCTGCACTACCTCAACCAGAGCTCTTACGCAGGAGTTTTCCTGTGTTTTTACCCAGTCACGGCTTTGTCATTTCGATATTGCATCTAGAATTCTAGTTTCCGGTTTATTTTTCAAATTCTTTCTGTCACAAAAAATAAACTGTAAAATGAGCAGAATAATAGTTTTAAAGCTTTTATCATAGGATTTGTTTTGGGGTTTTTCTGTTTTTGTTTTTTAAAGGTATACGATCATCATTGAAGTTTACAGTTCTTTTAAATGGAAAATGGGTGTTTTTTTTATTATTATTGTATCAGGTGGCCAAACTAACTTTCCCAGGTCAGTTAAAGTTAGAGGTCATTTAATTAGAAAGAAACGTTGAATTTGATTGAGGTCAGGGTTTGACAATTATCCGCCTCCACGCTAAAACTGAGATGGCCGTGCACTGCAGCAGCTACCAGCCAGTGCCCAGCAGCAAAATATAAAGAAAAATATTTTTCTCTCACCTATTTTTGTATTTGAGATGACGAAAAGCAGTATTTTCACCGCAAGCATTTCTGCAGTAACATGTCAGACTTTGTGTTTTCCCTAAGAATGTATGTTGTCATTTTAAACACTGTCAGACTCTTCCATCTGTTTGCACCTGCGTGTGTTTTCATCTGTCAAAAAATACAATAAAAAAAAAACTGGAATGTATTCATACTGGGTTTCCTCCTTTTTTTTTTTTAACTTGCTGAGGTTGCAGTGATTCCTGTGCAATTGCTATTTGTCATTTCAGAGTTCCTTGTCTTTGGCCTCTCATACCTGTCAAAGTCATCCATCAGTCAGTCTGTTGCACTAATTGGTGTTGCTTTACAGTCGGGAGCCAAACAAAGCTCGGAAACTTGGTTGGTCTAATTTGTCATCCTTTGCATGTTATCTGTTGGAATTTGCCTTCTTCCTTTTCCTGCACTTCCTTCCTGCAAATCTCTGAAAAACGTCAGGTTGTTTAGAATGTACAGTTGTTTGCCTGTGCCACACGCGCACACGCACACACACACACACACACACACACACACACACACACACACAAATCTTCCCTCTGAGACTGTGGGAGGATACAGAACATTAGTTTAGCTGATGGAGCTAAATATAAGGGGCTGACTATTAGCTCTGGCATTAGCCTGCTAATCAATGATTTCTGTGTGTGTTCAGCACCCTGGGAGGCAGGGTTTTTTGTCTGCTACTCGAGAACATTTATTTTCTGTTTCCACACCGAAGAGAGGAACATCACAGGCAATTTTTCTGATCTGAACCTACTATGAAACTTTAAATGAATGTTTTTGGTTTTTGGATTTATTTTTTTATTTTTTAATTTTCAAATGTGTCTTGTGCACAAGACTCTGTTGTTCGAAACAAAAACTTATTTTCCTCACTTTGCCAGTCAATCAAATTAAATCGAGCCACAGGTAAGTACTATCATTATATACTTACTGTGATCAGATGTTTATGTATGAGAGATCAAAGACCAAATTAAGTGAATGTGGCTTATATTGTTTTTAATTGCACGCACTTTGCATTATTGCAAAAAATGTCACTTCCAGCACTGTGCATTAGAAACCTTTTGTTGCTATGTGGCGCATAGTTGTAGTATATGTAGTACAAATGTATGTATAAATGCAGTAATGTTGACTTGTGTACTTGGTCTATTAACGTTTTTACTTGGTGCAGTATTGGTTTCATATGTTGCATTTCTGCCTTATTTACTTATTCATTCACCACAGTATGTATTTTTTGTGGCTTTTCATATTTTGTGTGTTCATTGTGTGGTTTGATTTGTGCAACAACAAAAAAAAAAAAAATAGTTGTGTGCTGCATCCTTCCTGCATCAACTAAATTACAATTGTCGCCAATTCTTGATGCAGATTGTGATTCTGGTAATAAAATAATAAAAATAAAAAAAAATACCAACTTCATTCTCTGAGGCTTTGAAGAACGCGTAACTTGAAACAAACCTAGTATTTTACCCAGACGGCCCTTTTTTAATGCTTCATTAGAATCTATACAGTCAATTGTGCATTTAAAAAAAAAAAATAAAAAAAATGCAGTTTTCTTCCTATGTAAGGCGGGGCTGAGAGCTCATCACCATCGCCACCACCATCACCACCACCACCATCATCATCATCATCATCAGTGATCTGGGTCAGTGGGGGAGGAGGAGCCAGCTGTTACACGCCGCTGGTTAGTGTGTGCGCCCGTGTGCGGCTGCTTCTAAATCCCAGCGTCTCTCTCTCTCTCTCCCTCCCTCTCTTTTTTTTCTTTCTCTCTCTCTCTCTCTCTCTTTTTAACGAGGACCCCGTGCGTCGTCACAGTGCACGTGGGCAGAGAATTGTTTTACCGTGCGTTAATATCCATTACAGGATGAACAGATGTTTGGTGTGTGTTTGTGTGTGTGCACGCGCGCGTGTGCATTAACGCAGAATAGTGTGTGTTTGCGGTCTGACATTAAGTTGTATTGTGGTCCCTGCAGCAGTGCGACTATTTGAGGTTCAGATGCCCTTGCAATGATTGGCCACTTTTCAGCTTTACTATTCAAATTCTTTGAATAATGAATTGTCTTCATGTTGGTTGATAAACAGACAGGAAGAATTTTCTTTATTATTGTCCAACTTGTCTTAAAATAATTGCATAATCCGAATGAAATAATTCCAAAATACTTGTTTAAAGTGTATGAAAGTGCGACAACACGTGTAGTAAAAACTAACTTTGGCCATTTAAAAAGTTGGAAAACTCAGTCTTATTTCCAAGAAGGCTTTACATATACATAGTTACAAAAATTAACTATGAAAGCTGATTTTGTTTTTTGTTTTATTCCAAGTCCCTGTCACACTCTATTTGTCCACTAGATGTCTCTGTATGTGTGCATATTAAAAGCTTGAATCAGTCGAACGTCGTAAGTCATCAGCAACACTCATACATTACCCCCTTCACCACAACCATCCTGTCCATCTTCTCCATTTTTGCAACTCATCATTTCATTTGTACAATTTTGAAGCCTTTTTCCCCCCCTCTTTTACACTTTCGGCACTCTTTTGCATTGCTTTTCGTGTAACTTAAGGCATATCATCTCCCACTTGTTAAAGAGAGGAAGGCATGTGAGACAGAAGCAGAGGATTGAGGGGGGGCAAACGAGGGAAAGGAGTCATGGAACAGCAGGTAAGAGCGACCAAGGCAGAAAGATTAAGGCGACAACAGAGGGAGAGAGACAACTAGAGAGAGAATCAGGCTGGAAAGACAGTAGGTCAGAGAGCAGTAGCGGAAAGATGAGGGCAAGAGAGAGAGAGTGTGTGTGTGCACCAGTGTGTGTGTGTGTGTGAGCAAGAGAGAGAGAGAGAGAGAGTGGGAGGGATGGAGAGAGGAAAGGATGGATGGAGGGAGGGAGGAGGGGTTTAATCCTGCCTGGATTACGGGACAAACTGGTGCCGGGGAGCAGGAAGAGAGGGAGGAAGTCCCGTCATCCTTCCAACTCTGCCTCCATCCGGAGGTGCATCTGTGACCAGGAGCCACATGGTTTTGTCTTGGATGTCAGCGGAGCAAAATCGCTGAGGATTTTCTTTTTTCTTGAAGTGAAGCAATGGCAAGAAAGAAGTGAAGTCTGTGTCCTGCCCGGGCACGCTGCAGCTGACAGTGGGGCGCTGGCTGAAGTTTTTCCAAACGGAGACTTTGACCACTTTTTTCCTCCCACACATTCAAAGAAAGGAGGCAAAGGATGAGAGAGGCGGACGATGGGCGGTGAGGAGCTTGGATCAGGAGGCGCAGGACAATGGCAGCACTCCCGGTGTGCAGCATTGACCTTTGACACCGGAGCCGCCGGCTTTCTAGTCTCTGTCGTGTACCGGGGCAACCAGCTGGGCTGACGGACGGATTTGTCATCCATTGCGTTATTTCTTTTTACGTTCTTTTTTCGAGAGCATCGATGGAATTCTTTTAAAGCGCTGCCCACATGACACTGTAAGTGAATCTTGCACACTGATCCGTCTCCGGCCAGACTGAACGAATGTCAGTCCAACTGAAACTCGCTCGTGTTGTTTTAAAGGTGCCATAACATTTCCAGACTCAGAGAAGCTCCACATGATTAAACAAAATAAGTCCACACACCAACATTATTTAGCCCTCTGTTTACAGCGTTCCGCAAGAATACTTTTCCATGAAAGTGATAGTTTGGTTTGACTGTCAGAGAAAGTTGGTGTGAGGTGGTCTTGAAGGGGCAGGCGGGGCTGTCAATGACCTGAGAGAGGGATCGATGAGGAATCAGTGCCTTTTGTGACATCACAAAGGGCTAAATTTGCGAGATGGCCATTTTAGTTCACATATTCCAAAGTTCTATGTTTCTTTCGCTGGCTGGTGACACATTTTACTGTTTTATTTGTTACAAAAATTGGACCTTTGAACTGAAGCCACATGATGTTTGTACAGTTGGGAGTCATGTTCAATAACTTATTTGATTATCTAATATTTGTAATGCACCTTTACCACCTTCCTCTTTCAGTGATTGCACTGGTTCAGCTGCACTCTCTCTCGCCCACTGTCCAAATTTTCATCTTTACATTTTTTCTTTCTTTTTCCATCTCCCTCTCTTGGAGCCAGTGTGCAACAGTTGGACCGATGCAGACGGCAGCGGCTGCGGGGATGAAGTGCCGGGGCTGCGGAAGCGCAGGGAATGCCAGTAAATGGGACAGAAGTGGGCTGCAAGGAGGGAGGCAGATGATGCTGCTGTGGATAATCCTCTCCAGCTCGCTGAGCCTGATGGTGGATGGCCAGATGAAGATCGCACCAGAAACGTGAGTCCCACAAAACCAACAGCGGCAGCAGCAAAAATAACAACCAAAAAACTAAACTTTGACCTCTAATACGTTGTCGCTAAATAAACTGAACAATTTTCTTTGAATCTTTTTAAAAGTCAGCAAAGAAAAAAAAAGAAACATGAACACAAAGATGAAGATGGCAATAAAAACAAATGTGTTTTAGACGCAGGCCCAAGGAGAGACAAATCAACTCTTATAATATAATGTGAAAGTATGTGGAAAAAGTGCAATGAATGTCAATTAATTTACCAAATTTAATAAATTTGCTCAACATCCCTTTAAATGGTCTCACATCGAATGAGGTGTGGATCCAATATTTTACCTATTTTCAAGTCTTGATGTATCATCTGATGGAGAAGTTTAATCTGTTTGCTGCCTCCTGCAAAACCGATGCCTTTGTTCGACCCTATTACACAGGCATCCTAAAGGAATGAGCACACTAATGCTCAACACACTGGGATTACAGGTTGAATTGGCGAACTTAGCACTTTATTAAGACATTACATCAACATTTGTGCACCTGGGACGGCCTGGCTGGTCCACGAGCAGCGGTGTCCTTCCTGAAGACACGTCGGGCTGAGCCAACAGCGTTCTTTCTATTTTGGCCGCATCCCTCTCGTAGAGACATAAGGCCGTACGGGAACCTGTGGAGACACAAGCCTCCTGCCAACCTGTCCCACAGCCTCCTCTCTAATGCAACAGTGCACGCACAATTTTCTATCCAATCAAAAATTTTGGCAATTTATTTATGTTTCAATGCAGGAGGGAAATAATGTGAAAAACTTTCAATGCGTTGTTCAATTTCACATATAAATTGGACATTTAATGCGGCTTTTCTCCTAAAGGTTTAAATCCCATTCAGGACCTCCAGAGAGTGTTTACACTGGTGGACTTTAATGGCTTTATGCCAAAGCCAAAGCGATTTGATAACACATGCGATCATGCAATATTCTAACTTTTATGCAATAAGTGGTAATGCACTCAAGTGCATTCAGTCAGTGAGCAATTAAAAGCTAAAAGAAATAAGGCTTTCACACAGGGGACTGACAATTGCTTCAGCTGCCTAATGTTTTCTAACTCTAAACTCCCACCAGGAGTAAAGAGGTGCGTTTGTTTGTTTGCTGTCCAGAAGCCCAGTGAAGCTTTTTCCACAAATAGCTTTTAAACCTCCTGCTGACTTGGAAACGCTGGCAAATCGATACTGTGCCGTCGTTCCTCAATAGCCCCAGTTTGTGTGCGAGCTGAAGTGGAAAGCCCTCAGACTGACTGGACGTTGTTAACGTCATGTGTCAGCGGCTGTATGCGCTCTAATTGCTGGGTTTAATCTATTTTATGTGTCTGTTAAAACCATAAAAGCGAGCCTCACTCTGGCAGTGCGTGTGTCTGTATGTGTCTGCATGTGTCGGTGTGTGTGTCTGTGTGCGGGTGACTTTTGCTGCGGGAGTTGTCTGCTGTCTACGGGGCACACTGGTGTGACTGAGGGAGATTAAACCTCTGCCAGGGAGGAGAGTTCAGCAGGCCAACACGGGCCATGAGGCCGTCAGTGCTTCGCTCCGTCCGTCTGCAGGGAGGAATTAGCAGCGGGGCGCCCGGTGACTCTGAAGCAAGTGTGACGTGACCTGAACAACTTAGGCCAGCAGGGTCAAACCTCCAGTGTCACATGGAACGTTTGCTTTACTGCCACAACAGATAACTAGTCGGCGGCGGGACAGCAGCAGCGATGGCATTTTATTTTTTCACACTTGTTCCAGAGGCTTTTTGTCTTTTTCTGTCTTTTATATTCATCTTTGAGGGAAAAATGACCTGCAGTTCTGATAAAATGCTACAGTAGCATTCCTAGCTAACTGCGCTCAATCATTCCAACTTGTAATAACTTTGTAGCCCTGGTGACTGTTCCTCTCTTAACTCCTGCCTCTTTATCAGTAAAATAACTGATTGGTTATGGAATGCAGGGTCTTTTCACAGAAGGGATGTCATTCTGCCCCTCAGAAGAGGCTCTACCAGCCTTCAGATGATGCCCACGTTTTAGATGAGGTCCACCTTAATCTTTTGGACAACTGCATCAACAAGTCACCCGATAATCTGCTGGTCCGCAGTGCCGAGGCAGGCATGCCATCCCATGACAGCCCTGCCTGCGAACAGGCACCGAGCCGGGGGACGAGCCATCTGTCACAAGCTGTCTACTCTCCAACCTCAGTTGCCTCACCTTGGCTGCGCACGCGGAGGATTTGTCGAATTACCGCATGTTATCGAGACCAAAATGACCCCTTGACCTGCCTGACTGTCAGCTTTTACCATCACCTCAGCCATAATCTCTCTTAATCTGTCATTGGTGAATGCAGGATAACCTCTTAATATGATTGGCCGCCCTCCCCTCATGGTCACCTTTGCTCAAGACAATCTCAGGCAAGATTTATTTGAAAATCATCTGTAGAAAGGACGATTCAGACCCTTAATCTTTTTCTTTAAAGAAAGAAAAATCTGGTTTGCTTTTAAAGTTCTGGCTCTAATTCTTGCTATTTCTGGAAGTGAACTTGAACTGTGAGACTGCTGACTCACTAAATGCTTCCTAAAAAGGCCAGTTTATCAAGACAAGTAACAATCAAAAAAAAAAAAAGAGAGCTGAGATTGTTTATGCAGGAGGCTGTAAACAGATGACTGAATATACAGGTTTCTGGAGATCTTTAAATTCCTTCGAATGAACAGTCCCGTAAGGCTGCTTTGTGCAAGATCAAGGTGAAGCTGAAAGCTACCGAGGTAAAAACACAGCACTTTGAAAGCTCAGAGGTGGATGACCTGCAACGACTACTAATGTGGACACAGGGTTAAAAAGTAAAAATATTCTTTGAGGCTTTAAAATAGCTTTCTTGTGTATTCAGGGTGCAGCAGTGGGCCGTTTCCTTTGGAAAGGAGATGGCTGCCCTGTCGGCCACATACTCTGGAGCTAAACTGCTGCAGAAGGTAAGAGATCACGCATGGATGCAAAAGGCAAAGCACTAACAAACATGGACACGTGTGCGCACTTAGAAACATTATAGATGCAACTTTGCCTACAAACAGCTGCAGACACAGCATTCACACATCATTTTATTGCTGATTGTGTTTTGTTTGACTATCAGACGGACGTTGAAGATGAGCTTGATGGGGGAGGTGATGGTGATGGTTGTGGTGGCTGGAATGTAATCCCCTTCTTCTACATGATCCCTAACAAATGCGTGCAGTAATGCTAGCACACTGAACATGAAGGCCGTACATGGGGGAGAAAAGGCAAACGATGACCTCGGATGGGTTTCCTGATCTCTGTGACTCGGTTTTGGGAAATCCTCAGTGGAAAAAGAAGCTTGTACAAATAGCTTGTACAAATACCGATGATCCTGTGCGCATTTCCTTGACAGTAGATGGAGGTGGCTGTCAAATGGGATACATGACATCATTGCATGTGACGCGGACAGGCTGGGGGTCGCCCCTCCCCTCCCATCTGCGGCGTCAACCAATAGGAGCAGGACTCGCCGGCATACGCTTTGCTGTACAACATCTGCACATGGCCCAGAGACCAACACTGTGGCACACTTATTGGAAACGCACAAGGCGCGCACACACATATGTGTATATATGCATGTGCGTTCATAAGCATACCAAAATGTATTTTTCTTTTGGGAACTTGATTGATTAACTTTCATCAATTTTAAATATCAGGTGTGCCTAAGCAAGAGAGAACGCATGCATGCGTCTGTGTGTGTGTGTGTGTGTGTGTGTGTGTTTTCTTCTAATTATTAGGAAGTGTGTTCCTTCTCTGCATGCCACCCTGTAAAATCCCTAGCAGGCCCATTCACCATCTGCCACACACGTACACACGCGCACACATAAGCACACACACACACCGTGCTCTATTCAGTGCTATCCTCACCAAGTCATGCGCCTAGTGAATCTCCCCATCTAAAGCATTAACCAAAGTGCGGGATTTCTTCCCACCAAATTCAAAGCAGAGACAGACACTATGCAGTTTTGCTGTTTTTCAGATTAACCTCACATAGCCGTCTGACACAAAGCACATTCTGAACGTTGCTGTAGAACTGAGGGGATTCTAGAAATGTCAGTCACCCGCACTAAAGCGCACGCACATGTCTTCAAGTTACATGCATGTACCTGCTTTTTCTGCTTTTTAACATAGCCAAAGGTTGTGCGCACAGTACCGAGTACAAGCCTTTAATCTTTTCAGCGAAAAGCCACTAATCTGCCAGGGTCACGCTGATCAATGGCTTCCTCGTTTTCAGTGGAACTGTTCACTGACTGCTTCTTCCTGCCTGAGTACATGGAGACAGATATTGAGCGTCTCACAGTAATAATAAAAAATATTGCTGGAGCTAGATGGGGCTTTTATGGCTATGTGTAAAAGGCTGTAATGAGATTTTTATCATCCCTTTTCTCCTTTCACGCGGCCTTATTCATCTGCCAAATTCAAACACCTTCAGAGAGGAAAAGGAGAGTCTGTGAAAGTGAAAACAGGGCACAGTTTACTTTAAACAGCAAATGCTGTATTTGTTAGAATTGGGAACTTTTACTGTATCCTTTCACACAATACAGCTAGTGATCCAGGCGCAGGGACAAATATATAACAGCTAACATGCTCTGTGTGTGACTTTTAAAAAAAAAAAAAAAAAGAAATACAAGGATATCGAGGGCGTGGTGAAGATAGAGGAGGTGAACGGGGAGGAGCTGGTGAAAAGGTTCGCCGAGGAGATGGAGGAGATGCTCGGGAGGAAGATGAAGTCCGTGAAGGTGGCTCATTTGTCCTTCCCAAAGCTAAATTAGACACATTCCCATGTATTTTTTATTAAATCTGTTTGACATAAGCCAAGTTTTTTTTAAATGACTGTGTTTGACTGCAGAGGCTGGCAGAGGCAGCGGAAGACGCTGACCTTTATCATGACTACAATGAGACGCTGGAGGTATGTGACTACTAAAATTTGCCATCACTCCTTAGTGTCTGCAAGCTTATTATGATCCTTTCCCTTAACCATCCTCTCTTGTCACTTCTCAGTTCGATTACTTTAATTCCATGCTGATCAACAAGGTGGACTCAGCCGGGAATCCATTGCCGCTGGGGGGAGAGTTCCCCCTGGAAGAAAACGAACACTTCAATAAGCTGCCAGTCAGCACGCAAATGAGCAACATACAGGTGCCAACCAATGTCTACAACAGAGGTACGCGATCAGAAACGAAAAGAACTGAACCCTCATATGTGTGCGAACACACAATTCTGTTTTTATTTCTGTGGAATTTGGATTGAAAAGCAGAATTCCATACATGACAATAATTTGGGACCTTCCTTTTATATCTACTGTGAGACGTGGCTCATGAGAGGAATCTAATACGTTTTAAAAACATTATTGTCTTTTTCTGTAGATCCAGATATTCTGAACGGAGCCTACATGTCTGAGGCCCTGAACGAAGTCTTTATTGATAACTTCCAGAAAGACCCAACGCTCACTTGGCAGTATTTTGGCAGCTCTACGGGCTTCTTCAGGCTCTACCCGGGTATGTGCAGCTCCGCCTCCTGTTTTAGATTCCTCCTTGCAGCGTCAGCAGTGTTGGAACGACGTGATCGGGAGAAGCGGCCGAACGTTCCGCCACACCAGCCAATCAATATACTTACACAGCAACTGACGGTGCATGAAAGTGTCTGTCCGGCTAGACAAGTCAGTCTCAGCTGTGTGTGTGTGTGTGTGTGTGTGTGTGTGTGTGTGTGTGAGAGAGAGAAGTAATTAGCGGGGGATTTGTGAGACAGCTTATTTTACTCATCTGCAACCTCATCCATCCCTCCCTCATTTGACAAGCTGTCACCCTCCATCCTCGCACCAATTTGTCCGCCCGTCCATCAGCGAGGAACCGTGCATTTGCCAGCGTTGGCTAAACGTTGTTGTTTTGCACCCACAATGCAGGAATCCAGTGGATTCCAGACGATAATGGAGTGGTCACGTTTGATTGCAGAAACAGAAACTGGTAGGACCCACATTCATTTTTACCAACGTGATTATTATTATTTTATTAGCATAATTGATGCCCTTGGATTCCTAGATCAGCAACTGGGCCATTTTTAAATATAGCCCTTACCTTTTTTTTTTTTAATGTAAATCAATTTAATCATATTCTAGTTTAATTCAAAATACATTTAAAGAGAAGTATCAGATTAAAAGCACACATGTAATGGCATTTCCTGGAAGGAGTCAGTCGAGGAGAAAGACGGCCTGTGCCGCTCGCAGCTGCCGCACAGGAAATCTCATTGATGCTAATGAGCTTGAAAAGTCACAGGATGATAATAAGTAGATGAGCAGAGGCATGGAAGGAAGAACAGAGGAACAAATAAAAGGATTGAACTCTGGTCTGGTCTGGTCTGGTCTGGTCTGCTAGACTGCTGGTAACTAATGTCTCGTAGGGCTGCAGTAATGTCATTTCCTGCCCTGAATTCAGTTCTTGTTTTTAGGTACATCCAGGCGGCCACGTCTCCTAAAGACGTGGTGATCGTGGTGGATGTCAGTGGGAGCATGAAGGGGCTCAGGCTGACCATAGCCAAGCACACCATCAACACCATCCTGGACACGCTGGGAGAAAATGACTTTGTTAACATCATTGCTGTGAGAACATAATCATGGACACTGTATAATGCAATCAAACTGATAAGCCCCCACGCACGCACTGGTTCAACCACAGTCTTGTACACTGAAGACGTTCAAGTCATTTGCAGATTTGGTTTCGTTTTCAGCTTGGTTTTGGGCCGTGTGCATGCCTGTATAATAAGCATGGTTTATCTGGGAATTACTATGCGTGTAATCATAGTCCAGCTACAAATCCTCTGTCCTTAAGCCCCCCTTTTTTGCACAAGAGTTAAAGCTACCCTTCCTTCATGCAGTGACCGTGGAGAAAAGAAACAGTTGCAATCATTTTTAGCACTGAAGTTGTAAATTCAAAATATTTTGTTTCTTTACAGTACAGCGACTATGTCCGCTACATTGAACCCTGCTTTAAGGGCATGCTAGTTCAAGCTGATCTGGATAACAGAGAGGTAATGCTCACACACTCACACTTACTTCCACGCATATACACATCATATGCACACAAGCATGCACACAGAGCTGAGAGGTAATTCAATATCTTCCAACTAATTGATGATAAAATTATGTCTCACTGATTCCTCAAAACTAAGGCTTTATCTACTGATTCATATCTCATCCAAAACTCACAATGCATATTTCCCCCTTTTGCCCTTTTTTATTTGTAAGTATGACAAGTACAACTCTGCTAATCTCATTGTTCTAGCGCGGATTTCATCTGCCCTGCTGTTTTCTTTTCCCACACTCTTTCACTCTCTCTCTCTCTCTCTCTCTCTCTCTCTCTCTCTCTCTCTCTCACTCACTCTCTCTCTCACACACACACACACTCAATCTGCTCGGTTTGTGTGCGTGCCTCTGTGTGTGTTTGCGTGTCGAATGCGTGTCCTACTTTCACTCCCTTTCACATCAGCACACATCAGGTGAGGTCTCTGGCCACTGACAATTTGGACTGGACCACATGACCATGTCACTAGGGAATATGATTGGCTGGATTTCAAAAGGGTACCGCTGAAAACACAGCGAGCATGCAGATGTTGCCTGGCACAAAGTCACGATGGGAAGGAGACGCACTGGCTGGAGGAAATTCTGGAGTCTTTCTTGACAACAAGTCAAATTAAATTGTAAAATGCCTGTGGCATAGAATGGTCTTTTAATCAACCATTCTTTTGCTGGGTAGATTTTTTGAAAACATTTGTTATTTGTTATTTATGCTTCATATCACCTTATAATTTGTTGTTTCCCTTCATTTGTTGTGGACATTCAATACTCCTAAGAGTCTCATGAAGCTGACATTATTGTAGGTCCAAGCAACAATACTGCCACATGTCGCAGTGTGTGTGTGTGGGTGTCTGCGTGCGCATTTCGATTAATCCTGATTACCTTTCAATGTTGTAGTGACATTGCTGTCATTTGTCAGTGTGCCAGGGAGCCAGGGATAATTCCCCCCGCCCCCTTCTCACTCCTTTATTCTCTCACATTCACTTTCTGCCTTCCTGTCTTTCGAGTATTTTTTTGTCTGTTCACTTGGCTGAAGGATGATTGTGCTGATCATCTAATGCCTAAGTTTTTGTCTGTTGTGCATCTCTTTGCAGCACTTTAAGCTCTTGGTTGACGAGCTTCATGTAAAAGGAGAAGGCAAAGTAAAGAATGCAATGAAGGAATCGTTCAAGATCCTGAATGAGGTTCGTCCCTCTTAAAAACAGCCGCGACACCTGCTGGGTCTTAACAGGATATCCTGCTTTAAAAATGAAATTGCTTTTTGCTTCTCAGGCTGCAGCGCTGGGCCAAGGCAGCCTGTGCAACCAGGCCATCATGCTGATAACAGACGGAGCCATGGAGGACTTCCAGGACGTTTTTGAAGAGTTTAATTGGCCAGAACGACGGGTACGGCGCACAAACGCACTCACAGATGTACCATTAGCAAGCACAAATCAAACGGCAGCGTTTTCGCCACTCCGCAACTATCATTGTCTCTCCAGGTCCGGGTGTTCACTTATCTGATTGGAAGAGAGATGACGTTTGCAGAGAACGTTAAATGGATTGCCTGCAACAACAAAGGTGGGAATCATTCATGCACTCAAAATGCAATTCGCGTGGCCGACATGAAAACTGCTTTGACTTTTGGAAACTTAAATGGGAAATAAAAGTGAGGCACACTGTGTATGCCAGCTCTCTGATGTTTTCCTGTTTGATGCTTTTTGAAACTGGGTGTCAGGTGGTGCCCTCTTGTGAATTACACAGGGTCATGCAGCAGCTCAGACCGGAAAATAATCACTTTGTAATGCTCTAAGCGCATAAAAAAAACCCTCTGACTAAATACCTGATTATCAGAACGGATACACTGTAAACACAGCCATGGCCAAAAATGATTCATGCGCGCACGCGTGCGTGTGTGTCTGTTAAGGGTAACAGGTGCAGTCCCTTCTGTTGAATTCACTGGAGGTTTCTTAAGCCAACAAAGAAAAAAAAAAAAACCTATCTGCCATGAGTGGACCAATGCTCAATTTTGGAAAAAACAATAAAAAAAAGAACCCAACAACAGCAATACATAAAAGCCTCACAGTTTTAGTATTACCTAAATAGGCATATTTGCATAACAGGCATCAGTGGTACATGTTCACATATTTTTTTAAACTGGCAGTGCAACCGTAGTTTGTTGTAACAAAGTGGCTTCACCACAGGTATTCCATTGACGTCACCATACCCCATTTGTAGCAATGCCATGGACCTTCAACAAAGCCAAGCTTCAAAGATGGCACATTGGAGCTGTTTTATTTCATTAAAAACAGATTAGCTGTTTTTGGAAATGCAGCTTTTTCTAGGTCCCATTAAATACTTTGCAGCTAGGAGCCAGGATGCTGTAAATGCTATCTGTAAATATGTAATGCGCAAAATATGGGCATTTGCTTGTGCTGCAGGTTACTACACCCATGTCTCCACGCTGGCAGACGTCCAGGAAAACGTTATGGAGTACCTCCACGTCCTGAGCCGACCAATGGTCATAAACCATGATCATGATATCATCTGGACTGAGGCCTACATGGATAGCGTGGTCAGTGTGCCTCGTTTGTTATCTAGATGCTTGCCTGGCAACACATCCTCACTGCTACTTGTCATTTGTCATTAGTGCATGATAATGAAAATGTCAGACAGATTAGTGAGGCTGGAAATGTAACTGATGGTACATCTTATATCTGCTGTTGTCTTTTCGATGGAGGGCAACATACAATTAACTCTCTGCAAATAAATTTATCCGTTGACGTTTGCCTCTCTCCATGGTTCTGAAACGTTTTACACCGTCTCGTCCATTTGGTCCAGACAACAGCACCAGCACAATAGACTTGTTTTGATTTTTCTTTTTTTCTTACCATATAAGTCAGCAACCAGCCGCTGCAACAAGCTGGACAATGCCATCTGGTTAAATTATAACAACGCTCTCCAGTAAATTCATAATGGAACTGCGGTGTGTGTTCCTAGACTACATAGGAGTTTAAGATCAGGCAACTCACCTACGTCCTGTGATCTTTCCATTCTCATTTGTACCCGTCATCTTTTCACCACCTGTTTTCTTCACTGTTTTATCTCTCCTTCATTTCGTTATCGGTTTCCATCTCTCTCTCACTCACGTGTGTCATGTATTTCACCTGCCGTTTCATGCTCACTGTCTGTCCTCCCCTTCTCACCCGTCATCAGTTTCCTAACACACAACAGGTAATGTCAACGAACAGCAGCGTGCCAACTAATTTAAATGAATATTAGTAGTATAAAATATCTTCGTTTATACATGCTCTTGAGCAGTTCCTTTACTTTTAATTGTTTCTTAATCAGTTAAATGCTATGCTTAGCTTAGCATTAGCTTCCCGTTAGCTTCCCCAGTGAGTTGTTTCTTCTCCCGGCATTTTCGCTCGCATAGCATTGAATATTCACATTTACATTTTAGTCACAAATTTCATAAACTTGCATGTTCCTTAACTCATAAGCATATTTAATATGTGAATGCACATATAGCATTTATTTCTTTGTTTCTTTAGTTTTGTTATTCTTTTTCACTTTGGGACGTTAGCCTAGCTTAACCAACGTTCCGTGGTTCCTGCAGCCGGTCAAATATTTTGTTGGTTTTATTCTGTCTTCCAAATATTTTGAAAAATTACTCTTTCTAGCCAAATATTTATCCAAATCTCTTTATTCATCGCTACATGTAGGCTGCCGTAGTTAAATTGCAAGTAATGGTGACGTAACACTCCTACTCCCATACTTGACAACGGTCAATCTGTGGTCATTTAGATTTGCAATGTTTGTTCTTACCAACACTGATACTGCTTGTTAAAAATTTTGTGTATTTTATGCCCCTGTATTGTAGCTTTTCAACACTCAGGCCCAGAGCCTGCTCCTGATGACCTCTGTAGCCATGCCTGTATTCAGTAAGAAGAAAGAGACTGTAAGTATTACCGTTGCCCTCTACAAATAGCATTACTTCACCGTGAAAACGTCTTAAACTTGGTGTACAGTTGTCCCACGGGATTCTGCTGGGAGTGGTGGGAACCGATGTGGCTTTGAGGGAACTAATGAGATTAGCTCCAAGATACAAGGTAAGCATCCATGATATTTAATGTGTATCAAAGCAACAATATGGATTTATTCATTGTGTTCAGTTAATAAAGTAATTTTGCTTTTCCTCTCAGCTGGGTGTCCATGGATACGCCTACCTTGTCACAAACAACGGCTACATTCTGTCTCATCCTGACTTGCGACCTCTGGTACTCACAAATATTTTATAACACTGTGAATTAAGAATAACAAATAGGATTAACTTCTTGAGATGTGTTTTAAATATGCTGTATGTGTGTGTTTACAGTATAAAGAGGGGAAGAAACTCAAACCAAAACCCAACTATAACAGCGTTGATTTGTCAGAGGTGGAGTGGGAGGACACAGAGGAGAAAGTGAGTGCCATGCACTGGGACAGAAATAAACTGTCTGGCATCTTTAGATTGTATTGTTGACAATATTTTCCATGAACTAGGGGGGAAATCATGTTGTGTTGGGTATGTGGTATTTTGTGTTTTAGCTGCGGACAGCCATGGTGAAAGGAGAAACAGGGAGGATGTCTCTGGATGGGAGAACTTCAGTGGATAAAGGGGTGTGTACTTGTTTTAGCTGTCAATACAACAAGGAGACATCGCTCCTTTGTAAAAAATAAAAAATAAAAAATAAATTAAATATATATATATTTTTTTTTTTCTGTTTTTTTCTTTGGTGCGACTTATTTTTCTTTTTAACTCTCTAATCTGTGTTTTATATGAGAATGCATAATCTGTATGTCTCTCTGTATTCTGCCTGTCTCCTCAGAGGAGAGTAATGTTCCTAAGGAATGATTATTTCTACACTGTCATCAACGAGACGCCATTCAGGTATCTGCTTTACCTTTAAGTGTCAGAGCGACCATAGTAATGAAAGCAGCACTTTTCCTATCATAGCAATAACACACACAACTCTTGAAGAAATGTGTCTTTTAGACAAGTTTTGTTAAAATGAGAACATTACAGAACGAGTATGACTGAATCTGTCCTCAACTGGTGATAGTCATCAATAAGTTTTTTTTCTCTCTGTCGACAGCCTTGGTATTGTGTTGACTAGGGGATATGGGCAGTATATTTTCATCGGAAATGTCTCTGTGGAAGAGGGTGAGTCTTTCTGTCTTAATTTGTCTTTATTACATCTTTCCACTTTAATCTTTGCTATCCTCGCCCCCCAGGTCTGCATGACTTACTGGCCCCAGATCTGACAATAGCAAGTGAATGGTGGGTACTGAGCTCATTAAGAAAACAGCAAATAGAGGCACATATGGGCTTCAGTCTTGATAAGATAGCTCTAGGAAAAAAAATCTTCATTTGTGTTTGCAGGACCTACTGTGAGACAGACATTGACCCAGCCCATCGCAAGCTGACTCAGCTGCAGGCTGTGGTGCGATACCTCACTGGCAAAGAACCAGATCTGGAGTGTAAGTGGGCACATAAATGTCATCATCCTTCATTTTTACTAAAACACACTTGGCTGCAGTGTCCAAGGAGAAGCGCAAAACACTTTTTTTTCTCTCTGGTGGTGTCTTGACAGGTGATGTGCTGTTGTTGCAACAAACGCTGTTTGATGCTGTGGTCACAGCTCCTATGGAAGCTTACTGGACTGCCCTCATGCTCAACACATCTGGGTGAATATTAACACACTGGCTCGATTTAACAGATTTTCAACGAGACTATTGAGTTGTTTTTTGTTTTGTTTTTTTACATAAATGCTCTTTGTTACTTTGACAAATTGCCTCTTTTCCCTCTGTAGTATGGATGAGGAAGTTGAAACGGCATTCCTTGGCACTCGTTCAGGTCTGCTGAGATTCCAGAGATACACTGGAATTGAGAAACGGATTGCCAAGTAGGTAGACAATTAAAAAAGGAACTATTTTTCTAGTAAAGAAAGAAAGAAAGAAAACTTCAGCATTGTTTAATTTCAGAGCTGTAATCTATTAGTCAATGATGCCTGAATAGCAGAAGGATTTTTAATAGAAAATAAGATGGAATGGCGCTCTCTAGTGGTCACTAAGGGACATGTTTTCTCGAAGTAACCCCTTGGCCATTAAACATTTACTATTCATTTTTTTTCCGACATTGTTTTTTAGTTTTTTATGCTCAACTGAATCCTTCTCTGGTTCACTCAGACTTTTTCTGGAGTTCTGGAGCATTTGTTAGACAGAGGTTGATGCTTATTTTTGTTCCTTCCCAGGTCTTTCCTGACCTCCACAGACAAGGAGAACATGTTCACATTAGATCATTTCCCTGTGTGGTACCGCAGAGCTGCTGAGAATCCGCCTGGCCAGTTTCTCTACTACCTGCCCAGACAGGACACTAGAGGTAAAGAACGTACATTTACTGAGCAAAAAATAGAAACAAGCTTATTTGCAACAATCCAATCTTAATAGCACTTTGAGATCATTTGTTTGATGTAAAGTGCAGTATAAATTAAATTCATTATTATTATTATTATTATTATTGATGATAATAATAATAATAATAATAATAATAATAATAATAATAATAATAATAATAATAATAATAATAGCTTATTTTAGCTTATACTTTACTGTGGTCATGTTCCACGTAGTTGGCTGCAATGAGGATCAGCAGAGTAACAAAGTTAACAATCATTCTCTTTTTCATCACATCACACTAACTCCTAACCTTCAACTTAAAATCACATGCTATTTGAATGATAGAATCCAGATTGACAGACTGACTGACTTAATTAAACCTTTGAATACACATTTAAACAGTCAAATAGGTAATCAAAAAACAAAACAAAACAAAATTTTGTTCAGAAAACATGAGAAAAACAGTGTTGCCTTTCTACATGTCAAACTGCTAGATGTGTACTAGATTTCTTCACTTACTCACCGTAAGTATGTGTTATTAAGAATCCCAGTACTGGGTTTGTGTGGTGTTAAATGCAATATTTCACCACGTTGACTTGTATTTAACACTTTTGCACTGCAGCAATAAAAAAACAAAACAAGAAAAACACTGAAGCTGATGTGGGAAAGTGTTTTAGGCTGATGCCAGATTTAGTGTATTGTGTTCAGACATATTCAGGGACTATGAGGCTGACTATAGCGCCACCTTGAGCACGGAGGAGGCGGAGCTCCAGGCGCAGGAGGGTGGAAGGAGGTGGAGGGAGGCTGAGGAGGAGGAGGCAGATGAGGAGGAGGAGGAGGAGGGTAGAGGAACACTTTTACTGGTTCTTGGCATGGCTTCTCCCTTTACCTATCCTCATTCTGCTGCTCCTCTATGTGCCCTAAGCTCGGTTCCGACATTTTCTGTCTTATCCCTCATTTATTTCCTCTTTCTTCTGTCCTTAAACTGCACAGGCATGCCATTAAAGCATGCAAAGCTCCCCGCCTCTCTTAGGTGGATGGTTAGGTGTCTGTTCGTTTTTATTGTTCTTCAATTCAGACTGTTACCTCTGCCCTTATATGGAAATTTGATTAGATCTGTAGTCTGTCATTCTATGCTACAGCATAAAATATGATATTATCGAAATGCCAAAATTCCTCTGACGCCTTACTTTCATTGTGTATTCAAGAAATCAACAGTAGGAGTACAAATGTGTAAATGTTATGGGAGCAGTAAATGATGAGCTCATCCACTCTGTGTTACGTAAGTGCCTCAAACTGTGAATCAGTCTGTGGCTTGGCGACGGTTGGCATCAGTTGGCATGCAAACTGCGAATCGACAACACACGCACTCTCGCACACACAAACACGGACACGCACACACACACACACATAAAATGCATAACTGTGATAAATATTACCTTCTGACTCCAAGACATCTGTCACCCACATATTTTCCAACACGTAGCTGTCACTATTACTGCCCGTGTTAACAGACTCTTACCTGATGTCTGTCGGCTTCTTTACCGTGCATGCAGATGCCCGTGCATGTGTTTCTTTGTCAGGAAATGCTGGCTTGCCCCTCATGCATGCTTGAACTCACAGAGCGCTGCGATTTGTTGTCTAAGTCCCTGTTGCTCTACCAGCAGGGAGGATCGTGATTTCCACCACTGCTGTCACCGTCACTGTGGGCAAGAAAACTGCCATCGCTGGAGGTAAGGGACAATTTTTTTTTTTTCTTTTGATGCACCCTGACAAGCCACTGCTTTTGATGATTGTGTGGTATTTTAAAGGTTTCTTTCAAATGTGCGTGCTCAGGGATGGTAAGCCCATCTGTGACGGACGCGCTCATCATTCAGAATTACATGGGCAAGCTGAGGCCATTTGGATTCAGAGCGCTTGTGTGCGACTGACCTTTGTGTGTTTGGCATCTTCATTATGCTAAAACTAGGGGGGAAGCAGACTTAGCACGCACAAACAAACAGGCCCATCTGCACTACGCAGATTTGGCCAAGCTGCTCTAAGGTGTGAAAATCACGTTATATTTGGAAATGGAAAGCAGGGAGAAGTGAGAAAGTGTTTTTTGGGTCTCCTTTAATCTCACTACCTCTTAAATTTCCTTTCCTTTTCCCCCCTCTTTTTTTTTTTAACTTAATCTCCTCCCTCCCTGCTTGCTTAAAAACATCAGTGTCACAGCAGGTTTAAATCGAAGCTCTAAATTCCCTTTGACCTAAAAATGGCTTTGCATCTGCAAACAGTATTAAATGCATGGAAGTGAAATTGGGGTAATGAAAGGAAACAACATTTCCAACAATGCTGATAGAGGTGACTTGACAACTGGGATTGAAGTTGTTATTCATCACGGCGAAACAGCTTCCGCACCGGCTGATTCACTGCAACCAAAATCTATGGGAGAAAGCACAATCAATGTTTCATAGACTTGC
This sequence comes from Nelusetta ayraudi, assembly GCF_046127955.1. Taxonomy (NCBI): domain Eukaryota; kingdom Metazoa; phylum Chordata; class Actinopteri; order Tetraodontiformes; family Monacanthidae; genus Nelusetta; species Nelusetta ayraudi. Next base: position 3,463,403 of record NW_027466077.1, read on the forward strand.
TCTCTCCGTCTTGCTCTAGCACACTCTGGCACAACCACATGCACACACCCTGCTGCACACTACTCATCGTGTTTTACCCTTTGACACCCTTCCTTACCCTGTTAAACCTTCGCCATCGCAGCTCTTTTCCTCCCTCCTCTCCCCCGGAGCTGTCAGACCTGACTTTCCTCCCCGTTGCCTTTTCCCCCCGTGGCTCTTTTCCATTTTGTGAAACACGCACACTCACATATTACCTTTTGTTACACACTCTTACGTTTTATGTCTGTGTGAGGATCAACTTTTATTTGGTAAAATAAGTAGGAAGGTAGGTGGGAAATAAGTCGGAAACAGGAAAATGACCATAAATTCTCTGCATTTTAGGGTCTGAATGTCGTTGAATTGAAAAATAACAAGGAAATTATTTAAACATTTTCATGCATTCCAAAAATGAATGTCAAAGCATCAGGGATGTTTTGTTTTTTTGAAATAATTCTTCAACAACAAGAAATTTTGTCAGTCCCATAGTACTCTTCTTATCCCAGGGACCCTCTTCCTCTTTTCAAGGGCCCACTTTGCAAATCAATGAATAAAATCCTCACGGTGTCTGGAAAATTGCAAAAATAATGCAACGAAAGCCTTGCACTTGCTTTGTATGTCTTTTTGTTAAATGCAAAAAATGAACGTCAGAAGGTTGTAATTGTGTTTTTGACCACTGAGTGTCAGTATTTGCCCTGATGAAAAGCTAGTCAGTTTTCTCCTCAGTGGCCTTTTTGCATTTGTGCTCAGCTTGAATGCTGATGTGGTGGCAGATGCATTTTCTTCTCCGGTGACGAGACCCACGGATTTGGTTTTTAAGGGGCAGATCCACAGTCAGTCAGCAGTGACTGTGTTTATACTGTTACAAGGCTCAGCGGCGGATTAGTATATCTCCATGGCAGAAGTGACAGGCTGTATGTAAATAAACCTAATACGTCTGCTAACAGAGAGGCAGAGTGGAAGAGGGGGAGATAAAAAGGTAAATAAATAAAACACTGAGTCAGTGTGGCTGAGGAATAAAGCATAGGGAGAGGATGTCAGGCATAAAAGAAGAGGCGAGGCAGCAGGGAATAGAGACCAAAACACGAGAGCAGAGCAGGAGGTGAGAAGGCACAGGAGTGACGGAACAAAAAGGAGACAGAGGAAGGTGGAAAGATTAAAAATATGATAGGAGGGGAGGCGGCGATAGAGACACGGGAAAAGGGGAAGATAAAAGGAGACAATATGAGATGAAGGGGAAAGGAGATGAGAAACAGAGAAAGGTTAAAGGAGACGGATGTCATAGAAGAGGGAAAAAAGGAAAATACATGGAATGTAGAGACACCGTTGTTTTCATTTCATTTGATCCTCCGCTTCAGCCCCACTCCACTTGTCTGCCTTTAGTGCATCTCTTGCATATTTTTGCGTGTATGTGTCTCCAAAAATGGAATTTCTACTCAACTTGTATGCATAAATTATGTCAGGCTTTGTTTTGTTTGAATGTCTAGGCAGGTATTTTCCACCCAGTTTCCTGCATTTTTTTTTTTAAATTCATCATGGTTTTGTATAGTCTTTCAAAGCCTGCCAATGGTTCAAATGGGATATTTTTGGTTGTTGGTTGTTTTTTTTAATTATTCATAACAATGCGTATTGGATGAGAACATCCTTCGTTTATCATGTTGTCATGTAGCCTCAACCCCATAGAAATGCTACCACACACCGCTGGATTCTGGGTGGTGTTGTTCTCTTTTGAGTGCCTCAGTCATCACGGCTCCTGTAGATTTACATAGCAAACTAGAATTTATTGTTTTTTACACACACACACACACACACACACACACACACACACACACACACACGCACAGGCTATAGGAACAGGTTTCAGCAAGCTAAGATACTTAGCTACCACCAACACAAGAGCTGCAGACCAGGAAGTGAAAGGACAACATTTCTACACTTACAGACAGAGTTTAGCCATTTTCGCCTTTGCAACTACTTTAATTTCCATGTTTTAGTTTCATGGCTTTAAATTCTTGAAACTTTAAAAAAATATGCATATGCCTATGTTCAGATGTGAGAGGTCAAAAATAAACTGTGGGTATGCACCAAAATCTGAGAAATTAAGGTTAGAAAAGCATACATTTCTCTGTCTAATGTTTCCACTTGAGTTAATGTTTCTGATTGGTTCATTTTATGACACTGATACTTTGGATTATTTGACACCAAATAATTAGACAACCTCTATGTGATCTTCTCTCCTGTTAGGCACTCTATAAATGTTAATGCCCTTTTTTACTTTTCGATAAACTTCACAATGAGAACTTTTTAGAGGAACTAACTGTGGCAATATTTCCCTTTTTCGAAAGGGGACAAACATGAAAACACAGCCCTTTTTACACTTAATGGCCAAACTCTGTCTTTGCTTCTTGTCGGAACTCCACTTAACTACAGAACACAAGTCAATGAACACGACGAATAAAACAAACACCGCAGAGGAATTTAAAACCTAAAACGAGACAAAACACTGACTCATTAACACAACGAGACGGACATTATTGACCAGATACAGAAAACTATAACTGCATACATGAAAAAAAAAACTAAAAAAACTAAACAAACGTACATGATCGCTGGGCCATCACACCGTATTTGAGACTTATACTCATCTGCACCATAACCAGATATAAGATATACATTTAATATGTTTTATTCAGGCCATTTGAAACACTGAAGGGGAGCAAAAGTGGAGGGAAGCAATATGCAATGAATGCCATGTTTTTGCAATCGTTGTGAAATGTGACAGCTAACTCAAATGTCAGTTAGGTTGGGGTAACTGCCACGGAAACCAAGTTGTGACTTTGTCATGATTGCACCAAGAGTGCCAATCAAAACCAAACCTGCTCAAACAATGATGGAGTTATTAAGTTTCGGGAAACAAAGGGTAGTGTTAAAATGATTATGCCCTGCTGGTGCATATTCCATTGCATATTGCTGACCTTCAAGGGCGATGGGAGCGAGCGTGAAAAACTTTCCCTAAATAGCACTGGCTGGAGAGACGGATGCAGAGATTAAGTGACAACGGGGAGGAGGGGCGAAAAATAGCAGCGTCTTTTTTGTTTAATCCCTTGTTCGTTATAATCCCTTCGGGGCAAACCGTCCATTTTAGAAAGAAAAAGGAGGGGGCACAAGAGAAAGGAAAGCCAGAGGGGATCCGATCTGATTAAGGAGATAAAGTGCAGGAGTCTAAAGTTTTAGTCCTTGGATGAGATTTGGCAGTCCTTGCGAGGAGACAGGGTTCTCTGAGATAATACTTTTCCATGCCATAGTAGCAAACAGTCACCTCTGAGAGGTGATATCAGTCTGAAAATAGGCTTTGAATGAAGAGTGTTTTCTTTGAAGTGAGTCCATGTTCATTAAAACCCTCAGGAATACAATTCTGAACCAGCCGTGCAGGCAAATATTCCAACACATTATTAAAAAAATAAATAAATAGCTTGACCTTTCATTCCAGACATCACCTTTAAACAAGCATCAGACTAATATGATGTCTGGGACTCTTGAAAAAGTGACAGATACAATAATTCCAGTTGTAATAGGTTGATTCCTATTAAAATTGATAAGATTTCATCTGCTGCGACAAGCATGTTGTTGTTCCCGTGAAAGTCCAGGGAAACAAAGACCCAGTCCAGAGAGCGAGAGAAAAACGGGTTCCTTTTCTGTCGTAAGCGTCCCCTTTTTAGTACCAGCATAGGTCAGACTGTGTGCATTTTGTTCCTTTAACTCTGAATGTTATGCATCACAAATACGTATTTTATTACTGTTGTTATTATTCTTTTTAGAAAGTGCTTGGGAGGCTTTTAGTTCCGAGGTGTCCATGTCTCAGTGGAGCTTTTGGTCAGAGGAGGGTGCAGGGATCTGGGCTAGGGTCCTGTTGAGAGGAGCTATTGTCTTTGGATAGATGGAGACAGACGCGAACAAACCAAAGTCTTACACCCAACATTTTGTCACCGTTGTCAACATATATACTGTGAAGCCATGAAGATGCAGTCCAGGAACACTGTCAGAGCCTTTTCCAAGAGAGTCCTGTAAAAGCTCCGGTGATATGTTTCACATTAGAGAGCACTGCGGCGCTTCCCTCTTTGCCGTTCTAATGGCTAAATCCATCCGCAGCCAAGAGCAACAGTAGGTGGCCGGTAGGCGCGTTGGAGGAATGCTGCAGTGCAGAGCGCCTCAGGATGGAGGGGAGAGAGAAGCCAGGGAACAGATAAAGTACGATATGTGTGTATTTTGTGTGTTGGAGAGTGGGACAGAGAGAGAAAGACGGCTAAAAATAGATGTCGGACCTAGAAAAGGAAGACAAAAAGTGGGAGAAGAAGGTGTCACTTTAAGAGGCAGAGGGAGATGTATGACGGCGACGGCGTGCATAAGACGAGCTCCTCCGCTCTCCTCCTTGAGCCCTTTAAACGTTCCGCAGACCTTCGCCCGTCGACGTGGCGACCCTGCCCTGCCCTGCCCTGCCCTGTACCGACGCTCTTCTAGGCCACAGAGGAGATCTGTTTGTCCTCCCTGTCCTCTCCATCGGCCTCCCCGTCTCCCATCAGCGGCTGCCTCTTCTTCAGCTCCCTCTGGTACTTGGCCATCAGCGAGGCGTAGATGCAGCCGTAAGCCGCCGCCGCCACCATCATGATGCACACGATGCCGCACACCACGCCGGCAATCACCACCGTGCCGATGGCTCGGCGCACGCTCACCGGTCGATAGCGGGCACGGACGCAATCAGTCGGAGCATCCCCGCCCCCTCCTCCTCCTGCTACTCCCGTGTCGTCCCCGCCGCCGCTCTTGTCGGACGCCGGCGTGGCCCCGCCGGGGCCGAGAGCGTTCCTGCTGCAGGGAGCCCCGCCCCCCTGTCCGGATCGCGAGGCCTCGCCTCCCCCGTTCTCGTCCTCTAGTTGGAGGCAGTAGTTGAACATTTCCACTGGCACGCCGCGGATGTCCCGCCCACGCAGGTCCTTGGGTAGCGTGCACTCCACGGCGTCGACCTTACCCCCTGGCGGCGAGAGAGGGGGAGAAGATGTAAATTGACAGGAGGACGCGAGGAGGCCATTTGTGGAACAAAAAAAAAATTGCCTGTAAAATGTGAGAGGGAAGAAGACAGAGAAGTGGGAGAGGGGGAGGCGGTTGAACCAACACTCGGATGAGTCATACATCACTTAACGCTCACACAGAGTTTGTCGTGCCCTCAACGCTAAGTTGGAGATAGCCTCAACTAAGCCTTTCTATAATTCATTAGATGACATGCCAAGCTTGAGCAGAGAGAGAGTGTGTGTGTGTGTGTGTGTGTGTGCGTGCGTGCGTGTGTGTGGAAGAGAGGGTAATATCTGAGTCACTAATTCCCACAGGCGGCGCGACGGTGGAAGAGTGGGGGTAGGCGGAGGTTCGGGCTCTGTACTTTGTTAGCGTCCCTTTGCTGCTGTCATTCCCTCTCAATATTGTGTCTTACAAAGCCATTGATCTGCGCCTTTGCCAACGGAATCAATAAGATAATGGAGGAGAAGAATTGAGAAGTCCTATCAGATGGGAGAAAAAAAATAACCCATGGAATTAAGCCCTTTACATGTGACAAAAGACTCCACCTCAAACTGAGCTCACGCGCCCGAACGAGTGAACGTCTCAGCTGTGCGCGTTTGAAGTGGTTTGCAGGAGACGGAACCCAACAACAACTCTGCATTGCACATCATCTCCACTTTGTGCTGCACTGACCCTTTGCTGTTAAACTAGAAAAAAAAAAGTCTCTGCAGTTTTGATGGTGTGAAGACTATGGTAGAGTCTTCACACCTCCAACAAACACCAGAGTTGAGATGTAGTGGAATTTTATTGGGATATTTGAAGCTCACCAATGTACTTGTCGCTTATGGTACCACCAGAATCACGTTGTATCTTGACTTTGTGTCTGATAAAATATTATCTTTGCCATCTTTATTGTTGTCACCTCCGATTTTCTATTGGCTGTTAAACACTGAATGAAGACATGACGGTAAAAACATTACTCTAACATTTTAAAAATGTTCATGCCCAATTTGGGACAACACTGCTAAGGTGTTAGTATGCGCCACACACAAGGTACTGTGCTTGGACCAAGGTATTGATTTGTGATGTTGTTGTTGGCCTTGGCGTTACGTTCACAAAGTGGAGCTCAGCAGGCTGTAACAGGATGTGGCAAAGAAGGGAGTTAGTTGCAAAGCAGAAAAAAAAAACGGAGAGACGTTCCATTTGTGGAGCATTCGGGGCCCCGGGGCGCCGAGGTGAATGTAGAATTTTACACTTGAAGGGATAGCGGGGAACAGCTGTGCTTATCTGATAATTTAGCAACCGTAGCCGCTGATCTAACAAGCATGTCAGACATGGTAATGCGCATCGAAAAACAGACACAAATGAGCTCTCTCCAAGGGGGAATGCCCCCCAGCTGTCCCCACATCCTCCCGCCCTCTTGTCCCGACGCGTCGCCGAGACGCCGACGTCTGCCCAAAGCGGACGCTCACCTCGGTACAGCAGCCACTCCATCCAGTGCTTGAAATCGCGGAGGTTGCAGTCGCACTCCCAGGGGTTGTGTCCCAGTTCCAGGTGCTGTAGGTTGGCAAGCGGCTCGAACGCTGCCCTTTCCAAGCCGTGCAGCCTGTTCCCCGCTAGAGACAGCCACCTATGAAGCGGGCGGAATGGAAGTCATTTATCACGGGGAGGGGACGTGGCCTTACCCTTGAGGGGCCGTGATTATGATGGATTGGGCAAAGAGGCCAATGTTATGGCCAGTCAAATTCTTTCTAATTGTGTTGATGTGATATGCTCAATCTCGTATTGTAAAATTCCATTACGAAATAATGGAATGGAATTTTATGTTGTTGTATAGGGTACTGTTGCAATGTTTATTAATTTTGCAGAATGTTATTTCTAAGGAATGAAGTCCCTGCAAACCCTTTTGTCAGCTCTGTGGTAAACACTGAAATAGGTTTTCAAGATTCTTGCTCTCTGTTATTAAAACCATTCACCGACTGTTTTTCTTGAGAAAGAAAAACATGAGTATTCCTCGACATGTACCTGAGATTTTGTAGCTCATCCAGGAGGCCCAGAGGAACTGAGGACAGACCGTTGAGGGACAGATCTAGACTCTGAAGGCCCCCTAAACCCTGTGGAAATGTCAAAGCAAACTCGTCGGACTGATGCGGCTTTATTGGGCGCCACGAGACAAGCTACTCCTGAGGATTTAACTTCCTGCCGTGCTGATAAGTCAAGAGGCACGGCAGAGACGGCTATATTGAAATATATTGAGCATTGAAAGCGACTGTGCCGTGTAGTCTGTTTTGCTGCCGTGTGGCCCTACCTGGAAGAGTTCTCTGTCCATGACTGTCAGTGAATTGTTGTGCAGAGTCAGTCTGGTCAGGTTGGACAAGTCTCTGAATAATCCCGCTGGTAAATTATCCAGATAGTTGTTCGAGAGGTCCAGAGCCTTGAACACACACACACACACACACACGCAAAAATGACATATACCCCCTCATGTTCTTGTGCAATTATTTACACTGTAACTACTAATCCAGCCCTCTTTAATGGGGATTTCAGTTCGACAGAAACTTATAAGTGAATTAAATAAAACAAATGTAGAAACAAAAGATTTTATAAAGGAGAGTGGATGAATCAGGGCCGATTTTACTCCCTTTTTCTTACTCTAGTCGAGTAACTCATTGTTGAGTGTGTTACAGGTTGGATGTGAAATAGACGCTCTGCAGTGTTCCAGAAAGTAGCCAATCAGGGAAGTTGAGATAAATTAGGCCTTGAAACGTGTACAGTGACAGAGAAAATGATCAGCTCACATCAGCTACACAGTAAATTGACCTGATCCATTTTCCCTGGTGTGCAGGAACTGTGATTTAAACGCTGACTGTCATGAAATAGCAGCCACTGGCTGTAAGTGATGGAAGTTTATATAATAAACCTATTGGGTCATTTTAGCTGCCAGCATTCATGTGTTTTTCGCCCTCAAGCTTGAAAAAGAAAACATGAACCTTTCCAAACTTTCCAGACTTAGAACAGAGGTAGCTGGTTTACTCAATATGAGGTTTACCACAAAGTATCGCCTCTCACAGTTGCAGAGCTGACATGCAGTGTGGAAGGTCAGCGAGGCACAGCTGTACAAACAACAACAACACTGCGACGAGTACAAGACAGTGAAAACTCTAAAGAGTTTTGCGTCTGCAGACGTACCTCCAAGGTGGAGAAGTTGGAGAAGGCCGAGGCTCCCAGCGAGGCCAGCTTGTTGTTGGCCATCACCAGGGAGTGGCTCCCCGGAGGCAGGAGGTGAAGGGGAGGCAGGGAGGAGAGACCCCGGCCCCCGCAGTCCACCAGGCCGTCCAAGTAACAGAGGCAGGGGGGCGGGCAGGAGAGGGCAGCCGGCAGCAGCGCCGGCGTGAGGCAGAGGACGCAGAGAAACGCTGCAGGGCGAAAGAGAGGGAGGAATCAGAATAATCAAGATGACAGAATTTTTTTTATTGACTAATGGGTAATTTTATCAATTAATTTAATTTCTTAAGCAGCAGAACAAGACCTCACTGGCTTCAACAGTCTTAGCAGCTTAGATTGGAAGAATGACCTTCCTATGGCCACGTCTCAAAGCTGGAAAAACTGTATATTTCCATTTGGGGCCCCATTCCCAGTAACCACACGGAGGTCAGACGCAGCGATTGGCTGTGCAATCACAAGTGATCATCTTTGCTTGGCTCAAGCATTTTGGAAAAGATTAGTCACATTCTCTGCAAAGAAATCCCTCCAGAGCCTGAAACACATCGGCGGTCTGATTCTGCAGAGTCACAAAAACCAAATCTTCTTTTAAATAGAAGAAAATGGATCTCAGTGTTTTGTGTTTACAATTATGTGTGTGTCTGTGTGTGTCTGTGTGTGTGTGTGTGTGTGTGTGTGTGTGTGTGTGTGTGTGCATGTGCGTGTGTTTGTGTGTGTGACACGGAAATCCCCACATTTTACTTTTACTATCAGCACATTTTGTTCTGGCTGACTGCAGTTATTTGATCATTTTCACTCATTTACCCCTTTTTGGGATTTCTCTACTGTTGTTTTTCGAACAAACCTGTGGCCGCAGCTGCCTTCCAACTTTCCAATATTAATCTTTTATTTGCCTATTTTGTCGTTATTCTTGGTATTATATTTTCAGACTTTATTTGCTTCGAAATCTCGTGCCAACTAATCTGCTCTCTGAAGTCCATTCCTGTGGCCGCTCCTCATATTTTCCTGCATGTGTTTTTCCGTCCGCTCTTGTCTGCGTGTGATTCTCTTGACTCTATAATTTTCTGTCCCCCACTTGAGGCTCTTTATCTTTCCCATTCCCTTTCTTAGTGCTGCTCTGTATTCCCTCAGTGTCTTGTTACAGTGGCTGACTTTGTTTCCGTCCAATGGCTTATCAAGGCGACTTGCGCTTTATCTCTGTGTGCATATGTGTGTGTTTATGGGAACGCACTTTTTGTGCGTGTGTGTGTGTGTGTGTGTGTGTGTGTGTGTGTGTGTAAAGCACCACCAAAGCGTGATATTAAGAAAACTACTCTGTCTCTACTCCAGACACAGACGCAGCACTTTTCACCTCCCTGACAAGGCTGCCTGCCTCACCAGCAGATTTTATCTCTTGCATCATCTGCATATAATTAGCATCCATTTCTCAGCATGCGATTGCCTTTTGTCACGCCACGTCTCACCCACTCCCTGGTTGTTGTGCCTTCGCTCTTTGTGCAAGTCCATCTGTTTGGCTGCGGATGTGTTTTCGCTCTCGTTTTCTCTCTCCTTCCTGCCCAATCGCATTAATTCCCTTTACACCGCGCACATTGGCCGTCTGGTGCAAAAGCGTGATGAAACTCTGGGAAACAACCCTTTACTGCCCAGAACTCAGGGCGATATTCGAGAGAAATTGATAAAAAGAAACGCTGTGAATATCTTTCACATTTGAGCGATTGCATAATGAGAGTCATATCATCCTTCTACAATAACTGGCCTTCGCTGCAGGCCACCGTGCCTCATCGCTGATATGAGATTTGAAACGCTGCCCGCTGAAGGATAATCCAGAGGATATGTTATAGTTCCAGATTAAAGAACAGGCATTTTGTTTTAAATTCACATAAGAACTTGTAATGAGATTTTGCAAAAAATATATAAATAAATCCACTTTGCCAATGTTTGATATCAGTATAATGTGTCTCTAGGTTGTCAATAACAAGAAATAGGTATTTGTGCCATAGAGTTTCAGCAGTAAACTAAAAACCAGCATTTTTTCATTGGGCTTTAAAACCTAATGTTTTCTGGAGTTTCTGGTGTGTTCATTAGTGTAAGTCTGCTCCACCTGAGTCTGTGTTAAGAAAGAAAAAAACCCCTGAAGAAATGAAGATGAGGCACTTATAAGTCAGTCATCTTTCACATGTCTTGCCAAGCCAACACCGTGAAATAATTGCACCATGCAGCACTTTTGTAAAAACCCTATTAAGTGTGTTGTGCCCTTCTAGGTGCACACGCACAAATGGCAGTCAAAAAATAGAAACTTTTTACCTGGCAGACAGGACACGACCTCCCTCAGAACACGCCACCGCCTCATTTTGCATTCTGAAAGTAAAAAATGTCGAAGTGGAGCGCAGCCCACGGCCGGGAGAAAAGATCAATGCTGTGCCACGTCTCCCCTGTTCACATCCCGTCACATAATCCTAATCTCTCGGAAAATGAAGTGCACTTCAAAAATAGCAGGAGGAGGAGAAGAGATTTTGGAGTATCCTGAAGCGTCCTGAGCTGAGCCTCACTTTGTAGTGAGAGGGCCAATCTTTGAGTGAAGCGGCTTATTTTTTGGATTCTGGAAGGATGCTCGCTCTGCGCCGTGGCTGCAAATTTCTTATTAGCGGTTAAAAAAAAAAAAAAAGGTGCTTTTGCTTCACAAAAGGAGATTTGTGAGGACAATGGCCCGGAGGTGGAAGCACGGTTACACAACTGCAGCAGCGTGCAGGAGAGCCAAGCCCAGGTTTTTTTTCTTTTCCCCCTGCTCCTCTCACTCAAATGATTTCATGTTGGAGAGTGCAGTCATCCCAGTGCACCATTCATGTCTCACATTTTGTGCTGTGGGAGACCATAACAGCGGTATTCCCACACTCCCCTTGTCCTCTCCTCTCCTGTCCTTTTCTCTTACTGTACAACTACGTGCGAGTCCCACTCATCCATCCCCTCAGCGCTGAGGCCCATCGTCCAACATTTATGAGCGGCTTTTTTAGCCTCTCTTACGGAGGAGGTGCTCGCTGTGTTTTTCGTCTTATTTTAGCCGCTACCCGGTCCACAGTAGCCCTGCAGTTTCCTGCCTGGCAAAAAAAAAAAAAAAGCCAGAAGGAAAAGTAATTCAGCCACAGTGCTGGGAAGAAAGGGAAGCCCAGTCGCAAAATGTGCTGGAGTGGCTCTTTGCAGTTTAATTCAGTCCAAACAGACTCCAACAGACTAAATCTTTTATAAGAATTCCCCTCAAACACTTGCTGTTAAAAAAAAAGTGCTGACATTTTTGGCAAATGTATGCTGGCAAATGGTCTCAGAGATGGGAAACAAACTGAGACAGGCATTAAAATGCAACACCATGTTCCTGCTTGATTGAGGCAAGACTACAGAAGTAAGTCGAACCACTGCAGTGCCCATAAGGCACCGCCCGCCCTCATCCACTCGTCAGATATGACAGTTTGTAAAAGATTTATGGTCAAAGCAGCTGGCGAACAAGCAGGATTGTGATAGAAAATGTTGAATCAATCGATTCTCTTGTGGTCTTTCTACTTTCAAATGGAACATAATCATCAGCTATCGTCACACACACAACAGGTACATGTGGTTGTCTTTCAGTTTTTGCCACTGCACCTGCGTGATTCTCACACTTTTCAGTTTTTTAAAATTCTTTCCAAGCAATATCTTCTCCGGTGACATCTGACTTATTTGGCACCTGTGACCACGGTGGGTGATGTTTGACAGCGTCTCCTAGACGACGGCGTCCCAACAACCCTGTGGCTTCAGCTGTCTGTAAGCTTATATCCAGGGGCCTCTGGGTGACACCAGAACCCGGCAATGATGTCATGGCCGGCGTTCCCGTGAGCTAACTGAGCACTGCTGCATGTTACCAGCGGGTGGCAAGCTTTTTTTCCATGCGATCTACACAATCACCGCGATCCTATTACCAGAAGGACCAGCTGTCCTCTGTGTGGTGCGCTCGCTCGCCTCTGTTTAATAACTCTTTAATGCTTAGTGAGATCCTCCGTGCGGGGGTCTGACCCACATCAGTCCTGCCGCTGCAGAGAAGCCGAACTTAAGATTTGACTCCTCTGACATCGGGTCCATTAACTGGTGTAGCGTGTGATTAGACCTCATTGAACATAAGGACCCCTGTGTTAGCTGTGGTAAAGTTAAAAGTCCCATATGATGCCGTAATTAGAGTGAAGCCGGTCCTTCACTTCCTATTCCCTTCAAGTTTTTGCTCCACTTTTCTGAAAATGTGTGCAAAAAAGCACTTTTTGGATATAAGACCTCCTAGCGGCCTTCTTGTTTTTTTCTCCCATCTTAAACTTGTGCAAGATACAAGAAAAACATCTGTTTTAGCACGAAAATACCAGCCGAGTGTTTCTGTAGGAGGCTGTAAACAGAGGGCTAAATCAGCAGGTTCCTTTGGGACACTTAACCTTTTTGTGAAAAACAAAGAGCTGCTTTTAAATGCATAACATCGTGGCTGTCAAGTGTTTTCCCACCTCTGCTTGCTGCTAAACCTGTTCGGCGCTGCCGTGTGTGCATAATTTGTCTGAGGGGGAGCAGGAGGAGGAGGAGGGTCATTACAATGCTTGATCTCCGCTGTTACCCGAGACCTCATTTAGTCAGCAGATGGAAAACAGCCAGCCAGTCTGCCTGCTTGTGTGTGTTTGTGTGTGTGCGCATTTGAATGAGCTGCAACATCTTTCTATATGCAGTCTTTTTTTCTCTCTAAGACTCCATATGAGAGGCAACAAAAAAAAAAAACGATTACGCAAAGTAATATCAAGGCCCCGGCAGTGGCGCCGCGTTATTACAACAAGGGCAAGGTAATGCTTTGTTACCGTAGCAACCAGGTTCCGTCGACGACATTTAAATTAAAAACAAGGTTGTGACGGGCACGTTGGGAGGAAAGTTTTTGTGGTTTCCAGTGAGCATTATCCTCTTTAACCCACATTGTCTCTCAGCCTCCCTGTTTGCCTTTTTTAGAGATGTACACAACGTGCTGACTCACACACACGCACGCCAACAGCACGCGTGCGCGCTTAAATGCACCGAGATGCGAGCAGGTGAGGATAAGAAAGAGAGGAAACGGAGGGTTTAGCCTGCGCTCCTGCTGACAGTGGAGTCGGGGAGGGCTGCAGAGTGTGTTTTTTTAGTACTTCCTCAGGCCCTGAGGGATTACTTCCAATATTTTTTTCTATTTTGCGCTTACCCCCTCCTCTGTTTACTCCGGTGCCCTCATCCACTTCTTCCCTATCTCCGCTCTCTCCCTCTGTCTCCCTTGTCCAAACCTCGCACGGCGGATGCTGTCGCGATAAGGTAAAGAAAAAAAAAAAAACGGGGAAAAATGGGTAGCGGCAAATGGGCGGTGACGAGGCTCCTAGTTTCACCCCCTTCGCTTAAATGCCTCGCGTCACCTGCGGCCGTCGCATCGCACTTGATGACATTGTTATGCCGATATCATCTATTAATTAGCGTGGCTGGCAGGTAATGCGAGGCCAGGAGGCGATTGAGGGGGACGGAGAGCAGTCACGGCTAACCGACTGAGACGCCGTCCTTCACATCTTTTTACGGTCGTGCATCATTCTTCCACATAATGATGAATTTACAATCGTTTTCTCCTGGCCACTTCATTGCATCTCCCAAGGCTGCGCGTGTCCAGTATTTGTCAGAGAAAAGTGTCAGACGCTTGGCCTCCAAGGCCGGGTCCACATACGTATGACCGGAATAGGAGAGAGTCATGCCGGGGTGCTGGTGGAAGGACAGACAGGCAGTTGGTATTGATCCAGGATGCTGTTTTATACCAAACAGTTTTTCAGTTTTTAACCGTCTTTGCCAGCGTTTACAACCGCGTGTTTATTCGCATTGTGTCCGTCGGCTCTTTGCACTCGAGGTCACCTCCGCCGCACAGTGACAGCAGCAAACAACACTTTTAATTCCTCAATCACAGGCCACTCCAGAGGTCAGGGGTCAGCACCCCCTGACAGCCTCTGTTTCCTGGAAAAATCAATGCGGCACACACCGCCTGTCAAAAAGGGATAAGACTTTAATTCCTTGCCGTTTGAAAGTCCTTTGTGAATTAAATTTGCACATGTGAGGCCCGCCTCTCCAACTATTACGATAATTAAAACAAGTACTTGTCACATGCCTGACTTTGCCAAAGTGCTTTGGTGGGGCTGTCAACAAGCTGTCATTCGGGTATTAATTTGACTCCTATTTTTAACGTAGCAGCGTGTGACGGGATCAGGCGCCACTCCAAACCAAGCACGGCACACACACGCATTAGCGAAGTGTAGATATACATAGATGCACTTGAATCGGAGCTGCGCTTACAGTTAATGCATTTTATATTAGCTCTTTTTTTTTTAAAGCCCTACAAAAGCAGTGCACATAATTATGGATGTGGCAATATTAAAAAAAAAAAAAAAAAAAAAAGTATGGTGTGTTTGGCTCTGCTACTGGATTTTTCTAAGTGAGTGCAGTGCCAGGGATACTGGGTGTCCAAATGGTCATGGGAGTAACTGCAGTCACCTCTTCCCTTCACCACCTTGCCTCACTGCTGCCTGAGGAAAAAACACTCCAAACACTCGTATGTCTACTCGTGAGACGCTTTTGTCTCTCCAGCACTGCAAAGTTCAGCCTGGAACAGTGGGTTCCAGCTCACGGCGGCAGCTCTGTTCTGACCTCCTCTTCCTCCTCCCCTCCGCCTCTCGCGGTACATTACAGCCGTAACCAGAATCGCGGCGTTGCGGCGGTTACCGAGGCCGAATGTTTTAACCTCGGCCGCCGTCTTAGCGCCCCCTTCAAAGCCAAATCCTTTCGCCCTCTCCTCCCTCCGTCATTTTCTCCACCACTCTTTTCATTAGAAGCGATGTGGCCAGTTAATCTGCCGGCTTTGTTTGGGGACCGCCGCAAGGTGCGTAAACACTCGTGCGTGCGCACACACGGCACACGCAGCTAAGCCGCAGCGTGGGATGAGTCAGTCTGCAGAGACTTTGAAACCCTGGAGCTGCCATATGGTCTCGTAGACGACTCCGTTCTCCCCCCCTCATCTCTCATCTCTCTTTTCCTCGCCGGCTCTTCTGCTCCACCGCATCCTCTTTGATCCAGCACCCCCTCCACTGTGTCTACCCATCGTGACGACCCCCTCTCGCTTGCACACCCTCTTCCTTTTGTCTTGCACGAACTTTATCCGCTTTTCACTTTCATGCATCTTATTTTGTGGTCCAGTTTTTTGAAGCCTCACTTGTGCTTCTAAGGCTTTGAAGGCTTGATTAGTGGTTATTAATACTCTGTATGTTTAAGCTACTGTCAAACCATTTTGTTCAACATCTATTCCACTATCTTGACAGCATAATAGCTAAACTCATAATACCTAAATTGATAATAGTCCATGTTCCCAATGAACTGCAATTGAGCACATCCATGGTGCGCAGTCTGCACAAACTTTAATGGGTGATGGCTCAAAGCTGGCTTCGAGAGCTCTAATTTACGAAATAGTTCAAATAGCTCTCTTGTCTCATTTGGACTGCAGCGTCGCAGTCGTGCCGTCGTTAGTTTGCAGTTTAAAAGATGTGCCACACTTGCTGGATCTTCCGGAGTTCATTTTCAAATGATGCGATGCACGTCGTGCTCGAAGTATAACAGCGCAGATTGTGAGTGAGAGAGAGAAAAAAAAACAGACACTGAGGAAACATCTGTTGTGACAATGCCCAGTAATTTTTAGCAATTTGAATTACGTGTCAAAAAAGAATATTTAAAACAGGCAGCGGGCACTTTGGCAGTATTTTCTTACATCCTTTGCCAGAAAGATAATTGCGCTGGAGAGACACTGAGACTGATAGGGAATATTTTGATGACTGAGGGAGAATGCTTTTGATTCATGTTCCTCGCAATAACCCTAATGTAATATTTATGGCGATAAGGCAAAATGAAAAGCGCAGCGAGGGAGGGATGTGGGGGTTGGGGGACTGGCGCGATAACGCAGTTATATTGATCTGAAGTTATTGCACAGTTAAACAGGAGGGTGAAGAAAAAGGCCGAGGGCGGGGCGGGAAGACAAAAGAGAAGGTGCGAATGTAAGGGAGACGAAAGGAGCCGAGAGTTTCGGGGAGGAAGGCGCATCGACTTGGAGGACGTGCCGCGGCTCTGACAGTGCTGGCCTGTTATTTAGTGTCCCCCGTGTTTCTGCTGCGGGTTGTGGAGGTGTTGTTGCCAGACACCTCTGGAAAAAAAAACAAAAAAAACCCAAGCCTTCTCCTGCAGGAAACACAAACATCCCTGCTCGCTCACTCCCTGCAAAGTTTTATTTCCTGCCGTTATGCCGCAGCAAGCCTGCGTCCCGTCGGGCGGGTGAAGAAAAATAGCCTCCACGTTTCGCCCATTTACTGAAGAGGTGTCTGGAATCTCTCTCCTGGAAAAAAAACTGAATCTGGCCGCTCCCATAGAAACAGACACGCGTCACTTTGCCCCGCCTGCCCGAATTCTGCTGGGTTTTTCATTCTCGACCCCGAGACAGCGGTGGGGAATAGGAGGAAGGGCGGGGGGGGGGGGGGGGGGGGTACAGGAAGTAGCAGAACAAATAAGTCGCAAACAAGAGACCCAGAGGAGAATGACTGCGGCGAGAAAGAACACAAAAGGATGTGCAGAAGAAGAAGAAAGGGGAGGGAGGCAAAGCACACAAATAACCTGCAGCTCTCACTCCATCCTTCCCCCACCACTGTTGTTGTTCCTACAGACTGCGGGCTGTACTCACGCTGTGGCATCTGACTGGGGCGGGAGCACTTGGCACGTGGCCACGACATGCTTAGTGCCTGCATTCACACTCCACTGTGTGTGTGTGTGTGTGTGTGTGTGTGTGTGTGTGTGTGTGTGTGTGTGAGCGTGTGTGTATGTGTGTGTCTTTGCAGAGGACATTAGCAGCTGTCAAAACAGACAGTGTTCATCCCTTCATGTCTGGTTGGGACGGCCATGATCGATGGCCAGATGAAGCAGAGTTGACTGGGAGCAGGCCAGAGCCGTCCTTCTTTTCAGTGACACCTTCTTTTTTTTTTTTACCATTTGTTGTGCTCTTTCTTTTTTCTTTCGTTTCTTCTTCTTCTTTTTTGCCCTGTTGCCAACTCACCCAGTCTGGCCAGGCGGCGGGTGGCAGAGCCGGCCGAGAGCAGGGCCGCGGCCCCGGGGGGGTGGGCGTGCGGGAGCATGACACAGCCTCGCCTGCCTCTGTCAGAGGGAGTGGGGGCGGGGCTTACGAGGCTGGCATCGGGCCCGCCCGCGCCTGTTTGCGAGGGTCCGCGCCGGAGCACCTTAATGGGAGAGAAAAGCAGACGGAGACAGAAAAAACAGATGAGACGAGACTGACAGGGAATCCGACCGTAGCTTACGAGAATTTTCAGGCTGTTTTGGTGTCGCCGACACACCGGCTGGATGCTGTGGAAGTGAGAAAAGGCTTCGTGCATTCATCAGAACGGTTATCACCGTCCACCCCTTCCCCCTGTGCGTACGTGCACGTGCGTCACAGGCTGGTATTTCGCAGGCATGAATAATGGATGCGTGTCTTTGGCAGTTCACACAATCGGTTTGCCTTTTCCCACAGACGGACCACCGGCTGCGACTGTCTGGCACCGCAGACTGACAGCCGAGAGCGACGCAAAGCAAAAACAAAAAGAAATGGCACAGGAGGAGAGCGACGAGTTAAGAGGAGCGGCGTAGACGGGGAAAACAAACAGCAAGGGGGGCGAGAATCACAAGCGCACGCGCTTAGGAAGGAAAGCCCAAAAAAAGATTGAGTCAGCTTTTTGGCGCTGGATGTTGCTCGCTGCAGTCGTCCCAGACATGTTGCGAGCAGATCATTTACTGTTAAACAGGGTTGTTTTTTTTTGAGGAATAATGATCTAGTAATTCACAAAGAAATGGAAAAGAAAAGAAATCGATAAACGCTTCAAACGCAGCATCTATAATCGGCAGGCCTGAGGAAAACCCGCCGTGATCAGCTTGTCACCTTGATTTATTCACGCTTGCGATTTTGATCGTTTCCTTTCCCGCACTGAAAGTGTCGCCGAGTAAATTCTGTAAGATGTATTGAAGGAACGGCCCTGCTCCAAGTGCAGCGGCTAAATGAAGCATCGCTCCCATGCTATGAAAAGATGAGCCCTCTTGTCGCTGCTGAGTCGTTACAGTGTTGTTTTTCAGCACAAATTACAGCAGCAGAAAGCTTTGTCACCTGACTGATGCACACCACTGACTCGCACCTCCTGGGGACGTCTCTGCACTTTTAAGAATCGCTGCGTGGCTTCCGCAATATCCAACTTTTTATTATTTTTTCTGCTTCTGAAGCATCATTAAAAGCCTGATCAGCGATGTGTGAAACGTCCCACTAATCACATTAGACTGTTGTTTATAGTTTTGCTGTTTGGAGGAAGAAAACTTGTTCCCCTGCATGGCTCATTTCGCCCGTTAAGTTCAATCTTTGCCGACGTGCAAATTGCACAGCACTTTTTCGTACCCACGCGTGGCGATTATGCAAATGAGCACCTGTGGCTCAGGTTGACGATTGCGTGTGTGCAGGGAGGGAACCTGGAAAAGAGGGATGTGTGACAAATGGATACAGATGAAGACAGACAACCCTTGAGTGCGCGTTTTCACGCGGGCCCGAAGTGCAGTCGCTTCCAAAAGTGCCGCTCATTAATCTGCAGAGTGTCAGCACGTCATTTACAACCGCTTATATGTGAGTGAGTGGGAACGGGAGGGCGGGGCGGGGAAACAGGAGGAGCGCAGATGGAAAAACAAGCGGTAAGCGGCTTACAGTTAAAAATACGATGCAACTTTTAACAGGAATTTTTTAGATTGTTTTAAAGTTGGTAAAAAGGAGGCGGAAAGAAATTCTGCTCGGTGTTCACACAGGTGGATATGAGCAGTAGGTGGCGTGCACTGCTTTAGCAGAAGAAGACTGAGCGACGTGAAGGTGATTATTTTCAAAAATTTAATTCAAAAGTAATTTTTACATTATTTGAAATGTTGTTTTTCCTCACTTCCCATTTCCGTTGCACCTACATTTCCCTTTTTGTCAGTACGACAACATTTTCTTCTTCTCAGCGTA
Organism: Nelusetta ayraudi; assembly: GCF_046127955.1. Classification (NCBI taxonomy): domain Eukaryota; kingdom Metazoa; phylum Chordata; class Actinopteri; order Tetraodontiformes; family Monacanthidae; genus Nelusetta; species Nelusetta ayraudi. The sequence continues at coordinate 3,482,796 of NW_027466077.1, forward strand.
AAATCGTTTTCTTCACAGGTTTTCATGAAGGCTTTTGCATGCACAAACTGATATGGAGCCGAGTAAGAAACAAGTGGAGAACATTTAAATGCCCCTCAGCAGCTCGTGACTGCGGGTCTGTGTGCACGGGCGGCTGCGTGAGCGCGCTGCCTCGTGTGTTTGTGCTGTCGTGATTGCTATTAGTGCCGTGCCAGATGCTGCACAAAATCTATAGCTCGTCTCACAGCCTGCCCCCCACCCCCAGTCCCCCTCTCCCCCACTCCCCCTCCCCCCCCTTCTCTGCCCTCTGCCACCGTCGCCTTCGCCGTTCACTCCTTGATGGAGGAGCACGGCCACGTTTCGGCGATATTAGGCAGATGGATTTCCCTGCTTGTGATTAAAGTCACATTAGTCGAGCTCTGCTGGGAAATTCCGGTTGTTCTTTTTAAGTTAGCGTGCCAGCTTCATTAGGAGGGGGAGAAAAATCTAGAAGATGAGCGGAGCAAGAAGGCCGTCTTTGAATTTGAAACCCTTTCTTGGTATTTTATTCCATTAAATGTTTTAGCTTAACTTTCCAAGATGGCCTAACGGCCTGACTTGGAATGTTTCCAAGGGAAAATAGATAATAAGTGCTTTTAATTAGCAAAAGTCACTCACTTTTTTCATTAATTAATCTTTTTTTTTTTTTTTTTAATTGCACCACATGAGACATCAGAAAACACGTTGTTTTCTTACCACTAGATGCTGCTATATCTTCCACACTGGGCCTAAAAATAAGTCTAAATAAGTCCTTTCCCCTGAGTTCCAGTGTCTGGATGTGCTGTAGCTCTCACTCCGCTGTTATTGTTCTGCTCTGCCGATACAGAAACGCGGGCGAGGCAACTTTGGCTGGTGTTACTTCACATTGCTATGCCAAAAGTGTTGCCTGCCCAGCGTGCACGGCTGCTGGGACTGCCTTCAGACGGAGCGGTGCAGGTGTCGGAAATGTTCCCCCTGCAGTTCGCAGCTCCCCGTTCAGCCCTCAGTTCTCAGCATGCTAAATAGGTGCCGAGCTATTTCCAGAAAGCCTTTTTTTACCAGTTTGACCCGGACACTGGAGCAAGCCAAAATCCACAAACACACGTGTAAATACCAAAGCAGACTGCATGCTCCGGAATCAAGTAACACCTCCTCTTCTTTCTTCCTCTTCTCCTCTTCACCCATCTCCTCTTCCTCTTCCTCTCCTCTCTTTTCATCCTGTTTATCCCGCTAACTGCTTCCTGTCCGCACTTAAGCCGGATTTATACTCCGCAGGCTCACAAATTTAACAACTCGCCCTAGGGGACTCGGATAACAAGCAAAGACCACCAGCTGTGGTTGGTCAGCTCAGGCTGCTCATGTTTTCTCCCAGAATGGTCAGAATGATGGCAGTAATGATTGACAAGCAAAGAGAGGTTCAGATGGTCTAATACTGTTGATAGTAAACAAGTTTTCCTACCTGCCTATGCTGGATTCTGAAGGAACGGCTTAAATATATCTGTCTTGTGCACATCTGTCTGTCTGTAAGTGTTTTTCCCACAACTGGGCCACTCGTGACCTTTTTAATTCATCATCCCCCTTACATCCTTGATTGGCTGAGCTTCCAATCAATGGAAAAATTTGTCCAATTTGCCGCCAAATTGATCTCCCTCCACGCAAAGAGAGAATGGCTCGCCGTGTGTGAAGGAACGTGTATTTGCATGTGCACGTGGGGTTGCTGAGCGCAGAGTGACAGCGCAGCCATGAGCACACTGTACAGTCCTCTGCCTCCAGCTCTACCTTCGTGCGCACTTGCTCTGTTTGTGTTATTTGAACTTAAGTTGAAAGCTGGGTGAAAAAAAATGTACAATTTTGAATAACAAGTACAGTCGCGATCGGCTTTCCCGCATCAAGGACGATGTCTGCGCAGCGTGCAGACAGAAGAAGGAGGCAGCCTCGCTTCCCTGAAATGAATTTTTAAAGGCCTCGCCACAGAGGAGAGGAGAGACTTTAACACAAACACCAAAGTGGATGCCAATAGCTTGACAAGTGGAGCCACATATGTGCTGACAGGCGCATGGTGCAAAAATATGTCCTGATCTATAGTTACACGTCCGTGCTGGCATGCAGACGCATGCTGCACATAAACACACACACTCACACGTTGTCGGCCTGTGCACAGATCCTGAAACAGACATGTGAGGTCTGGACAGACTGAATACTTGAGAGGATAGCCAGAATAAAATTAAAAAACAACATGAGAATTTAGCTATTGGCCTTTTCTTGATTTGTAAAAAGTAGAATTTAACATTAGTGTCACAAATCAGCCATTTTATTTTTCACGGCAAGTTTTACTGCGCTGTTGTGAAGACGAAAAATCCCCAAAATTGAAAGGTTTTTCTGTATTTAAAATGGTGGAATTTGCTGAGTGTCTTCAGCTGTCAAGCAGCAGCCAACGACGCAGGAAGCTAGTGACAGTTTGAAGTGCATGAGACAGCTCTTGCGTTACTTCAAGGACATTCAGACAATTTCCAATTAATTGGTGTCGAATGTAGAGAGGCACAAGAGCCCAGGCTGCGTACATTAGAGTGGAATGAATGCCTCACACCCATTACATTGTCGTATAATCACAGTGCAGCTCTGGCAAGTCAATCATTTTAATTTGGCCCCTTTTCCAAACTCGCATGTATTGTTTTGCAGCAGGTGGCGAAGAAAAAAAACAAACTCCCAACACTTAGTACAACAATGTCGGCACCTGGGTAAATACGTAACTGGACCTGTCTGTCAAGATTAATTAAAATATTATATACAATATAATGTGATGGCACACGAGCTTCTGCTTTAATACTATTTTGGTGTCATAAACATTGCCATGGCTAGCTCTGTTCTTATCTTGATTCTGCTGCCATAATTTATACTGTGAGGGGGAAAAAACAGGTTACATGATTGTTCTCCTGTTCTATGGCTGTTCAAATCAAGTGATCCCCAATATTCCTCCATTTTGATGAAAGCTATTTGATTTGTTTTTTGTACAAAAAAAATACTACATTGATTTGGAAACAGGAAGCAGAGTCTGAAACTTTGTCTAAAGTCACCAGGCGCTGCAGTTATAATACATTTAGTGATGGCACAACGGAGACGTCTGTGTTAGCCATGCTAACCAGTTAGGCTGAGTTTGAACTAGTTTTGGTAAACACAAGAAAGCGCAATGCAACTCTTGATGTTAAGTTGCAGAGTTTAGAATGTGTCGTACATTATATTGTCTATGGCTTGATCTTGCTTGCGTTGCTTGAATACATCGTCTCTTGTATGCGCACTTCTATCCCTAAAATACTCCAATACATACTTGTGTGTAAATATACACTGGTGATGCGCCCTCTGTCCACCTCTGCAGGCTCTGTCTCCAGAAAAGCAGAGCCTCCTCCCCACAGGAAAAAAAAAAAAAAAACATTCAGTAAATGTGCACTGTGCAACTTGTGCCCATCCATTAAACAATTTGGGTGCTGACAGTTTGAGCAAACAGCACCTCGGAGCGTGCACCTCTGGCACCATGAAAAATGCCCAGTGGTTTGTGGTATGAAAAAAAGCAACAAAAAAAATACAAACGTCTGGTTCAGGAGTCTATTCTGAGTGGAAGGTTATCGCTTTAAATTACGTTGGACAATAAAATGAGGTGTCGTTAGTTTTCAGACGGGTTACGTACGTGTGAAGACGGCACGAAGAGAGAGGGCTTACCTTTATTTATTTTTTTTACCCAAGTGTTGAGGCAGCAACAGCTTCACAGCTCTCTGGCCAGAGCCACCCTCAGTAAAAAAAAAAAAAAAAATAAAATATATATATCCCCCAAAATTTTAAAAGAAATGCTTTAAAAGAACAACAAAACAAAAGAGAAATACAAACGCAGGGAATCCATAGGTTGGAAGATCCAGACGAACAATGTAAGAATAATCCTTCTCTCCGCGGCGGCGCTCAGCCTCTTCTTCTCCTCCAAGCTGCCAATGAATTGAGAGAAAGGAGGGATTGTGTGTAGGGGAAAGAACGAGAGATTGTAGATATAAAAAAAAAGGAGGTGAAGAGAGGCTTAGAAGCCCGGGGTGGGGGTGAGGAGGGGATGAGAGGATCAGATCCGTACGGTGGACGACGGAGGGATGGAGATGGTTAATCCTTTCCTTCGGATCTATCCCCGAAATGAATGATATGTCCTGTCCGCTGGCTTGCGCGCTGCCCTGCGTTTGTGTGTGTGTGTGTCGAGAGGCGCGAGTGTGTGTGAAATTGAGAGCGAAGGAGAGAATGCGTGTGTGTGTGTGTGTGTGTGTGTGTGTGTGTGTGCGGGAGGGAGAGAGGGAGAGAGAGAGAAGAGCGAGAGGCATTGGGTTGCTGCCGTCGTGTGCTCGCCCTCCTGTGTGTCGCTATGTTTGTGATTCCTGCACTCAGCACGCGTCGGAGTGCGTGTGTGTGTGTGTGTGTGTGTGTGTGTGTGTGTGTGTGTGCCGTCTATTCACATGTTCACTTGAGGGCTCCCTCTCTTTCTCTCTATGCTGTGTCTCTCCATGCGAGTGAGTTTGTGTGTGTGTGTGTGTGTGTGTGTGTGTGTACGCGTGCGTGCGTGTTTGTGCCCCCACCTCCTGTTCCTCCCTCTTTCCGTATGTTTGTGCAGTCGTGCATGTGGCAGGAGAATATCTGTGTGTGTGTGTGTATGTGTCTTGTCAAATATAGTAACATTAGTGTGTGTGTGTGTGTGTGTGTGTGTGTGTGTGTGTGCTGCCTCTGTCTGCCTGCAGCTCTCCCACTGTGACAGGGAGAGGATGAGGGAGGTGGAATACAGAGAGAGTGTTAATATGGCAGAGTGGAAGCCAAGCGAGAGAGAAAGAGAAGGAAGGGAAAAAAAAGAGGGGGAGGACGGTGAGAGGAGGGATGTTTGTTGAAAGAAAGATAAAGGTAGGAGGATGAGGAGGAGGAAGAGGAGGACATAGAAGGAGAGAGAGGACAGGTTGGCGTGGAGGCAGACGGCGGGGGAGATGGGAGATAGGAAGCGATAGCGGCAGCGGGGTGGGGGGGAGGGGAGGAGGAGGAGGGAGATCAGCTGATTCGAGCGAAGATGAGAATCTCCCTCCGCCACATGGGCTTTTCTCCTCCCTCTCTTTTTACCCCACCCACTTGCTCTCTCTCTCTCTCTCTCTCTCTCTCTCTCTCTCTCTCTCTCTCTCTCTCTCTCTCTCTCTCTCGCTCTGCTCTCGCTTCTTGCTCGCCCCGCTCGGCGGCTTTCATTGCCATCCTCCTTCCCCCCTGTGGCGGCCCGTTGTAACGGCTGGCTTTGTCTGCGTCCGCGCGCGCACGTGTGTGTGTGTGTGTGTGTGTGTGTGTGTGTGTGTGTGTGTGGAGCGCGTGGATGGAGGCGCTCACATGTCAGAAGGTGTGTGAGAGCGTCTCACTGTCATCTGTCACAATTTTTTGGATTCAGGAATTCAAGAATTTCATTTTTGATTAACTTTTTTCATCAAATCAATAGCAAAATAAAATGTAAATTAGATTTTTTTTGTTTTTTGTTTTGGTTTTGTTTTTTCAATCATATGATATATTTTCCAGAACCAGTCTGGCCGTGAACTGGTGGTTTCCGCCATGTGTTTGTTTGCACTCGGCATGTAATTACATGGATTTGAATCCTCGCTGTCACACACACGCATTGTACAGCTAACGAGCATGTGAGTGATTTGGCTGCGTGGCGCGACGCCCCCCCGCCCCACGTATGACGGCGTGTGGCTGGGAGGAATCTGCCTGCCTGAGTTACATAAGACATGTAAGCGGCGCCGATCTTGGAGCTGCTGCTTCCAGTTCTATAGGACTCAATGTATAAATCCGGCCAATGGGAGCCCTCGACAGGTTCCTATTTGATTTGGTTTTCTTCACCTTCTGTTGTTGGTGTTTTCCTGGTCCAATCAGCTTCAGGCTTATGACAGGAGACCAGGTAGAAGCTACCAGGGCTTGTGAGCGATGGCTGCTGCTTTACTGCCGCTAAAGAGATGATGCATTTTTTTTTTTCACTTTAATTACAGATTATGATATGTATATGTATCCGTATTAATTTTACAAACGCTTGTGCAGCAGGATTTTAATAGCCTCTTAATGGAATAATACCGGACTGCATCGCTAGTACACGGTGTGCTGCACTTGCAGTCGTGTGAAGGCAATTTAACTTGAGTCGAAGACAATTCATTACATTAGACTAATAAAAGCAATAACAGCCTCCGAGCCCAGCCCCCCACACCCCTCCCACCACCCAGCCTATCTGCTGCTTGGCTTAAGCAATCCATCTCGAACAAACACACTGCGAGTAACATTAATTCAATTCAATTTCTGGCCAGAATCAAATTCTTCTGCTATCTGCTCCAAGTTCTTTTCTCCGCAATCTGCTCCCAGCTAAGGATTATTTGTGATGGAGGAAACTCCTGTTTGGAGTAGTGATGTTTTGTGTTTTAGTTTCACGCGCGGCATCATGTGAATCACTTCCCTCCCCCACACACACACACACAGACAGAGGAATTCACTCGGTGTTGAAAACTAAAACAAACAACAGGAGCATTTGAACCCACTAAGACGATGTTTAGTTTTGAGGGGATGTGCAAATCAGATGACAACAATAATCATCCGCCCACACCTTACATTTTCAAGCTGGTCATACTAGGACAAAAATATATTAAAAAAAACAACAAAAAAACATTGGACGGTGGAGATGTGTTTCAGACTATCTGGCTCGCTGTTTACTAGCCAGCAGAACCTACATGCGCACCTTTTCTGCGTTTGCACACATCACTGTCTGTCGCCAGGTCCACAGTGGAGCGCAGGCCAAATAATAAAAGACTGGTCAGAAGCCCAACCACACACACTCACACACACACACACACACACACACACACGGACATGCGGATGCACAACGTGAACACGACTCCTCCTGGTTTCTCGTTCAAACGTGGGTGCTTTGCTGGCTTCGCCGGCCCTGAATGCGCTTCCTGTGGAACAGAAATGCGTCTGGGCTGCCAGTAGCAGCTGCCAGTACTGGCTATATAGGACACGCTGCTCATCACTGGTTATGAAATGATGATTGGCTTGAATGACAGGAGGAGTGGCAGTTAAAAAAAAAAAAACACATCACGCCATTAAAGCTTTATTTGCTGGTTTTGCGATGCTGCGGTGCGATGCTCTGCATTAGAGAGCTATGTTTTTTAGAACGGTAATACATAAAGTCCTGGCATGTGTGTGTATGTGCCTTTGTGTTTTCCCCAGGGGGCAATTAGTCCTCTGATTAGTCCTTCCCAGTGTCTGGAGGTCAGGGTAGCAGGAGCACCGCAGTGAGGAAATGTTTCAGTGACTGAGAAATTACCCGCAGATTCCCCCAGGCGTAACGAGGTGAAGCACGTCTGCATCGAAACTGTCCAGAGAAACTCTACTAATGCTGCTCCGCGGAGTTCGCACTTTGCTGATTAATTGTTTTCAGTCCCTGTTGCTGAATGTTTCTGCAGTGACTGATGCCCACGATTTCCGACTGGCGGGCAATTCCACTGCATCGCCTTTGACTGTTTACTTCTCCGTCTGCAGGGAAAAGATCAGAGGCTGCTTGTCCAAACACCTGTTCTTCTGATTGCAGCTTCTTCTTTGTCACCCTCCTCCCCCCGCCTCTCTATCAATAAATTAGGCTGACTGGTGGTGGATGGTGGATATCCACATAAAATTCGAGGACCTGATGGTAATGCTGCCTGTCGAAGGTCGACAAGATGAACGATAGTTGACATCACGCTGAGCCGTTCGCTTTTGCCCAGCATGCAACTTTAAGAGCTCAGGGTTCCAACGGCAGAGAGCACAGAGAGGTGAGGGCGATTATTTTTAGCCCTCTGTGGGACGCGTCCGCTTCTCTTCGTGGCCAACGTCTCGGACAAAGAGGCCTTTTGGCTCTAGGGCGTGTCGCCCGTGCCAGCGCCTTTTTGCCAAAGTGACTTTTATGGTCGATTTGGATCTCTAAATTTTACAGGAAGGCACCTCGAGAACAAATGACGGCTGTCAGTATTTTTTTCTCTCTCTACAGTTTCACCCTGGGCTCTCCTTTCTAATAAAGTCATCCTCTTGCAAGTTAAGAATATGGCTTTATTTGTTATCTGGGAGGCAAGATGAAATTCCAATTTGTTGCCCGTGATATTGATGATACATGAGTTCAAACGCGGTCTCCCTGCATTCATCATAAGTTGCCGCACGCGAAATTGCTCCGGCTTCCCACTTTCTTCCCCTTCTCCTTCTAAACCAATTCCGCCTCGTCCTTCATCTCTATCTCTCTTCGGCCCCCTGACCTGGCTCCGTAATTTACTGTGCCGTTGGGTGGCTGTCAGCGGAGATGAATCTGCGCTGCTCTTTGTATTAACGTTGAGTCTGGCGCGGCACGTTTGCTGCAACATAATTCCTTCACGGAGCAGGTAAACCCAAGGCTCCATCCATTTCACAGGCGCACGTCCGCAGGGGCACCCAGATTGTAATTGTCTATGGCGCCATTGAAGAGTTATCTGCGTCCATGTTCCCATACATCAGTGTTTTCTGTTGGCCACGAATCAGCTTCTTATTGACTCGGGCCCCTTTATGGCCCTTTAGACAGTTTGGCCAATGAGGTTTGCGGTACTCAGAATCAGTGGAAATCCATTTCCTCGATGCTCTTTTTGTCCGCAAAGGTTTTTTATTTCGCACAGCTCTGTGTTTGCAGGTTTCTGCATTTTCTGTTTTTTTTTTTCCTTTTCTCTTGACAACTTGCAAGATGCATTTGAAGCATCCTGTGGGTCACTTTGTTTGGAGGTGGTTTCCACCTCGTTTTTAGACAGATGGCTGGAAGAGTGCACATAAAACAGGAGCCGACATCCGTCTGGGGTTCTGACCTGCTGTGCTTTAAGGGAAGTTAATGTGTGCGGCCGGCTTCGTCTGTAGTGAGTCCCCCCCCCCACCCTCCGCCCCCTCCCGACACACCGTCCTTCAGCCACGGGATAAATTAAGTGGCGCTGCGGATTATGAAGCATTTCAGGCGGGCACACTCGCACAAAGTTTATCCCCACAGAGAGAGTCATTAATTTGACCGAGTTGATTTGTTTTGCAAGGCCCCCGAATTCATCGCAGCCAGCCAGACAGATGGTGGAGAGGGATTTCCTAGACGGGAGGAGAGTGACGTGGCCGGGCAGCGGGGGGGGGGGGGGGGGGGGGTGCGAGAACGAGGAAGGAAAACATCTGGGAGTGGACGGCAGGAAGGGGAGGACAGAGATAAAAGAAGGAGGACACAGAAGGTGCAGAGAAACAAGGACACTGAGTTTGGCCTGAGGGCTGGCCAGCACTGTCTGTAATTTGAGAAAAAGACACCAAATGAAGACAGCACCTCTGCAGTACTTGATTAATAATCAAATTGATTGATTAGCGAACATATTGTTTGACATTGAGAAAGAGCCTCTTAGTATTTTTACTTTGGGGTTTGTTCAGAGGACGGGAAAAAAGAGCTACCAGCGTTTACCTCTTGAACTTTATGATGAAATGCTGCGTCGCTGTAACGATTGCTGCACTGTTTCCCTACAGGCCCCGAGGTGATGAAAAAACAGAAAGGGATTTGGATTTTAGTGGGAGTAAATTTTGCATATGGTGCCATCCCTGGCTGCCAGAACAAGTTATCTCACAGCCTGCGTTGGTGCTAAAAAGGACAATTAGATGAAGAAATAAATAAAGAAATTCTCTCGCAATAAAAGTGAGATTATGAAAGAGTGACGTGTGCACACAAACACATGCTTGGAACAATCAATCGCCCGTCATTAAGACGGTTGAGTGGATCATAGATTTTCTTACCCGGCAAGCGCTCTGCGGTTCGCGCTACCTTAGCGATGTTGCCACTCTTCATCCCGTTGCTTTATCATGAGCAAAAACTGCTGTGTTAACACTGGGCACAGGAAGAAGGGCCGCAGCAGGGTTTTTTTTTTTTTTTATTTTTTTAATAGCGGTTCGCTTGATTCTGCGCCGCGCTCTCAACACACACACAACACAAACACCGGACCTCGTTCCTGCCTGCCTCTCCTCCATGAATGATTTAGTGAGCTTGCCTCCGACGGGCCTGCAACGAGAGGCTGGGAAACTGGGTTAACTTAAGGTAGGCTCTGCTGACTGAAGTCCACACACACAACACACACAGACACACACACACACTCATCCATACAGCATTTTGCCCCTTTAACTGTCCGTCATTTTCTTTGGCTACCATCCAGCTGCTAAATGGCGGAAGGTGGGCATTTTTTTTCTTAGTTTTTTGGTCCCAGCGTTTTAAAAATTAAACAGACCTGGTAGCGTTTGAGTGCGCGCTCGGCTTTGCCCGCGAGCGCCCCTGTCTGCATCCTGCACGTTTCAAAAGTTGTGCGCCGGGAAGTGAGAGACGTAGCGAGCGGAGGAGAGGAAGAGGCTGAGGAGGAGGTGGAGGAGGCGGAGGAGGAGGGTGGGGGAGGAGAGTTGAGTCATCGTCCTTCTCCAATCGCAGCCCTCTGCCTGTTGCTTTGGTAACGTGATGTCAGCAGAGCCTCTGGCCGCCGCCGCCGCCGCCACCGCCTCCTCCGAGGTGAGCCGAGCCGAGCCCGCGGCACTGCACGGGCGTGTGTCCGTTGCGTCGTTGTTGTTGTCACGTGGAACGTCTCAACCGGAGACTCTGTGAGATTCAGGGGTGCAAAAGTGCCAGAGTGACCCCCAGCATCAGCTCGGCCTCAAGTTTCTGCTGCAGCCCCTCGAGTCCACGGAGCCACTCGCCGTTCCGCGTTGCCTCTTTACCGACACAAGGACGCCAGCTTCAGCTCAGTTGCTGATGTCAAGGATTTCTATTCAGTCCGTTATCATGATTGACTGCTGTCCAAAATGAATTGCTGTATTTCTCTCCCTCCCTCCCTCTCTCTCATTTTTTTGTTCTTTTCTAGATCATTGTTTGTTGCCTGGCAACATCAGCTTATTTAAAACACTCTTCTAAAAAAAAAAAGTCACGGGATCTCGTTGGCTTTGTTCAACACAAGTGGCAGTGACTTTAAAGAAAAGTATTCCCTTCTTTTTCACTCATTGTGCTTCAAAAGAAGGGACATCTCCACTGAACGAGGATGTGCTTGGAGTTCTGGAATTTATTTATTTGATTTCCTGACACCACAGCTGTTGTAAGAGGACTATTTGAATCCCCCCAGCCCTGGGCATGAATAAAGTATCTTCTCTATCCATCTACCTAAAAAGATGTGAGATCATGTAGCACACTGGGCCGATTGTTTTTCTGCACCGCTCTATGCTGAGCATAAGTGGATCATAACAGGTGTTTTGCAATCCTGGGGTTTTTGCAGCAAAAGCTTTGTTCTCGCCCGTGCAAAGCAGTATTCTGCATGTTTTTTCCTCCTCTTGGATTAAAGTGAAACTAGTTTAGGCATTGTGCAAGGATATTACCGCCGCGTAATCCCAAATGTTGTTGGGTGACTGCAATAACACAATTTGCAGTTTTAAAATGCAGTTGCACGTGGCAGAATATTCATGCACCGTTCATTTTGTGAATATGATGCTTTCATTGTGTTTTTAGTTAGTTACACTTAATAATAACTCTTAATAAATAATGAATCATCTGTCAGAAAAATGTTCTGCAAACAGTTTCTCATCTTGTCTGGTGCGTGCTTGACGTTTCTCTATTTTAAACTGCAATGGTGTCTTTAATTATCTGTGCGGAGACAAAGGGAAGGCTGCCGGAGCGTCGAGCCATCCGTGATCTCTCCGTGTGACTGGGGCCGCGTCTGCGCGTCATTGTCAATGAAAGGAGGAAGAGCCACAGCAGCAAAAAAACAAAAAACAAACAAATAACCGTCCCCTTCAGTCTGACAGACGCGTTCGACTTGTTTTCAAACGGCGCTGTTTCTGACGCAGGACTCCGACGGGATGTGTTTACCCTTTTATGCGAATAATTGACGGTTTTGCTCGGCATCTCTTCGGGCGCCAGTGGATTCTGCTCGAGGTGGCCTGACACGCTTCTTGATTTGACGATGTTGAAGAGTGCGTTCGGAGAAATGAGCGAGGAGAGAGTTTAGTGCAGGGTGTTTGTTTCACATCAAGTCATTATGCGAAAGAGGCATCGGGCATCTCTGGGATTCGGAGCCTAATTTTAAAGGGTGACGCTTGAAAGGCCCTCTGCCAGCCCTGTCCTACCTCTCTGGCCACCTCACCTCATTGATCCAATCAAAACATTCCATTGATGACCTCTATTTAGCACACTAATGTGTTAAATTAACTTGCTTTCTCATGTTTTTTCCTAATTATAAATGTTCCTTGTCACCAAAACCAGTTTTTATTCAGTTTTATTCAGATTGATTATTTATTTCCCCTGTGTTTTGAACTCTTCTGTATCTGTTTCCATCATCTTTTTGCTCAGTTTATTCATTCCTTTCTTCTTTTTTTTTTTCTTTCCCACAGTTTAATTTTTCCTTTCCGGTCCTCGTCCCCCCCGCGTCTCCCCTCCTTCTATCTGGTTAGCGTAACAACCAATTAAATTCGTCGCTCGGCTTCCTTGGATTTCTTTATTTATTTCCTTGTTAGTTCATTTCCTGTTGAAAGTGCTCTCCGCTGTGATTGGCAGCTCACACTAATTGCGTCCCAGCACTGTGAGAGTGTGCGATACGGCCTCTTCACACGGCTTTGCACGAGTTGCAGCGCTCGCCGCTCATGCAAAATCTCAAGGAAACAAAAAACCCTATTGTTATGCTCGCACACACGTCCTGTGATTCTGTGTGATGGTTTTAATTAGATTCTGGCCTCCTCGTCTCCGACAACGAGCCGAGCCAGATTACTGCTGCCTTCCGCGGCGGCCTTCCACGACACTTTATCTGAGATTACGGTGGGGAGAAATGAATTCAAGGTCAGCGCTGGCAACCGTGGAGGACCTCTCCTCAAGAATGCCTGCGTGGGAGAGGCCGCTCGAGTGCCGGATCAAAAGAATTCACTGATCTGATGCAGGAGAAGGAGAAGCTGAATCATTTTTATCTGCCGCTTCTAATTGGAGTGGCCAGACTGCGTTTGCATGAGTGCGAATCTCCTTCCTTGTTTATGTCATGTTCATCCTAACACAGGGGTGGGCTAATCTTTCAACTGCTGGGCCACAGTGGGTTCAAAAATTTGACAGAGGGGGCTGGAGCAGCAGCAGATGTGATCCACCTCATGGGAGGGAAAAAATCTATGGGATATGAAGAAAACATGTTGTTTTAATGTCTATTGAAAATGAACCATAGCAAAGTTCCAACAAAATCAGTGTCTTTGAAGCCGCACAGTGTTTAGCTCTTTATTGAAATGACGACTGAAACAAGTGATCAAATACATCTCTTTTATGACTTACTGTTAATATATTTTTTTCAAATTCGGCGGGTCGCATGTGGCCCCTGGGCCGTAGTTTGCCCACGTCTGTCCTAACGTGTTGGCATGTACACAGAGAGAAGCACAGAAGTTTCTAGAAATCAGGATTAGGGATAAGTATTGCCAAACCAAAACCAAATAAAAGCGTATTTAAAAAAGGATCATCACCAGGTTTAAAAAGTTCCACATGAAGATTGTGATAGTGTCAGGGAAAAAAAGGAAATGAGAGAAAAGACAACTGCGCGTGTAAGTTGGTCTCTGTTTGCAGAGATTCTGAGCGTCTCTTTCCTGGACATGTGCGAGACCTATCGAGCAGAAATAACACCTCCTGCGTTCAGCTGAACAAACATTTCTGTCGACGTGACTGGAAACAGGCTGCCGCCGCTGCCTGTGAGCACATTTCCTCCCGGTTCATTCTCACTCCACGATCCATAATTCATCCCTAAAGAGCATTTTACAAGCTTTGTTGCAGGTGTGTGTCGGAGTGTTCCGGCCTGCAGCTGTCTGGTGGCCGGGGGATGAAGTATAACTTTTCCGCTATAGCGCCACACGTTGGCTTTCTTTCACCCCTTCGCTAAAATTTAAATGCGCTTTACACTTTTGTTGCCTCAGAATGCCTGCTGTGCACTTTGATATATTTCAATTGTGTTTTTCTGCTTCGGGCAGCCATGGGGACCCAGTACCCCCCATTAGAGCGCTAACTCATGAGCACATTTGGTTTTAATGTTTCCACTGATTTTACTTTTAATGGCCGCACACTGCAAAAGGGCTGGACATGGTTCCGCACAAAACAGCAGATTTAGCCCTTTGCTTATAGCTGCCATGCAAAAACACCAGATTGTGAAGCAAAAGCGTTGAAATGCATCCATCGCTACTGGATGAAACATGTCAGGTCCAACCTGAATCACCAATAAATAAACCCATCAGCGGTTTAATGAAGCTTTTCTTGCCTCTGGGACTGCCCTGCAAATAATTATTATGCTGACTGTCATAATGGCGTGCATGCATGCATGCATGCGTGTGCAAGCCCCAGTCTGAATGTGAAGATGTGAGAGCGGGGAGGTGGGTGTGTTTATTTGTGCTTTGTGCATTGTGAGCAGAGCCGAGGCTTTCCCTGCACGGCCGCAAAGCCGAGCGCGCCGGCAGGGGAGGGAAAAAAAAAATTGCTGAGTCTTTGATGCTAAAATGAAATGTCATATCTGCCCTCGTGGCGTGAGAGCGTGCGCGCGTGTGTTTATGTGTGTGGGCATATGCAGGATGCGTGTTCTGGGAACTTGTGCAATTACTGTCCACCCTTCTTTGCGTTAGCGCGCTGGACTGAAAATGCTGATGGACGAACGGCACTAAGCTGACACAAGCAATCCTGCCGCCCCTGTTTTGCGTGGACAAACGTGCAGCGGCGTTCTAAATCTTGTCTTAATGTTATGTGACTGCAAGTGTTACACACAGAGGCAGGGGGGCAGCCATTGCACGGACGCACGCGCCCCAAGAATAGAGTCCGGTTGAGAGGCTCACAAGGCCACTTAACGTAAAAAGGATTTTCATGAGTTGAGTTGTGAAGCTGATCTGTACTGCGAGTCCTCTCCGGCTGCTCCTCCGGCCTCAGAGCCAACAGAGAGATAAGGTCTCCCATGCACCCAGGGACATTAATCTCCTCGCTAATGTTCCTTAATCTAAATGGCTGGAATTAAAGTTTCCCTCCTCCTCACCCTGCCCGTGACTGCGGCTACGACCCAGGACTCACTGCTTTAGCGGAGCCTGTCCTCACTGCCGCCGCTCTGCTAACTGTTCTGTTATTAATTCTTTTCCTTTTTTTTTAATTTTTTTAATTGTTACCATTAGTCCTGCCAAGTGTTACTACTATCTGCCAGCATTAGCTGCCTACTGGGTGCCACTTTTCAGTCTTGATATGCTTTCACCATCTTTGGTTATTGTTGAAGAAAAAGGGAAAGCAAAGGTTTGGATAAAAATTTTCAGTCTGAAACTAAAATGAAGACATTGCAAAAAGTTCTTGAATGTTGATAAATTAAAAAAAAAAAAACCTGAGTGATTCTCTTTGGATTTCTTATTTGTTGTTTTATAGCAAAAAGCCCTTTAACAGTGTCTCTATAATATTCAGTGTAAATTTGTTTGGTTTTTTTCTTGATAAAATAGCTCAGATAATGGAAACAAATGAATGAAATGCTCAAAACTGTACCAGTGAAGCCCAGTCATTTGGCTGCCACATGTGTTTCCCAGCAATTTGTCAACAATGTCTGATAAATTAGCCTTTAACAGCATCCAATTACCTCCTGTTATCTGTTTCTTTTTTTTATGGTTGCTTCCGTGTTTTATTTTGTAGACCAACTCAGTCCTCTCCCTTTCTCTGCAGCCATTGGGGTCCAGATGACTCTCAAGGCAATGGAGTCCCGATTCTGGGCCATCACTGCGCAGGTAGGTCAACTGTTAACATGTTAGCATCAATATCAAATTGAATGATTACCTCCAGGGATAGATAGATAGATAGATAGATAGATAGATAGATAGATAGATAGATGGATGGATGGATGGATGGATGGATGGATGGATGGATGGATGATAGATAGATAGATAGATAGATAGATAGATAGATAGATAGAAGATAGATAGATAGATAGATGATAGATAGATATAAACTTTGTTTGTCAGTAAAAAACAAACTGAAATTTGTCTTTGACACAGCTTTAAAAATTAAAAATACATTAAAGCACATTCACACAGATAAAAGAGTGCAGACTATTTTATGCTGTTCAGAACAGCTATTGCAAAGGGGATGAATAATTTTTTGAAGATGTTTTTCCGGGCCAGTGGGGTTCTGTATCATTTGCCTGATGCCAGCAGCGATTACAAGATGATGTTGTAACCACAACATCTGCATTTGTTTGGCTGCAACTTAACATCCGGCCCCTCCTGGAGCTGTTCAGCTTCTCACTCCACGTTTTTCAGACCAATGGCACCGTCCTGCACTCAGGAATATCTCACTAAAGCGGCCTGATGCCTGCGCCATTAAATGTACTCTGCTACCGGAGAAATATCCTCAGCGGGCCTTTTAATAGAAGGTCTTTCATGTCCTCCAGTCATTTTGTTCCTGGAACACCTTCCCCCTGCCAGGTGTCGGACAGCCTCGCCGCTCCCTTGAATGTAAACGATGGCTGTTGAAAGAGCGTTGTCACGACTCGGCTCTCAAAAAGCCTTGACAGGAGGGAACACAACCTATCCGCATTGGCTTAACAAGTGATAATGATTTATTGAAATGAACAACAACACAATGGGATGTGAAACATTTTTTTGTCAGTATGTCTGCTGTTGGCTGCAAATGTTATTGTGCATGTGTTAGTGTTGAAGAGTGTGAGCTGGAAATAAGTAGGCCTAAGCCAAAACGAAATATGTTAACTAAAGCATGTGGAGGAGCAGGTCCGTGAGATGCTGCAGAGAGAGAGGCTGGCCAGGTGCTCCCCAATCACAGTCAACCCCGCCCACTGCCATACCTACTGGGCCACACATAGACACACGCGCACACACAGGGGAAAACACAAAGCAGGCTCTCGACAATAGGTGGCTGTTGCAGCGTCTCGGCTGCCCGCTGTCCCGTAAAATGACAAACGACCGGGACACCGGAGATTGTTCCCGGAGACTGGGTCCGCGCACGTGCCAGGTGTGGAGATAGGTGTTGACGCATGAGTGTCTTTCAGTGGTAGCGCAGCTCACGTTGGCAGAGACCATATGCACGACCATCTGCGCACAAATGTGTTTGCTGTGTGTTAGTGTTTGTCCCAACACACACATGCACACACACACAGCGCTGATTTTCACTGCACTACACGATCATTTAGATGAAACTAGTTGCAGACTTTTTTCATATATTTTTTTTCCAGTCGTTATAATTCAGTGGACTGTGCCTTCGTGTGCCGATCACGCAGCAGTCCTTGGTTTCTCAGGGGGCAGGGTTGCATACATGAGGGGAAACCCTCCGTGACTTCAGAATAACATGTTATTAGTAGATGAATTAATAATGGGAGGGACAGGAATAAATCGCCAGCTGCCATCCAATAGGAAGCACCCTGAGCGTTAACCTGGTAAATATTCTGACGTGTATTTTTTTGAGGAAGAAGTGTTTGAGTTTGTCCTCGCAGGCTCTGGAGGAGATTCAGTTTGTCAGACTGTTATCAGCAAAAGATATTTGTTTTTTTCACATACACATCAGCACGTTGTTATGGAGGGAAGGATCATCTCCTCTGTCACTCCTCCAAATTGTAGTTTATTGCAGGAGGCAGTGGTGGGAAACAGAGGAAGAGAGAGGCTGACACTCGCTCGTAATAGGATGGAAAAGCGTGATAGATGGTCTCATTCACACTTGGACACGCTCTATAAAGCCCGACCGTGATCCCAAAGACACATCGTCCACAGAGACCGATTCAACACACACTGTCGACATGAGATGAGACCATAAAGGAGCAGGGATGACTATTGACTTCTGGACCCATCACCTCTTCAGCCACGGAGAAGGGTTTATTCATTAGAGAGCGAAAATGAATCCTCTTTATGAAGGGGAGTCCTGGCTTTTAAATGCATGTCTCACCCTCTCCAATTGAAACGCCCATTGAGTTATTACCTGTCTTGAGCCCCTCGTGGAATCCTGTTAAAAACCTGAAAATACTTGCACCGGCAAGATGGCGGCCCAGCTCCTGCACCGACAACAACAACTGAATAATGTTTCTCTCTTTTTCTCCTCTCTCCTTTTTACGATCTCCTCTTTCTGGCCTCCTCTCAGCCAAACGACACAGACGTAAGTGTGCCTAATCAACTCCCCGCTCCCTTCCTCTTCTTCTTAATCTCCTGCATGGAGCCACATTTAACAACCTCGGCACCTGCTGAGCGCCCCGCCAAGTTGGCTTCGCACCCCAGATCTCACTCAGTGGGGGTGGGGATGGAGCAGACACAAAACCTGCCCAAACTTGCAATTAAAGCCACTTTGGTGGCGTATCGCCCATAATTACCACCTTTCAATCAACACTTTGAACTTCTTTTTTTTTGCATCTCACTCACAGGTACACATGCACTTGTCTTTTTCAGACACCTCCGCGTGTGAAAGCTCTCCCCATCCAAACACATTTGCCCCACAGATAATATACTGGCTTTGTCACCCTCCCACCTTTTTGCTTGTTAAAGTTTCACACACACACACACACACACACACACACACACACACACACACATCTGAAGCATCTTTTTCTTGTTTATCCTCCAGTGCTCCAATGTAGAAGGGGTTTGTCCTCTTCGATGCGACAGCTATGTGAGTATATCTTCGGTGCATTGGCGTGAGATTTTGCATAAAACTTAAAAAGAAAATGGCTAACTTGAATTGAGAGCGTGCAAAACAAGATAATTTCATAAAAATGACAAATAAAAAGTGTTAAATTGGAAGTGAATTAATGGGAGCCGTAAGATGGAGGAGGGGTAGGCTTAAAAAAAAACATATTTCGATAAAAGTCTTGGAGGTTATGATGTTCGATATCATCATTATTCATTGACATGTATATTTCTGATTCCTTGCATCTGCATCTCATCTCAGAACTTCAACTGCTACGTGATCGACAACAACGGCTTCATCCTCATTTCCAAACAGCAGAATGATGTGAGCCATCACAAACATATGCACGCTGAACAGATGCCTTCAAAGCTCCCGAGACTCTCTGGGGAGGAAAAAAAGGTCAACGGCTCTTTTCATTCTCTTTTCCGATAGGCGGGAAGATTCCTGGGTGAAATTGATGGATCGGTGATGACCACGTTAATCCGAATGGGCATGTTCAAAAGGTAAAGCGTCTCGGCTGCGGTTCTCCGGCCTGGTTTTAAAGCACAGTTGTGAGTCTGTGCTGCTGCTGCTGCTGCTGCTGCTGCTGCTGCTGCTGCTGCTAACCTGACAGGGCCTGCAGGAGCTGATGCAAGATAAGAATCATGTAAACTTTTCAAAATCCCCAAGGCTTGGAGCTGCAGTGTCCCCTCATGGCCTGGTTAAATGCCACTCTGTGCAGCCCCGTGGCGCTCGCACATTTCACTGTGCTCCACTTGCTGCCATTGTCCTTGCCGTCCCTTAAAAGTAAAGTAGGGACTTGTGATTAGGGAATTATTCCTTAGCGAAATAACAGGCAGATTTTTTGCTCTGCACACGGACGCTTATTTATCCGTCTTTGTGTTTGTTTACAAGACTTTTCCTCCTCCCCCCGGACTCCCTTTGACTGTACTACAGTCCCCTCCCCCTTCCACCCCCCCAACCCCATCTTTTATGTTTGAAGTCTCATGAGTGATGTGCTATTTATATGCGGCTGAAACATTTCGCCACGCTTCATTTGACACAGGATATTACGTAACTGCTTTTCAAGCATGCATGTCGCCCCGCCATGCGTATGTGCGCTCTCTGCGCGTGCAGATTTCTAGCGAGCGCTCCTCCTGTAGCCGTATTTAGGAGAAAGGGAAAATAACAAAACAAGATGACATGCCGGCCTGGAACTCGTGCTCGTTAACGAGATGACAAAAAAAACGCCGTCTTTTTCCCCGAGTTCGGCCGGGGAGCCGAGATTCAAAGGTTAAGCTGAGCTGCTCGCCGCTGTCGGCGTAATGGGGCCGAGAATCGATGTGAGCCAGCGAGCTACTCCAACTGTGCGCGTCTGTGTGTGTGTGCCTTTCCTCAGGGTGTCCTTGTTCGACTACCAGGCCATGTGTAAGATGAACTTGCACTCTGTCAGCAGCGCCCGGCCGCTCCTCAGCGTACGTACGCCGCCCTCGCTCTCTGACCACACAATGTTCTTCACACATTCCCCTGCACGGATGTGAAATCCATGTGTCTCTCACTCTTTGCAGCCCTTCTACAATTTGGCTTCAGCCCTGAAGTGGTTCCTGTCCAACTTCATTTTGTAAGTCTCGCCATAGGCAACGACGGTGTTGAGTGTTAACAAAAAAACATGTGGAATTGTTGGATTTACCGCTCGGATTCAATATTTGAAGATCTATATTTTGATGTTTTTTCCCTTCCCCAGCGTTAAATAAGAGGCAAAAAAAAAAAATCATTCGTAATTACAGTAATTAGGCAACTGCCAGCTGTCGATTTGTTTTGCATAAACTGATTCGGTTTGAGGAAACCGCCTCCCTGGATCAGCCTGAAGCTGGCAAAGCGTGCGGATCAGCCTCCCCAACAGCTTCCAGCAGTGACTTTTCACTGTCTGACCCGAAGCGATGTGCGTGAAAATGTCTCTCTTTGCCAAGCCCGCAATGAAAACATGCCTGCAGGGCAAAGACGTCCACTGTGCAAAGGACATGAGTGCCTGATAATCATCCCACCATGTTGTGAAACCTGAATGAAATGCACAACTTTACACTTACAACATTTTGACAGGTTCATTAGAGAGTCAACAAAACAACTCGCACTGAACAGATGGAGTATTTTCTCGAGCTTCAAGAGCTGCTCCGCTTCATATTTCAAACTAAACTATCAAGCTGCTGTTTTCAACTTTTAACTCAAGTATTAAAAACGCCCTTTTAGTTAATTGAATCAGTTAATCTAAGTTGTGCTTTCACTAAAGACACTGATCGCTGCCGAATAACTTGACGACCCAATTTCAAAATTCCCATGACACAATTTTGGGCCCGTGCCTGGCGTGTGAAACCGGCGTCAATCTGCTCGCAATCTACTTTGCTCTGCTTCGATCTTCACATCCCCTCTCTCTCTCTCTCTCCCTCTCTCTCTGTCTCTGTTCTCTGGTCTTGTCACAAGGTTTCTGCTGGAGTTCAATTTCTGCAGCTTTTGGCACGCGGACTATTTTGCTGAAGGTGAGTACGAAGGGCTGCAGAGGTCCTCGAGACTTTAGGAGTTGATTGGACAAAGTTTTCCTTTCATCACATTCAAGCGGCGCAGTGGAGTTTGTTACTGACATTCATGCAACATTAATACACTAATCATCTTCATCATTGGGTTTGCAATCACTGTGGGGGCACCTGTTCCCCGTGTGAGTTGTGTCCACCGTTGACTCCTCGCGAAGGCCGTCACAAAAGTAATCACACCGTGTTCTGTCTGTGATGCTCTCGCTCCTCATTTGCTGCCACGTCGACATCAATCACACCTTCACCCTCCTCATTACGCCATCCGCCAATCATCCCCTCCTCCTCCGACTCCACACCATCATCACCTCTCATCTGTTCAGCAAAGCCATCCTACGCCACCTGTGAGTATCTTTTTTGTGTGTTTTATGTTTGTTTCCATCTCCCCCCCGTCAGCCTACTTGTAACCCGACGGAACGCTGTGCGTCTCATTACGTAAGAGGCTCTCAGGGATGACTGGCATGTTCTTCGGCGCTACACTCTGGCTAATGTAATTTTCAAGAAGGCGGGAAGCGTCGCTCGCGTCCAGATGTGAAGTTCTGACTTGCCATTACAGCTCCTCCGCCTCGGAAAACCTCATCATTCGCTCCGTGCGCAGACAGCAAATTCAATTTTTGCCCTGAATGCGCGGCCAGCTAGAGCACCTTTGGCCCCACTAGAAAGAGTCAGAAATACCTGGAGTGCACAGCATGGAAATGGTGCCTGCACACTCTAGGCCTGTCAGTCACCAAACATATTGTCCCATGTGGATTTTCACTTTCCCCTCCTCTGTCATTTCTTTCCTCTGTCAGCCTCCGCCCACAAGAAGAAAGGGGACATCCTGCAGCCGTGCGACACCGAGTACCCGAGCTTCGTCTATGAGCCATCAGTCAAAGAGACCAACAGCATCATCAAGTGTGGACGCTGCCAAAAGTGAGTGCACGGCCGTCAAGCCGCGAGTCTGCATTGCAGTCCTCCCTGAGCCCTTAAATTGTCCTTCCAAAATCCATTTTCCACAGCTTTGCCCCACTCTGCATATAGAGCGGCGGGAAGGGAACAGAATTTAATCACGGCGCGGACAAAGGTTACGCAAAGGCCGAGGAGCATTTGAAAACAGAGAGGGAGAGAGAGTGAGTGACTGGATGAGTGGAAGTTATTAAGCGACGTAAATGAAAAAAGCAGAAATGGGGGAGATTGAGTGATGGAAACTGAGGCGGAAAAAAAACATAGAAGGCAGGGAGATGCGTGTGCGAGTGTGTGAGAGAAATAAAGATGGATTGAGAAGGGTCGCCCCCATGAGGCCTGCATGGAGAACTGCGCGGAATATCCTTCATCGATCTCAAGATGCTACTATAGTTTGTCCCAAAATCATCATCATGGAATGTTTTTTTTTCTGTGTAAACTATATTACTAAAGCAAGTGGTTTCACATTTCTCGGTGGGTAATTTTGTGTGCATTTTGTGTTTCAGGATGTTTGTGGTGCAGCAGATTCCAGAGAGCAACCTGTTGATGCTGGTGGTGCAGGCAGACTGTGACTGCTCCAAACAGTTCCCGCCCATCACCATGGAGCCCAAGGAGGTCAAATATATCCTTTGATAGAATTGTCAGTCTGGATGAGAAGGATGTCGTGCTTTAAAAGAAATCGAAACTTGTACGAGCTGCACACCTTTTTTCATAGCATATCCATCGATTTTGATGTTGCTGCCACTTCAAAGCTGCAGCTTCGACTCTGCTGTTCTGAGGAGTGAGGACCATTCATCAGCTTCTCACCAGTATGCTTTACAATTATGTTCATTAGTCTTAGGTTTTGCAAAGACTGGTCGAAAAGTCACCTTGACCCTGTTGCACATAACGCCTCGGTGAAGTGTGACAGGATGAGGTCGCAGAAGATTCGCAGACGGCCCGAGTCCTGTCATGCCTACCACCCTCAGGTCAGCCCTCGCTGCCACTTGATTACAATGAGTTATTCTGTTGTCAAAATTATCAGTTGCCAATGGCTTTCTGGATTTTATTCCCTCCCCACAGGAGAACGCCAACGACTGTGGAGGAGCATCGGTTGTTTCTCTGTCTGCCTCTCTCTTCCTCACCTGTCTCTCTTTTTCAACACTCGTCTCCTGATGATGGACAACTCTGCTGCTCCAGCCATTCTCACATAATGACGGAAAAGGCAGTGGATTAGCAGATTTGTTTGGATACCGGACACCTGAAGTGGATTTATTTAAATAAATAAAAAATGAACATGACACTGCGCATTTCGCTCACAGTAAACCTCGACGACGCATCTTAGCCCCTGCAAATCCTACAGGCTATTTGCTGTTTTGTTTTGTTCTTTCCTGCCACTGGAGGGTAGTCATGTCTTTCATTCTTATACTTTGCCATAGCAAAATGTGTCTCCCCTGCAAAACTCTGGTGAATACTGCATACGTCCAGACGTGCACTTTACATGCAGCTGCAAGCGTGCACACCTCAAAAGCACTTTTCTCCTGAATGCTTTATTTAGAGTCGACCCCCCAGAGCAACGGGACTACAATGGTTAGGCTGTATGTAATGAACATTGTTGCATTATGTCAAAAGGTGATTCTTTGCAGCACAAGTTTCTTTGAATCTTCTGAAAACTCTCAAAGGATCAGTGCCAACACAGCCAGTTACACAGAGTGATATTGATTTCAGACAAATCTGAAAGTGTAACTCAATCGGGACGTTGTAAGGAGTGGTTGCATATACGGCCTAGTGGTATTATATATGTATATTTTGATTTGATTTTAAAGTTTGCCTTTCTGTCTTTATCGGTTGTGTCTTTTTTGTATGTCTGTGTCAGTGTCTTCGCATAACACCTGTCTGTTTCATCTTAAACTGGAGGATCTGCATCTGCAACCAAGGTGGACCCAAAACTATGAGGAAATTCATGAGGTGTTTCTGCATTTCTTTTTACATTTCAGACATGCATTAAGATGGCATGTGATAAATACCGCAGATTTCTTTTTCTGGGTCTAAAACAGATATTTATTTTTAATAAATGGTGCATTGTTGAGAGACACTTTGGCTGAGTATTATGCAAGTGATACTTGTTGCTTGGCATGAATTTTAAAAATGTGTGAAGTTATCTCCCTTTCTGTTCCTGCTGTGTCATTTTGTCTGAATTTTTTTTCCATTTCATTTTTTTTATTGAAAACTAATTTACAAGTGCACTGTAAATAAACAATGTAAAAAAAAATATTCTGGTACTTTTTAAAATTCTATGTTTCAAACTGCATAATCTCGTTGAGCGTTGAGTGCCCTTTTCCTTGTTTGTATGGCATTTCCTTCACCTTACACAAGTTGATTTCTGATGATGCTTTTGCCTGTTCATTTCATTCATCCTGTCTGGCTGTGCACCATGACATTGATCTTGTTTGTTAAAGATTTGAATGTATTTTTCATTTGTCTCCCCTTTTATCATTCTGCTTTTTTAACACAGTAGTTCTAAAACAAATGTCTTCTTTGACTGAAGTTGATTTGTATCATCTCAAATAAAATGCCCAATTTTTGCACTACATTTGTTGTCATATGCTTTTGTGTGTCAGTGTATATCCTGGGAAAGAATGGCATTCAATCCCATTCAGCTCTTATTGTTTCTCACAAAGTTGTTGAGTGGTAAATTCATTTGTCTCAGCATTTGTGCCTAATGTAAAGTAAGTAGAACAAACCGTGTGGAAAAGTGTTGTTATATCTTATATAATTATTATTATTATTATTATTAATAATAATAATAATAATAATAATAATAATAATAATAATAATAATAATAATAATAACGCTGAGTCTTTGGCAAATGTCTGCAAACGTTTCTTAAATTCCCAATCAGGTCAGTAGTAAACTGGGACGTTCACGTCAAACGTGAATAATTTAGCTGCGGTGTAATTACTCACGCGCACCAGTAGGGGCAGTCATTCTTCTGCCTGTCTGGCTCATTGTTTGCGGCTCACCAGAGCTAGCCGGAGGAAAATGGCGGACGGTGTGGATCACATCGATATCTACGCCGACGTTGAGGAGGAATTTAGTCAGGTAGAACCTTTTCCTTTCCACCAATGAAAATGTATGTTCGTTGCAGTTTTGTACATTAGTTTGTTTTGCATTAGGAGAGAATTGTTGAGATTTCAGCTCGTCCAAATGGCACCTATTGACAACGGCCTTTGCGTGCCTTACCAGCCCGTTCACCATGCTGCCAGCCGACATCTTTAGCCGTAGCTTCCAGTTAAAGCTCGAGATACTTACGGTGAATATGTTCGACCGTTAGCTCGGTGTGTGCTAAACATTCGAATTGCTGCAAACACTTGCCATTCGAAAACGAGTGCATTTTGCTTCCATCTCCTAAGCCCCGACCGAGGCGCCAATGGCGCGCGGGCTCAACGTACCAACAACCATTAGCCGCTTGAGCTAACTAGCTCTTGCGTGTTTCCGAAATGGCTTGGTCAAAGTTTGTACCTGATGTTCGGTAGTCGACTGCTAAATGGTGCAAGCAATAGTTGGTGGCCACCATTATAATATTAATGCTGCTGCTCCCCGTTTGGTCCGTGTAAGGAGCTTTGTGTTATTTCCTGTTAGCTTTTTGTATTAATGATAGGTCCGTGTTTCACGGTTGCCATATTTAGCCGTTGTTGCTTTTCCAAAATATATATATTTTTACCTTGGACTTAACGACAATTATGCTTTATTGAATGGTGGCAACGCTGGTTCATGTGCGGTCGAACCTGTACGCTCAAAATGTGTTTTGCGATAAGGTTATGTTGTGCTTTGGCCGTACTGATTGCAGACTGAAATAACTAAAAATGCAAACTAAAAGCAAAAATGTGCCAAATAGTGCTTAGTTGCATGTATAGCATTGTTGTTGTTTTTTGTAATATTTTCAAACGTTAAAAAACGTTTTTTTTTTTTTTTTTATTTGTTTATTTTACAGGAGGCTGACTATCCAGTCCATGAGCAGATCGACCTGTATGATGATGTAATATCCCCATCAGCCAACAATGGTGACGCTCCGGAGGACCGTGACTACCTGGACACATTGCCTGCACCAGGTGGCACAGAAGGAGGGAAGAGTGCCCCATCTAATGTGGTGTACACCTACACGGGCAAAAGGATTGCCCTATACATAGGAAACCTCACATGGGTAAGTAACAGGCACACCAGTGGGATTTCATGCCATGCAAAAAAAAAGTGTTGTTTTCAAAACATGCTTACAATTTAAAATAATGTTGCTTTGTCTCTACACAGTGGACAACAGATGAGGACCTGACAGAGGCCATACGATCAATTGGGATCACAGATGTGCTGGAGATTAAGTTCTTTGAAAACAGAGCCAACGGACAGTCTAAGGGGTAAGGTTTTCTTTTGTCTTTGCATCAAATGAATAGACTAAATGTAAGTATGTTTGTCCTGGTGGTCAGCTTCTGAAAGCTTTTGGACTTAAAGTTTAAACGCAGTCTTAAGTGACAGGCGAAAGTAAATCCTCCATAGTGTCTGTATTTTTTTGCATTTTATTTTATTTATTTTTAATCTATACAGGTTTGCGCTGGTTTGTGTCGGCTCAGAGGCATCATCCAGGAAACTGATGGAGCTGCTGTCAAAGAGGGAGCTGCATGGCCAGAATCCTATCGTCACACCATGCAACAAACAGTCGCTCAGCCAGTTTGAGTTGCAGTCACGCAAAAGTAAGTAAGAGGAGTGCAATCACTGACAGATGTAGGACAGTCCGCTGGAATAGCGTAATTGCACAAAACCGAAGACAAATAAGCATATTTGGAGTTTATTCTGATCCAGTTTTTAACATAGTCACACATTCTCACTGTTCATAGGCACTCAGTCGGGCCAGATGTCTGGAGAGGGAAAGGCTGGTCCGCCTGGCGCTGGCCTTCGTGGAGGTTTTCCGATGGGTCGAGGCAGGAGCAGGTTCCCCGGACCACCAGGTCCTGGGTCGGACCGATTCCCTGGTGCAGTTGGGCCTGGGGGCCCACCACCACACTTCCCTGGTTAGTTTTTGCGTTAATACCATTCTGATAAGAGTGGGGCCTGGTTTTTTTCATCTGCTTGGGGAAAACAATCCTGGCCGTTGTATCAAGAGTTTGTTTTGCATGCCACACTCCCTCGTGTTTTGTTTTGTTTTTTTCCCTCTTCCCTCGTCTGTTGCCCAGTCTGGTTTAACAAGTACTCTTTGTGGCTGCTGTTCTTCTGCTCACTAAATGCCTTCCTGAGGGGCAGGTTAGTCAAAGCATAATGTGGCAAGCAACCAACTCTTAACTTCAACTTCTTGCAAAGCTTGGATTGGCCAACTGAGTCCTATGGTCTTTCACTTTTAACATTTTTGTGTCGCACTTTCTCTGTTCCACTTTCTTCACATCTCTGCTCTACTGCTTGATGGCTGGTTGGCCCGTCATGCTGGGCCGTGATAGGCCTTCAGATAGCCAAGGGAAGTTTCAACGGGTTGAGAGTTGTGATTGGTTTGCTTTCTTCCTCCATTAGGCTCTGGGATGAGACCAGATGTGATTAGGCACCATGAAGGCCCTATGATGGATTTGAGTTTCAATCCCTTCCCGCCGGGGGGCAGGAACGGGAGCTGGCATGACAGAGGTGAAATACCTCGTTTGATCCAACTGAATAGACTCCCCCCATTTGTCCCAATCCCCTGATTGATATGATTTGTGTCATTAAAGCCATCTTGTTTTTTTTTTGTTTTTTTTTTTGTTTTTAATGACATTCATGGACAGGTCTAATCGAATTGGTTCTTTTAGTTTTTAATGTTGGTGTTAATTCCATTTAAAATGCTTAGTTTAGTAAAATAATACAACAAAAAAAAATCAGCATTTTAACTCATGAAAATCTCATCCTAAAAAACAATATAGTTGTAGCTGCTGTGGTAGTGTGTCAATCCAGCTTTGCACAAAATTCAAAGTGTTCCATTAGTTCTTAGGGGAAATAATGGCTGAATTCTAGCTGCGCTTCAGCTGATGCTGTGAAGCAGCGATGCCTAGTGGTACTAAGATCTGTCGCAACCACCAGAATCTTTTTTTATTTTTCTGTTTTTAAGTTTGCGTGCATAAAAATTTGCAAGGACACAACGTGATTTCACCGAATGGAACTGAATGCTTGATGAATCTATTTGCCACATGTAAAGCTACATCCTGCCATGACAAAGCAGCTGAAATAGGCCACATCCCTCCCTGTCTTCGCAGTGCCTCCGATTTCAAACCTGCACGAGGCACTCCCTCTCTGTCTGTTGTGTTCCTTTTTCATTTACAGCCTTGTTTGGGTACTTTGACTTTCATTTGCTGCCGCTTGGACTTGCTCTGTTGTGTGAATGCCATTGTCTCTGTTTAAATTATCATCAGAGAGTGTGTTTGAAGAAAGAATAACATGCTCTTAACTGGAGTTTAGTTTTGTAGCCTGGCAACAAGGCTTTTCTGTCTGCATTTAATCTTTTAACAACATAATGTATACCAATGAGATTGAGCCTCAAAATATTGTGTCCTTGTGTTCCCTTTTAGGTGGGATGCAGGCCCCCCCTCGCCCTCCTCCTGGTCCACCCGGCCCCCCAGGTCCTCCCCCACCCGGCCAGGGGCTCCCGCCTCCACTCGGCGGTCCTCCAAACCGTGGCGACAGGCCTCCTCCTCCTGTCCTCTTCCCTGGTCAGTTTGGCCAGCCTCCACTGGGCCCCCTGCCGCCAGGCCCCCCTCCCCCTGGGTACGGCCCACCCCCTGGTCCACCCCCCCCACAGCAGGGCCCGCCGCCGCCGGGACCCTTCCCTCCTCGTCCCCCGGGCCCAATCGGGCCCCCTCTGGCTTTGGCTCCACCCCCACACATGCCCGGTCCTCCGCCAGGTGGACCGCCGCCTGCTCCCCATGTCAACCCTGCATTCTTCCCCCCTCCTGGCAACAACAACATGCCACCCAACGAAAGCCGAGGGCCTCCTGGACCAAACGACCCATACGGACGCCCGCCACCATATGAGAGAGGGGAATATGGTCCTGGAGGCCGGTAAGAATCGCTTTTCTACGTCTAAACAGCGGGTTGATCAATCGCTGATGTCTCCTCTAAACCTGCCGTGTCCCTGTCGTCCTTGTGTGCAAATTAGGGACATGGAGGCGTCGCGGACACCGCTGAGCGAGGCGGAGTTTGAGGAGATTATGAACAGGAACAGAGCCATCTCCTCCAGCGCCATATCCAGAGCCGTGTCTGACGCCAGTGCCGGTAACGTTCACATCTACGTGTGCAAGTACCTTATAGTTGTGCCGTTTTTGTCGCCAGTGCCAGTATTTACCCTGATGTTATGTCTCCCCCAGCCGACTATGGCAGCGCCATTGAGACCCTGGTGACGGCCATCAGTTTGATAAAGCAGTCCAAAGTGTCGGCAGACGATCGCTGCAAGGTGCTCATCAGTTCCCTGCAGGACTGCCTCCACGGCATCGAGTCCAAGAGCTACGGCTCGGCTTCCAGGTACCGTTTGGATTCCTTTTCATCACGACGCTGTTGACCTCAAAAATAAGCCGCATTAAAAAAAAAATGAAACACTGAGACAGCAACATGAAAAACACGTCTGTGTTCCCTCCCTTTTAGGCGAGAGCGGTCCAGAGAACGCGACCACAGCCGCTCCAGAGAGAAGAGCCGGCGCCACAAGTCCCGCAGCCGGGACCGGCACGAGGACTACTACCGGGAGCGCAGCCGGGAGCGGGACCGCCATCGTGAGAGGGACCGCGACCGTGACCGCGAAAGAGAGAGGGAGAGGGAGTACCGGCACCGCTAGGTGACACTGGAGGTGAGTACAGCAATTTTATTGGTCAAAACATGCACATGTTTCAGCACTGTACACAGCAAAGCCAGCGACCAATAAGCCAATCAACACGTCGGAGGAAGAGAATGATATGAAGTCAATTTTTTAATTTTTTAATTTTTTTTTTTTTTTTTTGCTCACCTTATCTACAACTCCAAACTCTGCAATTCTTTAAAAAAAAAAATTAAAGTGGCGGTAAATTCAAGGGATGAGGGGAGATGAAGTGAGCAAAAATGTGTCTTTGTAACGGATTCCTTGTCAGGTAAGTTTAAGGTAAGTTTGCTTTCTTAATAATGTAAAAGTAATGCACTGTGTTCTTGGTCTCTGGTCTTGTTTTGGAACAAATGTATTTGTCCCATGTGTTGGTCCTGTTGCTTTGCTAAAACTTTTCAGAGAGTTATGGGTCCCTCTGAATTCGGAAAAAAAACAAAACACCCATAGTATCTGTAAATGGGTTTGTGGATGCACTGTTACTCTTTGGTCAACTTGCCTCAGAGGCTGGTAAATCTGCAAAAGTAGGGCCAGCTTCTTTGTCCGAGAAGATTCAACTACTGAAAGCAGTAGACATGGGCTCAGTTTGGCTTCCCTCCTGCCATTCTACACAGTTTGGTTCACTTTAACCTTGCGGTGAAACCTTTTGTCTTTACCAGCAGCTAAGGCCAGTGGACCAAAAAGAGTTGACCCTCTCACGTTTTTATCACTGTTTACTTTTTCATTATACAATTCTGTATGTGTGAGTATTACGCTGACTGTGTACTGAGATTGCTGAGGTGGTTTATCAGTGCGTGTGCCTGTCGTCCGAGGTCACAGATGGATTGACATCCAAACTGAATGCAGTTTTGTCAATTAGAAAGCATCAGCTGAACATTTTTTTGTCGCTAAAGATTGAGCATGTTGTATGATTTCTATCTGGAGGCAACACGCACATTCAGGGGAAGAAATAATGTTAATCTATTTAAGAGTTGAGGAATGTGTGTAAATGTTCATTTGACATTTTTTAGTAATGCTAAATCAATACATTTTTGTCAAAATGATTATGAGAAGGGAAATATTTGAAACTGCAAGGGCATATCTAATATTTGGTCGGAAACATGTGACAGTGTGATGTAAAGTATTTTCATGTCAGGCCACTGAATATTTTAATGTTTCCTAACTGAAATGTTTTGAAGCCTACATGTTAAAAATACTGAGATCAAATGGAAATTATATTTTTTAATACCTGCAAAAAAAAAAACAGAAACAAAACACCAGGATGAAATCCAGAAGTTATTCTTTGCACATCCCATAAATTTGTTGGAGTATGTTTTTATACTCTGCTCCTCCTTAACTCTGGCTTAGCTTTTCTTCTCTGTGATTATATGTGAAAATATCAGAAATCGATAAATGACCAGGGTGACTTCCTTAAAGCAATTTTAACTCGGACCAATGTAAGTCATAGTAAACTATTGTAAAATATTTCTGAGTGTGCACGTTGGTGATTTGTAGTGGCCTGGCTGTTCAGTTGTTACGTCTTGTTGTCTTTGAGCCGAAGACGATTTTGTCTCAAACTACTTGGCAGCGCCTTTTCCACATTGTGATTGGATTGTGTTGTCTATCATGATGAAAAGTAAATGGTGTCCATGGCAACTTGTCTTGATGCAGGGAACGTGACCTTTTAGAAAGGATTGGGATTATATCTGCAATATCTAGTGTATTGTTTTTCTCTGTCAAAGCACTATGATGTCTGTGGTCCCGTGTGTAACAGAGTAAATCTACAAGAATCACAGGGTGAATCCTCAGCATCCCTGGACATTTCACATCACCTCTATTAATGTTTCTCTTCATTTGAAAGCTTTTACTGACTAGCTTTAGTTGTTACCGTTCACAGCTTGTGTTATAATGGTGTTTGCCGTCAAAGGATCACCGCAACCTTTGCCCTATAAGCAGGACAATCCCTTGAGGGAATTCCTATGTGTTTGAGTCAGAGTGAGAAATACTAACTGGGGTGATCTGGGATGTGCTGGGATGCTGAGCAGGCAAAGAATAATAATGGAAAAAAGAAAAAATGTCAAGTCTTATCATATGATTGTAGCATAGTTTGGCCTCTGCTGTCAGGTTGCTGCTCTATATCATCTTTCACAACCTTCACACACTTTTTAGACTGATTTTGTGTCTGCTGGGAACCTCTTTGTAAAAAATTAATACAAAAATAACACCATCTTTTACATCTTGGGTGATAGTTATCATTTTTTTATTTTATTTTTTTATTTTTACCATTACAGCATGCTTTAAACATTTCCCGACTAAAGTTAAAAATAAATTCTCTGTTTAATTCAATTTTTTTGTTTTTTGTTTTTTCTCATGCAAAATGCACATGCACTGTGCACTTGCAGTACAGTGCAGTATTACAGCTGTGGAACAGACGATCTCTGTCAGACAAGAGATTCTCAGTTGACACAAGGCCTAATAGTCTTTGCTTCGGTGTCAGACAAAAGTTGAATTTACCAAAATGCTGACTACAAAAATAAAGCTTTTGTCCATCGTCATTTTGGCATCATGATGACAATCATGGGGGAGGGAGAGGTACTCGAGTCCTAACGGTAGTGTCTGTTGTGTCAAAATTATTTTTTCAACACTGTCAAGTCTGGAATCAGAACTAACTGCCCCCTCAGTCGAGCCTCGTGTTCCATTGAAGCAATTTTTTTCCTGTTGTTAAACCAAGGTCAAACAGAGTTCACAATTACAACCCAAAGGTCCGAAGATGGACTGTAGCAAAGGTTCAGAACACATAAATAACATTCTCTATCATTTTGCCCCATGACATCTACAGATGATGATTTGTACTTTCTAGTTTCCTTTAGACAGCAAAGTGGCTTTTGCATCATAAGTTGGCCTTTTGTACCATCTCAAGTATTATGACATTACTATAATTCTTGCCATTTTCTGTAGGTAGAGCTACCAATTTATAGTCTTGTCATGTCATACAATAATAATGCTTAACATCCAACTTGAACTTGGCTGTTGTGTTGCTAAAACATAGATGCTTTAAAAAAATAAACATGATAAAGAGTTCAAGCTAATTTATATATTAGCAATATAAGTTCTGCTGTTCAAATGGAAAGGGGTTATTTGGGGGCGTTTTCTAGACTGCTTGACTCTGGTTTGACTAACATGTCTACAAGAAATAAATTATTTGTTGGTCTGAATTTTTTTCTTCCATTTGTTTGTTTTTGTGTCATCTGACCATCAGAGGAGAGTTAGTCTTAGCCATGCCCTTTTTTTTAATTGTGTCAGACGCCAAAATGAAGGTAGACTCATTTGTACATAATTGTCATCTTCAGTGTTTGTTTGTTTTTTAATCTTACGGCCAATTTTGAAATTCTACATTTTTTAAGGGCATTCCAAATCTGACATCCATGTAAAAAACATCTGTAACTTTGTGATCTCCCTGGAATTCTGGAAACTTTACTAATCCTTCATTCATTTGATATTCAATTCATAGTGATGCCAAAATTTGATCAGGACCTTCTCAGTCAGCAATGATGTAATTTAACCTGATAAATGCATCTTTGCTATGAGGTGCTCTTCCATTGTCAGTTGTATTACTGCATGCCTGCTGAACCTGATGTCCTGTTAGTATCAATTATTAAATGAATTACAAAGTAGTTGGGTAGCGGGTCTTTCTCTTGTTTTTGGGGCCAATTCTCTAAGACAATCACATGAATACACCAAGCTCTGTTTTAATCCACAGTCTGTGTGATTGACCCTTGTAGCGGTTTCTTTCCTGGACACTAGTTGGATACGTCCTGATAGAACTTGTCCAACGTGTTTTCACTCTTGCACCCTAACCTTTAAAGGGGAAGTGCATTCAAAATTTGCATCCCTTTTTCATTGGCGCTAAGGGACGGCATGTACAAGGTGTCAGGGTTTGATCTTTAAATTACAAGTGCCATTAAGGGGAATGTGGAATGTTGGGTTTTGATTACCACAATTTGCAGAATGCCCTCCCCCAAATATATGTAGGAGGAAATAATGGTCTCTAATCTGATGTTCATTTGTGTCTGTCAATGGGGTTAGATGTGACGTATTCCAAAATGACGTGACAGTGACCCAACAGTGATGAAATGCATATTCTGTGCAGCATTACCGTGATTATATTGCTGAATATTCTAGAGTGCTAAAACATTTTTGTTTTTTTTTGAATACCCAACAGAGATATATTTCCTGTCCAAGTTTGCATGACCTGTTTCTGTGTGTCCTGACCAGGGCTGAGGGCAAATCACAGGCAACCGAGCACAAAGAATTTATTTTTTCTTTCCCCCTTTTTTTTTTTTAATTTTTTTTTTTTTTTTTTTGATAAAAAATACAGCGTTCACCAACCCTGCGCCTCAGAGTGAACGTGACTTGAACCCAGCCCTGGCGTGATGTATGTACAGTATGTCTAGTCTAGAAGCTTAGTGTTGAGGGAGGGGGAGGGTAACGTGGTCACTGTTGGGCTGCTCCGAAACCAAACTCCACCCTTCGTTTTGACACCTTTTCAGCTCAGGAGGCTCAAGGGTGGCATGGAAGGAAAAGGAGGAGGACACTCAGTGCGACACCACCTCTCCACCCTGCATGATTGACTCGGATCACAACCACCGCCGCCGCGTCCTCCATCTGTCCTCTCCGTCTCCTCCCGTCTGTCCGTTCATCCTGTCTGCCTGAGCGAGCAGCAGATGGCCCACAACCTGTGTAAGAATATGTAATCTTAAACATCTATACTCACGGTAACAAAAAAGATGAAAGAAAAACTATCCCCGCAGCTCTTTTATTTTTATGACCTTTTATTTGACGACTAGGCGTGATGCTTTATTTGGCAGTTTAAAAAAAAAATCTGAATAAAATTGTCAAACGTTTTCACAGAATCACAATGAATTCATGCTAATTCTTTTCTTTTTCTTTTTTTTTTTTTTTTTTTTTTTACCTTCAGTTCACTCCTCCAATGTACATTCTGTTTAGAGAGCTGTTTTTATAGGATACACGTTCTTCCCTCTCTCCCCTCCCTTCGTTCCCAAACCCCTCCCTCTTCTCCCGTATTCTTTTCATGGCTAGTATGTTTGTAAATGTCTGCTTTTGATTAAATCTAGATGGTGTTGTAATAAAAAATGTTACTTGATGCATTTGGTCAGTTTCTAACTGTTCCACTCATTTATATTAAATGTATATTTTGGACTGCACTGTTTTTTTTATATTGAATCTGTCTATAGATTGGTTTAGATTTGGTAATGACATATTATTCTCCATTACTGCCTTTCTTAAAGGCCTCAGGTGGGAAAAACCTTTAGAGGTAAGGATAAGTAGGGTCCTGCTCTTTTTCTGAACCAACTCCCGAAGTAAATGTCTTGCTTTAACATTTAATGTATGTGATTGAAAATGGAGCATGAAAGGACAGTTTGTATTCAGGGCTCTTACTACTGTTTTGTACTTTGAAAAAAAAAAAAACAAAGCAAAAAAGGATGACTTGTATGACCTGAGTCAAAGGCACAAGTGACGTTTTAGGATGACTTGTTTATTTAGGACACACTACCGACCTCCGTTGTTTATTTGTTCAACAAAAAAAAAAATCACATTTTTTTTTGTGTTCATTTTGTTTTTCTCAATGTGGATTTACATGTCAATGTGGTTGTCTTGTTTTTAGTCTGTCATTAAGCTGGAAATCCCTGGCAGTTCCAGTAAACACTGCCTACTCAAAGGTATTAAATGATTGATAAAAATTCTGGACCCTAACTTAAATAATTACATATATTTTCATACTATGACTACTATTAGATTAAGCAGCAGCAATGTGCAGCTATGAATTTTTTTTGTTATTTATTTTATTTTTTTTGTAAGTATAATTGCACACTTAAGATAAAAATGTATCTGTTCATCTGTCTGGATTTTATTGTTAACGAAAGGTCAAATTAAGCTGATGCATTTTACAGTATGCCTGACCTGGAAAGAATGTAAAACATATTGATTATTAACAATTCGCATATTGAATGAGACAATATTTTTCTAACTTTACTATTGGACTGATTGTCAGTCGAAATGCAGGCAGCTATTTTTTTTTTTTTTTCTCTCTCTCTTCTCCCTTGTGTGACTTTTCTCCACAGGGTTGCAGGTAAGTGTTGACAGGTCAACATATGCAGAGGAAACATTCCTGACCAGCTGCTTCGGGATGGATGGTAATGGCTGAAGTGGTTTGAAAGTATTTTAATTTTATCAAAAGTACTAGTTTATTTTGACCATTAAAAACCAACATGGATCTGGCTTTTTAGATTTGTTTGCTCTTTTCAATTGTACATTATAGCTGTATTTGATTATTATCATGATAATCTTTAATTAGTAGTAGTAGTAGTAGTAGTAGTAGTATTGTGCTCAGCTGACCTTCTCTGTGGCGCCGGTCTCCACAGTTGGTGCAAGTGTGTCTAACGGCCTTTTGTAAATGTTACTGATAAAATGCCGAGCTCAGATCATTCCATGTCAGAACGGCAGTGTATGTAACCTCTGTGGGATTGAGGTTTAAGGCATGTTCCAACAGGGGCTAATGTATTACATAACAGTGAAGCGGAAAGAGAAAAACGTAATAGAACAAAAACATGCTGAGTACATCTTGCCTCGCCTAAAGGCGATTTTTAATGCTATTCTTTGCAGGTACGGAGACGCCATTGATTGTCTTGTCTTTTTTTGGAAAATAAAGGGGATAAAGTCATTTTGGTTGTAAGGCTATTTTTTTTTTCTACATAAAAGTAGTTTTCAGATGTCATGGGAAATTGACCCACGGAGAGGGGCGTTACACATTTAGCGCACCTTGCATTGAACGTCAAAGAAAATGAAGTGGGTACTTTGTGTAGCCAATCCTGGTGTTTAGCATATTTCAACATTAGAACGTCTTTAACTAGGATAATGTTTTTAACGGCATGTCAACTATTCGGGGGGAAATTTCACAAAATTTAATTGATAATCAAGCTTTCTCGGCTTTGACGGAACCATGATCTTGTCAGTTGCTCTACGTCGACCAACTTTGACCGACGCAACTACTTCCGGCGGTTTTTGGAAACAATGTAGAATAGAAAACATAACTCGATGGCAGGGTTGTCTTGTTTTTTCACTCGCTGTGGAACAAGGAGAGGATTTTAGAGTGCACTACGGGACCAACTTTACTGCTTTTCTACCGTACTATGTTCAAAAAGATGACTGAATTTGGTCCAGATTCCGGGGGACGAGTGAAGGTAACACAAGACTTCGGCACATAGGATATATAAGGAAAACCACTTAGCACCTGTAAAATAATACTTATTATAATGTTTACCTCTGTGTCGTTATGTTTGTTTTTTGTGCAAACTGCAGGGAGTAACTATTGTGAAGCCCATTGTGTTTGGAAACGTTGCCCGCTACTTTGGCAAAAAGAGAGAGGAAGATGGGCACACACACCAGTGGTCAGTCTATGTGAAGCCTTACAGAAATGAGGTGAGATATGTATAGCACGACTATAACTGGAATACATTTATTTTTAAATCGTTAAAGGAATTATCTGTAGTTCAGTCTTTCTAATGCTTCAAATAATGTAATTATAGGATATGTCCGCTTATGTGAAGAAAATCCAGTTTAAGTTACATGAAAGCTACGGTAATCCCCTGAGAGGTAAGAGGAGTTTTACATATCCCACTTGTTGTTATCTGGATTAAGTTTTCTATCTGTCCAAAGTTGGTCCTGCTCACCGTTTATTTATTTTGTTCCCCCTTTTTAGTTGTTACAAAACCTCCCTATGAGATCACAGAGACGGGCTGGGGAGAGTTTGAGATAATCATCAAGATCTTCTTCATCGATCCCAACGAGAGGCCTGTAAGAGTCTGATCACCTTTAATCCTTTTTATTCTGTATGTGTACGTTTTTAACCTTCCTGGGGTGTGTGTCCCAGGTGACTCTGTACCATTTGTTGAAGCTGTTCCAGTCCGACTCCAGCGCGATGCCTAAGAAAACTGTTGTCTCAGAATTCTATGATGAAATGGTATGTCTTTGTAACAGTAGTGGCCAAAGGAAGTTGTGTGAGATAGAGGGATGCACCTGATTTTTATTTTCTTTGCATAATCTAGATCTTCCAGGATCCCACAGCCATGATGCAGCAGCTACTGACCACATCCAGACAACTCACACTGGGAGCATACAAACACGAGACAGAGTGTATGTACACACATTAAAGACAGAAACCCACCGTAGCATGATTGATGAGTGAAGAAGTAGTTTTTCTGTTGCATTTAAAATTGTTTGAGCCATTACACTTCTTGTGTGTTCAGTCGGTGAGCTGGAGCAGAAGACCAAGGAGAAAATGGAGGCAGCAAAGAAGAGAACCAGTCTGGAGATCACAGAGCTGAAAGACAAATTAAAAGCCAGCAGAGAGAACATCAACCACCTGAAGGCAGAGATCAGAAAGCTTGAGGAGGATGGCGACCACAAGGATCACTGAAAAGTGGACAACACACATGATGCCATTACATTTTTTTGAAACTTGTATTTTTTTCCCCACCAAAAAAACAAAAAACTAGATTATGAGGATGAATTCTTCATATATTGTCTGTGTTCCTGCATCAACTGTTTGTTTTTTTTAGTCCAACTGAACGAGATGTTTAGTTTTTTGTGTTTCTTTTTAAATAAATAAAAAATATCTCTTTTGTACTAATTTAAGTGTATACAAAGCAAATACACGTTCTGTGTTCCTCCCAAGCAAAGCTTATATCAAACTTAAGACGATCTCCTGACTCTCTTGGAAACTC
Organism: Nelusetta ayraudi; assembly: GCF_046127955.1. NCBI lineage: Eukaryota > Metazoa > Chordata > Actinopteri > Tetraodontiformes > Monacanthidae > Nelusetta > Nelusetta ayraudi. The sequence continues at coordinate 3,521,625 of NW_027466077.1, forward strand.
TGAAATGAGCAGGTTGTGTTGTGATACGTTTTGCAGTATTTGGACACGCGATTTTCCAGAGAATGACCAGTAGTGGTAACTCAGTGTACTTCTTAAAACACCAAGCTCGTTAAAAAAAAAAAAAATCATACATCTGTATGGACGCGGTGCCATATGCTGTATATTTTGCTATTGAAAAGGTAAATATGTTGTTTTTCACGGTTTGAGGATTTCCAACGGCACCTGAATGCGCCCGAGTCGACGGGAAGTTCAGTCGACTTTTGGTGTCGTGCGTGCCGTTTGCGCGCCGACCAACTTGTCAGCAGCTCAGTCCGTGTCCTTGGCGTCGAGCGCACCGATTTTATTCGAACGCAACAGTTAAGCAAACATGGTCGAAAAGAAAGTGTGCGAATGGATACGTCGCTGTGCAAAACGGTGTGTTTGTTTCCGGACTTTGGAAAAAAGTTTGGCCGGCACACGAGGCGACTGAATCCAGGTAGTGTAGTGGCGCTCCAACTCCTCCAGGTGTCGCTGTTTACCAGGAGAAACTCGAGGTAAGCAATTCCACATGGTAGAGCTTTCGTCTTTTAAAATAAATAAATAAATAAAAATAATTTAATTAATAATGCAAATAATTGTATGTCTATACGTAGTATTTTTTTTAATTATTATTTTTTTTTTTAATGTTTTTTAAACGACTTTGCCAGTAATGCACAAATGTGCATCAATAGTTTAATATTTTTTCCACAGTGAGCATTCATGACACTGGTTATTAAGAGAGAATAAAAGCAGTAGTGACATCAGTTTTCTTTTAAATGTGATTTTGGTCGCAACTCATCAATCGATCTTAAATATAATGGGCATGAATCTTTGATATGTCACGCACGGTGAGTGTCGTTTGAGAAATAATTACATAAAACTAACGCTTGAACGAAATGTTACTTTAATAGATAAATATAGATATTTTAAAAGTAATTCTAAATCAGTTTCGAAGTCGTTCTCTTATATGTCATTTGCGTACTTTTGGTGGCGTCCAAGAATGACGATGAAAATTTGAGATTATTCCCTCCCGCTTCCCCTCTGGGAGTCACGTGACCAGAGGGTTTTATCGCTGACGTCACAAACGCTTAGCTTTTCTGCCACTGCCGGTGCAGACTGATGACCCGCGCCGTCCTCCTGCTGCGGCTGCATAACTCCACACGGGCCGAGGCGACCTCGGAGCGTTTTGTCGGCAACAAGTCGTTTGCACGCGCTGTCATTTCGAGACAAACACGTCACGCTGTTAGCAGAGCGCTAGTCGTCATGCGTCGCGGATCGATTTTCTGCGACGTTTAAAACGTCAACTTTGCCTGGCGACCTGCGAGGCTGGTGACCCTACGAGGTTTCATGCGGCAGAGATGCGTCTTCTCTTAACGGCATCTTCTAGTTCTCAGGTAAGACGTTGTTTTTCTTCACGCTCAGCCTCGGGCTTGCCTGTGGCTGCAGCGACGCTGGTGGTAATCGGTGTTGGTGAACTGCCTTCCTTCCTTCCAGTGGCCTAATCTGCTGTGTGAGGGCGCTACTTTTTTCTTCACGCGGGATGCGGAACTTTACTGGAAATATGTCATACATCTTTGTGATGAAGCAGCAGCTATGTTTTTGTTGCATACCTTTCATCAACTTCATCCACGTGCTTTTGCTCTCTTACTTTTGTGCTGCCATTTAAAACAGTGTGTTTAAAAAAACAACAACTTTAGAACGTGTGAAGAAGATAGAATGATTTAATGTAATGAGAAAATAAGGTGTGTGTGTGTGTGTGTGTGTGTGTGTGTGTGTGTGTGTGTGTGTGTGTGTGTGTGTGTGTGTTAGGTGCGCGCATGTTTACATGTTTACTCCAACTGATCTGTGTTGCCTTGTCCACAAAGCTCCATTGTTGCGCTGGCGATTGTGTGTAGTGTGCAGCCGCAGTCCATTCATGAGGCCCAAGTGCATCATCAGCACGCTGTGGCGTTAAATGCACGCACGCACTCCCCCGGGGCTTCCAGTGCATGGGTTTTTCTTTTTTTTTCTTTTTTTAATTCTTTAAAAAAAGAAATCAAAGCATATTGTGGATCGTTCCGGTTTCTTCGCCACAACATCAAAGCCACATTGTTCCGACTCTTCAGTCTCCGTGGGGGACATGGGAGTCCCATCCTTTGGCATGGCGTGCGTAATTGCCATTAAGTGCGGAAAACGACCACCTATGAGTCGGGCGAGAGAGGCCGCGCTGGGTTTTTGCATTTGCTGCAGATAATGGGCAGTATGAGGAAGGCCTGTGATTTAGGTGTGTCGCTTTGTGCCGCCAACACGAAGGCGGCAGAGCGTGTCTTTATCTGACAGACAATGACAGGACTGGTTCTCTGACATTGCTTGAGCTCAGGACTTCTATTGTACTATCAATGTTATTGTTGTTGTTGCTTTCCTCCTGTCTTTTAGTGTCCTCATAGTCAACCCCAAGCACTCAAGTTTGTCAGTGCACAACCATGTGTGAGGTCGATGCTCGCCAGGGGGCCAGAGTGGTTGCTGTCTAGACCTGTTGCGGCTCTCTAATCACTTTTTGTGTGTGGTCCCCCCCCCCCCCCCTTTCTGTTTTTTTGGGGGAAAAGAAACAAAACATGTGACTTTCTATCCAGGATTTAGCCAGTACGAATCATCAGACTACATGACATCAAGGATTATATAAAAAATACAAACACAGGTCTTTGTTTGTTGTTTTCATTTCTGAAAACAAGGTTTTATGACAAAAAGTTTAAAGGAAAAAAAAAACACTCCAGCTCAAACATTCCCACTGAAGAGGAAAGCAGAGGAATGCTGTGCGACGTCTCCCAGTAAATCCAAAAAAGAGACTAACAAGTATTGCTGAGCCCTTTTTTTGGCTTTGCTCTCAGTCTTCCCTGGCTGGTGATAATGTTCGTCCTTCCTCGTATGCAAACTGCTGCTGTTCCGCTGTCACTCAGCACAACAGCGGCCACAAGCTGATAAAATGAAGCTGTGGCTCCTCCGCGCTGACGCCTTGAGCGGGACGATTCAGGGGAGAGTGGAGGGTGCGATGGTAATGGTGACTGTGTGGTGTTTTACCAGGTGTAGCGGAGCAGCCATGGAGAAGCCGTCGTCCTCGGGCAGAGCGGCGCTGGAGGAGGGGAGGAGCCTGGTTGAGGTAGGAGGCCTTTGGAACCGGGGGGGTTGACGCAAGTAACATTTTAAATATCTTGTTCAATATTTCAGCTCTGGTCGCTGCAGGAATTGCAGCTCTTTAATCCGTGTGTGCAAGTGCGGCACTAAATCCCCCGGGAATGTACATTTCAATGCCGCCGTTGCCTTTGCAGGACGCCGCAGTGTTGAGAGGAGCCGAGGGCGGCGAGCGACCGGCGAGGAAGAGCAGCTCCTCGCGCAAGAGCTTCCGCTTGGACTACCGACTGGAGGTGCGACTCAGAATGAAAAAGCATCCATTGACTCGCACACCTTGGTTTCCCTCAACTGTCTTGCCCAAAAAATAAAATATATATATATATATTTAGAGAGAGAAAAAATTGGGCAATTGTTGTCTTTAATGGCAGCAGCTATTGAATATTTTGGTAATGGATTATTACAATGAATATTCCATTGAATAATCGGATGAAACGTACCTTTAATTAAAGCCCGCTCTGCAGCAGAACGCGGCCTATTTACGTCAGTGTGCAAGTTCACACCAGACGTGGCGCGTTTCAGAAGCGTTTCAGAAGTGTGCCGGTACCGTTGCCAAAAGACTGCTTCCCTCTTCTCCCAATTTGCATTGGGCACATGCATGGCCTGTGACGGAAGCACGTTGTGTCACACTAAAAAGAGTCGGTGCGAAAAGGGGGCTTTAAATTTAATGAAACGACGCCTCAACGGCAGATGAAATTCCTCGGTTATTTTTTGTAATCAAGTTATTTGAATTACTCGAGGAATCCTTGCCGCCCTAGTATCTTTTTTTTTTTTCAAGGAGGAAGTGACCAAGTCCTGCCGGGACAGGCACGGCCGCTGGACCAACCCCTGGCCCACGTGGCGGTTCCCCTCCTACACCACCCTGCTCAGGTTCCTGCTGCTGGACAAAAACCACAGCAACGTGCCAACGAGTAAAGAGGCGAGCAGCCCGAGGTGTCCGAGATTCCTTCACACCTGCTGGTAGACCTCTTGTGCCTAACTGGATCCATGCGTCGCCCTCTTCACGCCACAGGTTCTGGATGCTGAGCTGCCGGTGATGGAGCCGTACTTCATCCAGAACCCAGACCTCTCCGAGTCGGGCCCTGGTCTCAGGGTCACCTGGCTGGGTCACGCCACCGTGCTGGTAGAAATAGACGGGCTGAACGTTCTGACCGACCCCATTTTCAGCCAGAGGGCCTCGCCGGTGCAGTTCATGGGGCCCAGAAGGTACCGTGGGCCCCCCTGCACTGTGGAACAGGTAGAGGAACTTTCTTCTAAGGAGGCAGAAACTCCGGGGGTTTCATTACCCCCCCAACCCTTTTAATGTGGTACTGCCAACAGCTGCCGAGGGTCGACGCCGTGGTCATCAGTCACTCCCATTACGACCACCTGGACGTCGGGTCTGTCGCCAGCCTCAACGCGCGCTTCGGAGGGTCACTGCGCTGGTGGGTCTGCCGGAGCTTTGATCAGCCAAGAGCCTGCTTGTCTTTTTCCGATGAAGATCGACCGAGGTTCTTCTTCTCCCTCGTGCCTTGTCCAGGTTCGTCCCTCTGGGCTTGATGGACTGGCTGGTTAAGATGGGCTGTGAGAACGTGATCGAGCTGGACTGGTGGGAGGAGAACTGTGTGCCGGGCCACGACGACGTCACGTTTGTCTGCACGCCGTCGCAACACTGGAGCAAACGCACGGCGCTGGACGACAACAAGGTGACAGCCGCACGTCGCTCCTTGAAGAAAGCTCCCCGCACTCCATTGACTCGTCAAATGCCTGCTCGGAAGTATTCAGTTGCAAAGATGACTTCAAATTGTTCTTGCGTTCCTCAGTCTTTGTGGGGCAGCTGGTCCATTTTGGGTCCGGACCACCGGTTCTTCTTCGCCGGTGACACGGGCTACTGCCCCACCTTCCAGGAGATCGGACGGCGCTTCGGACCGTTCGATCTGGCGGCGATCCCCATTGGAGCGTACCATCCCAGGTTCCCCCTCTCTCTCTCTCTTGTCATTCATGTCTTTTATTTTTTAGTTTTGTTGTTTGTTTTTAAGCAAAAAAATTACTTTTTTCTTCTGTGACTCTTGCACTCACTCTAATACACGTATTTGTTTTGACTTTGCACGTTGCACATCTCCAAGCAAAAGAAAGATCCTTCGTCATAACGTATTGAAATGCTGGAGTTGTTGAGTCGATGTCCTTTTGCGTTTCAGAGACATGATGCAGGGACAACACGTTGATCCAGAGGAGGCGGTTCAGATCCACCTGGACCTTCAGGCCAAAGAGTCTGTGGCTATTCACTGGGGAACCTTCGCTCTCGCCTATGAGGTTGGAGCAACTCTGAATATTTCACACATTTTTTTTCAACCATTTTAGGTAAAATTTAAAACTTGTGTGTGATATATATACTTTTTTTTTTTTTTTTACTTAAAATTCTCAAAATCTTCACATTCAATTTGACCCAGTTAGATGTTTACTGGCTGAAATTCAGTCTATCAATCAACTAATAAACTGTGAAGTCTGAAGCCTTCACCTTTCATTTTTTTCCCCCTGGATCTTTGGCTCGGCTCCTCTTGGTGCAGTACTACCTGGAACCACCGGTCCGTCTCAGAGAGGCCCTGCAGCTGAAAGGACTGAAGCCCGAGTCCTTCTTCACCCTGAGTCATGGCGAGTCCCGCCTCCTGGCATCACAGGAGGACGTCTTTGAGTGACTCCCTTCCTCCGCAGAATCCTTTCTCCAAACAAGTCACATGATTCACTCATCGCATACAGGTGGACTCGGCTGTGAAAAGAAAAAAAAGAAGAAAAAAAAACTACTTTGAATGGTCACAAAGTGTTTACATCTTTTATTGATGGTGGTTAATTCCACCTGCTGGAGCCAAGACTCATGATTGTGTTTGACTCTTAACAGTGGCTCAATGTTGGAATTAGTTGATTTCCTGTCAGCTGTACTACAAAAGTGACTTAGAGAGTTTTAAGCATGAATGTATTCTGGCCAAATGAATTGCATACCACAGAGATTGTAGAAACTTGGTTTTTTATGTATATGAATAGAAACTGTAAGGATGTTGATCTCAGAAGAAAAGTACTGCAAATACAGTGAAGCACAAGGATGTTTCTCACTCTTTCCTCTGAATTTTGATCGTCTGCTTTTAATAAAATAAAATTTAAAAAAAATCTTCAGATGCGTCTGCAGACTGATTTGACTGCCAAACTGTTTAATTGGTTTTATTTAACATTGGACATAAATGCTGTAGGCTGAATAATTGCATTTAGTAGCATAGAACTGCACCTGGTTCCTGTCTGCTCAATGAAACCATTAATGTACCTTGTTACTTTTTGTCAACTGCAATTTAAAGCATGGTTCCAGTTTGTGCAAAAAGGTTAAATGTTCAGTGAATTTGTGCCCACAAATGGCTGAATATACCATTTTGTCTATTGACTTAATCCTTGATGTAAATGTTTAAATAAACATTGATTTGGGCAGTTAAAACATTTCTATTTTATTTATGTTTGAAAGTGGAAATGCTGTTGGCGCTTCAGGTGATCTTCCTTGATACCTGTTCACCTGAATTGTCTAAAGCCTTTTGTTTAAGGTGGTTAAAGGTTCTTTCCATTGCTTCACAATCAAATCCATTGCATTTTATCAGTACGTTAAATACAAATATACCCCAGGTTTCTGACACAGCCGCATTACGTGCGCGTATTGCTAGCACTTCTCCAGTCCATTGGGTGCGCCAACACCTGACGGGGCGAAATCGGTCGGAAGACTTAAGAATTTAAATTTAAGACGACTGCCGTCTGGTGGCCATGTTGTGTAATTACACCTACATTTTTCTTCTAAAAAGCGTATTCTTCTCTCAGCGCCAACACATGAGTATCTGTAACCACGCCACAATGCACACAAGATCACACACGGTCCACAGTAAACACTATCATCGTGGACTTAGAAAGGGGGGCATCTCATCAGTTTGGTTGCCCCATATATTTCAACCAAGTGTTGTGCTGGATTTGTTTTTTGTTCATTTCGACCACGGGGCCTGCTTGACACTCAAGGCAGCAAAATACCAGCAAGGAGTACGGGTTTCAAAAACCTTATTTAAAAGTGGCAATGAACTTTGGTAAGTTTATTTAGAAAAAAAACAACAACGTGGGGGGCATATTGTGGTATTTATTTATTATTAATGCCGCCATATTTATTAAGACTCACATTAACAGGTCCGGCCATCAGCGTTTCAGCTTCAGTTGCGGATGGAGCGCCAGGTTCCCTTGATTCGCATCGTCACCAACACCTGTGAACCCGGGACCAGTTTGTATGCAGCCAGTCTCACTGACACCGTCACAATAGGCTGAGGAAAAACAGGCAGAGACAAAAGACACATAATCCGGAAGCTCTCGCTTGAGCATCCAGTCAGAATCTACATTAGCCAAGCGGCACAGTTTCTGTCAAACTTCACATCAACTGTTCAATCTTACGGCACCCCTCCTTCATCGAACTTTCTGAAGGGTTCAGACTGGGCTAACATTAACATCACTCCAACCAGCAACCTTCACCGAGGCACAATCAAATAATAAAGCAAAAGCATGCCAGAGTTTATTGTCTTATCTCTGCATCCCGACTCGTTAGCCAGCTAGCTCGGCTGCTAGGTGCTCGCCAAGTTGAAGTTCGGCGCTCGGCTGTTTCGCTCCGTCCCCTCGAGCAACTCTGCTCATTCATGAAACATAAAGGTCGAAGCCACTGTTGTTTTTGAATGACAACATGACTGAGGAAACAGGTGCATCTAATTAAGCTGATGACGGTCACATGCACAGCCCCCACTTAGTTTTTGTTGGTTGGTGTGCTAAAACAGTTCCACATCAAAAACAGACGCAAACATACAGACGCGGTAACATTCGTGAAATTGTTAGAGTTCAACCAACACGAGCATTTTTTTCTTTTTCTTAAATTGATATTTATTTATCTTACAATACATTTTTTTTTATTGGGCAACACAGAGCTGCCAACTCACGCGTTCGACTTGTTCCTCACGCTCTCACGCCACACCTCCGATTTCTCGCGCCGAAGGGCTGCGTTGGCCATATGGTACCGTCGAAAGCGGTGAACATAGGTATACTGCCATCTGGTGGTGAGCTTCTGTACAGTAAGGGGACTGCCTCGCAGGCTCGCACAGCAGGGCCCCTGCTGCAGGGGACACTATAAACCACCACTAAATCTCACTCCAAGATTTTTGTAAAGGTTGGCAGCTCTGGGTACCAGGTGTGTCCAGTTCAGCTCTGGTCATCAGAATCAGAAACAAGCAAAAGCAGGAAGGGAGAGAGAGAAGTGTTTCTCAGTTTCCCCCTCATTGTCACAAACCTCTTGCAGGAGCCCGAATGAAACTTGATTGAGTCACCACAGCCCCTTGAACTGAACCTTGGTCTCCAACATCAAAGTTACCAACTTATGCATTTTTTTTTAATTAAAAAACAAACAAAACAAATAAACAACTCATCGTCAACAGAAGCAGCAACATAGAACATTTAGAGAATCATCCGTTGCACTTACAGGACCATTCCATTTCACTCCTTGTATATAAAACTCAGTTCTCAGAGAACTACATCATTCCTGAGATTTTCAGTTTGGTTGTCACTCATACCACTCTGCTGAATTTAAAAATTCATAGTCATTTAAGAAAATACTCAAAAGTAGATTGAATCCAACACATTACTGCATTTTTGTTCAGTTGTTCAGTTCTCAAAGCTGAATCAAATGTTCATTTTTTTTTTTCCTTGAGTAAGACCACAGAGGTAGGAGGCAAACTTGTTTCTTTTCTTTCTACGCGTCCGACACAAGAGGGCACTGTTGGTACACACACAACGAACCTGCGACGGCATAGCCGTGTTAAACACCTGAAAAAAAGACCTGCATCAACGTGTGGAAACACTTTCCTCTTTTCAGCCCTAGAAAAACATTTCTGTTATAACAAGTCCTTCAAAGAGCCATAACAAGTCCTTTAAAGAGTCAGAACAAGTCCTTTGAAGAGCCATAACAAGTCCTTTGAAGAGTCAGAGGCTGCGAGGAATGTCGCGACCCGTCACGCCACGCTCTGCCTACCGCTGTCTATGCTGTGCGCTGACCCGCCTGAGCAACGGTGCGAAAACTCCAGGAAGATGCCGTCGTGCTCCGGCTCAGAGTCCAGGGACTCCAGGATGTGGTCCGTCACGACCAGGTCCAGGCTGGACGAGGGGCTGGGGCCGGAGCTGGTGTCTGCCGCCAGAGCTCTGGAGGAGGTGGAGGAGTGGGACGCCAGCGAGCCTTGGGGGTCCTCACCCGGGTACGGTTCTGGAAGGATGCTGGGGGAGTGATGACGCTGAGGCTGGAGGGGGCGGGGGCGAGCCGGGCTGCCCATGCTGCCGAGCCGAGGCTCCGGACTGGACCCTGACGCGGAGTCTGCAGAACCAGACACTCAGCATGTTAGATAGATAGATAGATAGATAGATAGATTTTATTGATCCCAAATTGGGAAACTGTGCAATGTTATCAAATGTCTCTCAACAAACAAAAAATATAACAAAATGCAGTCAGGCGACATTTTTTTCAAAGGCCTCCCTCGTAATTTAATTGGCAGGACTCGCAGCACAAAACTTGAGCAAGTATTTTTTAAATGTAAAAGTTTTTCCAAAACAGCCTTCCCTCTTTGTGTCCTAAACCCAGGTCATAATCAGGTCTCTATCTGCTGTAACATTTGTCCTGCGATAAAGACACAGGCGGAAACAAAAATGCTTAAAAATCTGTCGGAGACAAAAAAAAAAAAGAAACTAAAACAAAACTTCAACACTTTAAATTGAACATCCTCACATCTACAGTAAACGTCAATTCCTCAGTTCCTACGGACAGAATAGCAGCCCTGTGAGTGCCCACCTGAATGAGGAGCCGAGCCGGTGGAGGCTGAAGACTGGTTGCTGCTGCCGCTTCCTGTCGTGGCCTCGACCAGCGCCGCGCTCTCCTCCACACACGACGTCATCTCGCACACCGAGTGCCGCCTGATGCACACACCGCAGCCGCCGCCGCCGCCGCCGTCCGTTGCATTTTCCACCACCGGGGTCAGCAGAGGGACGTTGTAGCTCTTGGAGCGGACCACCGGGTTCTTGGCGCCGGGGGAGCAGGAGCGCTGCAAACGCGTCTCTGCCAGGTGAGAAGACGGAGGGTCGGGGGCGTGAGCGTTGTTTTGTGCGGTGCGTGACGCGACGCAAGCGCTGTGTGACTTGAACGCACCGAGCAGGCATGACGAGCAGTGCGAGGCGGAAGAGCCGTCCCGGGAGAACAAGCCGTGGGTGCCGAGGTAGGGGGACACCACCTTCTGGATGAGGGCCTCCAGACGCAGGTAGTCGCCAGTCACGCCGTTGGACTCGTGGACGCCCTGCGACACGCACACACAGACGCAACCGCAGCGCTATTACTGATGACAATTTGGTTGTGCTGCAGTTGAAAAAGAAATTGAAAAACACACACACACACACACACACACACACACACACACACACACACACACACACATATATGTATATATATATATATATATATATATATATATATATATATATATATATATATATATATATATATATATATATATATATATGTAGAGAGAGAGAGAGAGAGAGAGAGAGAGAGAGAGAGAGAGAGAGAGAGAGAGAGAGAGAGAGCAGCACAGCTGTTGATCCAGAACAGGGGTGGGCAAATCTTTTGACTGATGGTCCACAGTGGGTTCTAAAATATGACAGAGGGGGCCGGAGCAGCAACAGATGTATGGAGTGTTTTGGTGGCCCACCTCATAGGAGGAAAACATCACGGGTAGTGTAGAAAACCTGTTGCTTTAATGTCAGTTGAAAATGAACAAAAAAAGATGTCTTCCTTTGAAGCCCCGCGGTATTTAGACCTTTATTGAAATGACTCTTAAATTACTGAAAAACATTACGAAATACAGCTATTTGATTACTTACTTACAATTATTATGACTATTATATATTATATTTAGAAATATTGTTACAAAAAGTGTAAACATCCAAAACTGGTCACAATCTCACAATCTCAGATGTTATTTATACATATGGCTTCAGGCTTCTCATCAAACCCCAAACCACATAAACCGTCCAGCCGTCAAACAACCAAAGTCCCGGCACACACAAAAAAAGGAAATGACAAACAGATGAAACTGTGATGAGATGCATACGATGAAAAAAAAAACAGATCTCTTTGTGTTAACTGCTCTTTACATTTGGGCTTTCCCTCCGTTATCTCTGATTTCAAAATCATGGTAGCCAAACACAAACCTCTTGTTCTCTTGTTCTCAAGTCTTATTCTTTTTAAACTGACTCCTCCACGCGTCCTCCTGCCTCTGTTCCTCTCTCTCCAGTCACTATGCCGACGTCCTCAGAAACTCGCCGGTGTTAAAGTCCAACCTCCGGGTCTTCAGCTGCACCGTGACCCACATTCCTGCCTCTGACCGATCAACACAATAAAGGTTTATGGCAAACTGGTGACTTCAGAGGGCAGGTTGGCCGAGTCACTGATTGCTCAACTGCCTCGCTGCTTCTTCAGGGGACAAAGGTTGGTCACATGGTCCACATGTCTACAGCTTTAGCCAATAAAAAAACATAAAAATAAAACACAGTGTTTTTTTTTTTTTTTACATGCTCAGCCACAAGCAGCATTTCCTCAAAAGTGCCACAATGATGTTTGATGCTCAATTGCGGTCATTTCACAAAAATATATGACAAACTGACTGCGGAACTCTCGGGACCAGAACCATTTCCAACGCATACAAAGCCAAAACATGACGTTTTCCATGTGATAATTACAATAAAACATGGAGCAGGTGAAGAAATGTGGGATACTCTCGGCTCATGTACAAATTATGAGCAAACAAGTGGCTTCCTGCTCCCACAGGAAGACGAGGTAATCAGCCTCGCCACATTCATCGGGTGCTTCCTTCGACAGCGATACACCCTTCCAACCGGTGTCCCAAATAAAAAAAGAAGGTCCCTGTATCCTCCCCGATGGATTTAAAGGACATTCCTTGCAACGACAACGCAATCGACGGCGATGAGCACAACCACTTTCGAGGCACAAGTGCGCGCAATCAGTCAGCAGGCGCACACATACACACACACACACACACACACACACACACAAAAACGCACACACGCCGTGCAAACGCACGGGGTCGTGGGAAGATGACTGCACTCGGTGTTCACGCTGAGATTACTTCCTGTGAGACCTCTGAGCCAGAGAAGATCTCAACCATGCCTTGTGCCATCTCTTTTCTCCTCCCCCGTTGTGGCCCCTTCACCCAGTCTCACAGCTGTGAGTATCTGTGTGTGTGTGTGTGTGTGTGTGTGTGTGTGTGTGTGTGTGTGTGTGTGCGCGTGCGTACCTGTAGTATGAGAAGCATCTGTATGATGGACGGAGGGACCCTGGCTCGGGGGCGGGACAGAGCCTCGTCCAGCTTCAGGTTGAGGGTGATGATGTTGCGGAAGTGGAGCAGAGCTAGCTGACGCACGGAAGGCTCCTTTCCCTGAGGACACGCACACAAGTAATACAGCGTTGTAGAAAGATTAGATAAAAGTGTGGGTGTGCGGACGCGCACGGGTTTGTGTGTGTGTGTGCACCTGCACAGGGTAGAAGATGGCCTGCAGCATGGAGAGAACGTCGCAGAAGAAGAAGTCCCACGTGTCGGCCAACGAGTCCAGCAGCTTCTGACCTGGTTCACATCAGATGCGAGAGAAGAAAGCAACAGTGGAGTTGGCCGCTCACGACAGAGACGTTTCAAAGCAACAGTGGCACTCGAAAGCCGAGTTCAGGGTTCAGGAAATAAAGAGTCCACACAATCCAAACTCAAAACAGGTCCTGTATTTTCTCTCTTGTTGAAATTTCTTTCGTGACCGCAAATGTCTTTTGACGCACCACTTCCTGCCTGACTGATGTGAGAGTCTTTCTGTGTAGCTCTGCTGTGTTAAAACGCCGAAACTGAGCGGTTTCAGGCAGACGTCACAAAATGCACCACATCAGAAGGCTAAAACAATGAGAAAAAAAAAGTCTCAGTGATTATCAACAGCCGGCTCTCACTTTGACTGCTTTGACTGTGTGTGTGCGTGTGTGCGTGTGTGTGTGCAGTTATGTGGGACCAAACGTACGTCCTTCCTGCCAGCAGGTGATTGTGCAGCGATAAGAGCAGCTTCTAATTGTTCAAGGGTTCATTTTGCATCTGGACTTTCAGTCAATAATTATTTCCCTGGGCCAGTTTGGCTCACGCATCAAGTCAAACATTCATTTATTTTTCAAACTCCCACTCGCAACGCTGTTCTACCAACAATATGAGACACTCCTTGGGAGGGAGGCGGTGTATTTGTGCGTTGTGACTTTGGAGCACCTTCATAGAAGCGGATCTTGTCCCTCAGTATGACCATGCCTTTGGTCAGCAGCTGGTTCTGCAGGTATTCGGTGAAGAAAGAGCCCAGCTCCGTCTTCAGCAGCTGCCTGTACGACACATACACACACCTTGAGTGACACAATCAAGTTGAAGGAGAAGAAAAAAACCTATTAGCTGTGCTGCTGTGTTTAAAGAGCAGCGTCACCAGGAAATGAAAAAAGAAGAGCACAAGGGCAATGAATTCACATGTACGTACATGCCTGACTTCATGATTGCATGAATCAGAGCATTTATGACGCAACATCATTAATCATTAACAAGTCACCAGTTACAAGAACTGCCCAAGCTACGAAACATCACCACTGCTGCGTTTCCGCAGAAAGATCTGAGTTGATTCTGTTTTGCACCCGCTGTAGCGTTTGTGGTTTCGCCCCTTTTGAAAACCTCCATTATATTTCTGATTCAGTCGTGAGAGGACGGAGGAAACAGTGCTGGATGTGTTGTGCGAGTGACACAAACACAACCGTTGAGGCGCGTGTGTGTTCCAGATGCCGCTAAATTTAGCGAGGTTGCCATTAATGTTTATGTGGCACCGAGGGGCTGTCTCTCTGAAAGCAGCAGTGGGGGATTGTGGGACATTAGCGTCCCGAGATGTAGACCCGGAGGGCGTGTGTGTGTCGGGGACGTGGGAGGGGAGGGGGGGAGGGGAGGGGGGGCGAATACAGGGGTAACACAAAGAAATAGAACGCAGAGAGATGACATGGAGGAGCCTGACCTGACGCCTTCGTTCAGAATGAAGAGCTCATTTTCGCCAAGAACCTTCCGCTGGAACACTGAGATCACTGCGTTGTGGATGCTGGGGGGGTGGGTGGGGGGGGACAATGACATGGACAAGGATGTACACCACCAGTCAAAAGTTTGGACACACCTTCTTCTCATGCAATTTATTTTTAATCTTTCCAACATTCTACACTGCAGATAGATGCTGAAGACATCAAATATATGAGCAAGATACATGTAATCATGCCGCAGAGAAAAAACATGTTAAATAACTCTAAATACGCAGTTTATGAAAGGTGGCTATTTTGAAGAATTTCAATATAAAACATGTTTGAGTTATTTTACACTTTAATTGTTTCCCAATAACCCCTGAAAGAGTGACCTAGATGTGTGTGTGGTTGCAAAAGGTCTTCAGGTCTTTCCAAAAAAATCCACTTTGACAAACAGAAACCTTGTCTTCACTTCTTTTGCTTGCTCAGTTGTTTTGTTGTTTTTTTTACGTTTTTTTTAACTTTTTTTTTTACGTAGAGCTGCAAAAAAGAATAGAAGGGGTTAAAATCGCTGCTTTCCGCATGTTTTTCTGATCCAAATGAATTTTTCCAGAGCGCAGCACCAATCGGAAAAAAATAGACGTGATTTAAAAGCGATGATAAATCATTTTCCCCTGCTGGAGACAAGGCAAAGACCAAAAAAATCCATGGATTGATGTCGTTAACTTGGCCTGTTGGGCAAGAAGGAATCGCTGCCGCTAGTTTGCACCGGGCAGCAAAGGGGCTCTTCCCATTGGTTCTCTTTGAGATCAAGTGCAAAAAACGCTTTCTGTGGGAGTTTGGCAAGAGGGACAAACGTCGGAGGAACGTCTTGATGGTCTGCTGCAGTCAAACCTGGATGTTAATGCTCCTACACCGTGTCTCTGGACCACAGTGGGTGGAGAGGAGCGTGAACTGCGCTCCCTTTTGAAAATCCACTTCAGTTCAGTTGTCGTTCACGCAGAGCCGCCGCCTGACGAGCCCGCCGGACAAAAGCGCCTGCTCTCCCCTCACAGCCGTCACCGTAAAAATAAACCAGATAAAAGAGTCGGGAAGAAGAAGGATCAGTGAGAGGAGGAGGGGGATGAGAGGGCAGGCGAGCGGATGAAAAGGCAGTGATGGAGCCCCGGGGGCAACGTCCGCTTGCATATGCCAGCGAAGGAAGATTCGCATTCAGTGCGTTTGTAAAGGGGGAACTCACAGGCTCGTGACCGGTCGGCAGCCTGCACGCAACCAGATCGCACGATCCGTTGGGAGCGTCTCACCTGTTCCAGGTGGCGTTGGCCCCCGCCCTTCTCTGCTGGGTGCCTTTGTCCCGGCCGCACTCCTCCAGGCCGCCTTTCTCCGCTCCCGGGGGGCTCTTGGCCTGCGAGAGGTCGTTCAGACTGGAGGACGAGCTGCCGCTGAGCCTCAGCCTGCTGTGGAGGCTCCTACAGAGCCACAACACAGAGAGACAGCCAGCGAGAGTGAGCTCACACACGACTGAGCCATCCATCCATCCATCCATC